>NC_092718.1:179516950-180116950 GCF_047496885.1 Scyliorhinus torazame
GGTTCGGGTGCTGATTAAATACTGGGTGCTCATTCAGAGATGCACTCTCAACTCTTTGGTGCCAGGTAACCACATTTGTTTTGTTTCAAGAGGCTCAAAATCTGGAAAGAAAACTGGGCCGGGATTCTCCCCTACCCAGCGGGGCAGGGGGTCCCGGCAGGTTGGAGTGGCGGGAGCCACTCCGGCGTCGGGCCGCCCCAAGTCCGCACCTTTAGGGGCCAAGCCCTCACCTTGAGGGGCAAGGCCTGCCCCGGAGTGGTTGGCGCGCCGTCGGCCGGCAGGAAAGGCCTTTGGCGCCACGCCAGCCGGGGCCGAAAGAACTTCACCGGCCGGCGGAAGTCCGCGCATGCGCGGGAGTGTCAGCGGCTGCTGACGTCATCACCGCGCATGTGCAGGGGGGGGGTGTCTCTTACGCGTCGGCCATGGTGAAGGCTGTGGCTGAGGCGGAGGGAAAAGAGTGCCCCCACGGCACAGGCCCGCCCATGGATCGGTGGGCCCCAATCACGGGCCAGGCCACCATGGGGGCACCCCCCGGGGCCAGATCGCCCTGCGGCCCCCCTCACCCCACCCCCCCGCCCAGGACCCCGGAGCCCACCCGCGCCGCCTAGTCCCACGGGTAAGAGAGGTGGTTTGATTCTTGCCGGCGGGACAGGCATTCCAGCAGCGGGACTTTGGGCCATCGCAGACCGGAGAATCGGGGTGGGGGGTGGGGGGGGGGGGGGGGGGAGGCGCCAAACGGCGCGCCGCGATTCTCGCCCCCGCCGAATATCCGGTGCTGGAGAATTCGGCAACTGGCAGGGGCAGGATTCACGCCAGCCCCCGGCGATTCTCCGACCCGGCGGGGGGTCGGAGAATCCTGCCCCTGGTCTGTGCAGCTGGAGAGCAACACACCAGTTTTCAGTCTCAGCCTGACACTTACTGAAAAAATCTTTTAATATTCTGCCCAGTATTTATTTCTGCCTCCTCCCTCTTAAAAAGTTGTTGACTAAGAAATCCATGCTGCTCTTGGTCCCAAAGCACTTCCCAATCAATTAATTACTCCCAAGTGTAACAGCTATTATTTTGTAGGCAAACTGCAGCCACTTGCACTCAAATTCCAACGATTGGGGAAAAAAAAAAAATGATCAATTAATCTATATCAGTTTGGTGAAACAGTGCTGCACCCCTTCCAAGACAAATATATCCTACCTGAGGTTTGGTATGCAAAAGTACTTAATAGTATGTAATTGGCCGTAAAGCATGACACGAGGACATGAAAGAAGATATATAAAGGCAAGTATTTTTTCCATTCCTATTTGAGCAACTGGCTCTGATTATAACTTTGAAACTTCAGTGTGACAAATGGGCTCAGGTGAGCCATCAACTTGTCAGCTTTACGGGCGTCACGGTGGCACAGTGGTTAGCACTGCTGCCTCATGGCACCAAGGACCTGTGTTTGATCCCGGCCCCGGGTCATTGTCCGTGTGGAGTTTGGACATTCTCCCCGTGTCTGCCTGGGTCTCACGCCCACAACCGAAAAAGATGTGCAGGGTAGGTGGATTGGTCACTCTACATTGCCCCTTAATTTGGAAAAAAAATGTGGATACTCTAAATTAAATAAAACCTTGTCAGCTTTACACATAAGATAGGGCAGCATAGCGGCGCAATGGTTAGAATTGCTGCCTCGCAGGGGCAGCATGTAGCGCAGTGATTAGCACTGGGACTGCGGCGCTGAGGACCCAGGTACGATTCGCGGCCCAGGGTCACTATCCGTGTGGGGCTTGCACATTCTCCCCATGTCTGCATGGGTGTCACTCCCACAACCAAAAGGTGTGCAGGTTAGGTGGATTGGTCACGCTAAATTGCCCCTTAATTAGAAAAAAGAATTGGGGACCCAAAAAAACTGGGGGGGGGGGGGAAAGCTTTACACGTGAGACATAGCACTGAACTCTCAGTTATTGGACTATTTAAACTGAATGATATCCAAGAGCTTTGGATGAACATCTAATTTATTTGTGTTTACAGGAAGACAAAAATGATGGCCTTGAGGCTATTTCATCAATAGACTGGCATGAATCAGATACTTGCCACTTTGGCAGGCAAGTGATTGGGGACATGTATATGCTGAAAATGAGTAAGACATAGCATAAACTCGATGGGCCGAATGGCCTTACTTCCACTCCTATGTCTTATGTCTAAACCTATTGCAACTCGGGAGGGTTAGATTTATTTTACATCGGGATAAGGGGAAATTGGTCAGAATTTTAAACAAAAAAGTAATCAACCTCACTTCATCTGACAGCTGGGCAACGTGGATGCCTTCTGCTCCTTAACTGTGATGGAATAGCACCAATTCCCTGCCACTGATTTCAGGTACTTAGATGTCACTACCAGATCACCAAGGAAAGGATCTTTTCTCACCAGGACTAATTTTTCATTGATTTTTGTTTGGAATCTTGCAGCTCCAATCACGAGCAAGCGTTTGTCTCCCACATCTCTCGGATGTCAGAAGCAACGTGACTATTAAAAGTTTGTGAACCCAAAGTTATCTACATTGACATCAGCTCATTTTTACTTTTTGAGAATTGGTTCAAAATATACCCAACTGGGCTCAATTTCAAATTCCAGATTTAACTCTGCGCTCA
This sequence comes from Scyliorhinus torazame, assembly GCF_047496885.1. Taxonomy (NCBI): domain Eukaryota; kingdom Metazoa; phylum Chordata; class Chondrichthyes; order Carcharhiniformes; family Scyliorhinidae; genus Scyliorhinus; species Scyliorhinus torazame. The sequence continues at coordinate 179,519,575 of NC_092718.1, forward strand.
AATCTTCAGCCAACTTCAAAAGGAAGTCTCAAAGCTGAATCTCTGCCTTACCAAAACTTCTTAACACTGAGTGAAATATCACATAAAACAAACACAGACAGTGAGAATCCCTACAGGGAAAAGAGAACTGTAAAAGCCAATACTCTTCCAGGCACAGCATGCATTTTTAATTATCATTAATGAAGTTAAAGCCTGCAAAAGGACAAGAACGGAACACTTTAACCAGCAAAGCTCATCTCCCCATAAATAATCCAACTTTCCACATTGTGTATCATTGCCAAATTCACTCTACTGTTACTTGTAACCATCCTACAGTACTAATTCACTTATTATGGGTCACAAGCAAAGCATATGGTAGGTGTAGAAAAAAAATGAATACATCATCTTAAATTTGCAAACCTTAAATTCTCAGCTTTGATTATCAGTGTAGCGCCATCAGAAAAGCGACAGGCAATGTATCTTACCATTCTAAACTGCTGAGACACATCAAAAAAAGCATCTGTTAGCAGTCACACGGATGCAGGGCCACGTATCAGCACAAACCAGTAATGAGATGCACCAGCATCTGTCTGACACAACAGCTCTATAAACAGAATGAGCTTTGATCCCACTGCATTATAATATGGACACTATTCAACTCGAAATCCCTGTTATTGAAATTCAAGATTTATTCACAAACGAATTAGATCAAGGGGAAATGAAGAATCATAATCATTGCATTTTGGTTGGTCATTAAAGAATACTTACAGCAGGTACTGGGCAAGCTTCACATAAAATATACAGTACGTGGATTGATGTCAGGCTGGTGAAGAAACTTTGGAACTGCAAACTCTGATTCTAAAATTGAAAACAGGTCCTACACACAATTCTCAATTCACAACAATGATATGTCCTCAGTGCACGAGTTTTACATTACACAAATGGAAGTTCAAATACCATTCTCCATAAATGGGGCTATGTCCCCACGCCGGCGCAAAAATGCTTTCCTAATTAAAAAATAGACCGATTCATTTACCTGCAGGGGGCTGGTAGGGACACGGGGTGCTTCGCGCAGCTTAGGTTGTGGATACAGGCCCCCGCACTTCTGGTTCCGAGTCCGTGCATGCGCACAGCGGCAGCCTACGCGATGGCGGGCTCAGCGGGTGGACCAGGACCAACAAACAAGATCCCATCGATCTGCTCCGCGCCGCTCCATATGACCAGCCCAATCGCCGGCCCGGCCGCCCATAAGGCCTCCCCCCGGTGCTTGATTCCCCCCCGGTCACCGGAGAATCACGGGAGTGGCACCGGGCCCGATTCGGGCATAAACGTCGATACTCCACCCCCGCGCCAAACACGATTTTGGCGTGGGGCTGTTGAGAATCTAATCCCAGGTTTATTGCAGCTTATACTTTGGCTCTGCATTATCATGGCCCACATCCTATGAGCAGAGCAGCTTACAGTTTGAGATCAGTGAGAATAATTCTTTATTTTAAACAAAACGTCGGCAGATTATTTGGCTTTTGAGTTAAATTAGCATTTCAGAGGGGCGGCACGGTGCACAATGGCTGGCACTGCTGCCTCACAGCGCCAGAGAAGCGGGTTCAATGCCAGTCTTGGGTGACTATCTGTGTGGGGTTTGCACTTTCTCCCTGTGTCTGCGTGGTTTTCCTCCGGGTGCTCCACTTTCCTCCCACAGTCCATAGATGCGCAGCTGAGGTGCATTGGCCATGGTAAATTGCCCCTTGGTGTCCAGGGATGTACAAGTTAGGTTACGGGTATAGGGTGGGGGAATGGGCTGAGGTAGGATGCTCTTTCAGAGGGTCAGTGCAGACTCGATGGGCTGAATGACTTCTTTCTGCACTGTAGGGGTTGTATGATTCAAGTTGAAGCTGCTCTTCCTGCCTCGCGCTGCTCATTACCAAAGCCTTTACTCACTGCGAGGGTTCAGGAGAGGGAAGTGGTGAGTGGGAGGGTCGGCGAGTGGAAGGTTGGGTGAGAGTGAGGGTGGGTTGGGGAGCGATGGATGCCATGAACCAGAGGGCCGACAGCAAAAAAAGGGCCAGGAAATGGGGGAGGCTGCTCCCAAATGGGACAGATTGGGCCACACTGCCCTACATCAGGCATTAAAACAAAAATCGTGCGACACTCAATATGAATACAGGCTCCATTAACTGACTGACATCAAAATGAAACAAGGTAACGCGGGGCAACATTAAACAGGGATTTACTGTAATTGACAGCGCCAGACGTTACATGACAATCAAAAAACAGAACATTCAACCATTCAGTCTGAGGCATAAATACGAACTCCACATTAGAAAACAATCTGAGGCAGTTTCTCTCCTGCATCACCTGATTACCCACTTCTGCTTAAAGTTGGAGGGCTTGTGACTGACAACAAAGTGTTCTTCGGGTACAAAGCAGTGGAAAATCAGCCCCAATGATTGTATGAACCACTTCCTTCAATATTCTGGTATAAATAGTACCAGGACCAGCAGCACAATCATCGCCGAGTATCTTAAGTCAAGCTGTGATCATTAGTACCACTTACTTCTACTGAATCAATATCCAGCACTACTGGCACCTGAGATATCAACTTGAGTCAGGAAAAGTACTGACTTCGTGCTTCAGCAATATCCTGATCCTCATACCCACTCTGCATTGTTAAATATCCCAAAGGACCAATTTGGTCCTGAATCATGTTCTGTTTTCCAACAGAACGGACAAAGAAAACTTTACAATCATGCCTGTTCACGATTAATTTTTCCTGAACTAGTACCATTTTTAGCTATCCTCAGTTCTTTCCTATACCTATGCTCACATTCGACGATTATTTGCTTTTAATTTGATGATTTTTGACAAAAGTTTAATGTTTCTACAAACCTCCAGGCTTCACTGTATCTTGAACTCTCCCTTTAATCTGAGATGTGGAGATGCCGGCGTTGGACTGGGGTGAGCACAGTAAGAAGTCTTACAACACCAGGTTAACGTATGAACGGACATCGCGCGACAATCACCAGGCAGGAATGTTCCCTTCCAGTCGAGGAACACTTCAGCAGTCAAGGGCATTCAGCCTCTGATTCCGGGTAAGCGTTCTCCAAGGTGGCCTTCAGGACGCGCGACAACGCAGAATCGCCGAGCAGAAGCTTATAGCCAAGTTCCGCACATATGAGTGCGGCCTCAACCGGGACCTGGGATTCATGTCGCATTACATTCATCCCCCACCATCTGGCCTGCGAAATCCTACCAACTGTCCTGGCTTGACACAATTCACACCTCTTTAACCTGGGGTTACCCCATCTCTGGATCTGTAAAGATTTAATCACCTGCTAATGGTCGCATTCCAAGCATTGTCTGGCATTTTTGAATCTGTCTATATATATGTTTCTGGAACATACCTCTTCATTCACCTGAGGAAGGAGCAGCGCTCCGAAAGCTAGTGACATCGAAACAAACCTGTTGGACTTTAATCTGGTGTTGTAAGACTTCTTACTTTAATCTGAGAAACATGCAAGGTTTTCCTATCTTTATTTATATAATTATTTCTTCTGAATCACAGTCGTTCCCACCTCAAAAAAAGCACACACCAATGTATCGTTCCAAAATCTTCTCTCATTCTTGCAAACGGAGTCGTCCCAAAATCAAGCTATTAACATTAAACTATTTCCACTAGTAATGCCTAACAAACTGAAATCTGATAATATGAAAATCTTTGTTGCCCAGAGTTCTGCTCACATGGAAATCAGATGTCACTGCTTAGGAGTAAATCAAATATAATAGTCACTCAAGAATTCTCCTCAATGTATTGAATAACAAAGCAATTGTTGACAGTATTAATGAATATTTCGGTCTCGGCTCCTTCTAGACTTGGCTGCCCTCCATTTCACTGGGTGGGTCATTGAAATCTCTCATGACAATAGCACTTCACGATTCTCCTGCCTGTCCAGCTCACTCACAGAGTTACCCATCTTTCTGAGCTATAATTGTAAACAGAGCAGCAATTTACAAGGAATGAAGTGATTAGCAGGGAATCAAAAGAGCAGTACTGGGGCCATCATTAATTTGTGTGTGCAATCAGTGATGTGGAGAAGGAAATGGCCATATACTACTCCAGATTTGCTGGAAACAACACAATTAGGAGCAATGTGAAATGGTGGGGAAAAAGTGGATCCGTTGCAAAGGTTCAGAATTTAGGTCAAAGAGAGGAACATGTTGTTTAATGTATTGTAGTGGGGGGACATTCTGGTGTTAAAGAAAGAATGAAAAGTGTCATTTATATTCCTCACATTTTGTGACAAAGATAAGATAATGATAGGCAGTAGGTCTTAAGGATTTTAAACTTGGAATAAGCGGATATTATTAAGAGTCGAAATGGAAAGGTTATCTCAGCAGTCCCAGTGAGAAGCTGTGCTCAAAGGGGCTTTGGGCAGAGAAGAGATTCCAACATGGCAGTGTCTTTTGTGAACGAAGGAGATTTTAAAGCACTTTACAGCCAATTAAAATAGTTTGAAGTCACTGTTGATCCATGAGCAAATGGGCTTGGAGTGGGGGTGGAGGGGTAGGGGTAAGGGATCATGTGAGGGTGTTTCGGAAAGTTAAACGTCTTTTTTTACGTACCCAATTATTTTTTTCCAATCAAGGGACAATTTTTAGCGTGGCCAATCCACCACTCTGCACATCTTTTGAGTTTCAGGGGTGAGACCTACGCAGACACAGGGAGAATGTGCAAACTCCACATGGACAGTGACCCGGGGCCGGAATTGAACCCGGGTCCTCGGTGCCGTGAGGCAGCCGTGATAACCACTGCGCCACCATGCCACCCTTGAAAAGCTGAACGTAAGGGCAAAGCACGATACTACCCCCTCAACCGTCTATTAAGAAAACAAAACCTTAACAAGAAGACAACCCCCCACCCCCACTCCAACAGCTGATGGTAAACAGTTCCCTGAAAAAGGAAATAACAGGCTGTCATCTCGAGTAGAACATTTCCACTGGCTCCCTCATAGTATACTTGACCCTCTCAAGATACAAAAATTACATCAAATCCCCCAGCCAGGTCCTTCACCCAAGCAGAACTCACCACCGGGTTATTATGAAACAGCAGTGTTAACAGGAGTGTACAAGAGTGCATCAGCATATAGTTATAAGAGTAGGGAAAAATAGCTTGAAACTAACAGTGGGGTGGAAGGGTTTGAGTGACAGGAGATTTAGAAATTCAAAGATACTTGAGGCTACAGAAAAGTATATTGATGGGGGTAAAGGCAAGCCGAGTGGGACAAGATGGGACAAAGCTAGTAATCATACTCATGCATCAGGAAGGTTCAGGGTGTCATGACAAACCAAATTTAAATCACTTCATTTAAATGTGTGGAGTACCCACAATCAGATAAACTAGTGGCATTATTTGAGAAAAATAGTTTAGATCTAATTGGCTTTGCTGAGACGTGTGCGGAAATTTACCATTATTTATCAGAGTGTCAGGTTCTGACTGAAAACCGGCATGTCCCCCTCCAGATGCACAGCTGAGTTTTCAGGCCAGATTTTCTGGCACTCGGTGCAAAACAAAATTTGGGAGCATGGTTTATGCCTTCACTCTGGCAGGGCTGGGCCTGATAGGGTCGGTTCCACAGAGCCCTTTAAAGCTGGAGCCCTGGCCAGAGCTGGGATTAAACTCTGTCGTCCCCAACCCCCACCCCCACCAACCCCCCACAACCACACAAGTCACAGAGGACTCTCTTCCCCACCCACCCTTAATAACCACACAAGCATTGTGGGCACCCCGCTTGCTCCCCTCCGCTCCACCACTGCGGCCGTAACGGAGGCACTCTCCCACCCCCAGTCCTCACAACCGTCACCCCTCCCGACACAGGCATCTCCCACCAACTTCACAGCCATCTCCTCCCCCCCCCTCTTCATAGGCAAGTATCCCCCCCACCCCACAGGCATTTCCCCCTCCCCACTTCACAGGCATCTCCTCACCATTCTTCCCAGGCAAGTCCCCATTTCCCCCTTTACAGGCAAGTCCCCCTTCAAAGGCATCGCACATCTCTCCCACCCTTCTTCACAGGCAATATTTCTCCCTCCCCTTCACAGACAATTCGCACCCTCTCACTGGCATCTCCCTCCCTGCTTCACAGGCAAGATCCCCCCCCACCTTCACAGGCATCGGCCCTTCTCCCCCATACAAAAGGGGAACCCCCCTATTGGGGCTCCCCAGAGGACCCGCACCTGTCACTGGCCCTGACACAGTTTGGCACCGTAAGCGGGCACGACCCTCTCCCCCGGGGGTTATATTTACCTAGATGCCCCGGCGGGATTCCATCGACTGAATTTGTTTTTATGAAGCTGTTGAATATTCAGTGAAGGGGGATAAAGTGGTGGGGAGGCCCATTAATAATATTTAAATGTATTAAAATGTATTTAAATGTGGTTCCCATCCATTACATCACCGGCAAGGTGCAGGGAAAATTGGGGAACGAGATCTCGTTGACGGGAATTTCATTTTCCAACTCTTATGGAATTTTAAGCCTGTGTTGCCATTTGCGCTCGCAGCAGATGCAGGCTTAAACTTCTGCCTATGATTACAAGGTGATCAATGTTGGGAAATAAATATTCCAGGGTTCACAACATTTCAAAACAATGGACAGAATGGAAATAGAGGAGACGTAGTTCTGATAATAAAGGATGATGCAAGGAAATGAGTGAGAAAGGATCCTGGCTCAGAAAATCAGGAAGTACAATCAGCATGAGTGGAGGTTAGGAATAGCAAGGGTGTGAAAACACTGGTAGTAATAGTTTATAGGCCAACGAACAATAGTTCTCCCATTGTCAAAGCACTAAGTTACATTATGGAAACTTGTAACAAAGGCAATGTAATAGTTATGTGGGACTTTAAACTTCAAACTGGACCAATCAAATTGGCAAAGATGATCTGGAAGATGGGTTTGCAGAATGCTTTCCTGGAGAAATATGTTGTGGAGCCAACTAAGGATAAAGCTATTTTAGATCTAGCATTGTGTAACTAGGCAGGGTTAATGATCAATGCCATACTAAAACATCCTCTGGGAAATAGTGAGCATAATAAAACTGAAATCTCCAATCACAACCAATAAATAAAGCTAATTATATAGTTATGAGTGGAGAGCTGATCGAGGTTAATTGGAAAAAGGTGATAAGCATGGTTAAGAGAACTTTCTTCACTCAAAGGGTTATAATACTATGGAATTCTCTACCCCAGAGGTTTGCTGATGCTAGATCATATGGCGGAGATGGACAAGTTTTTGGTCTCGAGTGGAATCAAAGGATGTGGGAAGCGGACGGGAAAGTTGAATTGAAGCCCAAGATCACCCATGATCATACTGAATGACGGTGCAAACTTGCCAGAGCAAATGGTGTTCTCCTGCACCTATTTCTTATGTTCTCATGTAATGTAAGAAACTCAGTGGCCATTTTGCATCAAGCAAATGCCCCATAGATGGCAAGTGATAATGATAATGACCAGGTAATCTGTTTTTGAAATGTTCATTGAGGGATAAATATTGACCTGGACACTGCCCTTCTTCATACTGCCCTCGAATTCTATTATGTTCCCATGAGAGAATAGAAGGCCTCAGTTTAACAACTCAATCAAAAGATGGCGTCTGTCTCAGCGCTGCAGTGGCGTGTCAATCTAGGTCATCTGCTCTCGTCTCTGGAATCAGAATTACAGAATGGGTTCTGGTTAATTGAGATTGCCTTCATATTTCGAGTGTGAAATAGATGCCAAAGTGGTCGTGGGAAACTAACAAAGTGCCCAGCCTAACTTTGGAGTGAATTGAACCGAGAGTCCTTTCTTCAAAAGCTGTGGCTGCCTCACAGTGATGCAACTGTTGCAGGATAAATTAAGTCTCGGACACAATACCACTGAGGGTACTCGTAGGTTAGCCAAACGTTTTAGGCAAATAAAATGGGATGAAATTTCATGCTGACATGAAGTTGGCTCTGGAATCTGCAGAACTTTCCCCGGGGACTCATCACACATAGGAAATATTCAGTGGGATACCTGATCTCCACAACCTGCAAGCTTAGAGGTCAGGAGGTTAGGTTGCTTCAATGAATGCTCCTCATATCCAGAAGAGTCCCCGAGGGCAATTATTCATCCAGTGTAGAATTAGTTAAAGCCATGCAATCATGTAGCCGTCAATTCATAGCATTCTTTAAATATTATTGTACTCATTAGCTCACTGCACTCCCAAAAGAGATTCGGCCGCTTCTACCGAGGTGAATTTCTATTCAGAATTGTATCGAGACAATGGAAATGTCATGACATTCCAGTTCACAGCACAGTAAATCCCAGCATGGATAGGAACCGCGGCATCAAAAAAGTAACTATCCTGATCTACCCGGTTTTGCGCAGTTGTTTTTCTAATCTGTTTTTAGGAGGTCTTTCGAGAGTCTTCAAGACAGCACTAAACTAGCTGACCCATTTTCCTTGAGAACCTCAGCATCAGTGGTTTTAATTTCCCGACAAGGCATTTCACAGACACAGAGCTCAAAGTCTGTAAAAGCCACCCCCCACCTCTTTCCCATACATAGTGAAAGGCATGCTTACCTGAGAAATTTACTCCATCCAAGAGAGAGGCAAATGTATAAAAATGCACTAAAGAATATAGACGCTATTAAAATGCAGAGGAAAATAGAGAATAAAGAAAAGTCTTATTGTATTATTAGTCATTGGAGTTCTATGCATTGGAGTTTAGAAGAGTGAGAGGGATCTCATAAAAATTTGTAAAATTCTAACAGGATTAGACAGGGTAGATTCAGAAAGAATGTTCCCGATGGTGGGGAGTCCAGAACTAGTGGCCATAGATTAACAACTAGGTAAACCTTTTAGGACTGAGATGAGGCGAAATGTCTTCACCCCGAGAGTGGTGATTCTGTGGAATTTGCTATCACATAAAGTAGTTGAGGCCAAAACGTTGTGTAATTTCAAGAAGAAATGTAGCTCTTGGGGCTAAAGGGATCAAGGGATATGAGGGGAAGGTGGGATCAGGGTATTGAACTTGGTGATCAGCCTTGATGACAATGAATGGCGGAGCAGGCTCAAAGGGCCGAATGACCTCTTCCTGCTATTTTCTATGTACGTTCCTATGTATTCTTTAAATACCGCCTTGAGGAGGAACTTCTTCACCCAAAGAGCCGTGAATCTGTGGAATTCCCTGCCCAGTGAAGCAGTTGAGGTTACCTCGTTAAATGTTTTTGAGGCAAAGGTACATAGATTTTTGAACAGTAAAGGAATAAAAGGTTATGGTGAGGGAGCAGGGAAGTGGAGCTCAGTCCACAAAAAGATCAGCCATGACCTTCTTCAATGGTGGAGCAGGCTCGAGGGGCCAGACAGCCAACTTTTGCTCCTCGTTCTTATGTTCCGAATGACATGTCAAAATCTCAAAGGGAAAATATCTCAGAACAATCATAAAGCATGACTCAAGGGGCTAAGAAGAGTTTCAGGCATCCAATGGAATTCTGGCTGCAATTGAGAAACTAAATCAGAACGGAATGTGCTGGAAGTACTCAGCAGGTCCGCCAGTATCTGTGGAGAGAGCAATAACGGAAAGGTTTCTTAAGACCTGCACATTTTGCTATTATTTCAGATGTATTTTGTTTGCGTAAGTTTTTTTAACGGTATTTACGGGATAAGGGCATCGCTGTCTGGGCCAGCTTTTATTGCCCTTGAGAAAGGAGAAATATTGGAGGAATGGATGTTCTCACCCCGAGGGAGGAAAAACATTGGGCATAAATGTTTCACGACTAAAACACACTGATTTTGCACCATATTACAGAATTATGACCAGATTTTCGTGATTATAGTACAATGTTTTGCATCAACAAGAATTTGCCAATTTCATTTCAGTAAAGACTGTGCCCTTTAATAGCTCCAAGCATATCTGTGATCATTAGTCTTGTATATACCTGGAAAAGAACAGCTAATTGTTGTGCATGGTAAGATGATTTTTTGCATCTCAGCACCTAACAGCAGCAATCATTTGGAAAACAAAAGTGCCGCCAAGGTGGTTCAGTGGGGCAAAAAGAAAATGGACGTCAAACCAAAGGAGAGGAAATTAAGAAGGAAGTACAAAGCACAGTGGTTAGCACTGCTGCCTCACTGCACTAGGGGCCCGGGGTCAATTCCGGCCTCAGGTGACTGTGTGGAGTTTGCACATTCTCCTATTGTCTGCTTTGGTTTCCTCCCACAGTCCAAAGGTGTGTGTTTGTGCAGGGTAGGTAGATTGGGCCATTCTAAATTGCCCCTCAGTGTCCAAAAGTTTAGGTGGGGTTACTGGGAATCCGGGATTAAGGTGGGAGCTTGGGCCTAGGTAGGGTGCTCTTTCAGAGGGTTGGTGCAGACTCGATGGGCTGAATGGCCTTATTCTGCACTGTAGGGATTCTATGATTTGGTCAAAGCGAATTTTAAGTGTCAGGAAATATTTTTGAAAACCTGGGCCACGATTCTCTGGACTGGGGCCAGAGTGTCGGCACCAAAATGGGAGTACTTTACTCCGGCTCCGGTTCTGAGATCCGATTCTCGGGTCCTGGGGGGCCAGCATGGCGCTGGAGCGGCCCACACCGCTCCAGTTGCCGGTCCTGGAGTCGACCCAGCACCGCGGGGCCCGCGCATGTGCAGTTGGGCCAGCACCAACTAGCGCATGGCCGTCATCCCCGCGCCTGCCCCGACGCCAAATGGAGCAGGGATCCGTGAACCGGCGCAGAAGAGGTCCAAAGCCAGAGAGGCCGGCCTGCCGCTCGGTGGGCCAGGCCATTCCGGAGGGCCTCCCCGAGGTTGGACCCCTCCTTCCCCCCCCCACAGGTCGCCCCCGGACCCTTCAACCCTGAGGTCCCACCGGCCCAGAGCATGTTAGAACGGCACCGGCAGGACTCGGATTTTTTCAGACGGCCATCCGGGCCGGTGAATCGCGCCACCGGCGGAGGATCGCTGCTACGGCCGTTTGCGGCGATTCTCAGTCCGGCCCGGCGCCATTCGCGCGCGGCTGTTTTCACAGTGGTGGGAGAATTGTGTCCTGGCGTCGGGGCGGCGTGGTGCGATTTGTGCCGTGCCGCGGCAATTCTCCCACCCGGCGGGGGGGCGGAGAATCCCACCCATGATCTTTACAGTAGCTGACAGCATGTTTACATTAGGTAAAATGGTAGAAGATCTGAAGGACATGGCTTCCATTCACATGTATATCTTGACATTTTAGCTCAGAGAGCATTGGCATTTAGGTTTAATTTAAAGAGTTAATGCTGATACCGAGGAGCAGTCAGACTTATTTGACATTTTGTTTTGCAAAACTCAAATTTCTGACAAGTGTTAAACCAAAAGTCCAGACCATGAACCTACAGCCACCTTACATATCAGATCAAAATGTAAGATGCAAAAGGTGGTGGCATAGTGGTGATATCACTAGACTATTAATCCAGAGATCCAGACTAATGCCTTGGGCACAGGGATTAAAATCCCAACATTGAACCTTTTGCAATTTAAATTCATAGAGGCATAGGGTGGGATTCTCCATTCCACTCGGATCGGGAATCCTGATCAGGCCGAGATTCCCATGCTGGGCCAAAAACAGAATTGGCAACAGGCAGCAGACCCGTCCCCAGACTCCGCGCCCGCCCGCACTGCAAACAGCTGATTTGCATTGATTTGAATACAATTAACAGGCTGGAAGTGCAAATCTCTTCCACGTCTCCCCCCCCCCCCCCCGTTATGCTCGAACCTCCACAACGGGAATTCCACAGGGCAGGCTTTGGTGTAAGTATTGCCCAGTGCAGTCCTGGTGCGATGGACCCCGCAGGAGAACAGCCCATTGCTTGTGTGCCGTTCTGCCACCGCCCAAAGGACGTGGGTTGGGGCTTGGGTGAGCTCGGGCTCTGGGTAAGGGGTTAACCTTGGGATGCTTCCCTGGCACAGGAGTCCCACATCTGGACTGCCCCCTCTAATCCTGGGCAACCTATGCTTTTGAAGCTCTGCTTCATAGCCTCCCGAAAAAGCCCACCACATTTAAAGAGGTTTGATATCCCCTGAGATGCTTAAATTTCACAGCGCATTACCTTTATCTTGCCTTTGATTGATAGCTTAAAGATTTGACCACAGCTGCCAGGAGGTTTGTTTATTTATCTTTCCCTTCATGATTGAATGCATCTGGAGTACCATCCATTGATCCTAACCACAGTGTTTACAAACATTTTTGTTATGATTGACAGCTGCTGACCACTACAAAGCAGCTCAGTGGTTTAACTTCCTCTTTTCGAACCACAGCAGTTTTAAAAGCCTAGGGCTGAGGGGGCAGATGTGAGGAAAGGGAAAGGGTTCCTGGCTTGATTCGGCCCTCAATTATCTGGTTTGCTCATCAGCTGCCAGGCAGAGAGTTCAGAGTGAGGAGGCCACTTCAGAGTTTAAACAGGTCAGACCAGAATGAAGCCTTGAACAGAGGGCTACCTGAGATCACCGTGCCAAGGGTGTTCTTCAGGCTGCCGAAGGCTGGAAGGGGAGAGGGAGGGAAGGTGGTGGGGTGGGTATAAGGAGTAAAAGGCAAATCAGCCCATTAATAGTATTTTACTAGCCTAAAGGATGTTAAGTGGCAGACAGAAATTAAGAGGAATTAAACCCAGCATGAACACACAAGTCTGCAGACAGATAACTGAATAGTCCAGTATTGGCTCCTGAAGGAGAGTTTATTTTTGGAAAATATCTCAAAAAAAATAATTAAAGGTTGTAAACAAATATATGAACGAAAAATGGAATTAGTGGAAGTTGGAGGATAAACAATTATGTGACACAGTCAAAAAACTGAGCGTAATTCTCCAGCCTCCCTGCTGCGTGTTTCTCGGCAGCGGGAGGTGGCCTGCCGTTGGTGGGATCTTCTGGTCCTGCTGTTGTCCATAGGATTTCATATTGGATCCACCCCATGCCGCCGGGAAACCCACAGCGGGGATGCGTCGGTATGAATAACCGGGAGATTCTTGCCGAATGTCAACCTTGTTACTGTTCTCAATGTTTTCTCTAAGGAACTTGTGGGAAAGGTACTTTCTATTTTCTTGCTATGGTGCTTGCAGGCAAGAGACTGTCGCTGAACAAGAGTGTTTTAGAGCATGAAGGGAATGTTTCTGGGAAGGCAGGAGGATGCCTACAGCTGGTGCAAAGCTGCATATTGGGCACTGGTTCCCGTGAGGAGTCCTGAGGCCTTCGAAGTACTCAATGTATGGTGCACATAATGACTTGACCCAAAGCACCCGAGGTGCTGACAGTCTGCAAACCAGTTGGGAATTAGGTTGCTTTCGGACCCAATTTTAATGCAATTAGCACTGACCTTCATAATGTGCTTGAAGCGTCCATATAGAATTATTGCTGCATTGTGGGCCTCTTTCGTCACTTGGCTTCTTGTTTTTTTAACAGTCAGTTGCTATTTTTGATGTAGCTGTTTTCAGTTCACTGATTCTCTACTATCTTGTTATTGAGACAAAGAAAAGTAGACAAATTTGCTGGAGCCTGATAGTGTCTTAAGCAAACTGTGTCTCATGTTTGTGCCTATGTTCCCAGTCTTAATGTGGTGATTTGAGAAGAACTCCATCACTGTGGACATTCCTTTCTATCTGCAGATTCTGAGAAAGGATCACAGGAGGCACGCCAGACAGATGCATTTACATCTTCAATGCTCAATGAGGAGTCACGTGTACCTAACCAATCTATTTTACCAGGACGTATCCTGGTGCAGCTATCACTGATCTTTTTAATGGAAAAAAAACAAAAATCTGCAACAAAGAAAAAAAGAATGAAGTTGCAGGTGCAAACTTTGCACCTTGTTTCCTCACTTTCTTTGTCCTACCATTGGCATCTATGCCTTCAGCCAGTCAGCCCAAAGCCAGGTTCCTTTCCCAAACCTCCTCACTGCTCTCTCTCTTCTGAGAAGTTGCTTAAAAAGTTTGACCAAACATTTGGGACATTGTCCAAGTGCCTCGTTCTGTGGCTTAGTATCAATTTTTGTCCAGTTACGGTCCTGTGAACGGCCTTGCACCTTTTACCATAGTTCACTAAAGATGCTATACAAATATAAGTTGTTGTTTAATACCATGAAGAAAAACACTGTAGTTCGGAAACAAATGTTGAGGAAAAATCAGCACTCAGATCTCTATGCAGAGTGTATAGGCTCAGTGGGTTAAATATTTTCAAAATGGTAGAGGATGCAAGTGTTAGGCCACGTTTCTGTATTTTAGAGCGCATTTTTTGATCTTAAGCAGCAGACAACAAACAAATAAAGAGGGGAGATTCAGAATTGGAGAATCTGAATGATGCCAATGGGTAGGAGGGAAGAGTTTGGAGCAAACGTCAGTTTTACTGAGTCTCTGCCCCTTTCTGCTCACAATGCTTAACTCTGACGAGGACTCTGGGCAGCATGTGGCGCAGTGGTTAGCACTGGGATTGCAGCGCTAAGGACCCGGGTTCGAATCCCAGCCTTGGGTCACTGTCCGTGTGGAGTTTGCACATTCTCCTCATGTCTGCGTGGGTTTCACCCCCACAACCCAAAGATGTGCAGGTTAGGTGGATTGGCCACGCTAAATTGCCCCTTAATTGGAAAAGAAAAATAATTGGGTACTCTCAAAAAATTTTTTTTTTTTTAACTCTGACGAGGACTCTGTGGCTAAGGTTAGATGGGGTCAGATTTCTCTTCAACCTATCTCAAAGCATCATGAGATCATAGTAACATGAAAGATTGGGGGATAACCTTCAGCCATCATTGAAATTCCTGCCAATTCTACTTTTTTTTTGTGGATCAGTATAAAGTAAACCTGCATGATGCATAAAAATCTATCGTACAGGACTTCCAGTTGCGGCTATGCCTAGGTAGGTCGCACGTTCGGCAGCTCCCGCCGGGAACGGACTTTTGGGCTCTCCAGAGGGGCCCCAATGGCAATTGTTCAATGGCTTCTAGTGTGGGAAGGTGACAGCAAGGTCCCCCTGACATTATTTGGATTGGACCAGGAGTGGAGCCGTTAAAAAAGTGATCCTGGGGCAGCGAAAAGTGCGAGGGAGGAAAAGCAAGATGGCGGCGGGTGGAGACCAAGCAGCGTGGGCGCAGTGGTCGCAGGAGCAGCAGGAGTTTCTTAAATGCTGCTTTGAGGAGCTGAAGACAGAAATGCTGGCGCCAATGAAGGCGGCGATTGAGGAGCTTGTGGAGACATAGAAGGCCCAAGGGGTCGCGATCCGGGAAGTGCGGCAAAAAGCCTCGGAGAACGAGGATGAGATCTTGGGCCTGGCGGTGAAGGTGGAGGCGCACGAGGCGCTGCACAAAAGGTGGGCGGAAAAATTTGAGGACCTGGAGAATAGGTCGAGGAGGAAGAATCTTTGGATTCTGGGTCTCCCTGAAGGAGTGGAGAGGCCCAATGCCGGGACATGTATGAGCATGATGCTCAATTTGCTGATGGGCGTGGGAGCTTTCCCGAGGCCCCTGGAGCTGGATGGGGCTCATCGGGTCCTGGCAAGGAGACCCAAAGCCAACGAGCCGCCAAGGGCTGTAGTGGTGAGGTTCCACTGCTTTATGGACAGAGAGTGTGTCCTGAGATGGGCCAAAAAAGAGCGGAGCAGCAGGTGGGAGAACACGGAGATCAGAATTTTCCAGGACTGGAGTGCGGAAGTGGCTAAGAGGAGGGCTGGTTTCAATCGGGCTAAGGCAGTGCTCCATCGGAAGGGGGTGAAGTTCAGTATGCTGCAGCCAGCGTGATTGTGGGTCACGTTCCAAGATCGGCACCACTATTTTGAAACGCCCGATGAGGCATGGAACTTTATACTGACTGAAAAGTTGGATTCAAATTGAGGGTTTGTCGTGGGGGGATGTTTGCTGTGTTTATTGCGTTTGGGGAATGTTCTCTTGGTTTGAGTGCTGGGTGGGGATGGGTGAATGGATTTGATGTGGGGGCTGTGGGAGAGTGTGAGCGTCGGTGTTCGAGGGGCAGGGCCCCACGGAGGAAGAGTGGGAGTGGAGGCCCGGGGATGGGGAGTTGGGGTAAGGCCGCAAAAAGGAGCTGCGCCAGAGGGGGTGGGGCCGGCTCAGGAAAGCGTGGGCTTTTTCCCGCGTTAGGGAAGGATGGGGGTGGGGCCAGGGGCGGGAAGGGCGGTGCTGGAGAGGAGCGCACACTGACTGCCAAGGGGTGGGGGCATTCTCACACTGGGGGGTCGATGGAATGGCGGGAGAGGCCGGGGTCAGCAGGAGTCAGCTGACTTATGGGAGTGTCATGGGGGGAGCAAAATGGCTAGATGTGGATCTAATGGGGGGAGGGGGGGAACAGGGTTGCTGCTGCATTGGCCAAAGGGGAGCTGGAAGTAGGAGAGGTAGTCGGGGCGGGGGTCCGCCGCCTGGGGGACTGGAGGGTGCGGGCACGTGGCTGGCCGAGAAAAGGGGATGGCGAGTCAGCAGCGGGGGGCGGGGTGGGGGGGCGAGTAGCCCCCCAATCCGGCTGATAACTTGGAATGTGAGGGGCCTGAACGGGCCGGTCAAGAGGGCCCGGGTGTTCGCGCACTTAAAGGGACTGAAGGCAGACGTGGTTATGCTCCAGGAGACACGTCTGAAGGTGGCAGATCAGGTTAGGCTGAGAAAGGGATGGGTAGGGCAGGTCTTTCACTCAGGACTGGATGCGAAGAACAGAGGGGTTGCAATACTGGTGGGGGAGCGAGTGTCGTTTGAGGCACTGAATATTGTAGTGGATAATGGAGGTCGATATGTGATGGTGAGAGGTAGGTTGCAGGGGGTGCGGGTGGTACTGGTGAAGCTTGATAATGGGGGGGGGACTTCAACACGGTGCTGGATCCAGCACTGGACCGTTCTAGGTCCAGGACGGGTAAGAGTCCGGCTGCGGCCAAGGTGCTCAGGGGGTTTATGGATCAGATGGGGGGAATGGATCCATGGAGGTTTGTCAGGCCGCTGGCCAGGGAATTATCCTTCTTTTCCCACGCCCCTAGAGCCTACTCCCGGATAGATTTTTTCATTTTGAGTAGAGCGCGAATCCCGAACGTGGAGGGAACGGAATATTCGGCCATAGCCATCTCGGACCACGCCCCGCATTGGGTGGAGCTGGAGTTGGGGGAGGAGAGGGACCAGCACCCGCTGTGGTGCCTTGATGTGGGACTATTGGCGGATGAGGGGGTGTGCGGGCGGGTGCGGGGGTGCATTGAAAGATATTTGGAGGCCAACGACAATGGGGAGGTGCAGGTGGGGGTAGTTCGGGAGGCGCTGAAGGCGGTGGTCAGGGGAGAGCTAATCTCCATTAGGGCCCACAGGGAGAAGAGGGAGGGGAGGGAGAGGGAGAGGTTGGTGTGGGAGATTTTAAGGGTGGACAGGAGGTATGCAGAGGCCCCCGAGGAGGGACTACTCAGGGAGCGACGGAACCTCCAGACAGAGTTCGACCTGTTGACCACCGGGAAAGCAGAGGCACAGTGGAGGAAAGCGCAGGGGGCGACGTATGACTATGGGAAGAAGGCGAGTCGGATGCTGGCACGTCAGCTTCGTAAGAGGGAGGCAGTGAGGGAGATTGGTGGAGTTAAGGATAGAGGGGGCAATACGGTGCGGAGTGCGGTGAGAATAAACGAGGTATTTAGGGACTTCTATGGGGATCTGTACAGATCTGAGCCCCCAGCGGGGGAGGAGGGGATGCAATGATTCCTACATCAGCTGAGGTTCCCGAGGGTGGAGGAGGAGGAGGAAGTGGCTGGTTTGGGGGCGCCGATTGGGCTGGAGGAGCTGGTTAAAGGATTGGGGAGCATGCAGGCGGGGAAGGCCCGGGGCCG
Source organism: Scyliorhinus torazame (assembly GCF_047496885.1). Classification (NCBI taxonomy): domain Eukaryota; kingdom Metazoa; phylum Chordata; class Chondrichthyes; order Carcharhiniformes; family Scyliorhinidae; genus Scyliorhinus; species Scyliorhinus torazame. The sequence continues at coordinate 179,537,372 of NC_092718.1, forward strand.
GATGGGTTACTGGTTGAATTCTGCAGGAAATATGTGGACCTGCTGGGCCCGTTGCTAGTGAGGACTTTTAATAAGGTGAGGGAGGGAGGGGGGGGGGGGGACCTTGCCCCCGACAATGAATAGGGCGCTGATTTCTTTGATCCTGAAGCGAGACAATGATCCACTGCAATGTGGGTCATATAGACTGATCTCGCTCCTCAATGTTGATGCTAAGTTGCTGGCGAAGGTGCTGGCTACGAGAATTGAGGACTGTGTCCCGGGGGTGATTCATGAGGACCAGACAGGATTTGTGAAGAGTAGGCAATTAAATACAAATGTGCGGAGGCTCCTCAATGTGATTATGATGCCCCCGGTGGAGGGGGAAGCGGAAGTAGTGGCAGCTATGGACGCGGAGAAGGCCTTTGACCGGGTGGAGTGGGAGTATCTTTGGGGAGTGTTGCGGAGGTTTGGATTCGAGGAGGGGTTCATCAGTTGGGTCAGGCTGCTATATAGAGCCCCGGTGGCAAGTGTGGCTACGAATCGGCGGAGGACGGAGTACTTTCGGCTGTACCGGGGGGAGAGGCAGGGGTGCCCCCTATCCTCCTTGTTGTTTGCACTGGCAATTGAGCCTCTGGCCATGGCACTGAGGGAGTCCAGGAAATGGAGGGGACTGGTCGGGGTTAGAGGAACACCGGGTGTCGTTGTATGCTGACGACCTGTTGCTGTATGTGGTAGATCCAGTGGAGGGGATGGCAGAGGTCATGCGGATCCTTAGGGAGTTTGGGGACTTTTCAGGGTATAAACTCAACGTAGGGCTAGCTGAAAGAAGACAGAGGGTGGTGGTTGATGGGAAATGTTCAGAATGGAGTTCAGTTACAAGTGGCGTACCACAAGGATCTGTTCTGGGGCTGTTGCTGTTTGTCATTTTTATCAATGACCTCGAGGAAGGCGCAGAAGGGTGGGTGAGTAAATTTGCAGACAACACTAAAGTCGGTGGTGTTGTCGACAGTGTGGAAGGATGTAGCAGGTTACAGAAGGACATAGATAAGCTGCAGAGCTGGGCTGAGAGGTGGCAAATGGAGTTTAATGTAGAGAAGTGTGAGGTGATTCACTTTGGAAGGAATAACAGGAATGCGGAATATTTGGCTAATGGTAAAGTTCTTGGAAGTGTGGATCTAGGTGTCCATGTACATAGATCCCTGAAAGTTGCCACCCAGGTTGATAGAGTTGTGAAGAAGGCCTATGGAGTGTTGGCCTTTATTGGTAGAGGGATTGAGTTCCGGAGTCAGGAGGTCATGTTGCAGCTGTACAAAACTCTGGTACGGCCGCATTTGGAGTATTGCGTACAGTTCTGGTCAACGCATTATAGGAAGGATGTGGAGGCTTTGGAGCGGGTGCAGAGGAGATTTACCAGGATGTTGCCTGGTATGGAGGGAAAATCTTATGAGGAAAGGCTGATGGACTTGAGGTTGTTTTCGTTGGAGAGAAGAAGGTTAAGAGGAGACTTAATAGAGGCATACAAAACGATCAGGGGGTTAGATAGGGTGGACAGTGAGAGCCTTCTCCCGCGGATGGAAATGGCTGGCATGAGGGGACATAGCTTTAAACTGAGGGGTAATAGATATAGGACAGAGGTCAGAGGTAGGTTCTTTACGCAAAGAGTGGTGAGGCCATGGAATGCCCTACCTGCAACAGTAGTGAACTCGCCAACGTTGAGGGCATTTAAAAGTTTATTGGATAAGCATATGGATGATAATGGCATAGTGTAGGTTAGATGGCTTTTGTTTCGGTGCAACATCGTGGGCCGAAGGGCCTGTACTGCGCTGTATCGTTCTATGTTCGAGGGAAGAGTGAGCTCTTTGTGGTGCATTCAGGAGACCAGGGAAGGGGGACAGACGAGCTACCGCTGAAGAGAGCGGAAAGGAGCTTTCGGTATCAGGGGATCCAAGTAGCGAGGAGTTGGGGGGCCCTGCACAGGTTCAATTTGACGCGGTTGGTGGAGCAGATGGAGGAGGATTTTAAAAGATGGGATATGCTGCCACTCTCGCTAGCGGGTACGGTGCAGTCGGTCAAAATGACGGTCCTCCCGAGGTTTCTCTTTGTGTTCCAATGCCTTCCCATTATAATCCCCAAGGCCTTTTTCAAACGGGTAAGTAGGAGCATCATGGGTTTTGTGTGGGCGAATAAGACCCCTAGGGTGAAGAGAGTGTTTCTGGAGCCTAGCAGGGACAGGGGGGGGGGGGGGGGGGGGGGGGGGGGGGGGCTGGCATTGCCTAATTTCTGCGGCTATTATTGGGCAGACAATGTGACGATGATTTGTAAGTGGGTAATGGAGGGAGAGGGGGCGGTGTGGAAGAGGCTAGAGATGGCGTCCTGTGTGGGCACAAGCCTGAGGGCACTGGTGACGGCACCGCTGCCGCTCTCGCCAACAAGGTACACCACGAGTCTGGTGGTGGCGGCGACGCTGAAGATCTGGGGGCAGTGGAGGCGACACAGGTGCGAGGTGGGAGCCTCGGTTTGGTCCCCGATTCGGGAGAATCATCGGTTCGTCCCGGGAAGGATAGATGGGGGGTTTCGGAGCTGGCATTGGGCAGGGATTAGAAGAATGGGGGACCTGTTCATCGATGGGACGTTTGCGAGCCTAAGGGCGCTGGAGGAGAAGTTTGGGCTACCCCCGGGAAACGCTTTCAGGTACATGCAAGTGAGGGTGTTTGTGAGGTGGCAGGTGAGGGAATTCCCGCTGCTCCCGGCACAGGGGATTCAGGACAGGGTGATTTTGGGTGTAGGGGTTGGAGAAGGCAAAGTTTTGGCGATTTACCAGGAGCTGAAGGAAGAGGAGGAGGCTTAGGTGGAGGAAAATTTGAATAAATATATATTTTTAAAATCTATCGTACAAAACTCTGGCTTTTGAGTGGCAAATGATCGCAGAACCTTTTTGTCAGAAACGGCACTTGACTCCCTGCACCCACTCCCACCATTAAGATGCTTCTTTAGTCTATTGTGGAGATCCTGAATGTTTCCCATTGATATGAATTTAGCTATCTAATTATATTTTAGGAACTTAGGAACACAGGAACAGGAAAAGGCAATTAGGCCTGTCGAACCTGCTCTGCCATTAATACGATCATGGTTGATCTGTCATTTCAATGCCTTTTACACCCACTCTCCTCATAACCCTTTATGTTATTGTTGATCAGCAATCTATCAATCTCAGCTTTAAACATGATCAATTACAGAGCTTCCACAGCCCTCTGGGATAGAGAATTCCATAAGTTCACAAATCTCTGTGTCAAGAAATTTCTCTTGTTCTAAGTGGCATCCCCCTTATTGCCCCCCCAGTTCTGGACTCCCCCAAACCAGGGGAAACATCTTACCAGCATCTACCCTGTCTATTCCTTTAAATATTTTGTAGGTAATAAGATCACCTCTCATTCCTCGAAATTCTTGAGAATACAGGCCAGGTGTGCCCCCAAATCTCTCTTGATATGACAGTCCCGCCACCCCGGGACAAATGTGGCGAACCTTCGTTGCACTCATTCTATTGCAATAATATCCTTCCTGAGGTAAGGGGACGAAAATTGTGCATAATACTCCAGGTGTGGTTTACCAAGCTTCTATACAATTCCAGCAAGATCTCACTGCTCCTGTACCGAAATCCCGTACCAGCCTCCCCGAACAGGCGCCGGAATGTGGCGACTAGGGGCTTTTCACATAACTTCATTTGAAGCCTACTTGTGACAATAAGCGATTTCCATTTTTCATTTCATTTCATCCTCTTGCGCTAAAGGCTAAGATTCCATGAGCCTTCCTCATAGCTTGCTGCAACTGCATGTTAGCCTTTCATGACTTATGGACAAGGCTACCCAGGTCCCTTTGCACATTTACATTTATAATTTCTTAAAATTTAGGAAATACTCTGCACGTTTGTTCCTTCTATCAAAAATGGATTACTTCACATTTTTCCACATTATCTGACATGTTCTTGCCCACTCACCAAGTCTGTCCAAATCCTCTTGTAGTCGCTTTACATTATTACATCTTCCTGAGAACACCTAGCTTTGCATCATCCGCAAACATGGAAATATTACATTTGGCTCCCACATCCAAATCATTGATATACATTGTGAACAGTTGGGACTCAAGTGCTGATCCTTGTGGTACCCCACTAGCCACAGCCTGCCAATGCGAGAGTGACCCGTTTATTCCTACTCACTGTTTTCTGCCTGTTAGCCAATCCTCAGCACATGACAGTATGTCACTCATTTACGGGATGTGGGCTGGTTAGGCCAGCATTTATTGTCCATCCCTAGTTGCCCTTCAGAAGGTGGTGGCGAGTTGCCTTCTTGAATTGATGCGCTCACTGAGATGTAGGTATACCCAACGTGCTGTTAGGGAGAGAGTTCCAAGATTTTGACACAGCGACAGTGAAGGAACGGCGATATATTTCTAAGTCAGGATGGTGAGTGACTTGGAGGGGAACTTCCGGGTGCTGGGGTTGCAAGGTATCTGCTGCTCTTGTCCTTCTAGATAGTAGCGGTCGTGGCTTTGGAAGGTGCTGCCTAAGGAACCTTGTCAAGTTCCTGAAGTGCACCTTGTAGGTGGTACACATGGCTGTCACTGTTCGTCAGTAGTGGAGCAATTGTACGTTTGTGGAAGGGGTAGCAATCAAGCGGGCTACTTTGTCCTGGATGGTGTTGAGCTTCTTGAATACAATCCCAACCTACTCAACCTCTCCTCATAAGAGAGTCCCTCCATACCCTGGATCAACCAAGTGAATCTTCTCTGAACTGCTCCAATGCCAGTATGTGGGGGATTTTCCATGCGCCCCCGCAGTGTGTTACTCAGCGGAGAGGTGGCCCGCTGTTGGCCAGTGGCGGGGTCTTTTGGTTCGCTGCTATCAATTGTATTTCCCATTGAATACCGCCCCCCCCTCCCCCCCTCCACCCATCCTCCCACCCCAATGCTGGGAAACCCACGTCGGGTGTTGACTCTCGGTGGGACCGGAAGATTCTGCTGGCGAGAAAGGTCAGAACATCCCCCCTGTATATTTCCTCAGATAAGGGGACCAAAACTGTTGACAGTATTCCAGGTGTGGTCTAACTAGTGCCTTGTCTAGTTTTCGCAGGACCGCCCTATTTTTATACTCCATCCCCTTTGAAATACTGGCCAACATTGAATTTGCTTTCCCTATTACCTGCTGATTTTGCACGCTCGGTTTTTTTGTGATTTATGCACGAGGATCCCTCAAATCCCTCGATGCTGCAGCTTTCCGCAGTCTTTCTCAATTTTGCTGCTGTGCTGAACTACACTTCAGGATGGATGGGAGAGCTTTTGAGACGACGTAGAAGACATTTACCCAGATGTTTGCAGTAATGGACGATTTTAGTTGCAAGGTTGGGTTGGAAATGCGAGGTTTAATCACCTCGGAGTAAAGGAGATTGAGTGTAGATGTGATAAAAGTGTACATGATTATGATAGGTTTGGAAAAGTTAGACAAGCAAAACCTCTTCCCATTAGCTGATAGTAAAAGCAATATGGGACACGTATTTAAGGGTTTTGCTCAAGGAAATTTGATAGGGCGCTTGAAATATATAAATCTGCAGGGCAATGGGGATCCAGCTGGAGGGTGGGACCGACTGGAGTGTCCGCAGAGAGCTGGCCTGGAGTCAGATGATCCGAATAACCTCCTCTTATCCTCTCCCTACAGACACCCTATGTATTTCACATAAGAAAGCAGCTTGGGCGCACTGGCTACTTATTGGCATATTTCCTGTCATGTCCCTCTTCTGCCACTGTCTTCTCATGTTGCTTCCACTGGTAAGTTCCAGGAGGGTGGGGAAATCCACAGGCGGGATTCTCCAATAATGGGGCTATGTCTCCACTCCGGCGTGAAAAGCGGCGCCTACCACTCCGGCATCAACGGTCCCCGATAATGGGGAATGCTCCCCTTCCTAGGGGGCTGGGTTGGCGCCGGAGCGGTCCCCGCAGCTCCAGCAGGCGTGGAATGGCTGGCGCGAGTTTGAGCATGCGTGGAATGGCCGTCGTGATTCCGCGCATGCGCGCTACGGCCGGCGTGATTCTGCGAATGCGCGGGGGCTCCCTTCTCCGCGCCGGCCCCCGGACAATATGGCGGAGCCCTACAGGGGCCCAGCGCGGAAGAACATAGGCCCCCATGGAACCAGCCCATCCGCCGGTAGGCCCTGATCGCAGGCCAGGTCACCGTGGGGGACCCCCAGGAGTCAGAGCCCCTCCAGGGGTGGGATACACCTGACCCCACCCTCCAGGATAGCCCCCGCAGACACACCTTCCAGGTCCCGCCATGTGGGACCTGAGTAACCCGCGCCGGCGGGACTCGGCCGAACTCGGCGGCCACTCGGGCCGTTGGGGCCCGGAGACTCGCCGGGGGGGGGGGGCGCTTTCAACAGCCCCCGACCGGCGCAGCGGGAAACACACAAGCGCCCGAGAATCGGAGGGGGAGAATCGGGAAGCCGGCGGCGGGGCGCGATTCCCGCGTCCCGTCGGGGATTCTCCGACCCGCGACAGGGTTGGAGAATCCCGGCCACAGAGTCAAGGTTAAAATACATAATCATCACTCTAATTGAGCAGTAAACATATTGGAGTTGACAGCCCACTCAGCACGCGGATTGCAGCCTAACATGAGGCAGTTAAATGTGAAGGTTTGCAGCTTGGAACAGATTAAAGAGGCACACTTGTATCTTTGCTTGATTTCAGCAACAACCCTCTCCCCACACCCAAACTGACACGCTAAATCTCATTAGGTTTTGAAGGGGGGCGGGGGGGTCCAGCGGTGAGACCTCTTAAAACTGAATATCTAGGATGCCACTGGAGTAGTTTTACATAAGTTAGTTTATTAAGGATTGAGATTAATTATCGAAAGTGTACTGGGTAGTTATTATTAACCATTAAACCTGTATTTAGGACAGAGCAGTGGCCACAATGTATGATGGGATTTAGGCTAGCTAACGTTCCCATGTTTTTGAGACACATGAGTTGTGTGATCAGCAAATTACATAGTAAGCAAGGTTTTATCAGTGGCCCCAATATCCTCTGAAACAATCTCTGAAGCGAAAAGGAAGCCACTTTTGATATCCTCTCCTTCTGAAACTGTCCATGGAGTAAAGAGGATGTCAGTTCTGCCATCCTGTCTGTCATAAAGCAGGATGCTAGGATGGGGAAAAACAACTTAGGATTGACGTCAAGCCTTTTGTAAACACAGCTAACAGGATGAGGCTCAATCATGGGTTGATCGCAATTTTATTGGATAAAGTTTAAACATGACTGCCTCAGGGATTGGTTCGAGTCCAACTGGGGTGGGCTATTGATTTGTTATTGATGTGTTTTTATCAATGTTTTGCAGATAGATCTTGGCAAGCATCCAGACCTCATCTCTCGTGGACACGAATGCAAGCTTGGGAAAATAAAACCGTCTTATCCAGATTGTTGATGTGTCTGTTGCTCTCTGTACTGAGTTGAGCCACAGGGAAGAACTGCACGTGGACGCTGACTCAATACACAGACCTTGAAACTGCTCCTACAAGATTCCCCCCCCCCCCCCCCATTTTACAGCCATCTAAACAGCAGGGTGCAGCATCGGTTAATGTCTTGTCTAAAAGACAGCATCTCTGACAATACAACACTTCCTCACTACGGCACTGACATTAATGTGCAAGACTCAGGAATTTATTTATTTTTACTTTTAAATTTAAAAAAAATATAAGTTTAGAGGATCCCATTTTCTTTTTTCCCCAATTGAGGGGCAATTTAGCAGGACCGATTCACCTACCCTGCACGTCATTTTGGGTTGTGGGGGGTGACACCCACGCAGACGAGGTGAGAATGTACAAATTCCACATGGACATCGAACCCAAATCCTTGGCAGCAGGAGGCAGCAGTGCTGACCGTGTCGCCAAAGGCTCCGAGAATAAGGCAGAGGAGTGAGATTTGGTGGAATGTTCTTTCAGTGAGCCAGTGCAGACGTGATGGGCCAAATGGCCTCCTTCTGCACTGTTTCAAGTTTTTTTCCTGAGCTCAAGTCTTACAGTGCCGTGGGAAACAACAACCTTCTGATAGAATCCTCCCAACGGAGTCAAGCTAACATTACAGTATTAGTTTACAGTTCTGGTATCTCCCTTGAATTTTGCGCTCTGAGCATGTGCAGCCTACACTATTTCCCAGGATAGATCAGTACCAACGCAATGATGGCCTAAATGGTGGAATGCTTTCTTCAGCTTCCAACAATATCTTTTTAATTGCTTTCCAAAATGGTTTGAAGAAGAGCTAGTGGGTAAAGTACATACAAAATGTTTCTCAAAACAGAGAGAGCAAGACGAGGACAGGGAAAAAGGGAGGAAACTGTTTCGAATATGATACATGAACAATCCCACAGCTGTTATAGCTCAGTGCTCATATTGCACATTTTCCATAAACCCCATGGGCACTACCAAGTTGAAAGATAGAGAAAGAGGACTGGAGAGAGTGAGAAAGGTAAGGATAAGAGTGAAATTTAAAAAATGAATGCTGTAAACAGAGAGTTCTGATGAAATGACACAGCTGAAAATGTTTACCCGGTTTCTCTCTTCACAGATGCTGCCCAATCGGCTGAGTATCTGAAGTATTTTCCATTTTTATTTCAGGTGTCCAGCATCAGCAGTAGTTTTTTGGAGAATGATAGTTTTGAATTTAATATCTTTTCCAGTAAATCAAAAAATTATAATTAGTCTGATTTTCCTTTTTGCTGAAACCCTGTAAAGGAGAACTGGGGAGTTGGAAAGCAACGGATCTGATATCATCGTCTTCATTGCTAAAAGTTAAATTAACCCACTTGCAATCAATGTTTGCAGAGCTAACTTAAAATGCTCCATACTAACGCGATCAAACCTAGGGGCCACCCATGATACTGTTCATCCACCCCCCCACCAACCCAATGTTGGCAGTGTATGCTGAACTCTTTACACATTTCGAAACACTGTATGCAGAGAAACCTATGCACAGGTTCATTCGTCCACCAAATAGTCATCGAGCGGGATTCTCCGATCGCCGACGCTGAAATCGCGTCCGGTGAATCCCCGATTATGCCGGAATTGGGGGCAGTGCCGTTTTTGCGATGCTCCGCTCCCTCAAAAATGACATACTCAGGGAGTACGCCGCTCGCCGTATGGAGGGCCTCATGATGTTACTTGAGGCCCTCCCCCGATGCTCCTCCCCCAATGGGCGGAGTCCCCGACGGCATCGCTGTCATGTGCTCACACCGATCGGGGACCTCACGTGGCGGCTGCGGACTGAGCGCAGCGCCGCCACAGTTGGGGGGGGGGGGTGCTCCGCTGGCAGGGGGCCTTCATAAGGGGCTGGGGGAACCAGTGGGGGGGGGGGGGGGTGATCTGAGGGTGACGAGGCTGGTCACAGGGGAGGCAGTTTTTGGCTGGTCGGGCCCGCCCCCGGCCGGCGTCATGTTGCACGGCATGGCCGCTGCAGGCCACCGCCGTGCACTTGCACAGCCACGGACTTGGCCATTCTCCAGCCGTATCCGCAGGTAAAGCCGGGTTGCTCACCCCTCCACTGGACGGAGGATCAGTGCGGTGTCGGCGCCGACTTTCTGGCCGTAAGACCAGACCGATCTGCGTACATAGCCGCAGGATCGGAGAATCCAGCCCATCATATTTGGATTAGCTAGGAGTAGTACAGAACTGTAGCAGTCGCCATAGTCCCTGAAGGCCATTGGCCGCTCCCCCCTTTTAAGAGAGAGCTGACTGGTGGTATTTGAACCAGAGGATCGCCACATCTCAGGCAGGTTGCAAGGTTGAGAAGGCGAGGCCTTCATGAATAACCTCAGCCGGTATGGGAATTGAACCCGCGCTGTTGACATCGCTTCGCATCACGAACCAGCCATCCAGCTAACTAAACTAACCAATCTACCCACAGACCAGGCAATGTATGATATGTTTGTCAGTCACTCCCCCAGTGTTCTTTTTACAACAAGTGGACTTCTCAGGGGATATCTGCAGGCAAGAAGAAGCGTGAACAGTGGCAATCGCTGCTCAGTAAAAAGGCAGACTGGACAGATGGTGATATTGTGGCAATGTCACTGGATCGGTGTCCAAAGGTCCAGGCTATACTCTGAGGACATAGATTCAAATTGTGCCACAGCAACTGGTGGGACCTCAAATTGTGCCATAGCAGCTGGTGGAACCTCAGCTCAATTAATGGTAACCGTCGACTGTTGTAAAAATCCTCACAAAATCATTTATGTCCTTTTGGGACGCAAATCTGCCAGCCTCACCTAGTCTGGCCTACATGTGACTCCAAACCCACAGCAATGTGGTGGGCTCTTAACTGCTCTCTGAAATGGCCCAGCAGGCCACTCAGTTCAAGGGCAATTAGGGATGGGCAAACAATGCTGGCCCAGTCAGTGATGCCACATCCCAAGAACAAATTAAAAAAAATATTTTCCTGAGTAAAGAATCCAGTTTCTCTAAAATAAGGGGCGGCCACAAGGTCAAAAGTATTTCTTGTACACACAATCAGAGGTCTCAATGTCCAAGATTTATCCTTCATTTTGTTAGCTAATTGCCTCAATTTTGCTGCTGGAATCAGACAACAGAGGCTGTAAAGGTTCAATTTTCACACCGTTAAATTGGTTAATTTCAAGGTGGTGTTCTGCAAATGGTTTGACACAGAACAAGTCCTGGTCTGTAATGCTTTAGAGATGTTTATGTAATTGCTATTCCGAAGCATCTCACAATGTCTACATTGGCATTTGCAACATTAAGGATATGATATTGATAAGAGAAATGTCATGTGGTATTCCTCAAACAATATTTCCTGATGTAAATTTAAAATACTGTACATATTCTCAATGAAGTGCTTACTTTTGTCAATTTTGGTTGATAGCCTTCTCACTTACTGGAGCCTTTAAAAAACATACCGCCATCAATATAATGCAGATATGTACGACCAGTCAAAAAACACCCACTGCACACAAATGACAGATTTCCTGGAGTGTTCATGATCCATTTGGTTAGAGAGCCTGCGAGTTATGCTCTTTCTGTAGTACAATGTGATTGAGCGATTACCGCTCTCAGTGCCTGCTACATCTTTTAGTCTTAAAGCACATCAGCAATGAGGCATGCAGCCTCAGTTGGGCTGCCAATTATGCACACCAACAAATATTTGAATTGGCTAAAGGTTTTTAAAAATTTGTCATTTGTCAAAATCAGACAAGCCAAGATTACAAATTTGGACTCCGCCACTCTATTGAGATGTAACAAGTTTTCAGGTTTTGGGAATGTTTCTCAGGCGACTGTCACTGTTCAATTAGAGTGAAAGAATTAGTTGCCAGAGCGATATTCCCACTCAGGTTGAAAGTTACTGCGCAGGCCTTGCTCAGTTATAAATAAAGAAAATTGGATGGGCACTTGACGGAAATATACGAACAGGGCTGTCATGATATTCAAACACACATCACAACACACACATCATGATAGACAGACCAACAGACCAATTGGCACACATAACACGACAGCCAATCACAGACAAGAGCAGACACAGTATAAGACAAGTACACAACACCTGCTGGCCAGTCCATCTGGAGACAGGACAAGGCCAGGACCTCATTAACAAGACACTCGCCTGGTCACCACGTGCTGAGTACCAAGACAGATGTGTAAATAACTAGTTGGAATAAAACTGCATTGTACCAATCGCAACCGTGTTGGTTCGTCTGTACCTCAGAGCACCCAACACCACATGGAACCAGGAGTGGGGTTCGAACCCACGCAGACATATGTGGTTCATCTGTACCTCAGAGCACCCAACACCACAGGGGCCACAGGAATGGAGCAGAGGAATGGGATTAATTGGCTTGCTCAACAGAGAGCTGGCATGCATTCAAGTGGGCTGAATGGCCTCCTTTAGTGGTGTGTTGACTCCGTGTTCTCTGACATGAAGCAGCTTTTATTGCTTTGCATGTTAAAAACGCTATTTGATTCAAACAACGGTTGTTTATTTTAGTGTGGTAGCCTATTGGTTTGTGCCTGTAACGCCCCGGTGCTTCGTCACTCCACAGAAAGTACAGCCCTCAGGGTGCTCTCTCATCCTTCCGATTGGCCAGTCACACAGAGATAGTGATAAAACAGAGGAGCAAGTCACCTCTTTGGGAATGCTAGTGTTGCTGGGAAATTTTGGCAATTAACCATTTGGACAACTGTATTTCACTTTTCGAACATACTAGTCCTACTGGTACACTGAACAAAAGTGCAGTAATTTACCTTTCGAATGCCTTAGAACAGTCTCACATTCCTGGAGGAAAGACTCATTAAAGAAACCCTTAATGGATGTCCATGACCTTAGAATGCTTTCTGCTGTGTGGAACTGCTTTAATGCCATTCCCATTGTCAACATGAACAGTCGAGTGAGGAGCCCTGACATTTTCCTCCTGTGTTACTGCTCCTCCTTTAGGTGGCAGTTGATTTTTCAAGGCTGCACACCTGATTGCTTTTTACTGCAAATTTCCTCAAAACTTTGAAAACGACACTGCTCTTAATCAACTGTTATCCATCTGCTGAGCTGTACTTTGAGAGTTACCCAATTAGCCAAATTAGTCCTGAGACTACAAATGTCAAAAGAAAACTGTAACAGATGCTGCAGCCCAGCCTTGTTAATTCTATCGCTCACAGTTTCATTTTTTTCCCCAAAGCAAGCTATAGGGGGAGACATAGCACCATTATCTGCCGATGCCATGTTCAAACTTTCAATAGATTTCAAAATAGGCCACTGCTGATGCTAGCATTTTGCAGTGACTAGCTGTTAAATTAGCAGCTTTTAATATTTACAGTTCAGCTCATTTGCAATGAAACAAAAATGAGCAGTTATACCGCTGTGTCCCTAAACTATTTGTACAAAGTGTTCTGAAGATATGACTGGACACTTTGCAGAGCACAAGCTCAATGTTTCATCATGTCGAAAATTCGCAACCGATGAACGTTCACATACGTGGGGCATTTAATAATCTGCCACTCAGCTGAATTTGCTGAAAGGCATTTGTGGGTCAGCGGGTTAAATCAGCTTTGCTGCAGGATGGCACATTGCATATCGTTTTGTCATGAATCACTGCGTGAATCAAGATAAACTTAAAGCTGCAGACAGCACAGGCACTGCCCATGCTAGTAAAACAGGCAAGTCCATTTGTACAGTGATGGGGTGCTTCCTAGACACCACTTACAACTGAATGAGGCTTGATAGCAATGTTCCCTGAAAGCTGCATGTTTGCATCGTTGCACAGCAGCCTTGAAAATACTGTAAAATTTGCTTGAGTTGGCTCCTTTAAGACAAAATACATATGTGGCTGTGCTAAAAATGTAACGGTATTACGCATTCAGATGAATAGACTACACACAGGGCAGCATGGTGGCGCAGTGGTTAGTGCTGCTGCCTCACAGTGCCGAGGTACCAGGTTTGAGCCCGGCCCCGGGTCACTGTCCGTGTGGAGTTTGCACATTCTCCCCGTGTTTGCCTGGGTTTCGCCCCCACAACCCAAAGATGTGCAGGCTAGGTGAATTGGCCAGAATAAATTGCCCCTTTATTGGAAAAAATGAATTGGGTATTCTAAATTTATTTTTAAAAAATGAAAAGACTACACACGATGAAAACAATTTGGAATAAACATTGCTTGGTGGTAGGACGAAGCTATTTCCAAGTATGCGTACACTGGAGCCATTCCTTTGAAATAGCAACCTAAGTAAACAGATGTGTCCAGAACTTGTAGTCAATGGTGAAGGAATGAATCACGCTGACAACGCCCCACGAATTTAGAGTGGCAACTTGCATTGTTTGGAAATAGAACATAGAACATTACAGCGCAGTACAGGCCCTTCAGCCCTCGATGTTGCGCCGACCTGTGAAACCACTCTAAAGCCCATCTACACTATCCCCTTATTGTTCATATGTCTATCCGATGACCATTTGAATGTCCTTAGTGTTGGCGAGTCCACTACTGTTGCAGGCAGGGCATTCCACGCCCTTACTACTCTCTGAGTAAAGAACCTACCTCTGACATCTGTCTTATATCTATCTCCCCTCAATTTAAAGGTATGTCCCCTCGTGCTAGACATCACCATCTGAGGAAAAAGGACCTCACTGTCCACCCTATCCAATCCTCTGATCATCTTGTATGCCTCAATTAAGTCACCTCTTAACCTTCTTCGCTCTAATGAAAACAGCCTCAAGTCCCTCAGCCTTTCCTTATAACATCTTCCCTCCATACCAGGCAACATTCTGGTAAATCTCCTCTGCACCCTTTCCAATGCTTCCACATCCTTCCTATAATGCGGCGACCAGAATTGCACGCAATACTCCAAATGCGGCCGCACCAGCGTGTTGTATAGCTGCAACATGACCTCATGGCTCCTAAACTCAATCCCTCTACCAATAAAAGCTAACACACCGTACGCCTTCTTAACAACCCTCTCAACCTGGGTGGCAACTTTCAGGGATCTATGTACATGGACACTGAGATCTCTCTGCTCATCCACACTGCCATGAATCTTACCATTAGCCCAGTACTCAGTCTTCCTGTTATTCCTTCCAAAATGAATCACCTCACACTTTTCTGCATTTCCCTGTCTGTGTGGCGTTTGTACATTGTCCCTATGTCTGTGTGGGTCAACCCAAAGATGTGCAGAGTAGGTAGATTGGCCACACTTAATTGCCCCTTAATTGGAAAAAAATAATTGGGTACTCTAAATTTATTTTTTAAAAGGAGATAATTTCCAGCATGCCACCCTCTCCATCTGTGGCTACTGTGAGCTGGACACAAAATAGTAAGGCACTTTAACTAACCAAGCTGAGAAGTTCTCACTGCATCTCACTGAAACCGAACCCCTGGACGTGTAAATTAGGTTCAATTCAATGTAAAATCATGCATAGAAATCTAAATAAAGATTCAGAAAGATGGGCAGCATGGTAGCACAAGTGGATAGCACTGTGGCTTCACAGCACCAGGGTCCCAGGTTCGATTCCCTGCTGGGTCACTGTCTGTGCGGAGTCTGCACGTTCTCCCCGTGACTGCGTGGGTTTCCTCCAGGTGCTCCGGTTTCCTCCAGCAGTCCAAAGATGTGCAGGTTAGGTGGATTGGCTATGATAAATTGCCCTTAGTGACCAAAATGTTTGGGTGGGGTTATTGGGTTACGGGGATAGGGTTTGGGCTTAAGTGGGTCGGTGCAGACTCGATGGGCCGAATGGCCTCCTTCTGCACTGTATGTTCTATGTCCTATGTTGTTCTATAAATGGGATTGAGAGAGAGATAAAGTAGACAGGAACGATTAAGGAAAATTATTAACGGCTTTAAAACTCTTCAACATCAATTAAGTTGTGAAGGAATGCAGCTCCAAACTTGTAAAATTAATTTTCCAGAACCAGATTTCAGGTATTTGTGCATATGTATCCAAGAACAAAGAACAAAGAAAAATACAGCACAGGGACAGGCCCTTCGGCCCTCCAAGCCTGAATGAAGAAGAATCTCCTGCTCTGAGCCATAGAATAGACACTGTTTAAGTTTAAATAAAAGCAGTAGACATCGGTGTTAACAGCAAGCACATGATGGACCAAATGGCCACCCTCCACATTGTAAATTGTCTATGATTTATACGAAAACAAAACTTAATGTTTGCATAGCACTATTCTAAGAATGTTCTAAAGCACCTTTCAGCGAATAACTAAGACACAGGATGGACGAGTTATTTTAGTCAAGGGGTTAAATTAGATGTTAAATGGGGGGTTGTGTTCATAAAGCATACCTGGTCACGCAATGTTGGTCCGAATTGCTGATTATCATAATCTGAATTTGGCTGGAGGTGTGAAATTAGACACCTGCAGAATTAGTACTCAAACTCTGATTAGATGCAGTTTTTGCGCAGCAATATATGTGACTCCTTCACTTCCACTGAAGGTGTGATGTATGCTGGCTAACACACATTGGCACAATATAGGATATCTCAGGGCCTGAATAAAAGGGCAAATGGGTTCTTGAATGCAGCACTGGAGGCCCTGGTGGGCTAGGTCCAGAGATGGGATATGTCCTGTACCCACAGAGGGGAGGGGTGCATCGCACCTCTCCTATCCGACTCTCCTGCAGTATCTGGTGATGCTCTCTCTGGCCCCATTTCATCCTCTCATGTTTCCTGGCGAGTAAATTGGACCCCTGGCAAGATGCTGATGATTAAGTATTCCCTTTCTCCTGGAGGTGAGAGGTGAACTGTAAAGGTCAAGTAACATTGCACTTACTTTTTTTTTAGCTGGTGTTCTCAAGAACATCTATAATAAATGTTGATGTAGTGTTGGTGAAAGTCTCGGCAAAATATCAGAAAAGGTCTTCTGTGGTGTTCCCCAAGACCTTCTTGCACCCCAGCAGCAAGTGCAGATTAAAGATGATGGGCAGAATTCTCCCCCCCCACGCCGGGTGGGAGAATCGCCGGGGCACTGCGCGAGTCCCGCCATGCTGCCCCGGCACCCGCACGCGAATCTCCCCCACCCCCCCCCCCCAAACCGACGCCGCAAGAATCACGGCTGGCCGCTGGGAGAATCGCCGTTCGCAATGGGCGAGCGGCGATTCTCCGGCCCGGATGGGCCGAGCGGCCTGCCCAACACGACGGCTACCCGTTGGCGCCGTCCACACCTGGTCGCTACCGGCAGGAACAGCGCTGGAACGCTAGGGGGGCGGCCTGTGGGGTGGGGGGAGGGTTCCTACACCGGGGACAGCCTCAAAAGGGGTCTGGCCCGCGATCGGTGCCCACCGATCGGCAGGCCGGCCTCTGTGAAGGAGAACCTCCTTTCCACCGCCGCCCCGCAAGATCCATCCGCCATCTTCTTGCGGGGCAGCCTCGGGAGGACGGCAACCGCGCATGCGCGGGGTTGGCACCGACCAACCCGCGCATGCGCGGGTGACGTCATTTACACGGCGCCGCTTTTACACGGCGCCACGGCCCGGCACGCGTAGATGATGCGACGTCGCTCCTCGCCCCCGGGGGCAGGAGAATAGAGGGTGGGAGCGGCCTCCGATGCCGGAGTGAAACACTCCGGTTTTCACTCCAGCGTCGGGACTTAGTCACCCGATGGGAGAATTGCCCCCGATATATCTTTAAGTAGCACTTAACATTCTCATCAAAGACTTGTTTTCCTCCCAGTTGATTGTATTAGGACAGGCAAGCACCACCCACACAAATACTATGCAATCTTGTCAATAAGTGCTAGAAGATAATTTATGGGGCAATCAGCTCAAAATGATTTCCCAAGTGGTCATTTCTATGGCGAGCTTCAACCAAGATGGTACCTCGCTCTAAACATGGATCAAATAAACCTTATTTTCAGCCGGACAACCCACAGTGGCCATCTTAGAAGCGTGCATGGTGTATTGAAAACAACCTCTTTCTAAATGTCAGCAAAACCAAGGAACCGATCATCGACTTCAGGAAGCGTAGCCCCCGCCCGCCCATCACCAATAGCCTGTCCTGGTCCACTCACGTTGATGCACCAGTCAAGAAAGCCCAACAACATTTCTACTTCCTACGGTAGCTAAAGGAATTCGGCATGTCTGCATCAACTCTCACAAACCACACAGATGAGTCATACAGAGCATCCTATCCGGCTGCATCACACCTTGGTATGGCAACTGCTCGGCACAAGATCGCAAGAAACGGCAGAGTGTGGTGAACTCAGCTCAACGCATCACACAAGCTTGCCACCCTCACATTTATTCTATCTACACCTCCTGCTGCCGAGACAGCATTGTCAGAGACCCCTCACAACCAAGCTTTGCCCTCTTCCATACCCTTCCATCAGGCAGAAGATACAGAAGTCTAAAGACCCGCACATCCAGACACAGGAACAGCTTCTTCCCAATAGCTCCTAGACACCTCAACGGCTCCCCCTCAGACTGATCTGTTCCCTGTAAGAACACTATTCACAACGCCCTATGCTGCTCTTGCTCATGTATTTGCTTTGTTTGGCCCCTTGTTCCGCACTGTAACCAATCACTGTTCGTCAATGTACTTTGTCGATTATTCTTTTTGTCTACTGTATGTTCCTTTGGCTGCAGAAAAATACTTTTCACTGTACTTTTGTGCATGTGATAATAAATCAATCAATCAATCAATTTAAGCGCCTCAAGGAGCTATTAACAATGGTCCCTGTGGCGTCCAATTTGCATATCCCACAAACAGCAGCAAATTAATGATCAGATGATGTGTTGTACTGTTGTTGGGCAAGGATAAGCACCGGCCAGAAGTGCCATGTGTCAAAGGTGAGGGAGGGGGAATAGGTGAAGAGGAGAGAACAGGTAAGGGAGGGGAAACAGGTGAGGGAGGGGGAACAGGTGAGGGAGAGGGAACAGGTGAGGGAGAGGGAACAGGTGAGGGAGGGGGAACAGGTGAGGGAGGGGGAACAGGTGAGGGAGGCTGTGAAGCAACATGCTACCCACTGTGCTACCATGCTGCCCTATACACAGCATGTGAGTACATGGAGTGAGTTATTATTATTTTTAAAATTTTCCAGTTAAGGGATAATTTAGCGTGGCCAATCCACCTACCCTGTAGTTCATTGGGTTCATAGAATCTCTACACTGCAGAAGTGGCCATTTGGCCCATCAAGACTGCACCGACCATTTGAAAGACCACCCGACACAGATTCAATCCCTGCCCTATCCCTGTAACGCCCCCCCGCCCCCCACCTTAACCGTTGGACACTTAGGGGCAATTTAGCATGGCCAATCCACCCATCGTGCACGTCTTTGGACTGTGGGAGGAAACCAGAGCACCCGGAGGAAACCCACGCAGACATGGGGAGAACGTGAAACTCCACACAGTCACCCGAGGTTGGAATCGAACCCGGGTCTCTGATGCTGGGAGGCAACAGTGCTAACCACTGTGTGACCACGCCGTCCCTCCATGGAATAGGTTATATTCAAAACTCAGTTTCTTTTCCAAAAATATACTTTATTCGTAAAATATCTAAAAGAACATTCCGAAGTATTTTATGAAGGTCATTACAGAAAGTGAAATGATATTCAACTTTTCTTCGCAGAGCTTGTTGCCCACTGTGGTGCCTCAATACAATTACGATACATGTAATATTTACTGTACACCATCCAATGTCCGGCATACAGCCCGGATTGTTCTACAGTTTCCAGTCCCTTGGTGTACTCTGGCTGAAAGTCTTAGATGGTGGCCTTACCCCATTGCAACTTACCCCACTGCCCCAAGCAATCAAAACTCACTTCCTTAATCCACTTCCACAATCCTCTCTGTAATGATATGTAGAATATCATTTGTGTATAATTTAATAACCGAACTGCAAGTAAATATAATTGCCGTATGCATAGACTGAGATTCTAGCATCCGACCACTAGGTGGCATGATGACGGGAGAACATTACTGGAACACACTAGATTTGCAGCAGAACATGGATAGCAGGCATAGAATCCACTCATATATCGAGTAGCTCCCTAGTCAATAGTAATTAACACTAATTAATCATAATTATTTGTATTTAGCCATAGTATCCAACTGTACTTATTGTTCACATCGTAGAAACCTTTATAGTGCTTAGTTAGTTAATAAATAGCTTTGTTCTTTAACAAAGCCGTATATTCCCTAATTGATTCAACCACAAAGACATCCGTGAGCATAGAGAACATTACACTCTCCCCGTACATAAGAAAAATAATAAAAAACACAATCTTGCCTGAGGTCAATCTGGCTGGGAACAAACCAAGGCCTACTGGAAGTTGGGAGTTACTTGTCTTATAATAAATTTATATCTTTCTGTCAGCAAGCCGTTCTGACTGGCTGAGTTCGAACGTGGGTTTTTCACTCCTTTCTGTTACTCTTAACGAGAGAAAGTGGATGGTTTGCCTGTCTGATTTCTTCCCTGTTCAGTGATTCACCAGCACAACTGTTGGTAAAACTGTCTACCACCTGCCTAAAACGGGATTCTTTATAGGAAACCGAAGAAGTGATAACGAATTAGTTACTGTTGTGGAGACACATCTGCAATGTCTGATTCATTAACTGAGAAAATCCTCTGACTCTTACATAAGAACATAAGAACTAGGAACAGGAGTAGGCCATCTGGCCCCTCGACCTGCTCCGCCATTTAATGAGATCATGGCTGATCTTTGTGGACTCAGCTCCACTCTCCGGCCCGTACACCATATCCCCGACTCCCTTTATTCTTTAGAAAGGTATCTATCTTTTTCTTAAAAACGTTTAAAGAAGGAGCCTCAACTGCTTCACTGGGCAAGGAATTCCAGAGATTCACAACCCTTTGGGTGAAGAAGTTCCTCCTACACTCCGTCCTAAATCTACGTCCCCTTATTTTGAGGCGATGCCCCCTAGTTCTGCTTTCCACGACCAGTGGAAACAACCTGCCCGCATCTATCCTATCTACTCCCTTCATAATTTTATATGTTTCAATAAGATCCCCCCTCATCCTACTAAACTCCAATGAGTACAGTCCCAGTCTACTCAACCTCTCGTCATAATCTAATCCCCTCAACTCTGGGATCAACCTAGTGAATCTCCTCTGCACTCCCTCCAGTGCCAATATGTCCTTTCTCAGGTAAGGAGACCAAAACTGAACACAATACTCCAGATGCGGCCTCACCAACACCCTATACAATTGCAGCATAACCTCCCTAGTCTTGAACTCCATCCCTCTAGCAATGAAAGACAAAACTCGATTAGCCTTCTTAATCACCTGTTGCACCTGCACACCAACTTTTTGCGACTTGTGCACCAGCACACCCAGGTCCCTCTGCACAGCAGCATGTTTTAACATCTCACCGTTTAAATAATAATCCATTCTGCTGTTATTCCTCCCAAGATGGATAGCCTCACACTTGACAACATTGAATTCCATCTGCCAGACCCTAGCCCATTCACCTAACCTATCCAAATCCTTCTGCAGACTTCTGGTATCCTCTGCACTTTTTGCTTTACCACTCATCTTAGTGTCGTCTGCAAACTTTGACACATTGCACTTGGTCCTCAACTCCAAATCGTCTATGTAAATTGTGAACAACTGCAGGCCCAACACGGATCCTTGAGGGACCCCATTAGTTACAGGTTGCCAACCAGAGAAACACCCATTTATCCCCACTCTCTGCTTTCTGTTAGTTAACCAATCCTCTACCCATGCTACCACTTTACCCTCAATGCCATGCATCTTTAGTTTATGCAGCAACCTTTTGTGTGGCACCTTGTCAAAAGCTTTTTGGAAATCCAGATATACCACACCCATTGGCTCCCCGTTATCTACTGCACTGGTAACGTCCTCAAAAGATTCTACCAAATTAGTCAGACGCGACCTACCCTTTGTGAACCCATGCTGCGTCTGCCCAATGGGACAATTTCCCTCCAGGTGCCCCGCTATTCCCTCCTTAATGATAGATTCCAGCATTTTCCCTACAACCGAAGTTAAGCTTACTGGCCTATAATTACCCGCTTCCTGCCGACCT
The DNA here is from genome assembly GCF_047496885.1 of Scyliorhinus torazame. Taxonomy (NCBI): domain Eukaryota; kingdom Metazoa; phylum Chordata; class Chondrichthyes; order Carcharhiniformes; family Scyliorhinidae; genus Scyliorhinus; species Scyliorhinus torazame. The sequence continues at coordinate 179,558,874 of NC_092718.1, forward strand.
CCTTTTTTAAACAGTGGTGTCACGTTTGCTACTTTCCAATCCTCTGGGACCACCCCAGAGTCTAGTGAATTTTGATAAATTATCACTAGTGCGTTTACAATTTCCCTAGCCATCTCTTTTAACATTCTGGGATGCATCCCATCAGGGCCAGGAGACTTGTCTACCTTTAGCCCCATTAGCTTGCCGAATACTGCCTCCTTAGTGATTACAATCATCTCAAGGTCCTCACCTATCATATCTTTATTTCCATCAGTCACTGGCATGTTATTTGTGTCTTCCACTGTGAAGACTGACCCAAAAAAACTGTTCAGCTCCTCAGCCATTTCCCAGTCTCCTATTATTAAATCTCCCTTCTCATCTTCCAAAGGGCCAATATTTACCTTAGCAACTCTTTTTTGTCTTATATATTTGTAGAAGCTTTTACTATCTGCTTTTATGTTCTGAGCCAGTTTACTTTCTTAGTCTACCTTTCTCTTCTTTATAGCTTTTTTAGTAGCTTTCTGTTGTCCCCTAAAGACTTCCCAGTCCTCTAGTCTCCCACTAATTTTTGCCACTTTGTATGTTTTTTCCTTCAATTTGATATTCTCCCTCACCTCCTTAGATATCCACGGTCAATTTTTCCCCTTTCTATCGTCTTTCTTTTTTGTCGGTATGAACCTTTCCTGAACACTGTAAAAGATCGCTCGGAAGGTTCTCCACTGTTCCTCAACTGCTTCACCATGAAGTCTTTGCTCCCAGTCTACCTTAGCTAGTTCTTCTCTCATCCCATTGTAATCGGGTCGAAACATATGGTTGCAAGGAGAATCCTAAATCTGCGTGAACACACTTCAGTGTAACTCATTTCCAAACTTTATCTGTGGAAAAGGGCCCAACAAGTTGTGCGCCACATTTAGCCCTGAGCTGTGAAGTGTGAAATACCTGACTAATGTTTAAAGAAACATCTGCTCCCATTAACTACCGCAAATAGTCAGTTCAATCACTATTTTTCCAGAAAGTATATAGTCAGGGTGAATATTGTTTGGCTTGAGACCTTGTTCAGCAATCAGTCAACAAATCAGTTTAATTTCAGGAGGAATGGACTCTTTGCAATAACTGATCTTCTGTTTGCTGCTTCCTCCTTGGACTCTGCTTGTGAGTTAGCTTCTGAGATTGAGATTCTTGTTTTTGCAAAAATTAGATTTCACGATTAAAATGCAAGTCAAATCAACAACCTCCTGTGCAGCGGAGATCAAATCTACTTTATTTTTCAAATTTTAAAATGCAAATTTGTCGAGAGGAATTTAAATATTTTCCACACTGTATTTATTCCATCTTGTCAATCATACATAATAACCACTGGCAATTTGTCATTTGCTGCACCCCTGTGCACTGCATTCCATATTTCAGGTCTTGGTAAGTGGGAAGTGTTATTGGTTGTCAATCATCTCTGATGTTGATCACACTGTATGCCTCCCGAACTGACTTGAGTCAGTGCACAACCCAGAGCAGGTTGTTTTGTTCTTCACAGATTATGCCCCATCTGTCAAGAAGGCATATTTTCCTTCCAATTTTCCCAGTGAAGATTTTATTGCAGCAACATTGTGATTGTTCTCTTTTGCTTCTAGCCCTGGTTACTGTGGTTTGCAGGGCAAGTCACCGAACAATGACAAGTCAAGTTTAGTCATCAATACACCGGCTTTACCATTACGGTCTCTCGGTAGAAATATGGCACAGATAATATCACACAAAAGCCTGTATAATGTACACTCATCCAAAGTCCATGACCATCACCACCAACAACAGTCCAACAACTGTGCACACATCTGCCTAATTTTATGTATCCATCAGCCTTCTCTCCAAAACACAACCCTTAAGTTTGGAAAAAATAAGAGGCGTCTTCGCAATCTGAAAATCTCACCATTGAAATTTAAGTGACAACACTATTGGGAGACTCTTTCACAAAACCACCCACGAAAATTACATGCATATTATATTTTCATTTCCAAAATCAAGTAATTTTAATGATAAAACAAAAGCAGTGGCACAGAAAATCAAGTGAAATGTGTTGGAAGTTTGTTGAAGGACTGCACAAGGAAGTCCTCCCTTATCTGCTGTAAATTCTAGAAACGACCTCAGTGGGTATGATTTAACGGGACAAAAATATAGTCCCATTTTCGGCACTCTTAGATGTCCACACTAAGAGGGTGGAATGTCGTCCACCACCTCGAAGGCAACCATTGAGAAATTGTGCCTGTCTTTCAGTACGCACAATGGAATGCCCTTCACCACTGAGGAATTCACGGGATTCATGAAGGCAAATGGGGTGCGACACACCCGTATGGTCTCTTGTTACCCGGCTTCCAAAAGGCTGACAGAAAGCGCGATACAGGCATTTAAATGAGGGCTGAGAAAGCAGACTTAGGGAGCAATTGACACAAGATGGGCCAGATTCTTGTTCTGCTATTGGACCACTGCACATGCTGTGACCGGGGTAGCACCGGCTGAATTGCGAATGGGCCGAAGGCTTCAGATCTGTCTTAGTCTGTGGGAAAGTACGCCCCAGCCAGGAGTGGCAAGGGTGTTGCCCAGACGAAAGTTGACCCGACTGTTTGTACCAGGTGACACAGTCTACGCCCGCAACTGTGCAGACGGTGCCCAGTGGATCTCAGGAACAATCGTCTGCCAGACAGGACCAGTATCATATCAAGGTTAGGCAGAGGGTTGCGTCATGAAAAAACAAGTCGATCTCATAAGGTCCAGGGGACCAGTCTTATGAAAAGTTCCTCGGGAGAGGAAAATTACAGTCAAACCAAATCCGATGACAATAGAGGCTCGGGCATCATCACCCCAAGATGGTCAAGACGCCAAAATGAGAGAGGTCGTGGATGCGGATTCTTACATGGAGACCCAGGTGTCGGAACACTCCGACGTGGAGCACCCAAGCAGTGCAGCCGCCTCAGACAGGTACCTCCGCCACGGCGTTCCAAACGGAAGTAGTATTTGGTGTCCTGATGTATGCCACCTTATCCAGCCTCGCAAATTAGGACGCACACCCAATGACAGAGAGAGTCCAGCGTCCTCCCATTCCTCAGTCGTCAGAGGTTTTTGGATTTTGTGGGGGAGGGATTTTATAACCCGCAAAAGGCCCATGGGTTTGTCTCCTCATGGGTCTCGCCGAGTACGAGATTCCCCACTGAGGGAGCGGGGAGCACGAGGACATTTATGATTGATTTTTGTATAAAGTCGGCCAGGTATGGAACTGACAGAGCACACCCAGCTGGGATCTGATGTTTATTGTAAATATAATTGCTTCACAATAAAGATAGTTTTCTTTTATCTCCTCTATTCGGACTCGCCTGTGTCCTCCAAAAGATAGAAAAATACAAATTTTTCTAGAATTCTCTCCAATGTGCATGCTGTTTTATTATCTGAGAAATGGAGGAAATCCATACAATCAATACGTAACCGTGTGCTAGAGATGGTGGAATTTATATTTCTTGCTGGCTTCCCATCGTGCACTCTGCATAAACTCGAACTTTGTTCAAATCAAAGAACTGAATTCTGTCCTGCACTCAATCCCGGTCACCCATCACCCTGTCCCCGCTCCCCTGTGAATTGAATTTAAAATGTTCATCCTTACTGCTCCATAACTGCCACATTCACAAGCCTTACATCTCCTTCCATGTTCTCCAGTCTTTCAACATTGTGATCCTCTCCACTACCGTCATTTCACCATGATTGAGAAAACCTTCCACCACTTCCACTCACTGAAACTCCTTCATTAACGATTTCCACCTTGCTACTTCTCTCTAACATTAAAAATCGTCTGAAAATGTATCTTTCTTTACAGTAACCTTCAATCTCCTTCCATGACTCTCCCACCAGAGCTTAGCATCTGCTTTTGATACCATGTATGGATTTTTCTTCTCTCTGTAAAGGGCCCCAAACAGTTTTTTTTATGGTAAAGCTAAAATACAAATGCAAGATGTTTTTGCTCAAATCTTTGTTTAAAAAAAAAAATCCCCACCACGCCTTCCATATGGGGCCAAACCTTCTCCACCAATAAGACAGCCTGGACGAGTGCCATACAGTAAACAATTACCTGATGAAAATGTCAGCCTCTCATTGCCACCTCATAATTTAACCCTAGTAATGAAAACATCAGCTTCAAGGCTCTCTGAACGTTCTCCCACCCAACTGCCGGTTTAGTTGCTCTCCTGTGGTTCTAATATGAATGCTGTTATTCTAACATTTATCCCCCAACCAGCTTCACTAACACAGATAATCTATTCATCAGCCCATTGCTGTTTATGGGACCTTGGTGTGCATGCATTGCCTGCCACATCTTCCATGTTACTATATTTCAAAAGTACTCAGTTAGTTACAAAGCACTTTGGGAGCTCCCGAGGTCATGAAAGTTGGCACATAAATGTAAGTTATTTCTTTATCAGGGAACATAATGGTTTTAGCCTGCAGGATATTTCCCTGCAAGTTGACAACCCATTTCAAACATTGCAACCATTGAAGATTGCCTGGACATCCTGCTTGCACTAGTGTCAAGATGCAGCTGTTTCACGAGACCAGCAGATGCCCACTTCACTGGGAGATGATGGGCTGGATTCTCCATTGCCTGATGAGACAGTGGGTTCTCGATCTGCCGGAGAATGGAGCCTCGGCCGAAAAACGGGATTAGCATCAGGCGCCAATCCCATTCTGATGCTTCGGTTCCCGGCGGCGGCGGGCTACGCGCCGCGTGCCGTCGGGAAGATGGCAATCAGTGATTTGCACCCATTTGCATCTGATTAACGGGCTGGAAGCCAGAATCTCCAGCCCCCCCATGATGCTACAGCCCTCTCAACTGAGAGTCACACGGATTTGGTGCAAGTATTTACAAGCGGGCCCGGGCACCATAGCCGTTGTGGGCCAACGTCTCGGGTTTGCTGGGGGTGGTGTATGCCTGGACCACTGGGAGTAGCGGGGAATGTGTTGGTGGCAAGTGTGTGGACTCAGGGTGCCCCCATCGGGATTGGTATGCCCTGTCTGAGACCCCCATTGCTACAAAAAATAATTTAAACCCTCCTCGTAGCTGCAATTTACAGCCTCCTAGCTGACAGTATCTGCAATTCCTCGGAGGGCTTTTGGTCAGGTGGCAACCCACCAGCCCACCCATCTGGAAACCCTCATACTCTAGCAGTAACGTTTATGGGATGGGCGTGGCCATGCTCAATCGCAGACCCACCAGGCTTTGGCACTCCTCAGTGCACTCCTCAGAAGTGCAACCCCTCAGCAGAGGAAGTAGGGGATTAACAGAGCACACCCATTTAATATCCCCAGCATGGACTGGATGAATGGTATACGAGGGAGCATGAGATCCCTGATTGTACCACAGAGAGTCATCTTATATATCCAGCAGTTTGTGTAGACCAGGCATATTTGACCTAGATGCCAAAAAGCTAATTTCAAGATTAGTACTTTACCCATGATTGATTAGTTAAAGAGGAACCTCATCAAAAGGCCACCAGCGTCTTGCATATCAGACCCCATGGGTACATAATCTCACAGACATTAAAATTTTAAAAATCAGAATACCAAGGGATTTGCATGTTATCCTTATCCAAAGTACAATTAATGAGCCATACAAGCAGTCCCAGTAAATCAACTGCCAAATGTGCTGGTCCGTCTAACCAAGCCATCCTGACTGACTCTTTCACCTTTCCAATCAAGGGCCCAGGTGGGCTCAATTAATCACAGCCAAACTGAGCCAAACAATGCGATAGCAAAACTGGCCCAGCTCAGTATCTCTGGGCAGGGAAGAGAGAATAGTCAACTCCGATTCTCACGTCCAATTGCTCGAGTGACCTCTGTTGAAAGGGGAGCTCTTGCGGAGGTTCAGTGAGGCACAGCTGTGAAGCTCCTCCCAAGCCTGCCCCAAATGGTCAAATGCATAAGACTGATGCTCTCATTATCCAAGTCCACTGGAGAACAACGATCACTTGGCTGTTGTGGGACTTGGAGCCAGCGGGCAAAGGTGTGTTTGACAGGATGGGGTTAGAACTGAACAGTGGTATAGTGGTAATGTTACTGGACTGATGCTCTAAAGACACAAGTTCAGATCCACCACAGCAGCTGATGACATTTCAATTCAATTAATTGTTAAATGTGGAATAACAGTAAGGGTGACATGAAACTTCCGGATTGTCGTAAAATTTCTTCTTGTTGACTAATGGCCTTCAGAAAAGGAAATTTGCCATCCTTACCCAGTTGAGTCTACATGTAACTCCACACCCACGCAATATAGTTGACTCTTAATTCTGAAATGGCATAGTGAACCATTCACTATTGTATAAATTGCATAAAACCCTTACAGAGAAGTTTAAAAAAAGATCACTCTGGGTGCACCTACAGTATATGGACTGCAGGGTTTCAGGCGAGGACTTGTCGCCATCTTCTCAAGGACAATTAGGGAGGAGTGACAAATGCCATCTTGCCAGCTACACTCACATAATTAAAAAGTGTAACAAAAACTGCAATGAAAATACCCAATTTGTGGACATGTCAGAAGGGCTCCCGTCATGACAGAAATCCCAGAAATAGCCCAAATATCTAAGTATTGCCCCTGAACCCAGCATTTCCCATCTTCATGAGGGCTGGAGTGGACCTAAGCTGGGGTTTGTATGCGTGCGATTCACAGAGATAACTGGCCCTCCAATGGGATTTCCGAAGGCCAGGAGTGTGGAGTTTGGATTGCATTGATTAGAACAGGTAGGAGGAGGTCTAAACGTGGTTGATTTATTTGATCAACCCATTGAAGAGGTAAGGTACCTCTTTGGATAGGGTCCAGGGTCACCTTTCGGAGAGGCAAGGCACACTTTTGGATTGTTAAAAATGAACATGATCATGAACCTATTGTGCACAAAATCATTAAACGGTTGTCCAACTTCAAGGAATTGTCACACTGATGAGGTCCAGTCATCAAGGAAGTGTCCAGCTGACAAGGAACTGACCAAATAAAGTAGGTGAGTTGGCATGGTTGTGGGTGTGGGACATGGGATGGCATAGTTAGCATGACATTGGCATATGGAGGCAATGGGGTGAGTAGAGCAGCACTAAATTATCATGGAGTGTGAGGGGTGTGGGACATAAATTCCAACTGTGAGCCTGACCCTGGGGAAAAATGTGTGCCTTTATTGTTGGTGGCGCTGTAGTTTAATATAACAGGGAATTTATTTGAGTAAACACAGACATCAGGAACTTTGCCCAGTACCAGATAATACTCAGAATATTGGTCCCAGTCATTCTGTGCTATTTGTGTTGCTGCTGGTACTGATTGCAAGCATGGAAGCCAGTGCTGGGCAATCTGCGGCCCGGGTCCACATGCGACCCATCTGAGTTCTGAGAGCAGCCCATGAGACATTTTGTTGACCACCATTCACGTGCAGAGTTGCCACATTCTGCTGATTTCCACCAGTGTCGTTTTTTCCCTCCCGGTATGACCGAAGTGGTACAAAGGGCAAGTGAAGTGAGGTGCGTGCTGACTGCACACACCATTGACTGAGAGCCGTGCACTCCCTCTGTGTCCAAAGTGTAAATATTTATTTTGTTTTTACCCTTTGTGATAGTTCTATTACTATATAAATTGTTAAGGTTTTTCTCTAACTCATTACGAAATATTTGGCATGTTTTAAATGTATTTAATCTTATTCATGGGGTCACGGTTAGTGAACAGGGCTGATTTCAACCTTACGGCCTGCTGAGATGAAGGAGGACCACTCGTGCGGCCCATTCACCAGCCGAGGTTGACCATCACTGATACAACCACTAGCACTTGGCAGTACTGTGCACTCATCTCCCAATTGTTTGTGCATGGTTAAGATGCAGTGTACAAGGATAAGACACTGCTTCATAAAAATTTACACTTCTCTCACCGCACAGTTAAAAACTAGACTGGCAATTATTTGCTTTGGGGATCCCTTTCAATGGGCTGCAGAGTTAGTGGTGGTTTCCCACAGTGCTTCTTATGAGGCGTGGTAGGAACAAGCATGCCGTTGCCGGAGGGCAAAATCTTCAGCTGATGGGTAGCCTTCAGGCAAGAAGCAAGCTCAAAGAACTGTGAAGAGTGATGAGTGCTGAGGGATGAATGCAGGGTGGGTGGAGGAACAGAGAGATAACAATGCTTGAAAACCCCAGAGGGAAGAGTGGAACAAAGGCACGGTTAACAGGTGGAAAGGACATCTGGTCCCCCGTGCCATGCTCCGCTTTGTTCTACATCATGTCACTAGATTCCTTTCAAGCAGCGTTTACCGGGTAACAGAAGCAGAAAGTGCCTTGCCCCTGGTGGCCGCCTGTTTGACAGGAGTATACAGATGGGCTGTCCTGTATGGTTCTGATCAAAAGTACGAACAGTCACAACATGTATTCACTCAACAGTGTTGCATTTTCATTATGCCACTCCTTTTAATTTAAATCATATTCAATCTTCATTCCCATTAAAAACAGCCGCCAACCAGAAATGGCAACAATTAAAATCATCTCTAGGGCAGCATGGTGACGCAGTGGTTAGCATTGCTGCCTCACGGCGCTAAGGACCACGGTTCGATGCCGGCCCCGGGTCACTGTCAGTATGAAGTTTGCACATTCTCCCCGTGTCTCATCCCCACAGCCTAAAAGGATGTGCAGCGTAGGTGGATTGGCCATGCTAAATTGCCCCTTAATTGGAAAAAAATAATTAGGTACTCTAAAAAAATTTTTAAAGAATCATCTCTGCAGTTAAATTTATAAAACACAGTGAAGTGCCAATTATCATGCAGATGTTCAGAACTGTTCCAACTCTCAATTTTTCTACTGTTTGAGATGTTCTCATTGAGATAAGGACCCCCATCTCCGCTGCCTCATTTTGCTCCAGAATTTACACAATCGGTCCTCTATAATGTGTATTTTTGAAACAGTTTCGGACGGAAACTACACTGCAGTGGCCATACTGACGGAACAGCAGGTTTGTAATAGTACTGAGGTACTCATTATTGTGTCAATGGTGTTGATAACCAGTTTTGCAAGATGGTTCCCATGACTTAGACCAATCTCACTTATCCCAAACAGCCACTGATGCTGGACACATAGCAGGAATCATTTTATTGCCAGAGGAGTCATTCATAATGATGACATTTAAAATGTACAGTAAGAAGTATAACACCAGGTTAAAGTCCAACAGGTTTGTTTTGAATCACTAGCTTTCGGAGCGCAGCTCCTTCATCAGGTGAGCGACCTGGTGTTGTAAGACTTCTTACTATGCCCACCCTAGCCCAATGCCGGCATCTCCACATCATTTAAACTGTAGTTACCGGATCAGCTATTTCGGGCAGTCCAATCCTTAATGAATTTTAAACAGACGATTAGTTTGATAATGACAGCATCCACTCAACATCTCGTGTTGTAACATGAAAAATGAATGAAACTCGCTTATTGTCACAAGTAGGCTTCAAATGAAGTTACTGTGAAAAGCCCCCAGTCGCCACATTCCGGCACCTGTTCGGGGAGGCTGATACGGGAATTGAACCGTGCTGCTGGCCTGCCTTGGTCTGCTTTCAAAGCCAGTGATTTAGCCCTGTGCTAAACAGGTTTGATGTTAGAATCACAGAGAACAGAGTGGAACCAAAACAGTCTAAGTGAAGGATGACCTGATTGCCCATTCAGTACATCAGATAATTGAAGCTCCTTGTAGTCTTCGTTACCTCCTAGTAATTGTTAACAGTACAAATTTCTGATGGAGATTTTGGGTAGCTTCAATCAGCTGTTCGCACGGTCAACCGCTATGGGAGGCAGCCCCACTGCCTTTAGTCATGTCCCATGGCTGTTCAAACTCCTGCACCTGCTGCTAGCCCCTGATGAGTCACATTTTGAAAACATTTTTCTGCGACACCAACCATGCACATCACATTGACACCAACATCTCTATTATAAGCAGTGGGAATGTATTAATAAAAGGTGCACAATCAAGTGTCAACTTGTTTGTTCTCTGCACAGATGTTGAGCTTATACAGCGTTTATACAGTATTTTCTACTTCAGATTCAAAAGTTACAGTATTTCGCTTTTTGTGAAATAAGCAGCAGCTTGTCGGGAGCCCAGTCTATTTTATTCTTTCATGTTACAATTTTTCTCTAAAGTTGCCGCTGCTTATTTTTACAAGGTGGAGTAGTGGCTTGGCTCAGCCATTGGTATGTGCAGGCGCACCCCCACAATACTCCACACAGGGAGGCCTCGATTTTGACCAGGTCATTGATGGAAGGGCAGAGCTGGAGCCTTGGTGCTTCCCTGCCATGGGGGGTGGTATGCACATATTATCGATTAGCAAATGGGGTGGAGACCCATCATCTTTACCCACATCCCAGTCTTTAGGCACAAATTTACCAGACATCAGCAAAGGCTGATGGCAGGCGGAAAACGCAGCATTGAAGCCACAGACAGCAATGGAGCTTACTCAGCCTGATAGCCTGGGACTTTGAAAATAAAAACTTCAAGGGGCGGATCCCACAGCATACCTGCCAGCAACCTCGTCTGCCGAGGAGCGAGACGCCATTTTTAAAAACCACCCCAACACAGAGACAACAAAGGAGTTCACATTGTCACCCCCGCGCCCCGCCCACACCCGGGCACTGAACCCTGACACTATCCCAGCACTGCCCTCGGCACTGCCTGAGCATTGCCCCCAGAACATGGCCCTCTTCCCCTCCTCCCCCCCCCCCGAGCTCTGCACTCATCTGTGGTCTCCTGGTAGGTGCATACCAGTCTGCAGTCGTGTTAATATAGATGGATTTTCTGATGGCAGTGGGCGAATGATTGAGGTGTAGGGGCCTGATAATGGTATGTTGATGGGTTCAAATTATGTCCTTGAACATTGAGAAACATGCCCCGTCACTGATTGGGGAGGGGGGGGGGGGGGGGAGACAATTGAGTTATTTGTTTATGCCAATGTAAAACACAACTTTGCAGTTCTTGCGATATTTTCCATTCCCGTTGAAAACACAACTTTGCAGTTCTTGCGATATTTTCCATTCCCGTTGTCAATCCCGCCCAACAGAATGGGAGCAGAAAGTTCAGGCCTTTGCACATTTTAGGTTCTGGGTTATATTAACACAGGCTGTAGAAACCACCGTAACTATATTGTGATTAAATCGACACAAGGTCATTCAAATCATTGTGATTTGCCAGGGCTTCACATAAATGCCATTCATTCATGTTGTCATCTATTGAGAGTCCAGGATTGCTCAGAGCACCAATATATGTAGGAATATATTTTTGAAAGGTTAGCCATGAACGCCTGAAGATCTTTTCTCCAATCATGTCCAATTATTCCACTTTCGGTCACTTGTTTTAATCAAATGATCAGGAACCCAGTTTTTGCCTCACGGCGGCGAGGACCCGGGTTATATTCGGGGCCCGGGTCACTGTGCTTGTGGAGTTTACACATTCTCCCCGTGTCAGCGTGGGTTTCACCCCCATAACCCAAAGATGTGCAGGGTAGGTAGACTGGCCAAGCTAAATTGACCTTTAATTGGGGGAAAACAAATTGGGTACTCTACACTTTTTAAACAAAAGGAACCCAGTTCCAAAGATGGGTTAAATTAGATTCGAACCAGGGTGCAGCACGGTGGTGCAGTGATTAACCCTGCTGCCTCACAGCACCGAGGACTCGGGTTTGTTCCGGCCCCGGGTTACTGTCCATGTGGAGTTTGCACATTCTCTTCGTGTCTGCGTGACTCCCTCCCCCACAACCCAAACATGTTCAGGGGCTGGTCACACTAAATTGCCCCACAATTGGAAAAAAAAAAGAATTGGGTTCTCTAAATTGATTTTTAAAATATATATCAGATGCGAACCCGTTAACTCCGTTTCTCTCACCACTAATGCTGCCAGACCTGCTGAGTTTCATAGAATCCCTAGAGTGCAGAAGGAGATCATTTGGCCCATCGGTCTACACGGACCGTCCAAAAAGGCAATTTATCAAGGCCCAATCCACCGTAACCCTGTAATCTCACCTAACCCTTGGACACTAAGGGGTAATTCAGCAAGGCCAACCCACCCAACCTGCACATCTTTGGACTATGGTGGGAAGACGGAGCATCCGGCGGAAACCCATGCAGACATGGGCAGAAAGTGCAAAATCCACATAGACAGTCACCTGAGGCCGGAAATGAACCCGGGCTCCTGGCGCTGTGAGGCAGCAGTGCTAACTGCTGTGCCACCCCAGCATTTTCAGTTCTGATTTCAGATTACCGGCATCTGCAGCATTTTGCTTTTGCTGCGCACACCTTGATTGATTTGTCAGCCAAAGACGATGGAGGTTTGAGAAGAAATATCCCAGCAAGCAATTGTACATGTGAAATTGGACATTTCTGTTTGCTTTCAAATGATGGGAGATAGTTTCTGGGGACTGTCTATCTGGGTGACAGTAGCAATTTTAACTGGCAGTAGTTGTTGCTAACCCTCAAAACAGACTGATATTTCCTGTGCAACCAAGAATTATATGTGGCACAAACACAGTCTGGAGAGCCCATCTGGCAGAGCTGGCAAAGGGAGGATGGTATATGAGACAAAGGGCTGACATTTTGTCCAGATATGAAGATGTTAATAGAAGTGGGCAGGCACATTGATTCACACTGCTGTTCGGTTTCCCAGTGCCATCCCATCTCCAGGCCATTTTCTCGGAGGCGGGATTAATGCGGAAGGATGTCTGACCCACGGATATGGGTAAACTCATCTTGGTAAATTCATGGCCAATTCAGATCAGTTATCAGAGAATGACTGGACCTCCGGAAGTCAGGAAGTGACCAGGTGTCTGGAGGCAGCCTCTCCACGGTACACAGGAGTGGCTAGCATTCCAGACAGGTTTTGAAGCCCTCCGCATCCTGGATGGCCATAACTGTAGCTGCAGCTAACCAATAGACAGGTTCCCCTTCACAATGCTGGCCTGGTAACAGGCAATTGTTTATTTCTAGTTTGTTTGAATGGCTGAGGGGGGGGGTGGCACCGCAAGATGGAGTCACAGGATACCGATTTGAAGAGTACGACCTATCAGCTATCACTTTTTTTTTAAATTTAGAGTACTCAATTCATTTTTCCAATTAAGGGGCAATTTAGTGTGTTCAATCCACCTACCCTGCACACTTTTGAGTTGTGGGGGCGAAACGCACGCAAACACGGGGAGAATGTGCAAACTCCACACGGACAGTGACCCAGAGCCGGGATCGAACCTGGGACCTCGGCACCGTGAGACTGCAGTGCTACCGCTGCGCCACCGTGCTGCCGTCCTATCAGCTATCACAGGCATTGTCAAACTCGGGGGCGCGACCCGCGGGGGGGTCGCGGGCGGGTGTCGGAAGGGTCGCGGAGCCATCCGTTCCGGCGCCATCCGTCGCGGCGCTCCCGATCGTGCAAATCTGCGCGCAACAGCCGGCTGCAAGCGGCCTTCAAAATGGCCGCGATCATGTAAAACAAATACAACACACTGCGCGTGCGTGCCCGATCATCGGTGCTCATGCACAGTGCAGCCGCTTTTTTTTAAACGGTCGCAGCTTTTTGTTTTACAAGTTCGGGGGGTTTTATTCATTTATTTTATTCATTTCATTTTTCTTTTTCTTTACAAGTTCGGGGGGGATTTATCTGATAAACTTTTACAGGAACAAAATGCAGAACTTTGGACAGATGGAGACTCCATACTTTCTAACACCGGGAGGCTTCACCTTCATCCAACAGGTTCCATTGGAGAAGCGTGTACGAGGGCCAAAGGGACCCAAAATCATTTCCTCCATTTTTGTCAGCAGCAAACAAGGTAAGAGAAAATGGTGGGTCGCGCAGGTTGGCCGGCGCGGGTCGCGAAGGCCGGCCGGCGTGGGTCGCGAAGGTCGGCCGGGTTGGGTCCCGAAGGTTGGCCGGTTGGTAAAAATGGGTCCCCGGAAAAAAAGTTTGAAGAACACTGAGCTATCAGGAATAATGTGGTATGCTTTGTTTGATATGTTACAGGAAATGTTACCAGACTAAGTTAAAATTCATTTTGATCAGTTGCACATAATCATTAAAATAAATTAACTTCTTGATTTGTCTTTGGCCTGATCACCTTTATCTTTCAAAAGTCATACATGCGTTGGTGGGTTCAGTGGTTGAGTCTTCATCTGTCACACTGCAAGTCTGTATTTGATTCCTGGCCATTGTTGAACACTTTAAGAAACTAGTTCCTCTGGTGGATAAAAAGTGGGCATGGCCCTAAAGCCAGAGCTAAGTTATTCAGGGATGACCTGAAAGGAAGGAAGCACTTCTTCACACAACGTGTAGTGTGACACCTGAGCTCTCACTCTCATTGAGATTGGATCTAAATAAAAATGTCAAAACTCATTTTGATAGGTTTTGTTAGGCAAAGGTATTAGAAGCTACAGGTAGATGGAATTTAGATACAGATCAGCCACGATCTAATTGAATGGCAGAATAGGCTCCAGGGCTGAATGACCTACTCCTGTTACGAAAACATCAGAAGTTCACAGCTACAAGATAACATTAACTAGTTCATTTAATGTGGAGCATAGCAAACAAGCTCCGTATTGAATTGCATGATTAGATGTTAGATTGTAACGGTAAGCTCCTCATCGTAAACGATACAGAATCCTCTCACAATGATACTTACCCTGACAGAATGGGTGGGATTTTCTGACTGGTCCAGTCGATGGTGACACCCCGCTACAACAGACCTGACATTTTTAACAATGTACAATGAGACCCCCAAGCATTCATACACAGCTCACCATAAGCAATGATGGCATGTCATGGCATCATGCAGCAACGTAACACTGCAGGATTAACTTTGGGCTGAATGTGTGAGAGGCGGGAGTGAAAAACACGAGTGCTCTTTCAGAGGATTGGTGCAGACTCGATGAGCCAAATGGCCTCCTTCTGCACTGTCGGAATTCTATTGTTCTAAGGCAAGAATCAAACCCGGGTCCCTGATGCGATGAGGAAGCAGTGCTAACCACTGTGCCCACCATGCCGCTCGTGGATGGGAGGATAGGAAAATTTCAGCAGCAGTCAAATGTCAATTGACATCGCTCTCCTAAATGTCCCATCATACCCACGATGATGGCAGGGGCCAGAGAGGCCATTATCTTTGGCATCCGATGCAAAGAGTTCATCCTATTCATCCTGAGTCACTTTGACTTTGGCATCATCATAAGGATCCAACCGTTGATCAGATTTGATGTTTTCTGTGTCAAGTCATCCCTCCACAACCAATTAATTTCCTCTTCATCCACTGAATTGGCTATTCTGCAGCTTTGGGATGATTTGATCACACTCTGTGCACTAAGAGCATTCCACTTTGATGATGAAATCACATGAAACATCGCTCAGGGCAGCGTGTAATTTTCCACTTTTTGTGCAAAGGCTTTTCTCCATCAAACATCCATTTATTCCAATCTGTGCGAACGTGATGTTTGAATGACTTGAGGCACACATCCAAAGGTTCAACTATGGATGTTAGACTCCGGGGTAACTGCAATTTTTGGTGCTATTTCTTGGTAGGCATCTTTCAATCCCATCAGGAATAAGGTGCTTTCTTTGCAGTGGCCACGAGGAAGCCTATTCCATCAATTATCACTCCACAACTTTGCTCTACCCTCATCCATCTAACTGTTGTCATGGACCTGTCTTTTAATGTCTTATTGGAAATTGGTGGCGTTTCTGTCTTTTGGTAGTCTCTGAGCAATCTTGGTCCTCTGTCGCAACACTAGACATAAAGCGGCTACAGCAACTAGCTGTTTTCAAATCTTCACTCGCTTTGGGTTT
This sequence comes from Scyliorhinus torazame, assembly GCF_047496885.1. NCBI lineage: Eukaryota > Metazoa > Chordata > Chondrichthyes > Carcharhiniformes > Scyliorhinidae > Scyliorhinus > Scyliorhinus torazame. The sequence goes on from NC_092718.1 coordinate 179,574,679, forward strand.
AATTTCCTCTATAGTATGCACACATGTTTTGCCTATCTGGGGAACGATGTAACCATTCTGATGATTTTCGGGGATCCAGTCCAATATATGCTTCTCAGGATCAGACCAGTAGCTGGCCCCTACTGATGGTGCATTTAGTCTTGGGCATCTTCCTCAAAGCAGATTCCTCCTCGTTCCATTCTTGCACCAGTTTTTCACTCACTGAATATCCTTACTGCAACAGTTATTTGATCATTTAGAAAGTGTTACGGCTTTTAGCTTGAAACCAGCTTTGTCCTTCACTCATTTTGCTGGAGAACCCATTTCGTTTGTTGTTCACCCTGCACAGTCAGCTCTGTGTGGCATGTCTTAAATGCTTGTTCATTTTCTTGGCAACACGGTCCATATCACCTGCTTGGTCCCATGCGCCGAGTTATAAGGTGAGTAAAACACACGCATTTCATAGAATTCTTATTGTGCAGAACAAGGCCATTCGGGCCCATCGACTGTGCACAGACCCTCTGAAAGAGTACCCTATGTAGTTCCACTCCCCCGCCCTATCCCTGTAACCCCACCTACACCTGCACATCTTTGCAGACAAAGGGGCAATTTACCATGGCCAATCACCCAACCTGCACATCTTTGGACTGTGGGAGGAAACCGGAACATCTGGAGGAAACCCATGCAGACATGGGGAGAAAGTGCATACTCCACAAAAACAGTCACCCAAAGTCACAATCAAACCCGGATCCCTGCCGCTGTGAGGCAGCAGTGCTGACCACTGTGCCACCATTCTGCCCTTGAGGTAAAAAAACAAACATGGGCGGCATGGTGGCAGTGGTTAACACTGCTGCTTCATGCCGCCGAGGACCCAGGTTCAATCCTGGCCCCGGGTCACTGTCCGTGTGGAGTCTGCATATTCTCCCCGTGTCTGCGTGGATCTCACCCCCACAACCCAAAGATGTGCAGGGTAAATGGATTGGCTATGATAAATTGCCCCTTAACTGTAAAAACAAATACGAGCATAGCATTCCTTAGCAGAAAGGGGATTGTCTTACAGACAAAGTATCGGCCTAAACATGATTTGTGGTACTGGGAAAATAGGACCGTCTTATATGCTTGGTCGAATTGCACACTGCAATCTATTCTAATAATTACTCATAGTCAACACTAAAAGAACTTCAAGATGGTGTAATTTACCTCAAGATCATTGTAAATACTATTGCTCTTTAATACTTTCTATTATTGAGCGTGACTAGGTAAGGGCCTTAAATTGCTACAGGGCATCTCATTAATGCACCCTGCCCACTATGTCCGTATTAAAGTGGCCAGCCATTCTGTCCTCTATCAAATTAAACTTGCAATCACACAACAAGAGTTGCTCGGACTCAACCCATACCATGTGAGTACCAGGAATCTGAGAGCTGCGGCAGCTCAATATTCCGCATTGACATGGTGAATTAAAATAGAACAAGCCTTAAACCTTCGCAGGCTGTTTCGCTGCCAGTGGAAACCTCATCCAGAAAGCGGTCAGCTAGAACACTGTCTTTGCTCGGAACCAAAGTTGCTGAAAATGAATTGGGTACACTAAATTTATTTTAAAAAAAGATTATTTCAGGATCTCCCTTATTTCTGGTATGAAATTCCTCAAAAAGTAAGTGTATCAAATTCCTGAACAGTGGGATCGAAGTGACACCCTGGGCACATTAAATCAGCATCTACCCTGTCAAAATGTTTATTCAATCTGGTCGCTCAGTTTGAAGTCCAGAACCCCTTGCTTCAGTTGTTCCTTCAGCAGGTTGCAGACTTCGCTTCTGGTGGGTTGTGTTCTTCCTGACACAAGCTCCCTAATATCAGTATTACTGGGATTTTTCTTTCTATTTTTATTTATGAGCAACTCATTCTTCGGAATGAAAAATAATCAGTCCCGGCCCAGGGTCATTGTCCGTGTGGAGTTTGTGCGTGGATCTCACTCCCCCCAACCCAAAAGATGTGCAGGGTAGGTGGATTGGCCATGCTAAATTGCGGCTTAATTGGGGAAAAAAATTGGGCACTTTAAATTTTTTTTAAATAAATGCTGATATAAAGAAATGCACCCAGATTTTCAAATGAGCCAGTTTGCTGCAAAAACAAAAGTGTACACACACTTCTGAGCTCCAGAACAGCCAGGGCTGATTGGGCAAGAAGCTGGCAGATGGAGCATAATGCGGGGAAATGTGAAGTTATCCATTTCAGTCAAAAGGATGGAAAAGCAGAATAATTTATAAACTGTGAGCGTCAATTAAATGTTTGGTATTCAGAGGGACTCAGATGCCCTTGTACACAAATCACAGAAAGTTAACATGCAGGTACAGCAAGAAATTAGGAAGGCAAATGATAGGTTAGTTAGCCTTCATCGTAAGTCGGGTTGAGTATAAGAATGAGGACGCCTTGCTGTAATTATGTGGGGATATGGGGATTTGGTGGGCCGCACCTTGTGTGCTGTGTACAGTACAGTTTTAGTCTCTATACCTCAGGAAGTATGTATTTACTTGCCTAAGAAGGGGGTGAGAAGGTTGTCCGACGAAGCAAGATTGTATAGAATGAGTCCATATTCTTTGCAGTTTAGGGATCTCATGTAAAATTCCTCGAGGGCTTGACAGGATAGATACTGGAAAACTGCTTTCTGAGGCTGTAAAGTCCAGAACTTGGGAATCATAGACTCAGAATGAGAGGTTAACCATTTAGAATTGATACGAGGAGAATTATTTTTCACTCAGGGTTGTGAATCTTTGGAATTCTCTACCGCCAAGAGTCAAAGAGTATAGTCAAGTCTGGAATCAATAGATTTTTGGGGGGCACAGAGGGAATTGCGGGAAGCATGGATAGGCTTGCAAAATGCCCTTGCAGTGAAGGTTTGACCATGGTCACAGCGATTAGTGGAGCAGGCTCAAGGGGCTGAATGGCCTATTCCTGCTCCCAGTAAGTTCTTGAGAATTATTTTCATAAACTTGCTTTCAGTGAGGAAAGTAGTTTATTTTTCTTGTAACAAGTATTTTGTATTCTTCTTTACAATATGTCTGAGGAAAACTACTCGCTTATGAGGAAGTTAACATAAACAAACATTATCTGAGACCAGTAAGCGCCGTTTGTTAAATATGCTAAATTTGGAACGGCGATGGGCAGCAAGGTGGTGCAGTGGTTAGTATTGCTGCCTCATGGCGCAGAGGTCCCAGGTTCGATCCCGGCTCTGGGTCACTGTCTGTGTGGAGTTTGCACATTCTCCCCGTGTTTGCATGGGTTTCGCTCCCACAACCCAAAGATGTGCAGGGTAGGTGAATTGGCCACACTAAATTGCCCCTTAATTGTAAAAAATGAATTGGGTATTCTAAATTTATATTTAAAAAAATTATTTTAACAGTGAATGACTTGAATTCTTTTCTGGTAAAGGAGAGGTCGTGTGACATAGCTCAACCCATCTGAGGGTTTTTGTATGGAACTTATATTATATAGAGCTATGCTGATTGCCAGCATGTCATTATCAAGCCATCAGCAAAATGTTTTGTGGATCTCGCAATATGTTTTGCAACAACTGACTTCTGTTCCAGTTCCACCAAACACAGTCCTGGGTCAAATGAAGAGAACGGGTTCACCTCACATGGAATTATAAAGATTCTAATTCTATTTCAATCGCAGCAACTAAAATTCCCAAATACAATTTCTAAAAAATATACAGTCAGTGCAGTGGGAGCAGGACATGGGAGCACAGGTTCAAGCTTGTGAAAGGCATCGTCTGGACCGACTATCAGGATGGGCTTCTTCATGCAATGAGCGATTGACACTTGCAGTGTACCTGAGAGTGGTGGATGCAAAACGGGAGGAAACTCTGGGACTATAAACTAGTGGGAGAGGGTGAGTGAGAGGTCAGAGGGGTCTTTGGGACTATAAACCAGCAGGAGATTGAGCAAGAGTTCAGAGGCAACTTTGGGACTATAAATCTGTGGATTCTGAGCTGTATTCAGAAACAAAAATATTGGGATCGGCTCTTGGGGGTGGGGGGGGGGGGGGGGGGATACAGGGAGTGTGATAAATAAGATTGGTGAGTGCAGATTGCCTTGTGGAAATACAATGTTGTGGCTAGAACAAGAGATATGGCTCAAAAAGGACAAGACTTGGTGTTAAATAATTCCTGGGTACAAGGTATTCAGGAAGGATAGGAAAAGAGAAAAGGGGAAAGGATGGTGGTGTTGATTAAGGAGAGCATTACAGTGCTGGAGAAAGAGGATGTTCCAGAGAGAGTCAAGGACAGCATAAATTTGGCTTGAGCTAAAGAACAAAAAAGGTGAACTTTTATTGTTCAATGTTGCCTATAGGCCACCAATTAGTGAGAAGGGTGCAGAGGAACTAATTTTCAAGGAAATTGCAGAAAGGTGGAAAAATTATAGTTGTGAAAAGAGACTTCAATTACCCAAATATAGAGTGGGATCGTAGCAGTGTAAAGGACAGAGAAGGGCAAGAGTTCTGACATAGTGTGCAAGAAAATTTTCTGCAGTGGTATGTTTCCAGTCTAATGAGAAAGGAGCTACTGCTGGACCTGATTCTTGGGAATGAGTGGGCCCAGTGGATCTAGTGACAGTAGCAGAGCATTTAGGGAACAGTGATCATTGTGCAGTAAGGTTTAGGCAGACAATGGAAAAGGACAAAAAACAATCCAGAGAAAGAATAATTAACTGGGGGGAAAGCCAACTTCAATGGGGTAAGAACAGATCTGGCCTGAATAAATTGGATTGGGAGGAAAAACAGTCGCTGAACAATGAACCACCTTCAAAGTAGTAGTAGTTTGGGCACAGTCAATATATATTCCTAGTCTAGATACTCCCATAAGAGGGAGTTAGATAAACTCAGTCTGTTCTCATTGGAACGACAAAGGTTGAGAGGTGACCTGATAGAGGTCCACAAGATTATGAGTGGCATGGACAGAGTGGATAGTCAGATGCTCTTTCCTAGGATAGGAGAGTCAAGTACTAGGGGACATAGGTTTAAAGTGTATGGGGAAAGGTTTAGAACAGATGTGCGAACACGCTGCCTGGGGTGGTGGTGGGAGCAGGTACAATAGTTGCATTTAAGGGACATCTAGACAAATATATGAATAGGGTGGGAATGGAAGGATACGGACTCCGTAAGTGCAGACGGTTTTAGTTTAGGCAGGTACCATGGTCGGCGCAGGCTTGGAGGACATTGCTCTTTGTTGAAACATTCTTTTCATTTCTATCCTGTTAAGACTCCTCAGGATTTTAAAGGTTTTTACTAAGTTACGGCTTACTCTTCTAAACTCCAATCACCTGCCCAATCATTCCTCATAAGACAACCCTCCCTTTTCAGGTATTAGCCCAGTAATCCTTCCCTGAACTGCTTCTAAAGCATTTACATCTTTCCTTAAATAAGGCAATCAATACGGTGCACAGTACTCCTGATGTGGTCGCACCAGTGCCCTGTACAACTGAAGCATAACCTCCCTTCTGTAGTAATCAATTCCCCTCACAATAAACAAGAACATTCTAATAGCTTTCCTCATTTCTTGCTATGTAACTTGGTGAGTACCCCATCCATTGGTGGGTGACTACCAGCAGTAGCGGGCTGAGACCCTTGGTAGGCATTAATTACTAACTTAAAGGCCTCAATTGGAGGCAGAGTGGGAAGTCTGTCAGACTTACTTGGGCCAGAGGCGAGAGGCAGCAGGGTCCCTATCCACACCCGCGCCTAATTAAAAGCCCCTGCCACCCAAACTCACCAAAAGGGGAAGTCATTAAATTCCATCCACTCTCAAGACAGCAATCAGCATTGCATTGCCAATATTTAATTGCCAATATCTTGTTTTTTGTAAATTTAGAGTACCCAATTCTTTTTTTCCAATTAAGGGGCAATTTAGCATGGTCAATCCCCCTACCCTGCACATCTTTTTGAGTTGTGGGAGTGAGACTCATGCAGACACAGGGAGAATGTGCAATCTCCGCATGGTTATGTGCGATCTCCGTAGTGACCTGGGGCCGGGATCGAACCCGGGTCCTCAGCGCGGTGAGGAGCAGTGCTAACCACTGCACCACCGTGTTGCCCTTTCTTTACCAATATCTAAACCGCAACTAAAGTTCTATTCTTAATCTAGCCTTGCCCGTTCTGGTAAATGTGGTTAAAACACAATGTCCCATGTCTTGAGCCATTCACTTGTGTGAAAGGATGGTAATTACCTACCCACTAAGAACAAAGAACAAAGAACAGTACAGCACAGGAACAGGCCCTTCGGCCCTCCAAGCCCGTGCCGACCATGCTGCCCGACTAAACTACAATCTTCTACACTTCCTCGGTCGGTATCCCTCTATTTCCATCCTATTCGTGTATTTGTCAAGATGCCCCTTAAATATTACTATCGTCCCTGCTTCCACCACCTCCTCCGGCAGCGGGTTCCAGGCGCCCACTACCCTCTGTGTAAAAAGCTTGCCTCGTACATCTACTCTAAAGCTTGCCCCTCGCACCATAAACCTATGCCCCCTATTAATTGACCCCTTTACCCTGGGGAAAAGCCTCTGACGATCCACTCTGTCTATGCCCCTCATACCTTTGTAGACCTCTATCAGGTCACTCCTCAACCTCCGTCGTTCCAGTGAGAACAAACCGAGTTTATTCAACCGCTCCTCATAGCTAATGCCCTCCATACCTGGTAAATCTCTTCTGCACTCTCGCTAAAGCCTCCACATCCTTCTGGTAGTGTGGCGACCAGAATTGAACACTATACTCCAAGTGTGGCCTAACTAAGGTTCTATACAGCTGCAACATGACTTGCCAATTCTTATACTCAATGTCCCATCCAATGAAGACAAGCATGCCGTATGCCTTCTTGACAACCTTCTCCACCTGTGTCGCCCCTTTCAGTGACCTGTGGACCTGTACACCTAGATCTCTGACACTAAAATAAAATCGCATGTGTTTGGGCAGTTTGGAAACTGGGAGTCATTCCCCAGTACAATGACAAATAACCCCTATAATTAGGCAGTACAGTCTGCTCCAAGATTACTTTACAATGACAGACTTTGCTCCTGGCAGCTGGCAAAGATTCAAAGAAACTACCTCCTCCCTCTTTTTATTTCTAACTGCTCTTCATTTTGCCTCCAACAAAAACTTTTCAGCTGCCAATCTGAGATAATTACATTTTTGTGAAGAATAATCGCCCAAAGTAATTGATTTCATTGATGACCAATCGTCAAGTCTTGTATTCATTTAGTGCTTCCACTGATTTTTATTCATTCTCCCATGGTTTCCATCATTATTTGCAACGGTTGCAATCAAAATGCTATTCAAATAGTGTTTACAGCATGATGCTTCATTAACGGCTAAAATCTTCTTGAAAACAAAACAGGTTTCCCTCCAATTTTAGAATGCACGTTTGACATCGGTGGAGCAGGGGATTAGGAAGCATTGATTTTTCACACTCATAATGAGAAGGCTACCACCTTTTGCCAAATCCAAAGCTGGATACAGAATGAATGAGACAGGGCAATTAGTGAACGATAAGAATGTTATGTAAAGGGAAACTCATCGTGCCAACAATGTCACTATTTTCCAGACAATTTAAATTTTGAGCAAACATGCCTGTGTGTTATTTATCAATTGAAAGCTTGGATTTGCAAAATTATCCCAAGGGTGTATTTATTTTTCCCAACAATAAATGGAAATGCAAACAGAATGAGCACAAGGGACTGTTAAGAACCCCACTGGTGTCAAATGCGAGGGAATCCCAAAACCCGGAAGGATAACTTGGAACACTGGTTCTTAGTGGTGTATATTTTCAATTTGGCATACTGTGAGGAAAGATATGAAAACCAGGGAGAAATAGTCCAGTTGTTTTGAGATCAATTAATAAGGAATATTTACTAATTAATAAAGAAAAACACAGGGCAGCACGGTGGGGCAGTGGGTTAGCCCTGATGCCTCACGGTGCCGAGGTCCCAGGTTCGATCCTGGCTCTGGCTCACTGTCTGTGTGGAGTTTGCACATTCTCTCCGTGTTTGCGTGGGTTTCGCCCCCACAACCCAAAGATGTGCAGGGTAGGTGGGATTGGCCACACGAAATTGGCCTTTAATTGGAAAAAATTAATTGGGTACTCTAAATTTAAAAAAAAAAAGAAAAAAACACAACAGGAAGGACTATAATACATTACAACGGTACATTTAACTACACTGGTGGCAACACACACTCAGTGGGCCCGATCTAACCAAATGGGAACAGAGTCCCGTAGCAAGCTGTTTAGCTGCGTGTTTTCCAACACTCGCAGCGCCATGACACACTCCTCTAACGCCCATCCGGTTAGATACGGGGCCTCAGAGGGGGAGTACACACCCAAGGCTGCACTCAGCCACATTCTCTGCCCTGAGGAGCTCCGTTTGCCAGACCTGCTCAGTGCAGTGAGAGATCAGACATGACCCCCAACCCCCCCAGCCCCAACTCACGATGAGAGGATTCCCAGGCCCCTCCGTACCCCTCCAATCCCTGCACAGGGCACCCCCCAGCCCAATCACAGCCATGCAATATATGCCAGCTTGGTATCTTAGCAATGCCAACCCAGAACCCTGGCAGTGCCCCTGCCAGCTGGATACACCTTGGCAATGTCACCTGGGTACCTTGGTAGTGCCAGGCTGGCACCCAGATGGCAGTACCAGGGTGCCAGACTGGCAGTGGCAGGGTTACTGGGTGGCACCAGCAGTACCAGGGTACCACCCTGGCCAGAAGGCATGCACCTGGGGGCCTCAGATCTGCTGGAAGACCCCGAGTGCCGGTCTGTCTGGTCCTCGTTTGTGGACACCTGTACTGAACGGCGTTCGCCTGATGTCTCCAAGGCGAAGGGGATAGATCCCAACAGCTCGGGTGCCTCGGGAAACTGCATATTAGAGGAGACTAGCTGTCTTGCCATATTATGTAGATTTGCCAAAAGATGATCCTGCCCACAATGGATGGGATTCACATTGCAACATCTCCCGAGATTGTGACAGGCCTCGCGAGGCGTTGCGAGCCAGGTAGATCCCGGGAGCAGCCTCGTTGTGCCGCGGTGTGCTGCTTTTTGGGCGCAGCATGGCCGTTCGATCGCGCCCCACAACAGTGGTTACACTTCAAAAGTAACCAATTGGCTATTAAAATACTTTGGGATATTCAAAGACTCCTTTTTTTCTGGTTAGTTTCAATCATGTGCTTGACCGCCATTTCCTTCCTTGTCCTCTTCTGCCTCTCCCCAGCACTGCCCTTTGGATTTTCTTTCCCCAAATTCCCTTTCTGGGCTCCCTACCCATCCCCAATCATTCAATCTTATCCCCAACCACTTACTCCCATCATGTTGCTGCCCTTTCAGCTTCCCACCGCTTCATCCCCTTCCTCGCATTCTCTCACTCTGAGCACGAGTTTTCCTATTCCTCAACTCGTCCGGCAAGATAGTATCCTGAAGGGAAAGGTGAAATTTAGCAGAAAAGGTTTTTTTCAAAAAGAATTTAGAGTATCCAATTAATTTTTTCCAATTAAGGGGCGATTTAGCATGGCCAATCCACCTACACTGCACATCTTTGAGTTCTTGGGGGGGGGGGGGGGGGGGGGGGCGCTATGCAAGTACTTTGGAAATGTAGTCACAGTTGCAATGCAGAAAATGTTGCAATGTTTTAATAGAGTAACGCAGTACTATACTGTAGCCCTTCATGAATTCTGTATTGGCAGCTTGCTACCAAAGTGAACTGGGGGCCTCCACACAGCTTATTTTGTCTGACAAAAGTTTGTCTGAAACTGTGTAACCATTTCTGGTGATTAAAAACTGGAACTACCTGCTTTACGACCAGATTGATATAAAAGAGCCTCTTGAAGCCCTGTTCTGGGAATGTTTGCAATATGGTTACATTTGTGGCGCTACATTTTTGAGGTCACAGCTGGGCATCGATTTCCACTCCAAAGTTCACGCCAAGTCCAGCTGCAGTGCTGTAAACAGGCTGTGCTACTTGCTCCAGCATTACGAAGAACCGCTCGGGCAGCAACGCGGGGTTACCTGCCATTCCCCTCTGGGATAACACCCGCGGTCAGACGGTCAAAGTTACAACTGTAATTTCAAAACTGCGCACACATAATTCCCTCGATGGAAATGCAGCAGATTCCAGGGCACCAAACGCCTTGCTCGTCGTGAGGCCACAATGTGAATGCAGCATTAATTGCTCCGTAGCAGAATGATTAGTTCCCTGGCTGCACCACTTCCGATTATGTGATGCGAGCTAATCTGTGCAGTCCAGTAGTTCCCCGAATGGTGCAGCGCTGTGCCATACTTTATTGCAGCTGGCAGCCGCAGTCAGTCGTGGTAGTTCAATCATGAAAGAGAGGCATGTGATATCAGTACCCATTACCATTATAATACTGTGTGTCTTTTCTTCTTCATTATCACAAGATGCGCCTGCCATTGAGAAACCCCTCCCACACACATTTTCACGTTCAATTAACAGCTCACAGAAAGTTATTATGAAAGCAGCTGCTAAAGAGCACTCTGAACCAATGGAGGACTGTAACCCAAGCTGTAAATAGCACGTTGTAAATTGCTTGTTACTGATGCTGTCAGTGCGTGCTGGGAAAGCTCAGTCAACACCACCAATTCCATCTGTTCGCTTTACTCCAAGCACCCCCTCCCATTCTGTGCAGCCATAGTTAGTGCTTACCTACAGTTGTGGGGAAGACTGGATAAACACTAATTAAATGCCACACAATTACTTCAACTTCAGTTATTTTTCCAATTTATTTGCTGCCACTGACCTTCCTTTTGGGAGTTTGGAGGAGGGTACACGACATACAGATTTTAACAGCACACCAGCTGTCACATGTATGAACTCACCAATTAACAGATTTTTGAACAAAAGGAGGCAGTGTGTGTGCTTATCTGCCATTGAATGCCAAGTCCCATTTATAGGCTCAAGAATGAGCAAACGGTTTTCATTTCAGGGTGCCAATTCTAATTATGAAAGAATTGGGGATCCTTCCCGCTTCCAGTCATAACACTTTCTCTTTTTGTTTAAATTGAGAGTGCCCCATTCTTTTTTTTTTCAATTAAGGGGCAATTCAGCGTGGCTAATCCACCTGCCCTGCACATCTTTGGGTTAGATCATAGAAAATACAGCACAGAACAGGCCCTTCGGCCCACGATGTTGTGCCAAACCTTTGTCCTAGATTAATCGTAGATTATCATTGAATTTACAGTGCAGAAGGAGGCCATTCGGCCCATCGAGTCTACACCGGCTCTTGGAAAGAGCACCCTACCCAAACTCAACACCTCCACCCAACACCAAGGGCAATTTTGGACACTAAGGGCAATTTATCATGGCCAATCCACCTACCCTGCACATCTTTGGACTGTGGGAGGAAACCGGAGCACCCGGAGGAAACCCATGTAGACACGGGGAGGACGTGCAGACTCCGCACAGACAGTGACCCAAGCCTGAATCGAACCTGGGACCCTGGAGCTGTGAAGCAATTGTGCTATCCACAATGCTACCGTGCTGCCCTTAAGAACAAATAAATCTACACTATATCATTTTACTGTAATCCATGTACCTATCCAATAGCTGCTTGAAGGTCCCTAATGGTTCCGACTCAACTACTTCCACAGGCAGTGCATTCCATGCCCCCACTACTCTCTGGGTAAAGAACCTACCTCTGATATCCCTCCTATATCTTCCACCTTTCACCTTAAATTTATGTCCCCTTGTAATGGTTTGTTCCACCCGGGGAAAAAGTCTCTGACTGTCGACTCTATTCCCCTGATCATCTTATAAACCTCTATCAAGTCGCCCCTCATCCTTCTCCGTTCTAATGAGAAAAGGCCTAGCACCCTCAACCTTTCCTCGTAAGACCTACTCTCCATTCCAGGTAACATCCTGGTAAATCTTCTTTGCACCTTTTCCAAAGCTTCCACATCCTTCCTAAAATGAGGTGACCAGAACTGTACACAGTACTCCAAATGTGGCCTTACCAAAGTTTTGTACAGCTGCATCATCACCTCACGGCTCTTAAATTCAATCCCTCTGTTACTGAACGCGAGCACACCATAGGCCTTCTTCACAGCTCTATCCACTTGAGTGGCAACTTTCAAAGATGTATGAACATAGACCCCAAGATCTCTCTGCTCCTCCACATTGCCAAGAATTCTACCGTTAACCCTGTATTCCGCATTCATATTTGTCCTTCCAAAATGGACAACCTCACACTTTTCAGGGTTAAACTCCATCTGCCACTTCTCAGCCCAGCTCTGATTCCTATCTATGTCTCTTTGCAGCTGACAACAGCCCTCCTTACTATCCACAACTCCACCAATCTTCGTATCGTCTGCAAATTTACTGACCCACCCTTCAACTCCCTCATCCAAGTCATTAATGAAAATCACAAACAGCAGAGGACCCAGAACTGATCCCTGCGGTACGCCACTGGTAACTGGGATCCAGGCTGAATATTTGCCATCCACCACCACTCTCTGACTTCTATCGGTTAGCCAGTTCGTTATCCAACTGGCCAAATTTCCCACTATCCCATGCCTCCTTACTTTCTGCAGTAGCCTACCATTGGGAACCTTATCAAATGCCTTACTAAAATCCATGTACACTACATCCACTGCTTTACCTTCATCCACATGCTTGGTCACCTCCTCAAAGAATTCAATAAGACTTGTAAGGCAAGACCTATCCCTCACAAATCCGTGCTGACTATCCCTAATCAAGCAGTGTCTTTCCAGATGCTCAGAAATCCTATCCTTCAGTACCCTTTCCATTACTTTGAAGACTAACTGGCCTGTAATTCCCAGGGTTATCCCTAGTCCCTTTTTTTCAACAGGGGCACGACATTCGCCACTCTCCAATCCCCTGGTACCACCCCTGTTGACAGTGAGGACGAAAAGATCATTGCCAACGGCTCTGCAATTTCATCTCTTGCTTCCCATAGAATCCTTGGATATATCCCGTCAGGCCCGGGGGACTTGTCTATCCTCAAGTTTTTCAAAATGCCCAACACATCTTCCTTCCTAACAAGTATTTCCTCGAGCTTACCAGTCTGTTTCACACTGTCCTCTCCAACAATATCGCTCCTCTCATTTGTAAATATAGAAGAAAAGTACTCGTTCAAGACCTCTCCTCTCGCTTCAGACTCAATACACAATCTCCCGCTACTGTCCTTGATCGGACCTACCCTCGCTCTAGTCATTCTCATATCTCTGGGGGTGAGACCCACGCAGACACGGGGAGAATGTGCAAATTCCACACGGACAGTCACCCGGGATCAGGATCGAACCCGGGCCCACAACGCTGTGAGGCAGCAAAGCTAACCACTGCATCACGTGCCGCCCTGGGTCACAACATTTTTTACATCACTTGTGCATGTCTACTGTCACTGCACATGGTAAGCCAAACTCTCTCTCTTCCTGACTTCACTGACATGTTGTTCGACAACACCCACACCCGTGCACCTCCCCCCCCCCCCACCCCACCCCCCCTGCTCGCTTTACCTTTAACCTTTCATCCGTTCCTCCACTCCCAGCAATAAGACCCATGCAAGCCCTCCTCCCCGCCCCCTCCATTTATACCAGTTTCCTTCAAAAAGGTTTTGTTTGTTTTCAAACATCAATATTCTTCAAAAAAAAAATCAAATTGGAACACATGAACAGTTATGAGTATGGAAAGTCTGACTGGTCAACCGAGCCTGTCTTGTGTACCACAATATACATGCTTCCTACACTACCTGAAAGCCATGAAATCTCCTGGAAGAGGTAAAATTCCAAGCAAATCTGGGACACTATAACCTAGGAAATTCCTCTCTGGCCCCATTAGGTATTTAATTAAACTCTATCTTTTGTACAAGGTGACCTGCACCCCAACGAGAAAAAGTCCCGCTGTCACTTGGGGGAATTCAATGAAGAAATATTCACAGTTTGTCACCTCTTCCACGGGTTCATTATTTCTCTGGGAAAAGAATTACTTTCTAACATCTAAGCTGATTTTGACATATATAGCTGTGTGCCCCTCTTCCCCATAACCAACTTAGTTTAAAACACAATCTATTCCCTTAATCATCTTCTAAACCTCAAATCAATTACTCCCCACCCTCGTCTAGTTTCTGCCTCTCATTATTTGCAGAGACACAGTATTCTAACTGAAACGTAACCAAGCACATGAACAAAGCCAAAATAGTGTGCTTTGCCTCATCGTCAAATATCCTCTTCAATAAATGCATCCCAACAGCCTATTTGCTCTGAATGGTACGGTGAATAAACCTTTGGACAATTATGAACTAGAATGGTCAGTTCTCTTTCTTTCTTCACTGACTTTAGCACCTTCCCCTGAATGGTGCACATGTATTCAGCATTCTCCCTGTCCAGAAGCAGTACACTGCACCTTTCTAAGTTAACCACTGAACATGTCAAAGCCCCCAGTATTATTGCCTGCAGTAGTCACACACCATCTATAGATCTGACACACACAAAAACCAGCATCTGCCTGAACATCTACACCCAGATCATTATAAAAATATAAAAGGCAATGGTTGTGGTACCAATCGCTGTTGGTGACCAATCGTACAGATTCAAATTCATGCACAAACACTTTCTGCCCACTTGCTTTCGGCCAGTTTTCAATCCAATACAATGGACCACCACTAATACCAAGTCTTTGATCTTGTAAAGGACTTTCCCTTGTGACTTCCAAAAGCTTTTTGGAGGCCTGAGTAGATAATGTCTATTGGGTTTCCCTCATCCATTATCTTGGTTTCTGTTTCCAAAGATAAATCAAATTTAAAAGACATAACATTTTTTTCCTAGAGCCACGCTGTGTCAATGTGTCATATATTGCAACCCCAGTCATTCCTTTAAGCATCTTCTCTATCACCGATGTCTAACCTATAGGCCAAAAGTTACTTTGACCTACCTTGTTTCCTTTCTTAAAGATGGGGACTAAATGTTCTGGAGTCCAGCAAGCTATTAAAGATATGGGCAAGGGATTCTGAAACCAGTTGTTCCATCTCCCCAAGGGCCTTAGGGTTGTTATCATCTAGACTGTCTGACCTTTTCATTTTAAAGTTCTTAATTCTGAAGCAATATGTTCTTCGAAGTTGATTAGATCAGTTTCATTGAAACAGAATTTAATTGTAACAGGAGCGGATCATCTTCAAAGCTGAAGGCCAGTGCAAAGTACTCATTTAATAATTCAACCTTAGCCTGTGAAACAATAACCTGGCTTTTCACATCACTGAAAAAGCTTTTACCATTACTTCAACAAATGTCTACAATTCTCTTTCCATTCTCATCTCAGCTTCTTGCTGCGGCCTAAGTTCTCTTTAGTTGTTCCAGGAACCTACTGTTGATATTTGAACATTAGATGACTCCAGTTTATAGAATCATTTTTGTCAACACTTGATTTTTCTCCTGTTCCTAAGCCCTGTGTTCCTAGTCCTAGTCCTATGTTCCTGATGTCCTGCTACCATTGTTATGGCAACAACGTAAGCTGATCTCTGTCATACCATCACTCTGGTACCTTCTCCCTGAAGGGTAGCTTTACACTTTCTATGTAGGCTTTCTAAGCTAATACAGTAGCAAATATAAAATGGGAAACAAATTAAAATTAAGCAAACTGGGCGACATTGTCTTTGTACAAGTCACAGCACGAAATATCCATTGCATTAAACAAACAACATTCAAAATCACGGAGGTAAACAAATATTTTCTAAATGTAATTGTTCATATTCAGCAATAGAGGAATACATGGGGAATTACTCAGTATCTGATTAAGTGTTTCTTTTAAATGAAACATTGTCACTAGCAGGGTGCCCATAATTGGCTTGTATTGTATTTATCTTAGCTGGGAAAGAAGCCAATTGCTTGGAGATTAACCTTCAAAGAACTCTGTTTCTTTTATCATTTTCAAGTGAACACAATTTCTGTCATGGCATCTTGGAAATTATTTTTCTCTGAGCTTCCAGACATGAACAGTATCCATCGCAGAAATGTTCAGAGCCACTGTCCATCCTGTTTTCCTTGTACTCCCAGGAATGTAAACATTTGAACGCCATCAGAAGAGCAATTCATTAATAAGGATACAATTGTTATCCAGTTATGTAAATATATACCAGATCTTTATTCCTGAAAGGTTTGACAACCAATAGGACCATCTCACACATTCTTTTGGCAGTAACATTGTCAAAATAATTCTGTAACGCGAGGGATCAAGCTCCACATGGCAACATATGAGAGTGCTTGGAATCATTTGAAAGACTATAAATTGGACTGAATATATTGGATTTTGCTGGGACCAGTGAACAAATTGCGCCTGTCCATTGTTTGTTAAAATTACACTTGCCCATTTACATTCTAACGTGATTTTGGCCTGTTGTTCAACAAGTTACTCTCAGCCAAATATCCAAGAGGCATAGCACCTTTCATATGTCATCTGGGACCTGCATGAACAGGGCAAGCAACTATGTTGAAGGGGCAGCACTGTGGCACAATGGTTAGCACTGCTGTCTCACAGTGCCAGGGACCCGGATTAGATTCTGACCTCAAGTGATGGTTTCCCTAAATATATGAGCGGCATTTTTGTACATAAAAGAAAATGGATGCTGGAGTCACAAAGACTCTGTGGAGTTTGCACTTTCTCCCCGTGTCTGCGTGGGTTTCCTCCAGGTGCTCCGGTTTCCTCCCACAGTCCAAAGATGTCCAGGTTAGGTGGATTGGACAAGCAAAATTGATCTTTAGGGTAGGGTTGCAGGCATGGGGCGGAGGATTGGGTCTAGGTAGGGTGGTCTTTCGAAGGGTCGGTGCAGACTCAATGGGCGAATGGCCTCTTCTGCACTTAAAGGATTCTGGTCTATGATTCTATGTAACTCCTTAACCAATGATCCGTAATGGTCGCTAATGAGCAGTGTAGTGTCAGGAAGTGTAAATTAGAATAACAAAAATAATGTCAAATTAATTGGAGAAAGCGAAAAGTTAAGAACCAGAAATTAAAATATATACATATTTAAAATCCTCAATAATTAAAAGCTGAAGAAGCGAATCTCCACATTCACAGTTAATCTTTGTCCGCAGAGCGGTTATTTGGCAGTAATTAAGACTTGCCATTAAATGGGTAGTTACATTGCAATGGAAAAGCCCTAACTTTTTACAGCGAGTTTAATCCATAACTATGGTGTCATTACAGAAAGGTCACATGATTCAATACACTTCAATAGACAGATGGAGAGATGCTGCTTTGGCACAGTTCATGGAAGAACTTGCATCTTGGATGGCAACTTCCAGGTTTTCTCTTTTAACTATGTATGTATGATTTGCATTTTCAATAACACGTGTGCTGTTAAACTCACTGTTACTTTCACAGCAAAACACAACCCAATAAGATGATGGTGTATTGGAGATAAATCCAGTGTTGATCTCACACCAGAGAAATCTAATAATAACATTAATGCCATGAACCTCAGCGAATCCCTCACAAATAGTGTAAAAGCTTTTGGGGGAATAAGTCCTAAAGGCATGACCTAAAGTTATTGTGTCAAATCACAAAAATTATGAAGTATAATCACCCATCCCTCCCAATGGGAAAAGGGTGGCTTTTCTTGGGGGAAATACTGGAAAACTGGAAATGGTAACATATGGGCAGGACTTTCAGACCCTTCCTGCTCCAAGGATCTTCTGGTCCCGTGGGTTCCCAGACAGCGGGACGTGCGGGCCACGCAGAACGCTGTAGACATCGGCAGGACGGAAATTTTGCCGGCAGCCAATGGCGAGCCGCCTCTGCTGCCAGAAAACACGTCGGGGCGGGGGGAAGGGGGTGCTGGAAAATCCCACCCCATGGTCTCCAACTGACAGGTTCATAAAGCCAATTTGACTGGATTGAAATATGCTCTGATTAAAACATATTATAATTCTATTTAGGAGCCAAGCAGCACAGCAATCTTGCAAAGACTTAAGAAATGCTAATTAACTGCTTTGGTTAACTTGAAGTGGATGGAACATGACACAGGTAGCAGCACTTGTTGCGAAAGTAGGCAAAAAAAATCATGCTTACAGATGAAACAAGCAAACAAAATGTGAGGCGTATTTGCAATGTGGAAATCATCAAAATATAACAAAATGTGTACATGTCCACTTTGGGCCTACTTTGGGGACAGGCCCAATTCCCTCTCTTCCAAGGATATATTTGATCTGTGTCCACACTTCGTCTGGCATTATTACTTCAGTTTTCAGCCTCGTCCAGCACTTGTTAACTCACTTACTCACAATACTCTCATCTCATCCCATATTACCATCATCCCTCTCTGGATATGACCTCCTTTCTGCATAGTTCAAACAGATAACTTGAGCTCTATTAATTCAGTCTTTCGTCTTTATCGAACACCGTTCAAATGAACAAGTATCTATTTCTGTATGCCCATTACCTTCACGAAGCAACTGCTGCCACCATTTGTTCACTGCTCAGCTATAAGCCCATCGACTAAATTATATTGCAGATGGAATGCCAGAACGGAATGACAATAAGCTATTGCTTTGACATGAAATATCAATTGACATTCTGAAAGTATTCATATTAATCTACCATTGAAGTAATGAACATATCAACTCTGAATCTTGATTTCATTCTGGAACTCCACATTCAGCATTTGAATTGTAAGCCACTAGAGAGTTAAGTCCCATTCTAACCACACTATCAGAGCAAATAGAGGAAGGAAATGTGAAGAAGTAGAATTAGGGCATATCGGTGCAGCACGGTGGCGCAGTGGTTAGCATTGCTGCCTCACGGCGGCGAGGTCCCAGGTTCGGTCCCGGCTCTGGGTCACTGTCCGTGTGGAGTTTGCACATTCTCCCCGTGTTTGCATGGGTTTCGCCCCCACAACCCAAAGATGTGCAGGGTAGGTGGATTGGCGACGCTAAATTGCCCCTTAATTGGAAAAAAATGAATTGGGTACACTACATTTTTAAAAAAAGAATTAGGGCATAATCATTCTCACGATAAACAGTAGATCAATTGTCAAATCTCACAACATTATGCAAAGATTTCTATCCACAAAACCTTCTTGAGTTTACTCTTTCTTTCTTTTTGGGCTGTGGGAGTCAGACCCATACAGACACGGGGAGAATGTGCAAATGGACAGTGACCCGGGGCTGGGATCGAACCCGGGTCCTCAGCGCAGTGAGGCAACAGTGCTAACCACTGCACCACCGTGCTGCCCCGCTCTTGATTTTATTCTAATCTTACAAAAGCAAATGTGCTTTGCTCTCTACGAAAGATTCTCTCCATATTTTTCCCACACTTATTTGTTCTCTACTCAGCTGACATCGACTGATCACAGGGCGAGCTAGCATTGTTGGTCATTAAGTGTATGTGATTAGGGAGATTGTTATTGAATCTCATGGGATTTTCTTAAGAGTTAGAACAAAGAAGGATTCTTCCAACTTCATCCGGGGTTATCTCATTCTACTCCACGGAACATGAAACAAAGTGCTGAGGTGGGGAAAATGTGACCATCGTGACTCCGCTAACTCCAACCGATATTTCCAGGAGCCACACACGGATCTGTTAAAGTCTCTCACCGTCAGTGAATTCAATCAATGTTGCTGACCTTAAAGTCAAAGCTGCAGCAGCTTCATGAATACAGTAGTCAATAGCTCAACTGACTGCTGTGCAAGCGTGCTGCCTATAAGAAAATCCTTTGCAAACACGATTAGCTGGGTCAAAACTGATATTAACTTAGTTGCAGCTCTTGTTCGGTTTGCCACAGCACTAAGCCCAAAATGACATCTTCATCTCCCACATGGGTTTCCATACTACTTCAAACTGAGGCTTCTGAATCACTGACAGCCTGGGTCAACGGCTCACATTCATTTGCGCAGAATTGGGATTGCTCGGAATAATGTTTCTTTGCTCCGAATCTTTGACAACCTCGGAGAAGAAGACCACAACCCCTGCAGGGTGGAGTATGGCTGAATTCTTAAGGTACAAAAGATTGATTTCAAAACACTTTGTGCCTCCAGCATCCATTTTCTTTTAAATACAGAAATGCCGTTCATATATTTAGGGAAACCATCAAGTAATGTATTGGCTGAATCGGGGGGGGAAACAAAAATTAATCTTATTAAAGTTCCAGCTAAGGGTGTCCTATATCGTGTTCACTGCTCTTTCCCAGATGAAGAAGGATCAATCCTACCTGTCTGTGCCTCTTCTGGAAACGCTTCTGCTTCCCATGGCCGTGACTCAAGCTGGGGTCATTTTCCCTGTCAGAACTTCCATAGCGGTAGCTGTGTCTATTCTTGTTGGCGTGGAAACTCAGGCCATTTTGCAGTTCATTGCGTTTTTTCTTGGCAAGAGGATTCTGAAGTTTCTCCAAGTGTTCGTGGGGTTTTAGTGCGATGTCCTTCTACAATAAGAGAAACATTCCATGAATCAAACTGGTAACCACCATCATATTAACATTCTTTGTCTACCAACTGTATTGCAAACAGAACTATTCAACAAGTATAAACAAGTCTGATTGCTTTGCATTTTCATAAAAATCTTTCCAGTGACAAACTGTGGTTCAGCCATACAAATGAATGACCAGTACTGTAAGTTTGATCTCCTGGTGTGGCATCATCAGTATGTGCCTGCCGATGCATATTTGATTTATAGAAAAATGCTCAAAAGCCAATAGAAAACAATGAAGAATGCATAAAATTAGCAAATTGAGCATTTAGCAAGAGCTACTGCAGTGGAAAGTGGCAAGGGTTTAACAGCATTTGAGATTTGTTGATCGAATTAAAAATATATTAAATTTCTCTTTGGCTCAGAGATTTTTGTTCTTCCTTTTTTCATCCCGCCTACATCCTTTTCGGAGGGGGTCTAGTCTTTATCACGCCCTACTGTCATGACACCAATCATCCACACCAAATTGGCCATTATTCAGTTGTGACTGACGACAGTTATTGTGCTATCAAGGTGCATCGCTGCAAAGTCCCTTCCTGACCTTCGTCAACTTCTGCGCTCAGGCACGTCAAGTAAAGACAATCAGGGTTGAGGAGCTCCGGACAACTGGAGCACCTCAGCTCAGTATGTCGCAAACCAATGATTGAATCTGAAGTCTTCCTGGGTCTGTCTGGCTGAAGCACACTTTGCACTAAGCCAGCAGCAGCTCAAAGGTGAGAGTGCAGCACACAGGTTACAGGCAACCAAGACCCTTTTTGTTTCCAAAACATACTTAATTCCTTTATTCAGCGGTGCTGCTGAGACTCAGGATGGGGCGTGAAGGATCTGACAGGGTGGGCCCTCCTCACCACCAGCCAAGCTACGTCTTAGATGCTTGTTTGAAAGTTCCGGCAGTAAGGTATTCTGCCTAATGACTTTGTTAAGCTGCTCAGGGGTTCCCTCCATCCCCAATAGGGTCCACCACTTCCTTTTTCCCAACGGGCCCTGACAGACTGCAGTCTACAATTCCTGCAGCTGAAACAATCCCCCTAATTACTAAAAGTCACGGCCTTCCACTGTTGCTTCTGTTTTACAATGCTCATTATTATTGGCTGCCTGCGAAGGCAGTTTGCGACAGCTTAAAAGTACAATCGCAGTGTCCTGGAAGTGCTGCTACTAGGCACTGGGCTGAAATTGGCCGAAGTGCTTTTACCTTTGAGCTTCATACAGCTGACAGAAACATGAGAGGGTTTACTCCCAAAATTCCCTCGGGTTAGATTTAGTCGCGTGCAACCAGAGGAAAGAGAAACTGCTCCATCAGTCTGAGTTATGTTTATGACTATTTCCAGTTTGCATTCACCAGCTCCGAAACAGCACAAAACCCAACTGGATTTATTTTTTTGGAAGGACACTGAAGCATGAAGACATTGGTCGCAGCGTACAAAAACATCTGCCGTGGTGACACTCAATAAAAATCATGTGGTGTGTCAACAGACAAAAAAAAAAGCAGCTCAGCGTCAGGCACATGCAGTTATGCTAACAACATAACCTTTTGTGCCCTCGCCAATGTATTCCACTGGGGACTGCTGTCGGCTCAAGAGTTCAGGGAACAAAACCCTTTTTATTTGGCGTGCACGTGCTCGGTTTCAAACGCTTTGTATCATTCTGTTGCTGACTGTTTGGGGCAAAACACAACAGCCAGGGGCCACAGCTTGTGCTGCAATGTGTGGATGAGAAAGCAAACAGAACTTGCATTCATATAGTGCCTTTCAAATCCTCGGGGCTTTGCAAAATGCTCCACAGCCAACAAAGCACCTTTGAAGCGTAGTCACGGCTACAATGCAAGCAAGCAAAGCAGCCAGGACCCAGAAACTACTGTTCGATAAATGATCAGTTAATCTGTTTTATAGTGTTGGCTAAAAGGAATTGTTTGCCAGGATATCAGGAGAACTCCCTTGCGCTTTTTCTTTTAAAAAAAAATTAATTTAGACCACCCAATTAATTTTTTCCAATTAAGAGGCAATTTTTAGCATGGCCAATCCACCTACCCTGCACATCTTTGGGTTGTGGGGGCGAAACCTACGCATACACAGGGAGAATGTGCAAACTCCACACGGATAGTGACCCAGAGCCGGGATCGAACCTGGGACCTCGGCGCTGTGAGGCAGCAATGCTAACCACTGCGCCACCGTGCTGCCCCTCCCTTGCACTTTTTCAGGTAGTGTGATCGGGGCGGGATTCTCCGCTTCCCCCAGCCGCATATTTCTTGGCCGAGCGCCGTACGCTAGCAGCAGGGCTCTATCCTCACGTTACTTGTCAAAGGGATGTCCTGTTGAAACCAATGGGAAATGTGAACCCTGACGACTGGAGAACTCCAGCCCAGATCTTGAAATGAAATGAAATGAAAATCGCTTATTGTCACAAGTAGGCTTCAAATGAAGTTACTGTGAAAAGCCCCTAGTCGCCACATTCCGGCGCCTGTTCGGGGAGGCTGTTATGGGAATTGAACCGTGCTGCTGGCCTGCCTTGGTCTGCTTTCAAAGCCAGCGATTTAGCCCAGTGTGCTAAACAGCCCCTTTCTTGCGACTCGAAAGGGCAGGCGGGACCTCGATTTAACACGCGTCCCACAGATCGCACCTCTGAGGAGCCCCCAGTGCTGCACAGTAGTGCAAGTCTAGATTAAGTGCTACAGTCTCCGAAGTGGGCCTTGATATCCTGACTGTCAAACTCAGCGGCTAAAGTTACTGCCAATGAACGAAGGCTGTCACTTCTAACAGTCTACACGTGGGAACATAGATATTTCACCAGTGCATCCTCTCGACGAGATTGAACTTCCAATTTGTCTGCAGACTTCCACAGCGCAAACTGACCATGCTGGCACAGAGATGTCAGCGTGGCTCAGTTGGTGGCACATTCACTTGGGACAAGCGGTTGTGGCTTCAGGTCACAGAGACGTGAGCACAAAAATCTAAGCCAACAGTATTGAGGAAATTCTGCATTGTCGATAGTTGATGAACTTTGGAGAAGCCATTTGGACGAGGCCCGGTCTGCCCTCTTGGGCGAATGTAAAAGATCCTGTGGTACTATTTCAAAGAGTGGGCGTGTCATCCCCGGTGCGCTCGTCAATATTTATCCGGCAACCAGCAGCAGTAAAACAGATTATCTGGTCGCTATTGCATTGCTGATTGCGGGAACTTCCTGTGTATAAATTGCCTCTTGTGTTTTCTACATTACAATCCTTCAAAATTACTTTATTGACTGTAAAGTGCTTTGGTGCATCCTGAATGGTGCTGTAAAATTTAATTTTCATCAGAATTTTAATACAGGTTATGGTGAGGGAAGAGATGGGAAACAATGAATTGGAGAGCTGATCGCACAACAATATCAGCACAACAAACCATTTCTTCAGACAGAATTTTACGTGGTGAGGGGAGGGTGAAATGGAGACAGGCAAGTCTGGAATTTCCCATTAGCGGTCCACGTGCCATTTCCCCAGTACGGTCCCAACTTCCCAGCCAATTTCCACGGGGCAGTGTCAAGTTCTTGGACAGTTACCCACAAGCAGCAGGCAGACTTCTGAGCTAACTGGAATGGTTGTAACTTGGAAATAGAAAGGAGGCATCTGGAGGCAGACCAGTTTGTTGAGGGATTGCAAAAAGGAAGTTTGATAACTGTGGCCATTTTTACTTCGATTAAAGGTTAAAAGTACAGAGAGGGTACCTCCATCTTGAGGCACTCTCTCTTTCTCTCGTTTAGGCTGCAGTTCTGCTTGACAACCTCTGATTGACCCTCCAGAGTTCGGAGCCTGCCGACCATCCTTAACTGGATGGCATGTGCAATCTCTGACTATTTATTTGCCAGCCTAACAAGAGTCTCGCCAGGTGAAGCAGTGTAGGGTCGGGACCCATATTTGATCTTGACATCAGTGTCCCAAACCCAAATGGAATATTGGCCTCTATTATCTATTTTATTTCCCACTATGAAGAAAATAAAGCTTCACCTTTCAAAATGGATACCATTTTGAAAGGTGAAGGTTTGGAATCAAAACGTATGTTGGGGTCAATTTTGTGTTCTCCCCGCCTCTTCCCACCCCCCCTCCCCCCTCCCCAACCTACCCAATCTGCTGGATACTGGGTGGGGAGGGGGTGAGTGCAATAAAAGTGAAGCAGGAAACTGACCCAGTCTGTTTCCACTCAGATCTTTCTAAATTGCAGGCACCTAAGACACTTGCCCAAAGATAGTGGGGGGGTGCACCTTTAAATAAGCAGCAAGGATTTTGATGCTGTTTTGGGAAGGAACAGTGAGGGCTTTCCCTCACTTCCAGCTGACCAGAAGTGGCCCAAGACAGTTTCATTTATCAATTCCTTTACCGGTTTCTTTGTGAGCCAGGAGGTGCACTCCTCCAGTCCACAGAAGGAAGCCTTGGCCTACCTCAGTCACAGGTCTCGGATCGTGTTTTCGGGATCCTTAAGGGGGAGGGGGAGCAGCCCCAAGTCGTGGCCCACATAGGTACCAACGTCATAGGTAGGAAAAGGGATAGGGATGTAAGGCAGGAATTCAGGGAGCTAGGGTGGAAACTTAGATCCAGCACAAACAGAGTTATTATCTCTGGGTTGTTACCCGTGCCACGTGCTAGCGAGACGAGGAATAGGGAGAGAGAGGAGTTGAACACGTGGCTACAGGGATGGTGCAGGAGGGAGGGTTTCAGATTTCTGGATAATTGGGGCCCATTCTGGAGTCGGTGGGACCTCTACAAACGGGATGGTCTACACCTGGACCAGAGGGGTACCAATATCCTGGGGGGGAAATTTGCTAATGCACTTCAGGAGGGTTTAAACTAGTTCAGCAGGGGATTGGGAATCTGAATTGTAGCTCCAGTATACAGTGAGGCCATGAGTAAGGTTTCAAAGTTGCAGGAGTGTACCGGCAGGCAGGAAGGTGGTTTCAAGTGTGTCTTCTTCAATGCCAGGAGCATCCAGAATAAGGTAGGTGAACTTGCGACATGAGTTGGTCCCTGGGACTTCAATGTTGTGGCCATTTCGAAGACATGGATAGAGCAGGGACAGGAATGGTTGTTGCAGGTGCCGGGGTTTAGATATTTTAGTAAGCTCAGGGAAGGTGGTAAAAGAGTGGGAGGGGTGGCATTGTTAGTCAAGGACAGTATTACGGTGGCAGAAAGGACGTTTGATGAGGACCCGTGTACTGAGGTAGTATGGGCTGAGGTTAGAAACAGGAAAGGAGAGGTCACCCTGTTCGGGGGTTTTCTATAGGCCTCCGAAAAGTTCCAGAGATGTAGAGGAAAGGATTGCAAAGATGATTCTGGATAGGAGCGAAAGCAACAGGGTAGTTGTTATGGGGGACTTTAACTTTCCAAATATTGACTGGAAACGCTATAGTTCGAGTACTTTAGATGGGTCCGTTTTTGTCCAATGTGGGCAGGAGGGTTTCCTGACACAGGATGTAGATAGGCCAACGAGAGGTGAGGCCATATTGGATTTGGTACTGGGTAATGAACCAGGACAGGTGTCAGATTTGGAGGTAGGTGAGCACTTTGGTGATAGTGACCACAATTCGATTACGTTTACTTTAGTGATGGAAAGGGATAGGTATATACCGCAGGGCAAGAGTTATATCTGGGGGAAAGGCAATTATGATGCCATGAGGCAACACTTAGGATGCATCAGATGGAGAGAAAAACTGCAGGGGATGGACACAATGGAAACACTTGTCAAGATGAAGAAGGAGGCTTATGTAAAGATGAGACATGAAGGTTCAGTTAGGACGCTCGAGAGTTACAAGTTAGCTAGGAAGGACTTAAAGAGAGTGCTAAGAAGAGCCAGGAGGGGACATGAGAAGTCTTTGGCAGGTAGGATTAAGGATAACCCTAAAGCTTTCTACAGATACGTCAGGAATAAAAGAATGACTAGGGTAAGAGTAGGGCCAGTCAAGGACAGTAGTGGGAAGTTGTGCATGGAGTCCGAGGAGATAGGAGAGGTGCTAAATGAATATTTTTCGTCAGTATTCACACAGAAAAAAGACAATGTTGTCGAGGAGAATACTGAGATTCAGGTTACTAGACTAGAAGGGCTTGAGGTTCATAAGGAGGAGGTGCTAGCAATTCTGGAAAGCATGAAAATAGGTAAGTCCCCTGGGCCGGATGGGATTTATCCTAGGATTCTCTGGGAAGCTAGGGAGCAGATTGCTGAGCCTTTGGCTTCGATCTTTAAGTCATCTTTGTCTACAGGTGTTGATCTCCTATTATCTTTCTCTGTCAGTCTGGCCTCAATAAAAGTTGAGACGGATTCGCACGTAAACAGAAGTTATTTATTTAGCTTGCAAGCTTTATCATCTTACAGAATGTAACAGGACGTCCTGCCTCTTACACTCCAGAAAACGACTGAACTAACAGACAAAGGAATCTCTGCAAAATCAGTTCAAATGGTATCAAGTTTCACATACTCGACGGACATAGGTCAGCCTAGGTCCCTCCTGACCTGTTTAATCCATTCTGATTGGCTCACTTCCAATCCCTTTCTCTGGCCCCTATCAATGCATCCTCACTCTTATAGACACACCTCTTCCTGCTTTTTCCATGCGGTCCCAAATTCCTTTGTCCCTAACTGCAAAAATCAAAGTGGCTTATTTCTACATTACATTAACTAGTATCTCTAAAGTAACTATTTTATATCACATTCGTCATTCCCTCCTTTTATCATTCCATGATAACCGAACTATCCAATCTATAGCTACGGTTCCTCATCTAAAAAGATTCGTCGCTGCATTTCCAATTCCTGTCTTAGCCCCCCTTCATCTGCTTCACCCTCATGGATTTTAACAGTTAAATTTTTTTGGCCGGTGATTGGGGTGGTGATCTGATCCAGTGCACCCCGCATTCTACCCATCACACATTTAAGGATGGCCAGGCCCACAAAGATGCAGCCGATAGCTACCACTAGATACATGGCCATATTTATCAACCAGTCCTTCCATCCCCCAAATCCCCAGTTACCCCAAGAGCCAGGATCCTGCATCCCGTCCAAGTGATCCCGTATGCGATCCATAAATTTAGTGATGTTAGCGGTCAAGTCTTGAACACCCATAATACACTTGCCCTGTACTATGGCGCATACCCCACCCTCACGGGCCAGAAGATAGTCAAGAGCATACCGGTTCTGCATTGCAAACAACCGTAGCTGAGACAACTCCTTAGTTATTGCCCCGAGGGCTCCCAAGGTTTACTACCCGTGTTTTCCTCAGTTTGGCCTTTAACTAACTTAAGTGTATCTCCCGGTAACCTACGTTCTAGCTGTACTTCCCTTCTCATACGCCCCATCCTCTCTCTAGTCCCTTTCACTTCCTCATAGCCTCTTCCTACGCTCTTCTGACAGCCTGATATTACCTTTCTTGCACCACTCTTAACACATCCAAAATCGAATTTACATGTATTCCAAAAACAAGGCAATGTCCATATAATGTTCCCTTCCCATCGCCGGGACCGGTGCAGCTGCTTCATGACTCCCGCATTCTCCTTAACTTTGATGACCTTCCATGAGTCGATACCATGTCCTCGTATATGGGGGCAGTGAAGAACATCACCTGTGCATAGGTGATGTATCCTTGTAGATTGGTTGGGGCTACACAGATACATAATATTCCCCTTTTCCATGTCCATCGCCAATAACACGCCAAGCGAAGTGAGGCCAAATATCAGACAGACGATGCGTAGCCACTCCATCATGCTCCACACCTGTAAAATAGCACTTCTTTTCCCGTGACTGTGGCTGTAACCTTGACTGGCCATTCGGTCTCAAGTAATGGCCAGTATTTGTCCTCCAACTCCCTGTTTCGTCCAGTTCTGTCATAGGCCAGGGTAACGTGATGCAGTGATAGTGGCTGTTCAATGTCTAACGTCCACCACTGGGGGGTGATAGAAATATAGCACTGTTGTCTCATCCTCCATGATGTAACCGTTACCCCCTCATCTCCGCATTCTAGCTGTAGCTGGAAGATACACAGTAAATCTCGGGCCAACAAATTACAGTCCAATCCAGTAGTCACTACAACCTGATGCTCTGCAGACTTATTCTCGTAAGTGACTGTCACAGGTTCAGAAATAGGATACTCACACACCTGTCCTTGGAACCCTGACAATTGCTGCGTGTGGTCGGATAATGGTAATTTAAGTGCTGATTGCACAGAAGACATGGCTGCCCCGTCCTCTTCTTCCAGTAGACCAATGGCCCCTCAGAGGGGGCTGCGGTTGTAGAGCTGTTGATTCGTTCGGTGGGCCATAAAAAGGGGGTGAGGGTCCCTTTGGGTGGGTTTGGTATCCTCCTCTTCGCTGATCCACCCACCCAAAGTCACTATATTGGGGCTCCTGCTGGTAAACTACCATTTCTGCCGCTTGTTGGGGTCGTAGATCATCCTTTTTCATTACATACTCAGTCTTAACCTTTGTAACTGAGCCTCCTTCTGGGCCTACACCCTCCTTCCAGTAAAATCTGACTGCCCTTGCCATCTGGGAAGGGTCGTTCTCCGTCCAATTCATGTTATTACATTTCACAGCAGTAACCACAGAAGGTGGTAGGCAATGCATTAACATAGCACAGTATTGAGGGGAATTCTGACCATTTTGATACAACAAATCGCCTGACTGCCCCCGGTAGATTTCATTAAAACGCCCCAGAAATTCCTCTGGGTCTTCATTCTTCTTAGGTTTTAGGTCTAAGATAACAGAAAGATTTATGGGCCTTTGAAATGTGCTATTCAATGCATTTAAGATCTGTGTCCTTCTATCGTCGTCTAACGCATAGGCCTGCTGGAGTGCGGCATGACTAGCATAATTCAGGTGGTTAAGACAAGTGCGGTACTCTGCTGGGGTTAAAATCTGCTGAACTAGGGCCCAGAGGTCCCTTGAATCAGCTTGATAAATTGAGATAGTAGTTCTCAATGAATCCACAAAGGCAGCAGGAGATTTTTTTCTATCTGGGATTGTAGTCATAATAGCCATCATCTCACTGGGTGTCCATGGGAAGTAAACGTCTATTGTGGGGTTTGCAGCCGCCGTCCCTGGATCGGGGTTTCTCATCTTCCTAATCGGTAACTGTCTCCGAATGTCACCAGGGGGCACTCTAGGTATTTCCCCTGGTTGTTCCAAGACTTCAACGTCTCTCCCTGTCACTAGGGGGAGTTCTTTCTCTTCAACCGAAGTTGTTTCAGCTTTCTTTGTTCCCAACTCTTGTGATTTCTCCTTAGTTTGGGGAGACTGAGGTGATATGCTTAATTGTTTCTGGTGAGCTTCAAGCCCCTCTCTTGCTGTCCGAGATCTTGTCCTAGAGCTAACTGGGCTTGTGGGACAAAGTTCCTTTTGCTCTTTCGGTTGTGAAGTTGGTAAAACAGGACCCACACTATCACCCAAAAGGGCTTGAGTTTCTGGCATATTTGAAATTTGGGGAGCAATGACTGGGTATATTATTGTACTCTGGTGGTTCTGGAATGAGCGCAGACCATGCTATGGGTGCAGACGGAACTTTTACTGACTTTTCCAAATTATTGAATTTTTCTTCTTCTGTCAATTCAAGGCCAGCCATTAAACTACGTAGCTCATCTCTTGTGTGACCCGTGTCCTTCCTCTACTTGCGCTTTTTTAAAAAACTTAAAAATGTTTGAAAATTCAAATTGGATTACTGCAACTTGCAAGCTCAGCTCTGATCTCAACTCAGAACTAAATTTACAATTTGCTTAACACAAACTTGTACAACATTTACAACTTAATTATTTCTTTATCTTAACAATTTTTCTTTTAACAAGTTTTTTTCTTTTACATACACATAAGTATTAGCAAAATCAACTATAATTTCCAGATTTACACTTTTTAAAATGGTGTCCATGATCTTCTTTAAGTTTCTATTAATCTCCAGATAAAATGAGATAAACCTTATTTCAAGTAAGTAAAACTTAAGATTCTGGCAATTTCAATCAATTGCTTTCGAAAATAATAACTTTTATCAAAGAGGTGGAGAAACCCACTGGTTTCCTTTAATTAATTCAAAACGTAACTTTGCTGGAGTTCACTGACTCAAAGGAAAGGTATCCGATTACACTGCAGACTGTTATCTCAAGGCCTGAGTGAGAAGCACTGTCTGTTTTCAACTCCGCCTGCTGCTGTTAACCCTTTGAGAGACTTCTGCTTCAACCTCACAATCTCAACTAGACCTCGGAACTTTACAGTCCAAGGAGACAATTTTAGCTTAATCAACTATATATTTAAAACACTCACACATAGAGTTGAACCATCTTCAGATTTAAAAACAGTTATACTGGACTGAACCCCCATTTATTTAAGTCACATCAGCCTCTGAACCCCGATAATAGACTGAACCTTTATTATTTAAAGTCACATCAGCCCCTGAACCCCAATAATAGACTGAACCTTTATTATTTAAAGTCACATCAGCCTCTGAACCCCAATAATAGACTGAACCTTTATTATTTAAAGTCACATCAGCCTCTGAACCCCAATAATAGACTGAACCTTTATTATTTAAAGTCACATCAGCCTCTGAACCCCAATAATAGACTGAACCTTTATTATTTAAAGTCACATCAGCCCAAAACCCTAACCCAAGCCGAAACAACAATATGAAATCCCATCAATTAAAGTGCTAATCCCCAGACTGACCTGTGATTTCGTCGAGGCGGTCTTTCTGTGCCAACCGCGAGTGACCAGACTAATCAGACAATAGGAAGAGGGGAACAATCAATGCTGGTCGTTTTCCATTTCTACATTGAGGGCCCTTTGTTCCCGTCCTCCTGTTCATAATCAGTCTAATTCTGATTTCGCAGTTGGAACAGGATCGCCCAGAGAAATCCCGGTTTTCGGCACCAAATGTTGATCTCCTATTTTCTTTCTCTGTCAGTCTGGCCTCAATAAAAGTTGAGACGGATTCGCACGTAAACAGAAGTTATTTATTTAGCTTGCAAGCTTTATCATCTTACAGAATGTAACAGGACGTCCTGCCTCTTACACTCCAGAAAACGACTGAACTAACAGACAAAGGAATCTCTGCAAAATCAGTTCAAATGGTATCAAGTTTCACATACTCGACGGACATAGGTCAGCCTAGGTCCCTCCTGACCTGTTTAATCCATTCTGATTGGCTCACTTCCAATCCCTTTCTCTGGCCCCTATCAATGCATCCTCACTCTTATAGACACACCTCTTCCTGCTTTTTCCATGCGGTCCCAAATTCCTTTGTCCCTAACTGCAAAAATCAAAGTGGCTTATTTCTACATTACATTAACTAGTATCTCTAAAGTAACTATTTTATATCACATTCGTCACAGGAATAGTGCCAGAAGACTGGAGGATAGCAAATGTTGTCCCCTTGTTCAAGAAGGGGAGTAGAGACAACCCCGGTAACTATAGACCAGTGAGCCTTACTTCTGTTGTGGGCAAAATCTTGGAAAAGTTTATAAGAGATAGGATGTATAATCATCTGGAAAGGAATAATTTGATTAGAGATAGTCAACACGGTTTTGTGGAGGGTAGGTCGTGCCCCACAAACCTTATTGAGTTCTTTGAGAAGGTTACCAAACAGGTGGATGAGGGTAAAGCAGTTGATGTGGTGTATATGGATTTCAGTAAAGCATTTGATAAGGTTCCCCACGGTAGGCTACTGCAGAAAATACGGAGGCATGGGATTCAGGGTGATTTAGCAGTTCAGATCAGAAATTGGCTAGCTAGAAGAAGACAAAGGGTGGTGGTTGATGGGAAATGTTCAGACTGGAGTCCAGTTACTAGTGGTGTACCACAAGGATCTGTTTTGGGGCCACTGCTGTTTGTCATTTTTATAAATGACCTGGAGGAGGGCATAGAAGGATGGGTGAGTAAATTTGCAGATGACACCGATGCAGTCGGTGGAGTTGTGGACAGTGCGGAAGGATGTTACAAGTTACAGAGGGACATAGATAAGCTGCAGCGCTGGGTTGAGAGGTGGCAAATGGAGTTTCATGCAGAAAAGTATGAGGTGATTCATTTTGGAAGGAATAACAGGAAGACAGAGTACTGGGCTAATGGTAAGATTCTTGGCAGTGTGGATGAGCAGAGAGATCTCGGTGTCCATGTACATAGATCCCTGAAAGTTGCCACCCAGGTTGAGAGGGTTGTTAAGAAGGCGTATGGTGTGTTAGCTTTTATTGGTAGAGGGATTGAGTTTCGGAGCCATGAGGTCATGTTGCAGCTGTACAAAACTCTGGTGCGGCTGCATTTAGAGTATTGCGTGCAATTCTGATCGCCGCATTATAGGAAGGATGTGGAAGCATTGGAAAGGGTGCAGAGGAGATTTACCAGAATGTTGCCTGGTATGGAGGGAAGATCTTCTGAGGGAAGGCTGAGGGACTTGAGGCTGTTTTCGTTAGATAGGTTAAGAGGTGACTTAATTGAGGCATACAAGATGATCAGAGGATTAGATAGGGTGGACAGTGAGAGCCTTTTTTCTCGGATGGTGATGTCTAGCATGAGGGGACATAGCTATAAATTGAGGGGAGATAGATATAGGACAGATGTCAGAGGTAGGTTCTTTACTCAGAGAGTAGTAAGGGTGTGGAATGCCCTGCCTGCAACAGCAGTGGATTCGCCAACACTAAGGACATTCAAATGGTCATTGGATAGACATATGGACGATAAGAGACTAGTGTAGATGGGATTTAGAGTGGTTTCACAGGTCGGTGCAACATCGAGGGCCGAATGGACCTGTACTGCGCTGTAATGTTCTATGTTCTATGTTTTACGTGTTCTCTGTCCCACAACTGCAATTTTTCCTCTGAGGTACTGACCTTCCGTTGGGGACTTTTCTCTTATAGGCACACAGCAGTGGCCTGAATTGTAACCACTGCTCCCAAAGTCAAGATTGTTTGGGAATTCGGCAAGAAATATGCCAACAAGGCTCAACCAAGCGGAGTCTTTCTTCCACTGCAGCCAGATGCCCTGGCTGTGCTACAGCCAAGAGTCAAAACTGACCCCAGGAATAGTCATCTTTCACAGTGACAGAAAGATCACATGGTTGTTACCCATATCAACTTTTTTTAAAGAAAGCTCATCCAAGAGTTTTTCCATAAAGCCCAAGCCCTGAACTGAACCCTCACAGCATTCCATTGTATTATATAATTCTTTCCATTACATTTGCTTTGTGAGCTCAGCTATTTTTTTCTCCAATTCCCCATGGCCTCAATGGAACTAGATGTCCATTCTGCAAATCGGCAGCAATACAGGAAAGAACAAAGCCTTACAAAGAAAACATTCGCATTAAGTACCTAATTGCGCCACTTGAGGGAGAGGTTTTTCAGCTTTTATAATACTTGCAATCACGCCAATTATTTCAACAGCGTATTGTTACTCTCCTAACCAACTCAATATGTTAGAATGTCGTAATTCCTTAATATATATTTTTTAAGCTATTAAAACACTTTCTAATGGCAGGATCAATAGTCTGGGCAGCTAAAGTCATTGACACTGTGATAAACGCAAAGGTTCAGAATCCTCCAGTTATCCCCCACATACTTCCCAAATCATGCCTAAGCGAGGTCAATAAACCACAAACTATCCTTAATTCAGTAGAAATGACGAACCTCCCCCACACTCCAAATTATGAGTGTGGAAAATGACATTATTTATGTAATGAATTTCATATTTCACAGAACTGACATAATGTCAGTTAAACCTACTTCCAAAATGCATTTGAAGAGAATGTTCATGTTAAACATCAATGTTAATGATCATAAATAAAATAATTAAGTCACCATAGTCCCAGATGATCATAGGCTGTTTTGCCATTTGAGGGGGAGAGCTGACTGGTGGTAATTTAACCTGAGGGTCACCACACCTCAGGCAATGGGCAAGGTTGAGAAGACTGGGCCTTCATGAATAAACTCAGCTGGTTCGGGAATTGAACCCATGTTGTTGGTCTCCTCTGCATCACAAACCAGCTGTCCAGCCAACGAGCTAAACCCCACAACGATCACACTGCCCAGTAGCTTTACATGAATCAAGCCTCCACCCAAAAAAGGAATGATTTTTGAAAATACCCTAACATTTTCCTTCTTTACCCAAATAATTTTAACTTATATAATTTCACCACATGGGTTGGATTTTCACAGAGTCATAGACACATTAGGGGGTCTTTAAAATAGTGGACTGGACACAGAATTGGAGTCCTGTCTCCATTTCAAATAGATTACATTTTCACTGGTAGGTGAAAGGTGGCAGGGTATGGTTCAGATGAGGGAAGTCCAAATTCAGCAGGGGCATTTGAGTTCAATCAAACCACATTTTCACTGCAGCAAGGGCTTTAACCTGCAGTTTGGGAATCATACATTTGGGGGTCAACATAAATACTCATGAAGGGTAATGGCTAGTAGAACAGTCAAGCCATGATGTTATTTAAATCCCCAGCCCTCTAACATTTAAAAAAAACTGTCTGCCTGTGTCAGTGAGAGCTCAAAGAAATCTGGTTTAGTGTCTACAGTAGCTGTTTGTTGACATTTCCCCAAGGGATATTATGTCATTATATGCCATTGTGTCCTACAACCTATTATTATCACGGTGGGGAGGTGTAAGTTCACAGTTTGAGCGACAGTTCAAAGAGTTTATTCTAGGATAGCTGTCTTTGATTTGGGGCTATGAATACAAGCCTGCTTATTTTTAGTATGGTTTAAGTACTTGTTGGGATTTAAGGGGATCAAGGATTATGGAGAGAAGGCAGGAGAATGGGGATAAGAAACATATCAGCCATGATTGACTGGTGTGGCAGACCAGATGGACCGAATAGCCTAATTTTGCTCTGATGGCTTATGGTCTTATAAGCTTTGAATGATCTTTCATCAATGGAGTGATTTTTTTTAAATAGTGAAGGCTGTAACAGATGATCAGAACTTTATTTTATTTTATCTTAAAATGGGTTCCGGAGGTCTGCCCATGTTGGATACGAGGCAAGTTGGCATGAACAGTGTAAGGGCAAAGTGTGGTGGCTCGGACATGGATTATGAGTTAGCATTACGTTCACATGTGGACTATAAGGGACCATGGAGGTGAATGGGGGATATGGTTTGGCACACGCAGGCATGAGAGTGGGTGAGTCGTGAGGGATAGAGAGCATAAAATTTCAGGAAATAACCGGGACAAAATCCCAGAGAACCAAGGTGTGATTTTTAAACAGTACACCTCAGCACTCAGCAGCCCCTGTGGTTGTCTCCAATCTCCGCTGGGATAATGGACCTGACTCTGTTCTGCATCCTCTCTCCCAGAGCGGAAATCGGGTCTGACAAGGCACTTTCTCCCAAGGTGGCTGCAGCGAGCTGGGAAATTCTCTCATTCGCACTACTCACCTCTGGAGCAAAAATCCAGCCCATGATCTAAGTGATAGTAAGTATAACCCACTCACATTAACAAGTCCAAAGCTAGGGGGTTTAAATATAAAAATCCCGAATGAATCCATTAAGGAATTGAGGTAAAATGTCATAATTTGGAATCATAGAATGGAATCATGGAATACCTACAGTGCAGAAGGAGGCCATTCAGCCCATTGAGTCTGCACCGACCCTCTGAAAGAACACCCTATCCAGGCCCACATCCCACCCCATCCCCGTAACTCCAGGACACTAAGGGACAATTTAGAGTGGCCAATCCACCTAACCTGCAGATCTTTGGACTGTGGGAGGATACCGGAGCACATGGAGCACACGTGCAAACGCCACAGAGTCACCCAATGTCAGAATTGAACCCGGGTGCCTGGTGCTTTGAGGCAGCAGTGCTAACCACTGTGCCACCATGCCACCCCAATGGTTAGAATGTGAAACTTGCAACCACACCAAGTAGTTGAAGCAAATAACATAGATGCAATTTGAGGGAAGCTAGCTGCATACATGTGGGAGAAAGGAACAGAAAGATATGCTGATAGATACTCAGCAGGCCTGGGAGCATTCGTGGAGAGAAAGAGACATAGAGCGTTTTTGTAAAATAAATTTTAGAGTACCCAATTCATGGGCGGGATTCTGTGATCCTGAGGCTAAGTGTTGACGCCGTCGGAAACGCCGGCTTCGGGGCGCGATTCGCGCCGGACGCGGGGACTCTCCGGCCCAGCCCGGGCTGAGAGAATCCCACCCCATTTTTTCCAATTAAGGGGCAATTTAGTGTGGCCAGTCCACCTAGCCTGCACATCTTTGGGTTGTGGGGGCGTAACCCATGCAAACACGGACAGTGACCCAGAGCCGGGATCGAACCTGGGGCCTCGGTGCCGTGAGGCAGCAGTGCTAACCACTGTGCCGCCCTTTGAGACATAGAGGGTTAACGTTGGATCAGCAACCTTAAATGTTGACTTTGTTTCTCTCTATGCTTCCAGACCTACTGAGTATTTCCCACTTATATTTCTATTCTCTCCTAAGGTTGAAGCCAAGCGTGTAGCACAAGGAGTTTTACACTTTGTTCGTTGTCAGAGAATTTCACACTGCCAAGTGCCAACACTGGTGAGGTTTTTGAACTCCCAATTTACTCATAGCCCTCATCCCAATGAGCATAAAATATATGTCATATATAATACCTAAAAAAGCTGCTTGTTCATCCTCCAGTTGTTGCATGCCAGCAATCTTCGCACTCTAACCGAATGAAGTGAACCAGCATGACTGCTGCAAAACATGCTCAAACCAAAAATAGCTGAAGGAGCAGTTTCCGATCTTGCTGCCAACCAGCTCAGACTTGCACTGCAAAAAGATATAGTCCACCACTACAAGAAGCAACAACTGCCTGCATTTATATAGCACCTTTTTGCATGGTAAATTGTTCCAAGGTCCGTCTCAGGAGTGTAACTGAAAAACACATGACACATCTGAAGGAGATGATATTAGGGCAGATGACAAAAAAGGGTGAATTTTAAGGGCGGTCTTACAGGAGAGACATGCAAAGAGGTTTAGGTAATCAATTTCAGAGCTCCCAGCAGAGCCGGCTAAGGGCATGGCTTTGATGGCGGATGAAGAAAGTGGCGATGGACAAGGAAGCCAGAGTTGGAAGAATGCAGAGTTCTCAGAGGGCTGTTGGGTGACAGGAGTTACAGAAGTAAGGATAAGGAATTCAAAAATAAGGATGATAATCCTAAAATCAAGACATTCAGGCACTCGTTGTACATGGAGGTGGGTGACGATGGCACATGTAAGTCCAAGGACAGGGGATGCTAGGTGAATGGGACTTGCTGAGAGTTAGGATAGGAGAGCTGGTTTAGACGAGCGCAAGTTAATGGAGGATGGAGCCAGTCAGAAGAGATTTAGAATAATGTGGATAGTGGTAACAAAAGCATGCACAGTTTTGTTCAAAGAAAATTTGGATAAAGCACCTGACCTCCTTGGTGAGAGTTCCCATTGAGAGATTTCCACAATAATGATCATTTCTATTTTTTATTAGTAAAGTTGCCATAGTCCCAGATGACCAGAGGCTACTTTCCCCTCTGAGGGGGAGAGCTGACTGGTGGTGATTTAACCTGAGGATCACCACACCTCAAGCAAGGTTGAGAAGGCGGGCCTTTATGAATAACCTCAGCTGGTACGAGAATTGAGCCTGCATTACAAACCAGCAGTCTAGCCAACTGAGCTAATTGAATTTATAATTATCTCTGAAACTCGGAAAGCACCTTAAAGATTGAAAGTGGCTCTCTTTGTTAGTTCATGGGCAAAGTTTTGTCTTTGCTACTTGATGTTGAGCATTGACTGAGCACAGTCATGAGGGAAATCTGGCGCAGGAATCACTTCACACAGGAAATTAGGTATTAGGCGTGTAATCTGCCCTACCCAATCTCCTCTCTGCACCCTGCCCAGGGGATGCTCGACAGGATTTCTTATGGAAATGATTTCGGTTGACAGTTTTCTCACTTTTAAACCGGGTCACCTGGTGTGCATGATGCCATTCCCGCAGATTAAGTCCTGCATTAAAACCACTGCAGTACACTCATAACAGTCACCTAAAACATTCACACCACGCAGTGGTTAGCCCTGCAGCCTCACGGCGCCGAGGTCCCAGGTTCAATCCTAGCTCTGGGTCACCGTTCGTGTGGAGTTTGCACATTCTCCCCGTGTTTGCGTGGGTTTCGCCCCCACATCCCAAAGATGTGCAGGGTAGGTGGATTGGCCATGCTAAATTGCCCCTTAATTGGAAAACATGAATTGGATACAGTAAATTTATTTTTAAAAACATTTACACCAATACCATCTACTCAGGTTGACTGATAATATTGGGTTTACTGTGCAACTCTCCATAGAATGGAGCGGAGCAGAATTAATGCCCAAGTATAGGCAATCAAACACTTTTAATTATTTTATCCCATCCTGAAAGTTACAAATCCAATGAGCAGAGTGGACAGGGAAAATTCTTAATCTATCTAATTGCTTGCTCCAAAAACCAATTCAAATTCAAATTGAATCCACTTTTCAGGATTCAAACAGATGAACTAAATTGTCAAGACTGAGGTAGTGCTGCATTGCTGATGATGTTGTTCCTTAAATGAAATGTTTAATCAAAGCCATTCTGCCTGTTCCACTGATGCAGGTGACTGTTCAAGATCGATTTGAAGAAAAGCAAGAGTTCTCACCATGGCCTGACAATCTCCCTCCCTCTTCCAAAATGACAAAACATACTAGATTACCGACAATCATCTCTGTTGTCCACTAATGTGCAAATTCCCGAGGTACCTGAGGCTTTGGGATTCAATCCCTTTGCCTCCGAGACCTCGGGCGAGTGCTGTTCAGCAAGCGACCAGACGGAACGTCACTCGTGGGGAACTCTCAGGAGATCAGAGGTCCCCACAAGGCCCTTAGGGCATAGTGGTGCCCTGGCACTGTTGTTTCCACCTGGGAACCCTGCAGTGCCACCTGGGTGCCAGCTTGGCACTGCCAAGGAGCCCAGGTGGCACTGCCAACTGGCATGGGCACTCACATGGTGCCAGGTTGACACTGTCAAGCTGCCAAGCTGGCGTTATTTGCACGTGTGCCATCGGGCCGGGGTTGCCTGGCCTTGGTTTTGGGGGTTGTTGGTGGGGGCCATGGACCCTCCCATATTGCATTCGGCGGCCTCGGAGATCGGGACGCCATTCAAAAATGGCGTCCGATCTCTCGCTACACGGGGGAGTTCCGGCGAGCGGAGCTCCCCACTGTACAAAACTATGCCTCAGCCATCCGTTTCCCGTTCAGGCCCCTTACACAACGCGAGTTGTGTTAACTAAGCATGTGTTTCTCGGCGCTGCTAGGGGACTTTGCTCCTTTTTGGGAGAATCTCGCCCTCTATATCAACAGAATGTCAATAACATATTAAAACCATTTGATATAATCTTGAGAATTTACACCGAAGATGTGGTTCCAGTGAAGGGCTATGTCATGGTCCAAGTTGAAGCAAATGGTAATCTGCAAAACTGCCTTACAGGTTGGAAAAGGAAACTTTTCTGCACTTTTCAAAAGAGAAGAAAACATCAAAATCCAGAAGTTTTGATCAAGGGGAAAGATGTTTAGGGCGAAACTACTCTTCAAGTGAGAAGTAGATACCTGCTACAATACTCGCAAAGACAGGGCCTATTTCTTAAACAATGCAAGCCAATGATGAGAAAGTTCGGACGAGACGTACGGATCAAGTCCTCGGTTCAAAAAGAGTATTTGCAGAGTCGGTATCTGAGAGGTCAACATCTGACACTCAAGATTTGGAAATCACTGAACCTTTTATCACGATTGAGTCAAATACAGATTCTACACCAGTTTAACCAAGAGCATCTGGAGAAGCGGAGGAAGAACCAACTTTATCACTTGATGTGCCTGTGCCAAGTGCTGAACAGACTATTGAGACCATGAAAACATTGAATCGTTTAGTTAATAAGACAACAAGACATAGGAGCAGAATTAGCCCATTCGGCCCATTGGGTCTGCTCCGCCATTCGATCATGGCTGATATGTTTCTCATTTCCATTCTCCTGCCTTTCCCACATAACCCCTGATCCCCTTATAATCATGAACCCATCTATCTCTGTGTTAAAGACATTCTGTAATTTGGCCTCCACAGCCGATTGCAGCAAAGAGTTCCTCGTTAGTATAGTGGTTAGTATCCCCGCCTGTCACGCAGGAGACAGGGGTTCAATTCCCGGGTGGGGAGCTTTGTAGTTGTCCATAAGTTCAACTGGCAGGTTTTTCAGGGTGGCATGGTGGTAAAGTGGTTAGCACTGCTGCCTCACAGCTCCAGGGTCCCGGGTTCAATTCCAGCCTCGGGTGATTGTGTGCAATGCGTTTGCACTTTCTCTCCAAGTCTGCGTGGGTTTCCTCTGCGTGCTTCCTCCCAAAGTTAGGTGGATTTGCCATGCTAACTTGGCCCTTCGTTTCAAAATGATCAGGTGGGGTTACTGGTTTACAGGGATAGGGTGGAGGTCTAGGCTTTAGTAGGGTGCCCTTTCCAAGGGTTGGTGGAGACTTCATGAGCTGAATGGCCTCCTTCTGCATTATAAATTCAATGAGACTCACCACTTTCTGGCTGAAGAAATTCCACCTCATCTCAGTTTTAAAGGATCGTCCCTTCAGTCTGAGGCTGCACCCTTGGGTTTTCGTTTTTTTTTATGTTAACTGTCGTACTAGTAAGATAAAGGGGGAGGGATGTTATGTATTTTAAACCAAAGCATCTCCATGTAGTGTGTCACTTCATTATGTGGTGACATCATCAGGGCACTTGGGAGATTTTCCCTCACTTTCACCTTGGACTGTAACCAGGCAACGCCACACTAATAAAGTCTAACGAGCTGGTTAAGTAACCCATGGTGCGGCAATCTTTTCATCTTTTGTTTCCACTGTAAAGAGGAGCAGAGCCCCAACAAATATAAAAGTTAGCTATAATTTTTTCTTTCTGCTGCAAATGACTGCTCTAAACTGCATCTGCTCATTTTGTTATACTCAATGATCCCAGTGGCTAGCAGTCCTGAGGTAGATGGGGTGGGATTCTCTGATCCTGAGGCTAAGTGTTGACACTGTCGGAAACGCCATCGCCTTTCCCGAAGGCGTCAACGTGGCCTCAGGATCAACAATTCTGGCCCCTACAGGGGGCCAACACGGCACTGGAGCGGCCCATGCCGCCACAGCTGCTGATCCCGGCATCAACTGGGCGCTGCGGTGTCCGCGCATGTGCAGTGGCACCGGGGCCAACATGCGCATGCGCAGTGGTACCGGCACCAACGCGCACATGCGCAGTGGCTCCCTTCACCGCGCCGGCCCCAACGCAACATGGCGTAGGGCTACAGGGTGGGGCCCCGATCGCGGGCCAGACCACAACGGAGGCCCCCCACCCCCGGGGTCGGACCACCCCTACCCCCCCCCCCCCACAGGCTGCCCCTGGACCTTCCCACGCCAAGGTCCCGCCGGCTACGAGCAGGTTAGAACGGCGTCGGCGGGACACAGGGTTTTTGTTATGGCCACTCGGCCCATCCCAGGCCGAGAATATCCGAGGGGGGCCCCGTAGAGCGGCCCCCGGCTGGCGCCGTGCCGACTGCGGCAGCGCCAATTCGCCGCTCTGCGGAGAATCGCGTCCCAGCGCGATTCGCGCTGGCCGTGGCAATTCCCTGGCCCGGCCCCGGGCTGAGAGAATCCCGCCCACGGTCTACCTGGTAAGTTGCAATACTTTTTGTTTGATCACTTGCTGAACAAGAA
Source organism: Scyliorhinus torazame (assembly GCF_047496885.1). Lineage (NCBI taxonomy): Eukaryota > Metazoa > Chordata > Chondrichthyes > Carcharhiniformes > Scyliorhinidae > Scyliorhinus > Scyliorhinus torazame. The sequence continues at coordinate 179,616,816 of NC_092718.1, forward strand.
CAGGAGCCTCAATTATTATTTCCTTTGGAGTTTTCAAAATATTTTTGTTCCATCACATAACCTGGAGAATTCCCTGAGAACCATTTCGTACTAAAAATACTGAAGGGAAAGGAAGCTAAGCAACATAGACTAATGATGCTGGTCAGCCAACGGGGAATGGTTTCCATTGACGACTGAAGATTAAGTGAAGGTAAATTTAAAGAGCTACAAAGGAACGGTTAAAACAAAATCGAACAATCACCATGACCTCTGGCCTTGCACAGCAGTATTAAAAGTTCTGCGCTACCAATGCAGGGCCTGTGGTAATAATGAAGTTATTTCTGTAATCTCATCACCTCCATATATGACGTACCATGGCTTCCAACAGGGTTAGGGTTGTCAACTCTGATTGAACATATTCCGGGAGACATTGGTGGAAGTGCCGTCACGAAACGCCAATGGCGTGGCACGAACTAGCGAACTTCTTCACTGGCCCAATTTCTCATCCACCCCTCATCCCACTTTCCTGGCTACTCTCCCAGACTCAATTTTTTGACATTCGTTTCTTTTTTTTGATTCTCCTCTCTCCCCTTTGCAACAACCGTCTGTTTAATCCTGGCTTCCAAAACGACCCCATTTTCTGTTCAACGTCCCGACATTAGAAGAACATGGAACCACAGAATGTTTAAGGCACAGAAGGAGACCATTCAGCCAATCATATTTGTATTGGCTCTCCAAACAAGCATTATGGCTTTGTGCCATTCTCCTGCCTTTTTCTCAGACCCCTGCATTTTGTTTCTATTCAAATAATGCCCACTTGAGTGCCTCGATTGCACCTCGCTTCCAGGCACTGCATTCCAGACTTGAACCACTCACTGCTTGAAAACGTTCTCTCACATCTCATTTGCTTCTTTTGAAAATCACCTTAAAACTGTACCCTCTCATTCTTGATACCAGTACAAAGGGGAACACTTTCTCCCTATCGACTCCATCCAGGTCCCTCATGGTTTTGAACATCTCTATCATGTCTCCTCTCATCCTTTTTCTCTCCAAGGAGAACAGTCCCAAACTCTCCAATCTATCCTCATAACTGAAGTTGCTCATCCCTGGAACCATTCTTGTCGACCTTTCCTGCTGTTTCTCCAATGCGTTCACACCCTTGATACAGTGCGGGGATCAGAACTGCACACAATATGCCAGCTGAAATCTAACTAGTGCCTTGCATAACTTCCTTGCTCTGTCTTCTATACTCCTATTAATGAAGCCCAGTGGTTAGCACTGCTGTCTCACAGCACCAGGGACCCTGGTTCGATTCTGGTCATGGTTCACTGTCTGCGTGGAGTTTGCACTTTCTCCCTGTGTCTGCGTGGGTTTCCTCTGGGTGCTCCTGTTTCTTTCACAAAGATGTGCAGGTTAGGTGGGGTTACAGAGATAGGGTGGGAGAGTGGGCCTAGGTAGGGTGCTCTTTCAGATGGTGGGTGCACACTGGATAAACTGAATGGCCTCCTTCTACACTGTAGGAATTCTATGGTTCCAGTACTCTTTGCTTTATTAACATTCAACATAGAATTTACAGTGCAGAAGAAGGCCATTCACCCCATCAAGTCTGCACCGGCCCTTGGAAAGAGCACCCCACTTAAGCCCCACACCTCCACCCTATCCCCATTACCCAGTAACCCCACCTAACCTTTTTGGACACTAAGGGCAATTTAGCATGGCCAATCCACCTAACCTGCACATCTTTGGACTGTGGGAGGAAACCGGAGCACCCAGAGGAAACCCACGCAGACACGGGGAGAATGTCCAGACTCCGCACAGACAGTGACCCAAGCTGGGAAGCAAACCTGGGACCCTGGCACTGTGAAGCAACCATGCTAACTACCATGCCGCCTAACTTTTCCCTATCTGTCCTGCCACCTCCAATGATCTATGTACATATACATCCAGGTCTCTCTGTTCCTGCTCCCTTTTTAGAATTTGTAATTTTAACACAAATGAAACACTACCACATTAAAAATCAATGACACCCCCATCCGCTGTCTCTTCAGGGTTGAAGCAATGTACTAGGCCGAGGTCATCATTTCCTGCTCGGTCACTGCCATTTTACCATGGTTCTAGTACCAGGTCAAACATGTTTTCACACAAAAAAGTGCTAAATCAGCAGCTTTGCCGAATAGACCACCTTAAGACAAGTGGGCTTATTTGCTCAATGTAATTTTTCTAGCTCAGCAGCAAATCAAGTAACAGCATTTCCTCTTATCTCAAGTCCCCGGAATTTCCTTCAGCTTTGTCTAAAACCTTCTATGCTAGTCAATGGTGCGATGAATTTTCATGCAGTTGAAAGTTCAGACATTTTTTTAAATTATGTTGCGGGATGTGGTTGCCAGCATTTATTGTGTTAGGAAGTTGGAATGAAACAAAAAGTAAAGAATTGGATAAAAAAAAGAAACTGAGCTGCATGGAGGACTTGTGAGATGATCAGCCTAGTAGCGGGGTGAAACAGGTACTTTGTTTAGCGAAGTGGAGACTAGCAGTCTAGGGAGTTAGATCATAGTCATGCCAGTTACAAAGCAGAGCTCTCTCAGAGATGCAAGCTGCTGTGCAAAAGAGAAAGCAGGAGAGGTTTGTCTGTGTCAAACCCCAGAGGTTTTACCCTAAACTAGAGGAAAGCCTCCCAAAAGGAAGCTACAGGTCCTGTTGTAATTACTGTTGGATTTGGCTCATAGTGTTAAAACCTATGGGGTGTTGTTTTGGGAAAGTGCATTCTTAAAGTTTAGGAAAGTGGATAGATTTGGATTTGGGGTAATTTAGGTATGCCATCTGGGTAACCATTATTGTAGTTAATTGTAAATGCTGTTCTTTAAACTGTTGCCTTTCTTGTTGAGTGTTTTCAAGTTTAATAAACATTCTGTTATTTGAATAATTTACATCAGACTGTGCCCCTTCCTCACCAGGTTTCATCACTTTTCTCACACTTTTTCCAAATCGTAAAAATAAATGGTTAAAAACCAACGCCCCAAGTTTCCCTTCTGGGATTTGGGATGCCCTTGCATTGAACATCACCAGGGTTCATAACAATTGCGCATCTCTAATTTCCGTTCAGAGGGTGTTGGTGAGCTGTGTTCCTGAACTGCTGCAGTCCATGTGCTATAGGTATACCCACAGTGCTATTTGGCAAGGAGTTCCCTTAAACAAAGGTTGGAGTGCCCTCCACTTAATCACTTGGTCCTTTACCTGCTGGCTCCTTCTTAGCCTTCTCGGACCCTCTCGGGGTCGACTCAAAGCTCAGGCAGTGCTGGTAGGGAAAAAAAACAGACAGCAGCAGCAATGTTCATCAGTGCTGTACACGTGCAGGGTCATGTAGGTTACTTTTTATGCCATCATACGGTGCCCACAGAGCGGCTTGGAATGCAACTACTAACATTCATGACTAGGCTGTGGCCAGGGACTACGAATTACAGAAGAAAATCATTGAATTATTGTTTAAAAATCTCCAGAATTGCTTTGAAATAGCATCCAGGGGAATGATGGAGAATCCGGCGGTATGCCGGCTTTTCCAGGAGACTTGGCAACCCCAAACAGGGAAGAGATCCTGAATTGCCTCTGATCATTTTCCAGCAACAATTTTATTCCCTGCCAGCTCTCTGGTCAAAATTATGCCACCGTTTATTTGCACTACATTCCTCTTCTCCCAACAGTATACATCTGCACACACATACTTTCATACAGCTGCTAAAGGCGTCATTATTTCCCAATGCCTGCACAGAAGCTTGTCCAACAGGGACCAAGGGCCATATACAGCTCCATTCTTCTTCATCTGCACCAAAATAAGTTCAGGCCCACAAGCTGCGGGAGCTTTATCAGTGAGTACAGTACAGTTCAAAAAACTTGAGGCAGCTCGATAGATGCAGCAGCAAACATACTGGTGGCCCATTCTGGTGATTAGTGGAGAATACATAACATTTTGGGTGGATAACAGGCTCAGGAACAACCTCACCGGTCTTCATCCATAACTACCTGTAGACAAGCAGTCACATCATGTTATTAAGTTTAAACTGCATTCCTCCCAAAGGGTCCTCTACCTGATGACCTCTCTGAAGAGATGTCAGGGGAGGATAGTCGCCCTCATGATGACACGCAAAGAATATCATTGCAGATAATGTGGAATCAAAGCAAGCACTATGAACCAGGGTATCCGCAAATGGCACAGCAACTGGAATCTGGGATGAACGGGGCAATCAACTGTCTATCTCCTGAATCAATCAGGTTGAAGATGTGAGAAATAAACAGCACAAGATCTGAAAAGGAAGTGTAAAGTAGAGTGAGTGGATTAAATAGCAAATAAAATATAGGAAAAAGAGGAGAAGAAAAGAAGGATTGGATCATGGGAGAAAGATGGAAGAGACAAAGGGAAAGTAAAACAGGAAGTGGCATTTTTTTAAAAACTTACATTTTTTAAATCTCCAATGATGATTCGTATTGAAGGAATGGAACTCCACACATGTAAGACTCCTTTTCATTGCCAATTGGCAATAATTAACACTTAGCGTATTGTTAAAATGGTACTTATACTTCAAATGGCAAGACATAATTGTTAATGTAATTGCCAATGTAATTGGCTGGTAATTGACTTCAGGAAGCAAAGTACTGTACACATCCCTGTCAGCATCAACGGGGCCGAGGTGGAGATGGTTAGCAGTTTCAAATTCCTAGGGGTGCACATCTCCAAAAATCTGTCCTGGCCCACCCACGTCGACGCTACCACCAAGAGAGCACAACAGCGCCTATACTTCTTCAGGAAACTAAGGAAATTCGGCATGTCCACATTGACTCTTACCAACTTTTACAGATGCACCATAGAAAGCATCCTATCGGGCTGCATCACAGCCTGGTATGGCAACTGCTCGGCCCAGGACCGCAAGAAACTTCAGAGAGTCGTGAACACCGCCCAGTCCATCACACGAACCTGCCTCCCATTCATTGACTCCATCTACACCCACTGCCTGGGGAAAGCAGGCAGCATAATCAGAGATCCCTCCCACCTGGCTTACTCACTCTTCCAACTTCTTCCATCGGGCAGGAGATACAGAAGTCTGAGAACACGCACGAACAGACTCAAAAACAGCTTCTTCCCCACTGTCACCAGACTCCTAAATGACCCTCTTATGGACTGATTTCATTAACACTACACCTTGTATGCTTCATCCGATGCCAGTGCTTTTGTAGTTACATTGTATATGTTGTGTTGCCCTATTATGTATTTTCTTTTATTCCCTTTTCTTCTCATGTACTTAATGATCTGTTGAGCTGCTCGCAGAAAAATACTTTTCACTGTACCTCAGTATACATGACAATAAACAAATCCAATCCAATCCAATCCAACATAACTTTCTGTGGCATCCACTGTGCCATCTTTATGCCATTCAATGTACTTCAACAGTACGGCAGACAGTTAGATGCCATTTTCATACAGCTGAAGACAATGCATCACAGCTTGGATAGCAACATTCGGATATTAGCATTTATTTAACCGCATATCTGCTCCTATCTGAAGTTGCTATATCGTTTACGCATAAGTAACGGCGAGTGCCATTAACCACACCATTAGCTACATCTGGGCCCTTACCTTTTCAGAGTTCATGTTTCAGACACATGCAACACATTTATTGCTTTGTTTTTCATTTAAGTATTCAATGCCTGGCCAGCCCAGTGGCTTAAAAATGATAAACGGAAGGTCACACAAATCTACCTAAACATTGAGAACCAAATATTCCTTTGTGTACTATGCTTAACTTTACAAATGACATGAATGTTTTATTTTTGGGGGGTACATATCAGAACTTTAAATCCTTTTTATTTTTACTGAGCTACTCCCATATTAAAACATGACAATAAAGGAAATGCAATTGTAGAGGGGTCACTGCCAACACAGGAAACAAGCTGTGCGGGCTGAATGTTCCCACACAGGCTGCACACAACTTGGCCTCTTGATGTTACCACCGCACTTAACCATGCACAAAACTTTAAATGGTTCACTCACTTAAATTGCTGTGTACTACAAGAAAGAAAGGGGGTGCACTGTTCACAGCTTTCATTCAATAAGGCTAACTTGCTACTGATTGGTACAAACTTTATTTTATTTACAGGAACTGATATTTAGTTGGAAATCAAATGGGCTCATATTGAGTCCAGGCACAACAATTGATATAAAACGTGGACTTAATTATAGTAGGTATGGGTCTGAGCCTGCAAGTAACAAGTGGAGTGTGACACTGTTTGAGGGCTTAGGTGAAGAGGACTGAAGACACCCAAACCTGCCCGATTTAGAATCTGTTTGAATGGATGGAAGGTCTATCACATGTCTGCTGTACGTCCACGATTTCTCACTGTTCTCCACCAAGGAGATAAACAGAGAAGCCCCCACCCAATCATTTTTTTACCTGGGAGTTACTTTTCAATAAGCCTCGTGGGCAGATAAGCATGGACTCGATTATTGCAAAACTGTTGCATGCAATATGCATGGATTTATAGCCAGTTGTCAATCATACCTGTTAATTGATTCTTTCCTACTGAACAAATGTGAGAAGAGCAGCCACGGGTGGTTCACGAGTGGACAGTTTTAAGCCATTCCTACTGTTGAATTCAGGTTTCATAAAACTGTCCTCGGGAAAATGCAAACAATGCCCTATTGACTGGGGGTGAATTAGTTCCATAACAAAAGAAGGGCATTTAATTCTCTGTACAGATATGGACATATAATTTAAGAGCTTAACATTCAGTGGAAGCACATTTAAGAACCAGTCAGTGATATATACAGGACTGCACTGATGATAAAGTATTCTGTCAGCATGTGCTGTGTACAGGGACAATGCCTAACAATAGTGCACATGATCCCTGGTGTGTGTTTGCATAATTTGCTGCTTTTCCAGTGTCTGCCTGGTGCAGGGCAAATGGAACAGATTTATTATTATTATAAAATAAAGCCTGAAGACACACTCAAAAGAATCCACGTGACCTGCAAGCACAGTGACAAGGCTCAGGAGAAAGAAACCTGTGGACAGGGTGAGACAATAACTAAGAATGTTACTGGGCGACGGCCACATAATGAGACCAACAAGATCCTTATAACTATAGAAAACCGAAAGTCAAGGAACATAATATGCGAGAATTTGAATAAGCGACAAAATGGAAAAATTCTGAATATTTTACCTCAGCTGACAGGGTCGTTACGTACACAAATGCTCGATTAGAATTGAAATAAAATGCTCATGAATATCTGCAAGGTGAAGAGATTAAACCTTGAACGTGCTGTTGCCTTTGTTAAGTGTAAGCAGTATTCAGAATGCTAATCATAAAAAAAATTAACCTTTACATCTGAAGCCATTGGAAGAAAGTGAGCGATGGAATGAGAAAAAAGCAGCAAATGCATTCCTTACATACATCAGCCTAGACTTTCCAATTGTGCTACAGAGGGGAAACTATTCATTACAACTGGATTATCACTGGGAATGCAATTGGAAAATATAAGCCTTCATATTTAGGCCGCTTGATTTCCAACCATTTAATTTCTCTATGATTCTTCAGTCTCTCCCTGCACCTACCCAAAGGTAGATTGAATAGAATAGTTCTGGATTTTATATATCAGTATTCATATTTAAAATGATTGCAATGATTTTACCAGTGGTGCTGGGCAGTTTGCCACCAGCACTGGGTGCCCAGCAAAAACTGATATTCTTCCAGTGGGCTAGCCAGGGTGGGCGGGACACAGGCTGGCCCCACAGGAAGACACACCAATTGCCTCGCGATTAAACTCCTGGCCCTCTCCAGGACCTCCACTTAATTGAACATTGGGTTTCCTCCATCATTGCTGCTCAATTACTGATCCCTGTCCCAGCAGGTGCCGCAGCTTTCAGTGACGTTGGGCGCCATGTCACCATTTTACGTTGAACAGGAGGCGCCTCTCTCCCCAACCGTCAAGCCTGCAAGGAGGCCGCGTGGTTTTAGTGGATGGCCTCCCCAGGTAGTGAAGTGCCAAGCTGCTCTTCGTGAAATACCAGGGGCGGCAGGGAGCCATTGTGGGCCATTCATTAAAATACTGCAGATGCTGGATATCAGGGGTAAACAGAAAATACAGAAAATAATCAACTATTCTGGCAGTGTTGCACATTCTCCCCGTGTTTGCGTGGGTTTCACCCACACAACCCAAAGATGTGCAGGCTAGGTGGATTAGCCACGCTAAATTGCCCCTTAATTAGAAAAAATGAATTGGGTATTCTAAATTTTTTAAAAAACTATTCTGGCAGTGGGGCAGCACGGTGGCACGGTGGGTTAGCCCTGCTGCCTCATGGCTACGAGATCCCAGGTTCGAACCTGGCACTGGGTCACTGTCCATGTGGAGTTTGCACATTCTCCCTGTGTTTGCATGGGATTCGCCCCCACAACCCAAAGATGTGCAGGCTAGGTGAATTGGCCACACTAAATTGCCCCTTAATTGGAAAAACTGAATTGGGTACTCTGAATTTATAAAAAAACATAAAATAAAAACTATTCTGGCAGTATCTGTGGAGTGAGAAACAGGGGCGAGATTCTCCAATCCCGCAGTAGAGTGAACCCACCGTCGTAAATGCCATCGCGTTTTACGACGGCGTGAATGGGCCGCTCCCACGACTAATTCTGGCCCCTACAGGGGGCCAGCATGGCGCTGGAGCGGTTCACGCCACTCCAGATGCAGGCCCGGCACGAACAGTGTGCCGCGGGATCCGCGCATGCGCAGTTGCACCTGCGGCAATGAGGACATGCGCAGTGGCGCCGGCGCCAACGCGCATTTGCGCAGTGGCCTTCTTCAACGCGCCGGCCCCAACGCAACATGGCCTGGGACTACAGTGGCCGCTGCATAGGAAAGGAGGCCCCCAGCCACAGAGGCCGTCCTGACGATCGGTGGCCCCCGATCGCGGGCCAGGCCATATCGGAGGCCCCCCCACCGGGGTTGGATCTCCCCCCGCCCCCCCACCAAAGGCCGCCACCCGACCCTTACACGCAGAGGTCCCGCCGACCCAGAGCAGGTTAGAATGGTGCCGGCGGGACTCGGCACTTTACTGATGGCTGCTTGGCCCATCCCGGGCCGAGAATCGGTGGGCCGGCCGCTTAGTGTGGCCCGTGACGGTGCCAATGTCGCCGATACTCCACTCTGCGGAGAATCGCGTGCCAGCGTCGGGGCTGCGTGGCCCGTTCGCAGGGATTCTCCTGCCCGGCCCATGGCTGGGAGAATCACGCCTCAGATGTTTCAGCAAAATGACTGAAAGGTCATGGACTGAAATATTAGCTTTGTTACCATTTCTTTTTGACTTGCACTGTCGTCTATTTTGGCATCTGCGTTTCATTCTATCATAGACCGTTGTTCTTTCCTTTCCTCCCTCACAAAAAAAATGACATCTCTGAGCACACCTCTGTCTGACAAAGGGGTCATCAACTCGAAACGATAACTCTTTTGTTTCTCTCTTCACAAATGTTACCAAACCTGCTGAGTGTTTCCAACATTTTCCGTTCTTATTTCAGAGTTCCAGCAATCAAAATAATCTGCTTTTGTACATGCCTCGATCTTCCTGTAAAATTCTATGTAATTCTACAATATCTCATTTTCTTCACTTGTTCTTGGCAGGTGTCACTGGCAAGGTCGGCATTTGTTGCCCATATCAAAATCTCCTTGAGTAGCTGGTGGTAGCTGCTTTCTTAAAGCGCTGGAGCCCTGATGGTGTAGGTAAGTCCACAGTGCTGTCCGGAAGGGAATTCCAGGATTGTCATCCAGTGACGATGAAAGCATGACATTATAATTCCAAGTCAAAATGGTGTGTGACTTGGGTAGGAAACCTACAGGGGTGGTCTTCCTCTGCATTTGCTGCCCTTGTCCCTCTATATGGTTGAGGCCATGGAAGGTGCTTTTGAAGGAATTTTGCCGAGTTGCTGCAGTGCATCTTATAACAGTATACACTGCTGCCACTGTGCACCAGGGATGGAGGGAGTGAATGTTTCAGCTGGCAGGTGGGATGTTAAATCAAGGAGGGGACAGTGACTGGGGGGAATGCTTCTGTAGTAGCATGGTCCCTTTAAGGGGGTGGGCTCCAAAAACCACTTGACCAGCTTTGGGCAAATCACATGGGAGCAGGTGAACCCCGGCCAATGGGGATTTTGCACATGTGTGGACGAGGAAGCCAAAGTGTTAAGACCTGTTAGAATCATAGCATCATAGAATCCCTATGGTGCAGGAGGTCGTTTGGCCCATCATGTCTGCACCGATCCTTCGAAAGCACCCTACCTAGGCCCAATCCCCTGCCATATTCCTGCAACCCCACCCTAAGGGACAATTTAGCATGGCCAATCACCTAAACAATCGTACAGTTCTGTGCCTGTTACCTAACTAACTTTACCTTTCATCAATAAACCCCTTTGTTATCTACTGGAAGCCTCCCGTGTATGTTTGAAGCCACCAAATTGGCACGAGGTAAACGTTTTCGATCACAGTCGACAGTCATCGTGAATTGAGCAGGGAAGGAAGGAGCAGTTGAGAAAAGTCGAGAGCTCCAGCAAGACTTGGAATCATTTAAACGGAGTGGAAATTCCTATAATTGGGAAACTAGACCCATTGGAGGATTGGAGTCGGTACATCAAACCGCTCCGTTTCTCTTATCGTGAACGAGATCACAGGCATGCTCAAGAACACGGTTAAACAGTTTGCAGGCCCCACACATATAATTTAATTGGGAACCTCAAGCCCCGGAGCCACCCAACTCGAAGACCTTTGACCGGATAGGTAAATTGGTAAAAGAACATTTCAACCCAAGGCCCTCGCTTATCCTTCAATGTTGTAAGTTTACATCTGCAGTGAAGGACCATGAAGAGTTTGTCTCAGCCTTCATAGCCAGGCTTCACCAGCTTGCTGTGCACTGAGAGTTCAGGACCGCGCTTCGTGACATTCGCGGCCAGCTGGTTTGATCCATAACCTCAACATCCCGCAACCAGATCCATAACCTCAATAACCTCAATAACCCGAAGAAGTTTTTGGGTCTATGTCCTTTCAAGGCAGAATGGCCTCCAGCCCTCTGAACACCACTATCAACCTCTTGGTGCATTTTAACCTGGGTAGACCAATCGTACTGACATGTGATGCATCTAGTTGGGCTGCTTGATCCATTTAAAATCTATCCTATTTAGCACGATGATGGTGCCCCATAGTACAATGACACCGGTCTACCTTGCAAAGCCCGCCTTACAAACAACTGTGAATGTGTGCCAAAATAGCCAAGCAACAGTCTAACATTTAGTACACACTGAATCATAACTTACAGCCAATGCCCCAACTCCTCCATAACCATCCCACTGACCCCACGTCCAGGAGTGAGTCAGTGTCAGGTATGTGTGGTGGTTACTCCGATCAATACTCTCATTGACAGTTGTATCTACAACAGACAGATTGGCAATGAAGGGATTGAGTAGGGTTTTCCTCTTGTTGGTTCTCTCAACAGTCTGGCAGATATGTCCTTCAGAAATCAGCTGGCTCAGCCAGTAATGATGTTATCAGCGGCCAGTGTTTCTGTGGTGTTCAAAATGCAGGAGCACTTATTCCTCAGTTGAGCATTAAGTGTCCATTAGCTGGCCTGGTGTGTGCTTCACCTAATTCCACGAGACTTCACGAGGTCAGGAATCAATGTTCAGAACGTCCAGCGCCACTCACTCCTGGACGTGGGGTCAGTGGGATGGTTATGGAGGAGTTGGCACATTGGCTGTAAGTTATTATTCAGTGTTATTAAATGTTAGACTGTTGCTTGGCTATTTTGGCACACATCCCCAGTTGTTTGTAAGGCGGGCTTTGCAAGGTAGACTGGTTAGTCAGTGTCCTTGTCATTTCCAGTGTCCAGACTGGTGCGGAGCGGTCCATCCGATTTTACTCTTATTCAACTTTTCTGTAGCAGTTTGATGCAGCTGAGTAGCTGTTTAATAGGGCTATTAAGAGTCAACTACATTGCAATGGGTCTGGAGTCCACATAAGCCAGGCCAGGTTATGCTGACACATTTCCTCCCCCTTTAACAGCAATCTGGTAGTTTCATGATCATGCCTAATTTGTCTCCAGAGCATTAGTCCGGCCCTCTGAATTTTTGAAAATTATTTCACGGGACGTTGGCGTCGCTGGCTAGCCTAGCACTTTTATTTCCCATCCCTAAGTGCCCTTGAGAAGGTGGTGGTGAGCTGCCTTCTTGAACCGCTGCAGTCCATGTGGCATAGGTACACCCACAGTGCTGTCAGTCGGGGAGTTCCAGGATTTTGACCCAATGACAGTGAAGGGACCATATTACTGATCCAGTAACATTTAAGCTGTGCTACCATCCCTACCCTCCTTTATCTGGTGCTTAATGACTTCCACAATCAAAGAGTGCTTTCAGAAAAACTAGCTGCACAAAACTGGCCACAGGCTGGCAATTTTACCCAGTAAGTGCATCAGAGTGTTAGTACGAGAAACGCAAATTTTTGATTGAAAATTCTTCGTCGAGGTTGGCACTAAGGCACATTGTGGAGATGAAGGGATATTTAGCTTGCAACTACTCAACCAAGGAATATTGAATATTAATATTGGACCCACGAACGAGTAAGAAGTGTTCCATTTCTCATCATTTTCCTACACGTTTATGCGAGCAATTATCTGCTAACCCAGTTCAAGAGTTTCAAAAGTGGTAGTCTCTAAACTGTTGCTGTAGGTCTAATGTTTTTATTAAAGCCATAAGCTGCTTAACATCAACCTATTGCATTTGGCTGTGAAAATTACATGAGCCCTTCTCAATCTTGACAGTATGCTCCTTCAGTCTTACAGACTAATCACATTGCTGCTGTGATGCAATCACTAAATGCATTCAGGAAAGGAAGCTTCTAATGATTAAATTCTAAGTAGCCTGAACTGATAGAAAGTCCAGTAACTATCTGTTTGCACACAAGAAGTTTGTATCATGTAACATCATACTGCTCACAGGGAGCTGTTGTCACAGAATTATATTCTGCAGTGGATAATATATTTTGCGAGTTTATGGTAAAGATCAAAGCAAAAATTCAGATTAGCTAGCTGGCACAAAATGTACAATTTCGCTAGCAACTGATGATGGGCTTTAATATTAATTTGAACTCTGCTGACAGGGTCCTTTTGGAAAATTTGCCGTAACCAGCGTACCCCTGCTTTAGCTCTGAAGAAGGGTCCTACTGATCCGAAATGTTAACCGTTTCTCTCTCCACAGATGCTGCCAGACCCGTTGAGATTGTCCAGCACTTTTCTGTTTTTTTTAACCCCCGTTCCTTCCAAGTTATCGAATGTCCGCGTTCAGGTTTTCACCTCCACAACAGCGCCATAACCACCTCTGACTTTTGACCGTGGTACTGTCTGCCTTCTTCACCCCCCTGACCTTCCTGAAGCCTTTGACAAAGTCAACCAGGCCCTTCCCCTCCAATGCCTCTTTCTTCAGCTCAGTGAACTGCCCTCATTTGATTCCACTCTTACCCATCCAATTACAGCCAGAGCATCTCCAGCAATCGGCTGCTTGGGTCTGGTTTTCTCACTACCCCTCTTCCGACATATTGCCCTTGGCGACATTATCCAAAAACATGAGGTCAACTGCCACACATACACCAATTGTTAGATCAGGCAAACGTAAATCATGCTAAAAAAAATACATCTTTTGCGTTGTTTTCATTCAAAGGCTTCATTTGAATTAAAGGAGAAATTCTAATTTCTTTTGAGCAAAGAAAAAGAGTCTTTGCATTGTCCAGAGCCGATTCCTATGAAATAATCGTCCCCTCATCTGCTCTCCTTTCTTTCTTAGAAAGGCATTGGCTCTGTCTGTCATCATTTGCACTGGAGCATCGATAGAAAGTGCACTTTTTACAGTTGAGTAAAACCCAATCTAACTCGTTCCAGTCTGTCACCTCCCCACGCATCTTCATCTGAAAAGAAAAAGAATCTGCCTGACGAGGAAGACAAGAATATATTGCCTCCGCTCTGCACTGCTGAGGTTCAAAACTGTTTCGCGTCATTCTCCCCAGGCTTAAATAAGGCACTGATAAGGACAACCTCATAGCAGTCAATGCAAGTGTCAGCAAAGCACAACATGATGCCTGTGGGAATATTAATCTTACGAGGTACCTTGAAATGCTGAGCAGACAGCATTGCGAAGTTCGGTGGTAAAGACATCCCTTTTAAACAGGGCATTTGGACTGACTGATGAATGAGGCTCAAGCATCGACTGTGAACGCCAAAGAAAGCATTTCATACATCATGTCACACACTCTGCAAGTGTTTGCATGCTGAATTAGATTCAGCACTGCCATTTTAACTAGGAGGCATAAACTAACTGCCAAGTTGTTTTCTGTTTAAATGACAGTACAGATGGTGATTACATCATAAACTGGAGGGAATGATGGCTGTTTTGAGAAACATCTCAAAGTCACAAGTGGCAAAAAGTTTCTCCAATTTACTCTCTCTTTTCCTGGAGGTGCTCGGTTTTGCCAGAATGCAGCTCCCAAAGATGTCAGCCATTTTGGTACCTTGCCAAAATGGCCACTCTTCATGTGTAATCTTCAGATTGTGAATGTTGGCAGGGAATTGAAATGTGGGGAAAACCAGCCATGCCCAACTCTGTCCTCACCACATATTTAGGTCACACATTCCATTGCAGTTCACTAGATAGCAGTAAGTTAATCAGATATTTTCACCTCCTTAACTCGAGGCCACCGTGGTCAATCATAGCATGCTTATCACTCTGGTTTGCAGTCAACCTTGCCTTGAAAATTCATTAGGCAGTATAGTTGCTCAGTAAGCCTTCAACAAGTTAAGGAAGATAGGGCGGGATTCTCTCAGCCCACGCCGGTTCGGAGAATCGCCGGGCCGGGCCCGATTGGCACAACGCCGCCCCGGTCAACGGAGGAGTCGGCATGGCGACGGTCAGGGGCCTCTACGCGGCCCCCCCCCCCCCCCCCAAGGGGATTCTCCACTCAGGATGGGCTGAGTGGCCGCCAAAATAGCCCGAGTCCCGCCGGCGCCGTTCACATCTGGTCTTACCCGACGGGACCTCGGCGTCCATCCTGTCGGGGGCGGCCTGCTGGGTGCGGGGGGGGGGCGGTCCCGATCAAGGTGGGGGGCCTCCACCGTGGCTTGGCCCGCGATCGGGGCCGACTGATCGCGGGCCGGCCTCTACTGGTGGGGGCCTCTTTTACTCCGCGCCGGCCCCTGTAGCCCTACGCCCTGTTACATCGGGGCCGGTGTGGAGAAGGAAGCTACCACGCATGCCTGCATTCGCGCCGGTTGCAGTGTGCATGCGCAGACCCACGGCGCACGTTTGATGCCGGTATCGGCAGCTAGAGCGGCGTGAGTCGCTCCAGTGCCATGCCGGCGCCCTGTAGGGCAGAGGATCGCTACACTTAGCGGTCTGATGACGCCGTCGATAAACTCGCCATAATTTTCCAAAAAGGACATCCGATGCCAAAGCAAACACAATTCTCCCACAACTGGCCAGATGGCCCTTTGCCAGCGCCAAGAGCGGCGCGAACCACTCCGGCATCGGGCCAAGCGGAAGGTGCAGAATTCTCCGCATTTCCGGGTGCTAGGCCGGTGGCGGAGGGGTTGGTGCCGCGCCGAAGGGCTGGCGCGGGTTGGCGCATGCGCAGAACCGCCGGCGTGGTTCCGCGCATGCGCAGACTGGGTAGCGTGTTCCTGCGCATGTGTAGGGGGGTTCTTCTCCACGCCGGCCATGGCGGAGCCCTACCGAGGCCGGTGCGGATGGAAAGAATGCCCCCACGGCACAGGCCTGCCCACAGATGGGTGGGCCCTGATCATGGGCCAGGCCACTGCGGGTGCCCCTCCAGGGGCCGGATCCCCCCCCCCCCCCCGAGGACTCACCTAGCCGGCCTACAAGCCAGGTCCCGCCGTGATGGACCATGTCCATTTCACGCCGGCGGGACTGGCCAGGAAAAGCCGGGCGCTGGGCCCATAGGGGCCCGGAGAATTGCCGGGGGGGGGGGGCAGCTGCCAACTGCCGCGCCCTGGGGATTCTCCAACCCGGCGGGGGGTCGGAGAATCCTGCCCAAGAAATCTTCGCCTAAATAATAGAATTGATGAAATGCAAAATGTTCTGATTCATGAGCTCAGGGTTTTCAATTCATGTTTTATAATGGGAACAATTTGATGTGTATACATTAAAGTAGTTTGCTGCCAATTAACGACCGTGGTGTTTTGTGGACCTGTGGTGATCAATTCTAACAGAGGACCACTACTTGAAATATTAAACTATTCTTTTCTGTTAAGGGGACCAACTGAATATTTCCAGCAACTGTATTTTAAATTTTATTCAGATGATCGGGATGTTCAGTTTCCCCCTCCCCCTTTTCATCATACCATTGATGATACATATCAGAATCATGTATACACCTCTCGCTGCCTCAGGAAGGCAGACAGCATTATCAGAGACCCCTCCCACCAAGAAGTCTGAAGACCTGCACATCCAGACATAGGAACAGCTTCTTCCCCACAGCTCCAAGACTCCTTGGCAGGCAGTCAGTGCAGGAATCCCCTGTGGTTGTCCCCCTCTCGAACAGATATACCCCTTTGCATACTGTCGGGGGGGCTAGCCTATCAGGGGAAAACAGCAGTAGCCAGAGCAGTGGCACCACGGCTGGCTCTGATGTTCAGAAGGGAGGGTCAAAGCGCAGAAGAGTAATAGTAATAGGGGACTCTATAGTCAGGGGCACAGATAGGCGCTTCTGTGGACGTGAAAGAGACTCCAGGATGGTATGTTGCCTCCCTGGTGCCAGGGTCCAGGATGTCTCCGAACGGGTAGAGGGCATCCTGAAGGGGGAGGGCAAACAGGCAGAGGTCGTTGTACATATTGGTACTAACGACATAGGCAGGAAGGGGCATAAGGTCCTGCAGCAGGAGTTCAGGGATAGGCAGAAAGTTAAAAGACAGGACCTCGAAGGTTGTAATCTCGGGATTACTCCCTGTGCCACGTGCCAGTGAGACTAGAAATAGGAAGATAGAGCAGCTAAACACGTGGCTAAACAGCTGGTGTAGGAGGGAGGGTTTCCATTATCTGGACCACTGGGAGCTCTTCCGGGGCAGGTGTGACCTGTATAAGAAGGACGGGTTGCATCTAAACCGGAGAGGCATAAATATCCTGGCCGCGAGGTTTGCTAGTGTCACACGGGAGGGTTTAAACTAGTATGGCAGGGGGGTGGGCACGGGAGCAATAGGTCAGAAGGTGAGAGCATTGAGGGAGAATTAGGGAATAGGAACAGTGTGGCTCTGAGGCAGAGCAGACAGGGAGAAGTTGCTGAACACAGCGGGTCTGGTGGCCTGAAGTGCATATGTTTTAATGCAAGAAGTATTACGGGTAAGGCAGATGAACTTAGAGCTTGGATTAGTACTTGGAACTATGATGTTGTTGCCATTACAGAGACCTGGTTGAGGGAAGGGCAGGATTGGCAGCTAAACGTTCCAGGGTTTAGATGTTTCAGGCGGGATAGAGGGGGATGTAAAAGGAGAGGCGGAGTTGCGCTACTGGTTCGGGAGAACATCACAGCCGTACTGCGAGAGGACACCGCAGAGGGCAGTGAGGCTATATGGGTAGAGATCAGGAATAAGAAGGGTGCAGTCACAATGTTGGGGGTTTACTACAGGCCTCCCAACAGCCAGCGGGAGATAGAGGAGCAGATAGGTAGACAGATTTTGGAAAAGAGTAAAAACAACAGGGTTGTGGTGATGGGAGACTTCAACTTCCCCAATATTGACTGGGACTCACTTAGTGCCAGGGGCTTAGACGGGGCGGAGTTTGTAAGGAGCATCCAGGAGGGCTTCTTAAAACAATTTGTAGACAGTCCAACTAGGGAAGGGGCGGTACTGGACCTGGTATTGGGGAATGAGCCCGGCCAGGTGATAGATGTTTCAGTAGGGGAGCATTTCGGTAACAGTGACCACAATTCAGTAAGTTTTAAAGTACTGGTGGACAAGGATAAGAGTGGTCCTAGGATGAATGAGCAAAATTGGGGGGAAGGCTAATTATAACAATATTAGGCGGGAACTGAAGAACATAGATTGGGGGCGGATGTTTGAGGGCAAATCAACATCTGACATGTGGGAGGCTTTCAAGTGGCAGTTGAAAGGAATTCAGGACCGGCATGTTCCTGTGAGGAAGAAGGATAAATACGGCAATTTTCGGGAACCATGGATGACGAGAGATATTGTAGGCCTCGTCAAAAAGAAAAAGGAGGCATTTGTCAGGGCTAAAAGGCTGGGAACAGACGAAGCCTGCGTGGAATATAAGGAAAGTAGGAAGGAACTTAAGCAAGGAGTCAGGAGGGCTAGAAGGGGTCACAAAAATTCATTGGCAAATAGGGTTAAGGAAAATCCCAAGGCTTTTTACACGTACATAAAAAGCAAGAGGGTAGCCAGGGAAAGGGTTGGCCCACTGAAGGATAGGCAAGGGAATCTATGTGTGGAGCCAGAGGAAATGGGCGAGGTACTAAGTGAATACTTTGCATCAGTATTCACCAAAGAGAAGAAATTGGTAGATGTTGAGTCTGGAGAAGGGTGTGTAGATAGCCTGGGTCACATTGAGATCCAAAAAGACGAGGTGTTGGGTGTCTTATAAAATATTAAGGTAGATAAGTCCCCAGGGCCTGGTGGAATCTACCCCAGAATACTGAAGGAGGCTGGAGAGGAAATTGCTGAGGCCTTGACAGAAATCTTTGGATCCTCGCTGTCTTCAGGGGATGTCCCGGAGGACTGGAGAATAGCCAATGTTGTTCCTCTGTTTAAGAAGGGTAGCAAGGATAATCCCGGGAACTACAGGCCGGTGAGCCTTACTTCAGTGGTAGGGAAACTACTGGAGAGAATTCTTCGAGACAGGATCTACTCCCATTTGGAAGCAAATGGACGTATTAGTGAGAGGCAGCACGGTTTTGTGAAGGGGAGGTCGTGTCTCACTAACTTGATAGAGTTTTTCGAGGAGGTCACTAAGATGATTGATGCAGGTAGGGCAGTGGATGTTGTCTATATGGACTTCAGTAAGGCCTTTGACAAGGTCCCTCATGGTAGACTAGTACAAAAGGTGAAGTCACACGGGATCAGGGGTGAGCTGGCAAGGTGGATACAGAACTGGCTAGGCCATAGAAGGCAGAGAGTAGCAATGGAAGGATGCTTTTCTCATTGGAGTGCTGTGACCAGTGATGTTCCACAGGGATCAGTGCTGGGACCTTTGCTCTTTGTAGTATATATAAATGATTTGGAGGAAAATGTAACTGGTCTGATTAGTAAGTTTGCAGACGACACAAAGGTTGGTGGAATTGCGGATAGCGATCAGGACTGTCGGAGGATACAGCAGGATTTAGATTGTTTGGAGACTTGGGCAGAGAGATGGCAGATGGAGTTTAATCCGGACAAATGTGAGGTAATGCATTTTGGAAGGTCAAATGCAGGCAGGGAATATACAGTGAATGGTAGAACCCTCAAGAGTATTGAAAGTCAAAAAGATCTAGGAGTACAGGTACACAGGTCATTGAAAGGGGCAACACAGGTGGAGAAGGTAGTCAAGAAGGCATACGGCATGCTTGCCTTCATTGGCCGAGGCATTGAGTATAAGAATTGGCAAGTCATGTTGCAGCTGTATAGAACCTTAGTTAGGCCACACTTGGAGTATAGTGTTCAATTCTGGTCGCCACACTACCAGAAGGATGTGGAGGCTTTAGAGAGGGTGCAGAAGAGATTTACCAGAATGTTGCCTGGTATGGAGGGCATTAGCTATGAGGAGCGGTTGAATAAACTCGGTTTGTTCTCACTGGAACGAAGGAGGTTGAGGGGAGACCTGATAGAGGTATCCAAGATTATGAGGGGCATAGACAGAGTGGATAATCAGAGGCTTTTCCCCAGGGTATAGGGTTCAATTACTAGGGGGCATAGGTTTAAGGTGAGAGGGGCAAGGTTTAGAGTAGATGTACGAGGCAAGTTTTTTACGCAGAGGGTAGTGGGTGCCTGGAACTCGCTACTGGAGGAGGTGGTGGAAGCAGGGACGATAGTGACATTTAAGGGGCATCTTGACAAATACATGAATAGGATGGGAATAGAGGGATACGGACCCAGGAAGCGTAGAAGATTGTAGTTTAGTCGGGCAGCATGGTCGGCACGGGCTTGGAGGGCCGAAGGGCCTGTTCCTGTGCTGTACATTTCTTTGTTCTTTGTTCTTTGTCCTAAACGACTCGCCCTCGGACTGATCTGTTCCCTGTAAGAACACTATTCACAACACCCTATGCTGCTCTTGCTCATGTATTTGCTTTGTTTGGCCCCTTGTTCCGCAATGTAACCAATCACTGTTTGTCAATGTATCATTTGTCAATATACTCTGTTGATTATTCTTTTTGTCTACTATGTACGTACTGTGTACACTGCCTCGGCTGCAGAAAAATACTTTTCACTGTACTTCGGTACATGTGACAATAAATCAAATCAGTGCTGCCCAGTAAAGGTACACGAAAATTATTTCATAAGATTAGATCAAATCACCGTCTTGTGGCTGAATCATTACTTCAACCCTATACATGCAGGATATGCAAAGTAAATGCCTCACCGCATACAATTTATTGCACTTTCAGCAAAACATGTTCCTTCCCAGAACGGTAGCTTTTCCCTCTCCTCATTATTCTCCACGGCATTCCAGATTTTTTTTTTTGGCTGTTCCACCCTCTAAAATGCCTTGTTTATCCTTCACGTAAGAGCCAGCAAGCTGAAGGTCAAAGATTCTTCCACCATGGAGGCATCATAGCTGACCCCAATCCTTCCCTCAAAACAGCAGCTACACATTAAAAATTGCAGTCAGGGATCATGAGATGAATAAGAAAGAACTTGCACTTATCACACCTCAGGTTATCCCAAACGGTTTCATGTCTGATGAAGTGCTTGTGAAGTGCAATTGTAATACAGGAAGTCATGGCAACCAGTTTACACACAGCAACATCCGAGAAACAGCAGTGAAATAATCACCGGCTTTTCTACATTGATAATAAATGTTCGTGGGTCCCTCCCTACAACCCAAAAAAATATGCAGAGTAGGTGAATTGGCTATGCTAAATTGCCCCTGAATTGGAAAAAAAATAATTGGGTACTTGAAATTTAAAAAAAAGAATAAATGTTGGCTGGGACACTTGGAAAATTTCTCTGCTCTTCTTCATATAGAGGCACAGGTTTTCTTTGTAATCCAAGGGGCATCGGTTAATGCCTCATTTGAAAGACAGTCTCTCCAGCAGTGCAGCACTCCCTCAGTACTGTACTGAAATGTCAGGCTGGATTACATGCTCCTCCTCTGCAGTAAGGCTTAATTAAACCCAAGACCTTCTGACTCAGAGGTGAGAGTGCCATCTTTGAGCCATGGCGGGCACTTGGGCACTCTCACGACCCTGCCAGTTTCTTATACTGTCCAGTCTACTAGCTCAGCAGCAAGTTTGAGATATGTCGCTCCATGCTCGATGAGCTTTTGTCGAAGCAACAAAAGCAATAATCCCTATTTCCCCACAGGTAACTTTGAAGAAACCAACCACTATCAATTCATTTTTTTAAATATCTCCCAAGCCTGATCAATCACTTCACACAAAATGAGGGGCACACTTAATGGGCACATACCAAATTGGCATTGGTGAGCTCTGTTGGCTGGACGGCTAGTTTATGATGCGGAGCAACGGCAACAGTGCGGGTTCAAATCCCGTACCAGCTTAGGTTATTCAATCTTCTCAACCTTGTCCCTCATCTGATGTGTGGTGACCCTCAGGTTAAATCATCACCAAATAGCTCTGTCTAAAAGAGCTCTCTCCTCTGGGACTAAGGTTGGCGGGATTCTCCGTTCCTGCGGCTAAATGCCGGCTCAAATGGAGAATCCACGGGAGGTTCAGATCAAAAAAATAGGTGCAAACCCCTCACCGATTCCGATAACAGGGAGGGGCTAGCATGCCGCCGCATGAAACAACAGCAGATCGCATCAAGAACGGCCAGGTCCCGGGCCGTGCATTCGCATGGCTGACGATCTGCAGCAGTCGCACTGTTCAACATGGCGCTGGCCTTGGGCGGACCCCACAGCCCAACCCCTGGCCACCCCTCACCAGTCCTCACAGAAGCCCCCCTGGCCAGCGGCACGGATCCCGGTCGAGTGTGGCGGTGCTGGACACAGTCCGCAGCTGCCACGCCGGGTTCACGATTTGTGTTACTACACGTGCCCCACGCCATTGGGAACGAGGCCCATTGGGGTGGAGTATCACGGATGGCCCGGCCAATGAGGCGCCAACTGCGTGCGGCGCGGCCCCGATTCAGGCGTCGGAATCGATTCTCCACCCGATCGGTGATTACGATTTTGGCGTCAGGCAATGGAAAATCCCACCCAGTGACTTTCATTTCATTTTCTTTTTTGAAATAAATTCAGAGTACCCAATTCGTTTTTTCCAATTAAAGGGCAATTTAGCATGACCAATCCGCCTACCCGGCACCTCTTTTGGGTTGTGTGGGCGAAACTCACGCAAACACGGGGAGAATGTGCAAACTCCACACGAACGGTGACCCAGAGCCGGGATCGAACCTGGGACCTCGGCGCTGTGAGGCAGCTGTGCTAACCACTGCGCCACCGAGCTGCCCTTTCATTTCATTTTCATCAAATCCCAATCTGTGCTGTCTAACACAAGCGTAAACTCATTTAAAATTTGCAGGCCACCCAGGGCAGAATTTGGTACAAATGTGTTTCAATTCTTTTATCAAAACAGCATCGATCGGGAAATGTACTCTACTGTACAACAACATCTTCCATTGAGATGATACTTTTAAGGCAGTAAAAATGTTGCAAAATGCTTCACAGGAGCATTTGCAAAGAAAATTGGATACCAAACCATGTAGGGGATATTAGGGCAGGTAACAAAGAATAAGTACGCTTGACACAGTGAGAATTTCTGTATGAATTTCCTTTTTAAAATGAATGTATTCAAATCCTATGTTTTGACAGCAAATCTAATGGAAATCATAGGGGAACAATATGACCATTAGTGTGCCATAGAACCGATTTATTTTGACTCAATTTTCAATAATAGCAACATAGGAACAAAGTGAGTCAATGCAGCCCTCGAGCCTGCTCCACGATTCAATTAGATCTGCGTACCTGCCTTTGGTTCTTTGCCCCTTAATAACATTACTGAACAAAATATATCAAAGACGGTTTTCTTTGTAACATCTCCAGTGGCCTGTCCCCTGGTTCACTCCGAATGGTGGCGGGAGAAATTCATGCTTTCTGCAAATATACCTTCCTGAATGGAAAGATTGCCAGTGTCTTTCCTCCGCTTGCCACAACTCCAAGTTGACGTCAGGATCGGAACTTTATGGCATGTGGTAACCTTTTGGTGCAAAGCAGGACCCACTTACTTCATTTGATGTTTCAGATTCCCAGTATCACTATAGAATCATAGAATCCCTACAGTGCAGAGGAAGGTCATTCGAGTCTTTGGACAGTGGGAGGAAACCGGAGCACCCTGAGGAAACCCACGTAGACACGGGGAGGACATGAAAGCTCCACAGAGGCAATCACCTGAGGTCGGAATCGAACCCGGGTTAGCAGTGCTAACCACTGTGCCGCCATGTCGCCCAACATCATTTAATCTTTGTAAAAGAATATTTGCTTGCATCCAAACATGTTTGTTCATATGTGCAAAGTATTCAGGTATATAATTTAAAGGAATAATAATCAAAAGGATTGTGCTAACTCACTGAAAATAGATAAGAACTGCAGTGCAGATCCTAGCAGCCATCTCCAGTGCAGCAAGGAGTTGGTTGCCAGTTACTCAGCTGCTCTGGTGCATGGCATATGTTTGTACACTATGCAGTTTTCCTGACAATGATGTACATTTAATACCATGGATTAGATCAAATTAGATTAATCCAAAGAAAAGATTTCAAAGCACTAAATAAGCTTTGCGCTGTTTGCACCAGTAGAGATGCCTGTCTCTGCAGGAGATGCTTATCTCTTGGCATTTGCTGCCTTTTAAGTATTTTTTTCTGCAGATCTTCTCCTGGTTGGAAGCTGAAGAAATACACAGATGCAAGGGTAATTTGACAGGTTTACAAACATTGCAGTCTTCTTTCTTCACATCAAAGTTAACCCAGTGAAACATTATCAGAAGGTGGAGAAAGAAACCTTTCATCCTTAATTGAAATGAATTCACTTGTACAACACTCTACTTATGAATGATACCTCAGAACTCTCATTCCACTCCTTGTTTAACTATAGAACCTGTTGTGTATCTGCCTTATCTTTGCTGACAGTACGAGTGACACAGATTGTACATTCCTGCAGCTTCTTGTCAGAGATACTGCCTATTTGTAAGCCATGAAGTGCTGTGCCAGAAAGTAGAAGTTAACTTTTTGCTCCCCTCCATTTTTCACACTGAAAGGCATGGTAAGAGTGTAAAAATACTTCAAAATAAAAATAATGGTCACTGTGCATCTTCCTGGATTCTCCTCATTCTCCCCGGGTCTCTAGGGCACTGTACATCAAACTTGGGGACCTTGGGCACGATCTACTGGCCACGTTGCATCTGAACGACGGCGCGACCGGTCGATGCCAGGAGATCCCTCTTCTGGGACCCAGATAAACTCACTTGTCACGGGACTCTGTTGCAATTCCGTTCAATCATGCCCCTTGTCTCCTCCTCTATGCTAATGTTCAATCAAAATGTTGTACCTTTCCTGAGTGACCTTAGCACGGTCAAATCTTGCAATGCTTTCACCATCAGAAACACAGTCGTGTTGGGAGAATAAAAATAAACTCCAAAAAAAATAGCCTCATCTGCAGTAATTCCTAATCAAACTCTCCATGCTCTTCAGGCTCAGAAGCTCCTTAACTTCTGCGCGTCTTCGCAGATCCTGGGAGCAGCTGTACTTTACACTTCCCATTTGAACTTAATCCTTGGTGCATTGTTAGTGTCAAAATCAGGAGATTTACGGCTTCAGGGCCTCCAGCTCTCATTATCATAACAAAGTGGCGAGGGATTCTGTAGCCAGATTATAGGGAAGGCCAAATTGCATTAGCAAGCTCTGAGAGACTGGAAAACTGATGGAAATAGCTTTTTGCTGTTCCGATTCTGAACAAACGATGAAAATGGAATGGTCGGGAATTGGAGGCCTTTGTGCCTTGATTTAGCCACTCATTCTGACCCCCCTGTCAAATGCTCCTCAATCTTCAATGTTAGGCCTTTCTTTGTAATTCAGACCTCTTCACCCTTACTGGCGGCTTAAGTATTGTGAAGTAAGTCTTCATGTTTATAGTACGAAGTCTTACAACACCAGGTTAAAGTCCAACAGGTTTGTTTCGATGTCACTAGCTTTCGGAGCGCTGCTCCTTCCTCAGGTGAATGAAGAGGTATGTTCCAGAAACACATATATAGACAAATTCAAAGATGCCAAATAATGCTTGGAATGCGACCATTAGCAGGTGATTAAATCTTTACAGATCCACTCTGTAAAAGTCTCCACTTCATGTTTATAATGCAACATGTTCCAGAATTAAAAGCTCCATCACCCGGGAGAGGTGTGGGAGGAATGTGGTGGTTGGGGGGGGGGGGGGGGGGTTTAGGAGCGTGAAATTGCATGGATGGGATCTCCTCCAGCATACGGCCAACCTCAACCTGGACATGATTTTATGCCGGGAGGGGCAGGGTCCCTTAAGGGCTACTTCCCACCCAGCCACAATTTTTAGACTGGCGGGCAGATAATTGATCGGGGGGGAGGGGACCCAAAATTTATCAAACTTCAATGTCGGGCAGGAAGGGCGAGAGGGAAGAGGGGGTGGGGGTAGCCTTCTGTCTGTAGGCACCCTACCCTTAGGGCTCGAAGACCTCAGGCCCTTCCTCCCTGTCCCCCGACCTTACTTCCAGCCCCCCGACCTATCCCTGGACACACCAATTGCCCCCCTCCCTTGCAATTCTCCAGACCTTCCCTTTTTAAAAAAAATATATTTTATTAAAGTTTTTCGATCAAACAAAAACAAAAATTTCCCATTTTACAACTTTGTAATAATATATACATTGATCGTTTTTTAAAATAAATAATATGCTAACTAACGGCAACTGCCAACAACAAAACAAGAAACAACAGAAATAGTAACTAAAATAGTAACTTCGTAAAATCTAATATAAATAACTAATATATAAACACACACATAAAAACCCCTGAGGACCCAAATGAGTCCTCCCCCCCCCCCCCCCCCCCCCCCCCCCCCCCCCCTGGGTTGCTACTGCTACCTTTCCTATTTTCCCTTATCGCTCTGCGAGATAGTCAAGGAACGGTTGCCACCGCCTGGTGAACCCTTGAGCCGAACCTCTTAGTGCGTACTTTATCCGCTCCAATTTTATGAACCCTGCCATGTCGTTTATCCAGGCCTCCACGCCCGGGGATTTAGCTTCTTTCCACATAAGTAGAATCCTTCGCCGGGCTACTAGGGACGCAAAGGCCAAAACATCGGCCTCTCTCGCCTCCTGCACTCCCGGCTCATCTGCAACCCCAAATATAGCCAACCCCCAGCCTGGTTCGACCTGGACCCCCACCACCTTTGAAATCACCTTTGCCACACCCACCCAGAACCCATGCAATACCGGACATGACCAAAACATGTGGGTGTGGATCGTCGGACTTCCCACGCATCTCCCGCACCTATCCTCCACTCCAAAAAATCTACTCAGCCTTGCTCCAGTCATATGCGCCCTGTGTAGAACCTTGAATTGTATCAGGCTGAGCCTGGCACACGAGGACGAAGAGTTTACCCTACTTAGGGCATCTGCCCACAGCCCCTCCTCAATCTCTTCCCCCAGCTCCTCCTCCCATTTTCCCTTCAGCTCCTCTACCATCGTCTCCCCCTCGTCTCTCATTTCCCTATATATATCTGACACCCTGCCATCACCCACCCATGCCCCCAAAATCACTCTGTCCTGGATCTCTTGCGCCGGGAGCTGCGGAAATTCCCTCACCTGTTGCCTCACAAATGCCCTCACTTGCATACTCCAGACCTTCCCTAACCGCATCCCCCAACTTCCCTTGAGCCCCTGCCACTGAAGCTTTCCTCTGGCTCCTAGCACTTAACTCAAGGCAGCAAGCTGCAGTGCCTCTTTCAGCAACTGAATCACTGTTCCTAGAATGATAGGAGACCTGTCGGCCAATTTGTTTGTCTGGCAGCTCTCCAAGGCAGGACTTCTTCCTAGTGTCAGACGGAAGTCCTGCCTTCTGCCAACTAATGCTTGATTTAGCATGAAATGGCATCGGGTCTACAGGAGTCAGCGGGGATGGGTTTGACACCGACTCCTTGCTTTTGAAAATTCAGGCCACAAATTCTTCAATTGGTCTCTTAGCCATTGATTGTGCACAAACCGACGCTGTATTTATAGAGCAAAGTCGTGAAATATAGGTTTTTTTTCATTTGTGACATTAAATGTTACCTTTACTGCGTCTAAAAAAACTCCCCGTTATCAATCCGTTCAATCTTTCCTATTGTCTACATTATAAAGAACAAATAGAATTATGTTCCAAGGAACACCTCATAAGGCATTGCTGACATTGATATACTGCTCCCAATTGCTCTTATGGTTCATGTCATCATCAGAACCTTGCAAATGCGTCATTGCACAGTACCAGACCGGCCTTCAAGTTGAGTATAACTGCTTTATTTTCAGGGAATAACTATTTTTTTTCTCACAAAACTGACTGAATCATGATCAGAATTTTGCTCCCCTACTTATCCCATCCCTATTCTTCTACCACAATCCAGTTAACTTCCACCCCAACCAAACGCTGTTTCCAATTTGGCAGTCTTTCCTTCCAAGTATTTTGCAGTATTACTATCCGTTGCCATGGCCACAGAAAGGCCTTTGATATGCTTATTATACCTCAGTGCTTAAAGCGAACATAACAAAAATCAATGCTGCCTGTTTATGTGTTTCAGTGCAACACACGCACTCGGGCTTTCTGAAAACTGAGCAATGCCATTCACAGCAGCGGCCCTCAGGCTCCACTTGCAGCAAAGACATCATTGCTGAACCATTCTGTTGTCTTAAGTGTGTAAACCCCTGCAGCAATTCCCAGGTTTAGCTCTGGGTGAGGCACTTGAAGGCTGCTTGACCTGGTACAACCGAATTGTCAAGAATAGTCAGCACTCTGATGAGAGGAAAGGCAGGGGAGGGGGGGGGGAAGGAAAGGCCCTAGCTGAAACTGGCCTGATACAGAGGCTGTTCCATTAAAAAAAACAAAGGCATACATCTAGTCCTATCGTTGGACAGGGATGGGCCTCCACATCTCTGTAACCTACTCCTGTCCTGAAACCCTCTTTGAACTCGGTGCTGTGCTCCTCCAGCTTCCCATACCAGCCTCCCCGAACAGGTGCCGGAATGTGGCGACTAGGGGCTTTTCACAGTAACTTCATTGAAGCCTACTTGTGACAATAAGCGATTTTCATTTTCATTTCAGTTCCGGCCTCTTGTGCATTCTCACTTCCTTTATCCACCATTGGCAGTCATGCCTTCAGTCATCTCAGTCTAAAATAAACTCTTACGTTTCTTCACTAAATCGCTCCACAGTTACAATGCTTTCTCCTCCTTTAAGACAATATTTAATGCCTACCGTTTATTCAGGCCTATGGCCTTCTCTCTGAACGTCCTTTTCTCTAATTTGTCGTCAGTTTTGTCTAATTAAGCTCTTACAAAGAACTTTGGAAGATTTTATGACTAGACGTTTTCATTCTTCTATATTTGTAACAGTTTCAGGTCAGGATAACGTCTGACACAAGTTTGTTAGGGTCACTGGGTTAGATTCTACAACATCCTGGGAAATACCATTGACCAGAAATTTAACAGTCGCTGGGGTTATACACCACATGGTTTGCGGCGGTTTAAGAAGGCAGTGCACAAGCACTTTAAGGGTAATTAGAGACAGGAAACAAATGCTGGCCTTTCCAGCGATGCTCACATCCTATGTAAGAGTAAAAAAAGCTTTTTTCCTCCACAGAATCATAACATTTTTGAATGGCTACAACGCAGGAGGAGGTCATCGGTGCTAGCTCTCTGCAAAGGCAACTCAGCTAGTCCCACTCCATTACACCTTTCCTGTAGCTTTGCATTTGATTCTCTTCAGGGGCTGATCCAATTCCCTGTTGAAAGCCAAGATTGAATCTGCCTCCACCACACTTTCAGGCAGTGCCAAATCCAAACTACATGCAACGTGAAAAGCTTTCACATCAGCTCTGAAGGGTAGTACACTGAACTGGACACAGTAGGCGGGATTCTCCGACCCCCCCCGCCTTATTCTCCGGCGCCGGCTTTCAGGCAGTGATCATGCCACGCCGGTCGGGCACCATTGGCAGTGGCCCCCCCGGCAATTCTCCAGACCCCGATGGGTCGAGCGGCCGTCGTGTTCTTGCCAGTCCCGCTGCCGTGGATTGGACATGGTCCCTCACAGCGGGACCTGGCTGGTAGGCCGGCTAGTGCAGTCCTCGGAGGGGGCGCTGGAGGGATCCGGCCCGGGGGGGGGGGGGGGGGGGGGGGGGGGCCGCGGTGGCCTGGCCCGCGATCGGAGCCCACTGATCTGTGATTCGCGCCGGCCCCTCTATGGCTCCACCATCGCCGACGCAGAGAAGACACCCCCCTGCGCCAGAATACAATGGCCGGTCTGCGCATGCGCTAAACCACGCCGGCGGTTCTGCACATGCGCTAACTCACGCAGTCCCTTCGGCGCCAATTCGTGCGGCACCAACCTCTCCAGCTCCGGCCTAGCCCCTGGAAGTGCAGAGAATTCAGCAACTTCCGGTTGGCCCGACGCCGGAGTGGTTCACGCCGTTTTTTGCGCCGGCGTCGGGCCAATTCGCCGATTGCAGTGAATCCCGCCCAGTATTGAGGCTGAACCAGTAATTTAGAAAGATTTAGTGTAACCTCTTTGCCGTTGTGCCCTCTGGCTCTATTTACACCCTTTTAACAACTTTCTCAATCTGCTCCGCACCTTTAACAGTTCGTCCACATAACTGCACGGGCCTCTCTGTGCTTGTTCCCCCTTTGGAATTGCGCTATTTGGTTCTCAAATTGCCACAGTGGAATATGAACTCACATTCTCTGGATTCTCCGTCAAAAAAATGATTCCTAATTTAATCCTAATATGCAGGCACTCAACGAAGGAAAAATATCAGGCCATGGTAGTTGTTTGGAATTGAGGTACTGTGTTGGGACTGAGCTGAAGGAACTCGCCCATATTTAGCTTTGGGAATGTTCATACTTGGATCTTGAGGATGTGCAACAGCCAACAACCCCCTATTGATACCGGAATGCTTGATGCACACACTTGATGCCAAAAACAGAAAGTATTCCATTCTTGAGGACCATGAAAGGCTGTTTTTGTTGTTGATTTTCTAGGTTTTCCCCTGCTATTTCTATCTCCCCACACCACCCCCAGGTTCTATTTGGAGTTTGAAAAACTAGGAGAAATCATGAAGAGAAAACTGTTCCTCCAAAATATTTGGGTGAAAACTGAAAGGAACATCACGGGATGTCAAGAAAACAAGCAAGAAATTAACAAAATGGAAAATATTTTCCCCCAATTTTATTATTACTTTTTAAAACAACCTTAAATGTAGGTATTACTATGAACAAGAACAGAAATTGAGGCTGAACAAAGTCAGATTTGGATAAACCTGAAGGTCGCCAGTCTGCTTGGCCTCAAATGGATAAAAAGCAAGGCTTGTCCAATTATATATTACATTATCATCTACAAAGGTATGAGAGGGCAGCACGGTGGCGCAGTGGGTTAGCCCTGCTGTCTCACGGCACCGAGGTCCCAGGTTCGATCCCGGATCTGGGTCACTGTCCGTGTGGAGTTTGCACATTCTCCCCGTGTTTGCGTGGGATTCGCCCCCACAACCCAAAGATGTACAGGCGAGGTGGACTGGCCGGATCGGGACAGGATTTGGCCGGTCGATCCCACCGGAGGCCTTTTCTGGGATTCCCGATGGTCGTTACACCCCATGAGATCTAATGAGATCTCGCGAGACAACACAATCAAGATTCCACCCACAAAGGGCAGGATCCAGACTTGCACAGTTAAGTTACTATACAGACGACGGATCTAACCGGCACGCGGGATCTACCAGCCTGGCCGAGGAGATCCAAGCCAGGCGCTTGTTCAGCACCTGTTCCCACAAACAGGCACCAGCCGAATGGCATTTGGCGGGTCTCCCAGGCGATCGGCGACTCCCAGTTGGTCGCGCTCTGGGGACTCCTGGTGTGTCAGGTTGGCAGTGCAGTGGTGCCTGGGTGGCATTTTACCTGCACCCGGGATTGGGCACAGGGGTGCCCTGCCCATATAAAGTGGGGTGCGGGGGGGCTCGAGGACCCCTCAACAGGTGAGCTGGGTGTTGAGTTGGTCCTGTGGTTGTGTCAAGGGGTGGTGGGGGGGGGGGGGAATCATTTTTACATGGTGCCCCAATCTCTTCCTGAAGAAAAAGACTGCCATTTGACAGCGGGCTTGTTCCCGTCACTACAAGCACTGGGAACGACCCCACTAATCCCGCCCAGAACGAGACTCTATTGTTTCTTCATTAGATCTCACCCTTTATTTTCAACTGACATTGGTTTCTGTTCAAATTAGCACTGGATGTCAGGTCTTGAGATGCTGGATGATTTTTTTAAAATATAAATTTAGAGTACCCAATTCATTTTTTCCAATTAAGGGGCAATTTAGTGTGGACAATCCACCTAACCTGCACATCTTTGGGTTGTGGGGGTGAAACCCACGCAAACGCAGGGAGAATGTGCAAACTCCACACGGACAGTGACCCAGAGCCGGGATCGAACCTGGGACCTCGGCGCCGTGAGGCAGCAATGCTAACCACTGCGCCAGCCTGCTGCCCGAGCTGGATGATTTGTAACCGGAGAATTTTAAATATCGGGAGCAAATTAGCCACTCACCAAATCAAAACCTGCACGAGGCTAAGGTAAAGATGAACTTTAAGGATCCTCAACACCTTGCCAAATGAACACAAAAATGAAGGTTTGTTTTTAAAACAGTGGAATAATCTGTTATTCCTTTCATATAACCTCAATATTTCAGTTCTGCTGATTTCTCATGCGATGATGATTTAGCCAAGTTTCACGATGCTTGCACCTGATACATTGATTCTTCTGCCTGACCCAGTGGTCATACATACCACATTGTGTTACTGTCATGAACCTGAAGTCAATAGCAATCTATCTTGAACATTGAAGTAACATGCATCAACACTTGTGATTTCATGCAAAATTACGCACATTCACTTACAGGAAAATACTGGCATCAGTTCATATGAGAAGCTTCAGTGCCTTAACCTGGCATCTACCCAGAAAAATGGAAAACTGCTCTAGTATGTGCTTTCCACAAAAAACAGGATCAATCCAATTCAGGCAATTACGGTGCCATCAGGCTAGAATCAATCATCAACAAAGTGATGGAAAATACCACCTACAGCACTATGAAGCTGCACTTACTCATCAATAACTTGCTCAGTGATGTTCAGGTTGTGTTCTGTTCAGGCCACTCTGCTCCAAATATTATTTCAACCTTGGTCTATTAAAAAAAAGAGCTGAATTCAAGAGGTGAGGTGAGGGTGGTTGCTTTTGGCATCAAGGTAGCATTTGACCGAATGTGACGTCAAGGAGCTCTAGTATCTTTGAAGTGAAAGAGGGAAACACAACTCTCCACTGGTTGGAGTCGTACCTAGCACAAAGAAGGAGCCTATGGTTGTTGCGGGCAAATCATTTCAGCAACACAGATATTGAGACAGACGCTCCTTCGGTCCATGCCTTAGTCCCGGCCGTCTTCATCTGCTTCATCCATGGCTTTCCCTCCACCATAAGGTCAAAATTGGGGATGTTCGCTAATGAGTGCACAGTGTTCAGTGTCATTCTCGGCTCTTCAGGTAATGAAGCAGACCACATGTCGGCATTGTTGGACAACATTCAGCCTACGGTGACAAATGTCACATAAGCACTGCGCAAGTGCTGGGCAATAACCAACTCTAACAAGAGAAAGTCTAAACACACACCCTTGACATTCAATGGCAATACCATCGTTGAAACCAGAACACATGGTCACAGTCTCAGAATAAGGCAGCGGCCATTGAGAACTTGCAACTTCAGGAAGCTGTGGAAGCGAAGCACAGCAATTATGCTTCTTCAAAGCAGAGATTGATAAGATTTCTGGGTTGTAAGGAATTAAGGGACATGGGGATAGTGTGGATATGTGGAGTTGAAACGGAAGATCACCCCTGGTCTTGTTGAATAGTGTAACAGGCTTGAGGAGTCACATGGCCTACTCCAGCTCCTATTTTTTATATTCCCCACCATCAGTATCCTGGGCATAGCCATTGACCATTGAAACCAAACTAGGCCAGCCATTTAAATACTTTGGTTACTCGAGCAGGAGACTAGGTATTTTGCTCACTTCCTGACTCCCAATAGCCTTTGCACTGTCCAGAAGATACAAGCCTGGAGTGTGAGGGAATAACCATCACCTACCTGGATAATTGCATGCCAACAACACAAGAAATTTGAGATTATTCAGGAAGAAGCAATCCTTTGAATGGTACCATATCCACCACCTTAAACATTCACTTCCCCCACCATTGGACAGTGGGCGCAGTGTATATACCAAAACATAAGGACATAAGAAATAAGAGCAGTAGTAGGCCACCAGCCCCCTGAGCTTGCGCTGCCATTCACTGAGATCATGGCTGATCTGATTGTGGCCTCAACTCCACTTTAACTGCCTGCTCTCCATAATCTAAGACTGAAGGTCAAAGGTCTCTCTAACGCAGCCTTGAACACATTCAATGGCCCAGCCTACGCAGCTCTCTGGGGTAGAGAATCCCAAAGACTAACAACCCTTTGTGAGAAGAAATTCCTCCTAATCTCGGTCTTAAATGCGAGACCATGTATTCTGAAATTGTACCCCCTAGTTAAAGATTTCCCACATGGGGAAACATCCACTCTGCATCTATTCTGTCATTCTGAATCTTATATTTTTTAATCAGATCACCTCCATTTTTCTAAACTCAATGTTTAGGCCCAATCTCTCAACCCTTTCTCATAAGACAACCTCTTACCCAGGAAATAACCTGATGAACTTTTTCTGAACTGTCTCCAATGCAAGTATATCTGCCCTTAAATAAGAAGGCCAAAATTGTGCACAGTACTCTCGGTGAGGTCTCATCAACACACTGTATAGTTGTAGCAAGACTTCCCTATTATACTTCAAACCCTTGCATTGAAGGACAGCATTTTATTTGCTTTCCTAATTACTTGCTCTGCCTGCATGCAAACCTGTTTGTGCTTCATGTCCCTCTTTACTGCAGCATTCTGTAATCTTATTCTCGACTGAAATAATATTTTGTTTCTATATTCATTCCTACCAAAGTGCATAACCTCACAATTTCCTACAATAAAATGCACTGCAGCAACTCGCCAAGGCTTCTCTGCTGCTAACTTCTGAACTCAGGCAGTGGAATTCTCCATCGGCAGGATCCTCCGGTCAGCCGGCAGCGCACCCATGCCCTCGGGTTTGCCAACGGCGTAGGATGGCCACAATGGGAAGCTCCATAGGGTTGCTGCAGGAACAGAGAATCCCGCTGCCGGGAGGGGGGGGGCTGCCGGAAAACATGGTTGGCAGACCGGAGAATCCCGCCCAGGGTCTCTATCACCTTGAAGAGCATGGTATCAGACGCATGGGAACACCACCATCTCAAAGTTCCTGTTCAAGTCATGCACCATCCTGACTAGGAAATCAATTGCTAGTCCTTCATTGTCACTCGGTCAATTCCCTCCTTAACAGCACTGTAGGAGCATGTTCATCACAGAGACTGCAATAGTTTAAGAAGGCAGCTCACCGCCATCTTCTCAAGAGCAATTAAGGATGGGTGATAAATGCTGGCCTAGCCAGTGATGCCCACAACCCATGAGTGACTCTAGAAGGGCAGCACTGTGGCGCAGTGGTTAGCATTATTGCCTCATTGCACCGAGGTCCCAGGTTCGATCCTGGCTCTGGGTCACTGTCCGTATGGAGTTTGCACATTCTCCACGTGTTTGCGTGGGTTTCGCCCCCACAACCCAAAGATGTGCTGGGTAGGTGGATTGGCCACGCTAAATTGTCCCTTATTTGGAAAAAGATAATTGGGTATTGTAAATTTATTTTTAAAAATGAGGGTCTCTAGAAACATCGCTGCATTTCCAGTCTTCAAAAGGTTGAGAGAAAATATTTCCTCTTCAACTTTCACCTGCCTGGCTATTACATCTGAGGAGAGAGGTTTTTCTGTTCAAATAGCTTGCTGTTTAAGTAGTAAAGCACCACTGCACTGTACTTTGTATCGTTTATATACTTCCTATTCAGAGTGCTCTAGACTGCAGCTCATTGTTCAGTCCCCAGTACACAATACTGTTACAGCACACACCAGATTCCCTAATCTATGGGCACATGGTGGGCATTACTGATTGAAAAATGAGGCTGTGGTTCTTTGTTTTAGCCAATTTACTCAACATTCAAAATTTTAGTGGAGGATTTGATGGTTGCAGGGACATTCCATCAGAAATAGGTCGCAGTTTTAATTATAATTGGTTCTCCCACCATTTCCACAGGTGAGTGTTCAGCAAGGTCCTAGACTATTCACCATCTAGGCTGCTGTAATCTCATATGTGATGCAAAGCAAAATCTTAACTGTTATATATGAAGTCGCTGTTGGAAGGGTGGATGAAGGTTCTGGCTTTGCTGTGTGTAGGTGCCTATCTCTTTTCTCCTCAAATGTTGAGATTGTTTGACGACAGAGACTTCTCTGTCCATGGCTGATTTGTTTCCATGTAGTGGGGTCCAACTTACAAGCGCACTGGTTTTCAAAATCTCTTTGCATCTTACTTTGGGACATCCTACGCTGTGGGCTCCCATGTTCAGCTGACTGTAGAATTCCACCTTTGGTTTGCTGGAATCCTCCATATGGACTGCATGGCTGCCCCAGTGAAGATGAGCTCTTGCTCTATGCCAAGCTCAATTACTATTCCCTTACCAAAACCCATAGGCCTAAAATGGGGTGCAAATGAAAGGTGGTGTCAATAGCTGCAGTGATGATACTCAAGGATATCAAGAAAAAAATGAGGTGAGTATGAGGTGGGACCCTTGTTCTGCAATGAACAAAATCATTCCATCCACGTTATTCACCTCCAAGTTGCAAGTGCGATGACTATCAGAAAGGATATATAGTGGAGTCCATGGCATGCAGAATTTTATGAATTTTAGTGGTCCAATTTGTGTTTATAAATGCATATTTAATCTCATCCACGAGTATTGCTTCTGATTTAGAAATGGCCTTCTTGTTTGTGAAATTCATAGATTTAATTTCCCCTAGCATTGACTGTGTTAAATAGTGCACAAAGGATTTTGATGCAAATGCATTAATCAGTGTATCATCAGAGGAAATTAAATCCCTGGAAGTATTCCACAGGTCCCCACTGTGAAAGCTGCACAGCGCCATTTGCTCTTTGACACAGATACACAACTACATCCAGCCATTCTCCTCCAGACAGAAAAAACTTGCACTGCCATCAAAGCTCATCACATCTCTCAGAAACGTGCTTTGCATGAAATGAATTACTTTCAAGCAGTGTGATTGTTGCTATAACTTAATGGAAGCAAAGATTAGATTCATCCATAAGTAATGGGTGTGGAGTAAGTAGATCCTTAGCTCAGCGTGTTTCTTATTGCAGACATCAACAAGCAGCACGAAGTGAGCGCTGCTGCATAGAATTGCAGAAATTATTGCATAAAAGGGGGCTATTCATCCCATTGTACATGTATTGGGTGCTCGCTCTTCAACTAAATATATCTATTCCTGACGCATTGGTCTCAATGGCCACCTGGAATATAGTATGCCAAGGGGCTTTTCAATGAGCGCATAACCCGGCAGAAGGTGGGTGGGCATCTGCTGCACCCACTGATGACACTGGCATGAAGCCCAAACATGCAACTGAGCAGAATTACAATAATGTCAGCCAGCTGCTTGCTCTGTAGAGAAGCTCACTCACTGATCAGAAGTGGAAAATCCATTGAATTCACCTAATAATCGAGCGAGAAACTGAAAGTTTGTTAAGGTGAGGGTGGGGTACAATCCTGGAAAAGAAGGTAAGGCAGGGACAATAAACAGGTGGCCAAGAGGTGCATCGTCGACAAAAGCTTTTTAAAATTATTTTTCTGAGAGGCCTGTAGCTCAATTGGCTGACTGGAAGTATCTTAACTGTGATCAGTTCCAATTCTCAATTAAAATTAGACGTTGACAACCGTGGTGTGATTTAACGGGAAAAAAACAAAGCCCCATTTTGGGCACATTTAGCAGGGTGTTGCTCAGCGCCTTCCGAGAATGACCTCGCTATCAAACGGGACACCTATTTTAGGCCTTGGCGAGGAGCGCCCCACAAATGCTGCACTGACTTTCATTTCCAGGAAGACATTGGGCGCCATTTTTAAATATCACCCCAATCTCCCCGATCTCTGGACCCCCCCCCCCCCCCCCAGCTTCCGGACCTCCACAATGCCCCAACGTACCTGTTAGGGGGTCCTCGAGCCCTGCCCCCTCACCCCACCTCAAAAGGGCAGAGCACCCCTGGGCCAATCCCTGGCAGTGCCAGCCTGGCATCCATGCACCTTGGCACTGCCAGCCTGGCACCCTGGCAATGTCCCTGCCAACCTGACAATTCCACCCAGGCATCTTGGCAGTGCCAGGGTGGCACTGTCAAGGTGCCCAGGAGACAGTGCCAAGGTGGCAGTGCCAAGGTACCTGGGTGCCAGCAGGAGTACCAGAGGACCACCCTGCCCAGAGCCTGAACACCCGGGGGCCTCCAATGGCCGGGGTGACACCCCCCAGGTGCTGTTCCGTCTAGTCCACGTTTGTGTGGAGCAGTGCTAAATGGTCTCTGGCGAGGTCTCCCAGGTGTGGGCATTCGATCCCAGGTCTGGGAAAATCCAGCGCAGGCATATTCAAGTGAGCCCAACTGCTCATTAAATCTCAGGAGGTGTTCAGAGTGTCTCGAATCTCACGAAAGGTCTCTTGCGAGATTTAACGGCCTCGTCGCATGATAAGTCGGTCCCGACGAGGCCGTGCGATCGGACCCCTGATTTTTCCTGGTGGTGCTAGTCCATACAGTGAAGGCAACATTAAAATGAGGGCCCTTGTGGTTAAGGTGCGGAGCTGGGTTAGAGGTGTTGATTCCCAGTGGGTCAGACTGGAGGAGAGTTTGGGATTAAAGCACTAGCAACAGCATCGCTCCAGATAGCCCCAGGGACATACTCAGTGAGCACGGTAATAATAGCTTCATTGAGAATTTGGAGGCAGTTTCGCCAACACTTTGGGTTGGGGGCAGGGTCAAGGGAAATGCCGATTCGGGGGAACCACAGATTTGAGCCAGGGAGGTGGGATGGAAATTTTCGGAAATGGGAGGAGAAGGGGATTAAGACACTAAAAGATTTGTTTTTTAGGGGTGGGTTTGCAGGACTGAACGAGCTGGAAGCTAAGTATGGGCTGGAGCAGGGGCAAATCTTTAGATACATGCAGGTTCGAGATTTTGCCAGAAAGGAGACACAGGGCTTCCCAGTGGAGCCGGCCTCCACATTGCTGGAGGAGGTGCTGATGACAGGGGGACTGGAGAAGGGGGTAGTGTCAGTGGTTTACGGGGCTATTTTGGAAGAGGAGAAGGCACCACTGGAAGGGATCAAAGCAAAGTGGGAGGAAGAGTTGGGAGAGGTTATGGAGGAGGGGTTCTGGTGTGAGGTGCTCCGGAGAGTGAATGCCTCCACCTCGTGCGCGAGGTTGGGGCTGATACAGCTGAAGGTGGTATACAGAGCACATCTCACAAGGGCGAGGATGAGCCGATTCTTTGAAGGAGTAGAAGATGTGTGTGAATGTTGTGGGAGGGGGCCCCACTAATCACGTTCATATGTTTTTGTCCTGTCCAAAGATAGAGGATTACTGGAAGGAGGTTTTTAGGGTAATTTCTAAAGTGATGCACGTGAAACTGGACCCGGGCCTCCGGGAGGCCAAGGACGGGATTCTCCACTCCCACGCCGAAGTGCCCACGCCGTTGAGGTTCACGACGGAGCGAAACAGCCCCTATCCCGACCGATTCAGGCCCCGGCAATGGGCTAGGATCGGGGCCGCGTCATCGACACGCGCCAGGCCTTGTCGCCGCCTAAAGGCGGCGCCGCAAAGATGACACGGCCGACGCCGCATAACTGGCGTCACCCGCGCATGTGCGAGGTGGCCGGCGCCAACCCGCGCATGCGTGGTTGCCGTCCTCTCTGAGTCCGCCCTGCAAGAAGATGGCGGACGGATCTTGCGGGGCCGAGAGGACGGATCAGAGAGGACGGCCCGACGATCGGTGGGCACCGATCGCGGGCCAAGCCACATTTGAGGTACCCCCCGTGCAGGATCCCCCTCCCCCCCCCCAAGCAGGCCGCCCCCCCCCCCCAGCATTCCCGCGCTGTTCCCGACGGCAGCGACCAGGTGTGGACGGCGCCGGGAGGAACCCGCCGTTTTGGCCTGGCCGCTCGGCCCATCCGGGCCTGAGAATAGCGGGGGTGCCGGAGAATCGCCATTTTGGGTGTCTGCGTCGATTCTCCGGCCTGTGGAACTCGACGGGGCCGTTCCCGCCACTTGGGCGAATCGCGGGAGGGCGTCGGACCAGCTTCCCGGGAAATTTTGGCGGCCCAGGCGATTCTCCAAACCGGCGCGGGAGTGGAGAATCTCGACCCATATTCGGGGTGTCGGACCAGCCAGGGTTGGAAACGGGTGCGGAAGCAGATGTTGTAACCTTCGCCTCGTTGATCGCCCTAAGGCGGATCTTGATGGGTTGGAGAGCAACCTCTCCACCCTGTGCCCTGGCATGGCGGGGGGACCTGTGAAATTCTTGACTCCTGAGAAGGTTAAGTTTGAACTGAGGGGAAGGATGGAGGGGTTCTACAATTCATGGGCATTATTCATTATGCACTTCCAAGAACTGGATAACATCGACCATTAGTTTGGGGGGGGGGGGGGGGGGGGGGGGGGTTGGAGGGAAGGGGCGGTGTGTGTTAATGGTGACAATGGGTGATTCCGGATTCCTTTTTGTCATTTGTTTATGTGAACATGCGGGCGGATGTTTGGGGTTTGGTGGGAGGATGGCATCGTTGTTATTGATATGGGGATTGACATATTTGTTACTGATTATTGTTTATTGTTGGTAGGTGTAAATTTGGGAGAAAATGTGAAAAAGGAGAATAAAATAATTTTTTTTAAAAATGAGGGCCCTAATTATGGCGGAAGTAAGGGAGGAAATTGCAGAGGCATTGTCCACAATCTTTCAATCCTCCTCAGATATGGGGATGGTGCCACAGGACTGGTGAATTTCTGATGTAACACTTTTTTAAAAAAATGGGTGGAAGGATAAACCCAGGAAATATAGGCCAATGAATGTAACCACAGAGTTGGGAATGCTTTTAGGAACGATAACCTGGGACAAAATTAACACTTGGATAAGTGTGGATTAATTAGAGAAAGCCAGGACTGACTGTTAATGGGAAGGCATGTTGAGCTAACTAGTTATTTTTAAAAATTTGTTCATGGGATGTGGGCTTCGCTGGCTGGCCTGCATTTAGTGCCCATCCCTGAGGGCATTTAAGAGTCAACCACATTGCTGTGGGTCTGGAGTCATATGTAGGCCATAGTACGCAAGGACACAGATTTTCTTCCCTTATTTTCATGACAATCAACAATGGTTTCATCGTTATCATTAGACTTTTAATTCTAGATTTCTATTAGAACCATAGAAAACTTACAGCACAGAAGGAGGCCATTCGGCCCATCTTGTCCATGCCAGCCCAAGGACACCCAGGTGCCCTTTTTATTTAAAAAAAAAAAATTTAGAGCACCCAATTCATTTTCTTTTCCAATTAAGGGGCAATTTAGCATGGCCAATCCACCTACCCTGCACATCTTTTGGGTTGTGGGGGCAAAACCCACGCAAACACAGGGAGAATGTGCAAACTCAGACATATTCAAGTGAACCCAACTGCTCATTAAATCTCAGTGACCCAGAGCCGGGATCGAACTTGGGACCTCAGTGCCGGTGAACCAGGTGCCCTCTCTAAACCCACCTTCCTGCACCCGGCCCATAGCCTTGTAACTTGCAGCACTTACGGTGCAGATCCAGGTACTTTTTAAAAGAGTTCAGGGCCTCTGCCTCCACAACCAACTCAGGCAGCGAATTCCAGCCTCCCACTGCCTTTGTGCATAAACGTTCTTCCTCCTGTCCCCTTTGCATCTTCTGCTACTTATCTTGAATCTATGTCCCCTGGTTCTAAAATTCTCCACCAAGGGAAACAGTTTTATTTTGTCCACTCTATCTCTTCCCCTCACAATTTTGAATTCAGATTTTACCATCTACCATGGTGAGATTCGAACTAGGGACCTCAGAGCATTACCCTGGGTCGCTGGATTACTAGTCCAGTGACAATGCCACTACGCCATGACCTCTCCTTGCAACAGAAAGGGCTCGAGTAATTTGGTTGATGTGGTGAATATGGACTTGTAAAAAAGCGTTTGAGTTGTCTTGTTTGACTTATCATTGACTTGCCAGCTAAGTTGAAACCCATGGCATAAAATGGAATATGGCAGTAATGACTGATTGTCAGGAAACAGGGAGTAGTGACCACTGCCTTTCTTAATTTTTCAAAAATAAATTTAGAGCACCCAATTCTTTTTTTTTTCAATGAAGGGGCAATTTAGCACGACCAATCCACCTCATCTGCACATCTTTGGGTTGTGGAGGCGAGACCCACGCAAACACACTGCCCTTCTTAATACATATTAATCACCAAGGCTTGGGGTACAAGGTGCAATTTCAAAATTTGCAGAAGACACAAAACTTGTACATATTTTGGACTGTGAGGAGAATAGATTTCAAGGGGACATGGTGGTATCCACAGAGAAATTGAAAGTAGAGGAATGCAAAGTGATTTGTTTTGGCAGGAAGCACAAGTAGAGGCAACATAATATAACAGGCACAATTCTAAATGGGATGCACAGCAGAGACCTGGGGAGTATATGTGCAAGAAACATTCAAGGTGGCAGGGCAGGTTGAGTAAGTGGTTAAAAAGATATATGGGATTCTGGACTTTATAAAGAGAGTAATGAGTACATAAACAAGGAGGTTAGGGAGTCTTTATAAAACTGCATTGGCCTCAACAAGAGCATTTTGACCAATTTTGGACACCACAGTTTCAAAAGAATACGAAAATGAAAATGAAATGAAAATCGCTTATTGTCACAAGTAGGCTTCAAATGAAGTTACTGTGAAAAGCCCCATGGAATATGAAGACATTACAAAAGTGTAAAAAAGATTTACATGACTGGATCCAGGGCTGAGAGTCTTCAGTTAAGTGGATAGATTGGAGAAGCTGGGGTTATTCTCCTTAGTGAAGAGAAGATTGAGAGGAGAATCATGTGGAGTCTGGACAGAATAGATGGAGAGTAACTGCTCCGATGGAAGAATCAGGACACTGATTTAGGGTGATTGGCAAAATAATGTTTTAAAAATAAATTTCAAATGCCCACTTCATTTTGTTTTCCAATTAAGGAGCAATTTAGCGTGGCCAATGCACTTACCCTGCATATCTTTGAGTTGTGGGGGTGAGACCCACACAGACACGGGGAGAATGTGCAAACTCCACACGGACAGTGACCCGGGCCGGTATCGAACCTGGGACCTCGGCGCTGTGAGGCAGCACTAACCACTGCTCTACCATGCCACCAGATTGGGAAAATAATTTTTTTAAATATATGAATGTTTTTTATTGGGTTTCTGAACAAAGTATATTTACTGTTATGTACACCAGAATATATATATATATATATATATATATAGAGAAGAGAAGAGAACGGAACACACACAAAAAAGAACATTTTTAAAATAAAATAACTGGTAGGGTATTATGCACTAGCTCAACAACAGCAACTCTGTACAATTGGCAATATTATTTTTAACACATAAGTAGGCATCTGTTTGAGGGCGGGGGAAGCTGGCGAGGTACATATACATTTGGGTGCCGGAGAAACAATTACAGAGGGCAATACGCAATGGATCTGGTGTTGGTGATTGGGAAAGGAATTAACATCAAAATGAGGAAAAAACTTTTCATGCAACGATTG
Source organism: Scyliorhinus torazame (assembly GCF_047496885.1). NCBI lineage: Eukaryota > Metazoa > Chordata > Chondrichthyes > Carcharhiniformes > Scyliorhinidae > Scyliorhinus > Scyliorhinus torazame. The sequence continues at coordinate 179,660,115 of NC_092718.1, forward strand.
GTTGAAGCTGGAATGAGCTCCCTTCCGAATCCGAAGCGAAAATAAATTGCCAGATTACAGGGAAAGAACATGGAAGTGGGATGAGGGTATTTTGCTCTTGCAGAGAGCTGACACAGCCTCCTTCTGTTCTGTAATCATTCGGTTTGAAAGGTGCATGGAGACGGCAGGGCAAGAAGATACATCAGGGTAAGGAAAAAACATAGAGGCTGGGATATACGGAACTGCAGGAGGTAAAATGCAAAAGAACCCTTGGTTACAGCAAGGAGGCCTCCATTACCCTTAACAAGTCCAGAGGTCTGAGCCTAAAATTAATCAGATGATAACTGCAATGAAGAGGTCTCTTCAGATGGAAGTAACTCATTAAAAACAAGCTAACCAGACAAACTCTATTGTGTGTACTTCTATATTTTAAGATCAATTTGTTTAGAATTAGAGGAACCCATTTTCTGACATTGAAATAAAAATGCACTTTTGAATGACACTGAAAGCTTATTGCCTGCTCAGTTTTACTGTCTTCCCTGTGCTTTAGAAGTGCCTCTCCAGTCTCTGATAAGAATCATTAATTTGTATCTTAAGGGCAGAAAGCTCACAGACTACTTGAAGGAAGCTTTCAAAGTATTAAGTGGCTCATTCATTTATCTGAATTAACATTCCACTCTAGACAAGGTAATTAATTAGGCGAAGTAAGGCAATCTTCAGTACTTTGTACTGACAATTAACAAGCTTACTTCTGCCAGTGTTAATTTAGAGTGACGAGGATATAAAAGTTATATTGTTCACCACAAGGTTCAAGCCTCTAATCTGCACACAAGCTATTACCAATACGTGCTAACAATCAATCTGCTGCACTTAATTAACAACTGACAATACATACAAGAGATACCACTTGGAACACCGACATAAACAGCCTCAGGATCAACACATCAACAACCATTTCCGATTTTTCATGACGGATTTACAGTGCTAGTAATGCACACGTTGTCATTAAAATGTACAATTCGTTCCTGGCCTGTTGCCAAAGAGCAAGTCGATCCTTTCTTTTTGTAATCGTCTCTTTTCCAGGAGGTGCTTACTGAAGCAGGCGTGAAGGTCTATTCCTCCCTTCCCCGAGAAATAATTCTTAAATCAAGGGTAGGGTGGGGGAGGGGGAGGGAGACGGGAGGAAACAGGACAAGTTCGCTCAGCCTAGCCACATGCACACTCGCACTTCTCGGGTGGGATTGTGAGAGGGGCTGAGGGAGTGTTGGAGGGTGGTGGTCAACTGACATGCTCCAGTCTGGAAACACAGGTTAATTTCCCACAGCTAGAGGAGCAATATCACCTTTAATGTTGTAAAACATCTCAACAGCAAACAAGATCTGACAACATGCAACATAATGAGTTATTAAGACAATAGCTTGGCCTAAGAGGTTGATTTTGAGGACCATTTTAAGCGAGGAGATGGTGGAGCAATTAAAATTTAAATCGAACATGTACAAGATGCCAGAATTGAAGGAGCGCCGAGATCCTAAAACAGTCTCAGGAGACAGGGCGGCCAGTTAGAGTTGAGATGAGGTGAAACTTCTCCACACAAAGGGTGGCAAACCTATGGAATTCTCTACCATAGAGGGCTATGGAGGCTAAGTCATTGAATATATTTAAGAAGGAAATTGGTAGATTTCTAGACTCTAGGGGGTGCGATTTAAAGGCCATGCTGTTCCCACCCGAAAAGCAGCTCGCCGCGACTATAGAAGCCGGGAGACCCTGTTCCCAGGACCTACCCGGCTCACAATGCCTCACACAACGTTGCGATGTGAACCCTACCCACTGTGGGCGGGATCACTTTTTAGCAACTCTGCATATTAAAGCAAGACAGCTAGTCTCACTTTAATGTGCAGATTCCTGAAGTACCCGAGGCTTGGGATCAATCTTTTCCTACACTGAGGAGTTCCGGTGAGCGGAGCTCCTTAGTGTACACAATGGGCCTATGTGCAGCCTCGACCGCGCGTTCCCCGTTGAGGCCCCTTATCAACCAAGAGTTGCGTTTTATAGCCATGTGTTTCTCATTGCTCTGAGTGTCGGGAAACATGCTATGAAACTTTGTTCCCATTTTGTTAAATCACACCCTAAAAGTGTCAAGCGTTATGGGGAGAGCGCCAGAGTATCATGCTAAGATAGAGGATCAGCCATGATCATGTTGAATGGCAGAGCAGATTCAATGGGCCGAATGGCCTACTCCTGCTCCTATTTTCTATGCTTTCATGTTTCTATCCAGGAAGGCAGTGGTAAATTGTAGTGACTCTACAACCATGCAAAGTTGCTCACCAATTACTCTATTGCTCTGTCCACTGGTCCTAGTATTCTGTGTTTTCTTATTTATGCAGTTTGCAATAAAATGCTGTAATTACTTATCATAATTCTGGAGGAAACTTTCAGCTGTTTCCCACTCAATCCCCCTATTCTTCATTCTCGCAAACTCGCACGGTTTGATATGATTTTTCTATTTAGATAGGTACCATACCTTGTGCACAGGCTTTATACAGGGGTAGTGAGGCTGTATTAACATGACATTTCATTGGGTAATTAATGAGCACAGTGTACAGGTCTTCAGCTCGAAGAGTTAGCTCCAACTCGGTTGGTAACACTTTCACCTCTGAATTCAAAAGGTTTTGAGGTTGACCCCACTCCATAACGAGAGCACACCCGCAAGGCTAAAATTGAAGCTCAGTACTAACAGAGTGTTGTGCTGTTGCCACAGTCACCCTTTGGCTAAATTACCACCCTGCTACCTGTTTCTGGGCACTATGAAGAAAAAAACTCCAGGAAGTTTCCTGGTGTCCAAGGCAGCATTTTTCTCTAAACCAACATGCCTAAGAATAGATTAAATGGATCATTCATCACATTGCTGTCTCGGAGACCATTCTGTATGCAGAATGGCTGATGCTTTTGTCTATGTAGCAAAGATGACTAATTTTGAACGTGAAGAATTATACGTGGATGGCTTTGGATAGTCAAAGATCCATTTTGTCCTGAACAATCTTCTCAATGCCAAAATTATTCCCATTTTTTAGTTCAATGGAAACCTGATCCCACAAAGCGTGTAAGGGCAATTTTCTGCCAAGAACCTCACTTTTATTCTCAATCTGACAAACAAAGTTGGTATTTTTTCTCTTTGTCAAAATTCATCACTCTATGCCATCAGGCATTCTATCACTTTAACGGCACTTTACACAAAAACAACAATATCAATATAGCAGACATACTTAGCGTATTTTAAAAAACGTTTTTGTCAATCTAACTGAGATGTCCACAGATTACGCGAATTGAACTTCTATAGTGGCCGGACGCCTACCGGGTCAGCACGAGAGAGGAGGGCATTTCTGCAATTTGAAGAGTTGTCAAAGCCACGATATAAACTGAGGAAAACGATACCTTTTTGTTCAAAAGGTTCACCAAGCCAATGACCCCGTCTCTGATGTAGGACAAAGTTCTTTGTTTTTTTTTTTAATCAGTCTGAGATTTCAAAACTGCTCTCTGAAGGAACAGAGAGAAACCGCTCAGTGCCAAAGCTTATTCCATTGCAGTGTACTGTTATACATAGATCTCACCATCAGGTGGCACTATAATGAACAGAATTGAATCAGTGCAGTGTACAATCTCCATCACGCAATTCAGAATGAAAGCATGCCATGATTTCGTACGTTTCGTTGTAAAGGACGAGAAAGAGTGTTTAAGTTTCAGTTAAAATGCCTGACGGAATGGTGTACTGGTGCCGCATGATGGTGCTCAGGGAGATAGTGGAACAGGTGCTAGCTAATATTGAGAACATCTGCTTTTCATTTTGGAGGTTAAGGTATGAATGAGGATTAAACATGAGGAGCAATCCACAGTATTATGCTCCAAAAGAGGGGAGCAGTGTGGGTGGTGGGATTGAAGCTAAAAAAAAAGTGATAGGCACATCGCTGACTCCCGGGGGGCACAGATTCTTTGTGTAAATTTTAGTTGGTCCTCATGAATTACGTTCCACATACAGTGAAACATACTGTGGCATTATGTGTAATGTCTGGCACGTTAAGAGTTAATGTGATACTATATTCTACCACCAGGTGGAGCCGGGGAGCAGACCAATAAAAGGGAATGCCTCTCAGACTTCTGGGAGAGAGATTATGGAGAAGTCAAGAGTACAAAGACAAGGAGCACAGCACAGTATAATTTAAGATAGTGTGCATGAGACAAGTGTTAGTATAGTGTAGATTGCAGTTTAGTTAGAATATTGCTTGCTTTAGAATAGTGTTTGAACTGTATAATAAGTAGTGTGATAAATTTAACTGTGTTTGTTTGACTTAGCTTTTTGGTGGTCTTTGTGTACACTACAAATCCATCCTGAGTATAAGCAACACAAAGAACACCACACACCGGCCCAAAATTTCTCTGGGCGTGAGCCTGACGGTTACACAGATTACTCACAGAACTAGTGCAGGTCAACTATGTTTAACCCTTATTCAGAACTGATACTCTTCAGAAATAGTCTCAATTTATCATTGCTAAGTTTCATCCTCATTCATACAATGTACATATTTCAAGACCTTTTGGCTGGAGATCAACTGATGGTATTTATTTGTAACCTTCTGAATCAGAAGGTCATAAATTCAGCTCCCACTCCAGGACTTGAGCACAAAAATCTAGGCTCACTCTCCAGTGCAGTACTGTGGGAATGCTGCATTTTTGGAGGTGCTATTGGATGAGACATTAAAACAAGTGTCTGACTGTGACATAAAACTGTATCTGATGCCACAGCCGATGTAAAAGATCCCGTGAGATCATTTAGAAGAATTGAATAGATTTAAGAAGGAAATTGATAGATTTCTAGACTCTAAAGCTGCCAAGGGGCATGGGGAGAGCGTGGAGTGTGGCGTTGAGATAGAGGATCAGTCACAATTTTGTTGAATAGCGAATCAAAGGGCTGAATGGAAAAGATCTACACGGGACATTGATAGCGATTACATTTCAACAAATACCTAATTGGCTGTTAAGCACTTTGGCACATCCTGAGGTCATGAAAGGTACCACATAAATGCAAGTCCTACCTTTTCTTTTCGCAGGCTATTGAAGTCCACCCTGTTTCAAGCAGGGGGTTTACCTGGGAAAAGACCCCACCGATGTGGCAAAAATGTCTCCCCAGCCCCAACATCCCTCCAAGCACGCAATGCTCAGGGAGAGAAGACAGAGCCACACTATGTTGCCATTCTTCCGATCCCTGTCTCATAAACCACTGGCGCACTGATCCTCAACCCTGAAATCCATTTCAGACCTTGCACTCACTGTAAATATATCACAAGTACAGAATGCATACCTTAGGCCAAGCCACACACAAAAAAATGACCAATTTAAACATTCAGCCACCTGAGCTCATTCACCATTACGTTGAACCCAGCAGCTGCACAATCTATCAATAGTTCTGTGACTGCTCCTCACATACCTATGCCTGATCCCAAGTATTCACACTGACCTGTATCATTAATTTGATGAATGGGGATAGCAGGCTCACTGGGCAATCACTTAATTTACTTATTAGGGGCAGGTTTCCTAAGTACTTCTACAGGAATCTAATGATTTATAATAAATGAATAACCGTCAATAGAGTGCGCGTCAGAAAAGTTCAGAACAAATAGCAGTTATATTATCTCCAGACATGGGCAAGATTAATCTTCCAATTAGTTAAGAGCATAGTAATGAAACAAAATTGCACTTCATCAATCATTACTACCAGATAGTTTAATAGAATAATGCGATTCAGTCGGCTGGTGATTAGGTGCTTACATTAGAAATAATCTCACAATTAAAGAATGTCATTTATTTCAGAAGCCTTGTACCAGGTACACTCCGACTTGAAGGGACTGCACAGTTTCAATGGTGAGAATGCTGCAGGAATAGGGTTATTGAATGAGGTAATCAGCTCAGCTATCATTGTAGGCTTGAATTATCACCCTGGTAACTAATATTCTATGGAATATGGGGTGCAAAGGCTACAATCTTTTCATACAGCACTTACTTTAGATTAAAGATATAGTGCAGGCTCTACTTGAACACAATATGGATAGATGGGTAGAGGCACAATTGGGCATGGCGATGTTGCCCTCTCTGACGAAAGCCCACCAAGACTTTAATGCGAAGAATGGTCCACTTGAGTTAAGTAGCGCAGGTGCCCATGAAACTATTTTCCAATATGAGACACTCTTTCGGAAAGGAGGAGCACAAATTGAAGACACTTGGGAGATGAATACAGCAAGGGCACATCCTATACAAATAATTAACTTTCTATTAACCCAGCAGTGTTGCCCATGAGCTGGTCAATTCCCTTTCTTTCTTGCATACTGAAATGGAGTTTCCTTATCTTATGCCTTGCAGACAGTGTACTCATCGACTGCCTGCCCTGCGTGTCCAAGTGAAGATGTCCCATCTCCATGGAAACTATCTATCCCATCACAGGGATAGGTGTACCTTCGCTATGTGGGGGCAAGAAGCAAAGGTGTCTCTCTTTATTTTTCAACAAAGAATCACTTGGTACATGATCTTACTGAACACTGGTACTTCCTGTACAAAGGAGAGCTTCATTAGAATACGATGACACACTTATTGATAAACATCAACATTCAATTACTTTCTCAATAATACCCAGCAGGCAAACAACCAGCTGTTCAAAGTAAAGAAACAATAATGGTGAGAATTTTTTGAAATTGAAATATTAGCTTTTTAAAAAAATTCTCCAATTTTTTTTCCCATCAGGACACCTGATCCCCCCCCCCCCCCCCCCCCCCCCCCGAACCTCCTCCAATGGACTGGTTGGGCCGAATGGCCGGTTATCCTATATCCAAACGATATACTACGAAGATGCCAAAATGGCAATTTTTGTGTGCTGGCGTTTGGGCCGGGGTGGGTGAGGGGAGGGCGATGTGTTGGGACTTGGGGGGTTGGGGTGAGGGGGGGGGGGGAATCAGGGGTCCTGATGGGAGGAAATTGGAGAATTTTTATAAACAAGCTAATTGGCCAGGTTTGAGAGGTGATCCAATTCCACTCTCAATTTCTCAGACAGAGAATATTCTGCTGATTTAGATTATGAATGATTCTTTCACTGATGGGATTATTTTTTTTAAGGCAACCTGGAAGATCAATCCCAAATCTTCATAAAGACATTTGACTTGTTTCTCAATAGAATCTAAATGTAAATAACTCTCAGAGTGTGTACAATTCTGTTTGAAGTGCTGCAAGCTGCCAAATCAAAAGCGATGCCATCACAAAGCCCTGTTAAAACATGACTAAAAACTTGGCTTGTAAGCCTGTGCACTGTGACACATAGTACTTTAATGCTATTAAGAGTGATGGACGTTAGTTTCTCTAAAGGAGTGTATGGGGCCAGAATTGTAAGGACTTGCCAGGATGGACATTCAGGGCTGTCAGAAATGTTTCAAACTAAGGGACTCAAGATCTTTGCCATCGATATGAACATTACCCTTTATTCAAATATAGTTCACATTTAATTGTTGGGAAAAAAAATCTAAGCTGGTTTCACACTAAATCAAAATCAAAGGCTAAATAGAGCACTGCACAACCATGAAATTCAATTGTGTCCAAACAGTTGGACCCATAACTGCAGTTTGCCGACACAGCATTTCAACGGCCAACATCACTACAAACGTTTCCCAAAAAGTCCTCCGGCCTGCACACATTCTCTCCCAGCAGGAAGGGGCAACATGGGCAGCGCGGTGGCACAGTGGTTAGCACTGCTGCCCAATGCGCTAGAGATCCTCCTAGGGTGACTGTCTGTGTGGAGTTTGTACTTTCTCCCCATGTTTGCCTGGGTTTCCTCTGGGTGCTCCGGTTTCCTCCCACAGTCCAAAGATGTGCAGTTCGATTAGCCATGCTAAATTGCCTCTTAGTGTCCGTACAAAGGTGGGTTACGGGGATAGGGCAGGGGAGACGGCCTAGAGTGCGCTGTCAAAGGGTCGGTGCAGACTTGATGGGCCGAATGGCCTCCTTCTGCATTGTAGGAACTCTATCGTCCTATTCTCACATGGCCGGGCCGCATGTTTCACCTCAAACATTGCTGATACATGGGGCGCGATTTTACAGCCATGCCAAATGCACCTGAAAAGCAGCTCGTTGAGGTGCAGCGTGGCCGATAGAAGCCGGGAGACCCCGCTCACAGGATCTACCCAGCTCGCAACGTCTCGCAAGTTCTAATGCAATCTCATGAGGTGTCGCGGTGTAAATCCCACCCATTGTGGGTGGGATCACTTTTTAGCAAATCTGCATATTAAAGCGAAACATCTAGTCTCACTTTAATGTGCAGATTCCTGAGGTACCCGAGAAGTTGGGATCTATCCCCCTTGCCTCAGAGACCTTGGTTGTGTGCTGTTCAGTACTAATTTCCACAAAGGGGACCAGATGGAACAGCACTCATGGGGGGGGGGGCCCTCCAGAGGTCTGATCCCATTTGAAAATGGCGTCCTGATCTCTTGCTGCACTGAGGAAATACGGCAAGTGGAGCTCCTCAGTGTACAAAACAGGGTTATGTGAGGCCTAGGCCACGCATTCCCCACTATCCCATGCAAGTGCCATTTTATAGCGCTGCGTTTATCGGCACTGCGAGCGCTGGGAAACAGGCGGCTAAATGCCCTCATTATGAGACTTTAGTTAATTCCCACCCATGAGGTGTCCACAGATGTTCTCCGAGCAGCGGACAGGAGGGTATCATCAGCATGCTTTGGTCTTGGAGGTAGAAAGCTCTGTCACAGGATTGTTTATGCATGAACCTTTTTTTTTTATAAATGAGTTCTTTTGAAGCTCCCTGAGCCACACATACATGCCTGACAAGAAGGGTTGTCAGTGACCCGCTCTCAGGTGCTGCTTGATGCTGTCCCGTAATTGGCTTGCACTTATAGCTTGGGGCATCACTATTTTCACTCCCTTCATTCTACAACCACAGTCGAGATTTCACCCCTACTGTGGGACTTAATTGCGAACTCCTCATTGCGTGCAATATTACATCAGTGTCCTAACCAAGGCAACCTGTCTATAAATATTAAATCCTAACTGTGCCAAATGAATTACAGAAGAAGCTCATTACTCCTTCCAAAGTAGGAACGAGTCCTTTCCCCAATGGGCTTTCCTCCACAAACAAAAACAAAATAAAACTCCAGATATTAAAGCTCATAATGAATCAGTGGGCTACGAAAATCTTAAAACTACACATTAGCAGGCTCAGAAAAACAAAAATCATGGCTCCAGTTAAAAAGGGATCTGGAAAATATCTGTCTGACATTCGACAACATGTGGAACGCATTTTCAGTGAGCCTTAAAGCCCAAATCAATTTAACTTTTATGTCGATGAAATCCTATAAACAAAGTCAGTCAATGGATTCAGAACTAAACTGACGATGCAGAAAAGATTATTAGTTGGCAGGCCTCCCTCACACACTTGGTTATTTTAGCATCTAGATTTGCCAACTTGAAGGCCAGACACATTTAATCCATATTCTGTTAAAAACGGAGGAGGAAAAAAAACCTTTGACAAATACAAGAATGTTAGCAAAACATTAAATGAAGCACATTAGCCTCTGATTTAGTATGAAGCACAGACATTCAATAAGTCTTTGGCGATCACTACCATCACTTTAAAAAATAAATTTAAAGTACCCAATTATTTTTTTCAAATTAAGGGGCAATTTAGCGAGGCCAATCCACCTACCCTGCACATCTTTGGGTTGTGGGGGTGAGACCCAAGCAGACACGGTGAGAATGTTCAAACTCCACATGGACAGAGGACCGGGGCCGGGATCAGACCAGGTCCTCGACACCATGCGGCAGCAGTGCTGACCACTGCGCCACCGTGCCGTCTGGGGATCACTATCATAATACACTATTATGCTCTTTCCTATCCTCAAACATGTCTCTCCGCTGCTGATTCTTGCATAATGTTGCCTTCTGGCTTCAACATTCATTTTGTGACAGGAATAGTGGGACCAGATGCCTGGTTTTGTACTGGAGAGTCTGAGTTTGGAACTGGCATTGCGAATGTCTGGTTCTGGATGGCTTCATGTTAGACACTTTGGCCCTCAGTCCGCGTATGCCAGTGAAGAGCCGGTAGGGGGCCGGTACTCGTTCCTTTCCTCAGCCGCAGTGGCCTTCAATCGATGGGAATTATGGAAAGATTTTCTTCCCTGTACTCTTTTTCAAACCAGTCACCCCCATCTCGCCAACTGCTTTGGATCTCCAAAAGTGATAATATCATTAATGACGTTACCTCGTACGCAATGTCACCACCTGTCCCGCCCAACACAAAATGGTGTCCAGTTTTAGTCATGTTTGGCACTGACCAATCCATAAAAAACTTCTATGTAGTATTGCCATAGTTGCAATCACGATCCATGCAGCCGCTTTATCCCTAGGGCGTGTCACCTTTTTGTTACGTTCAAAACCAATGGACAGTAGCTTGGATTTTTTTACCATCGCCGTTAACTTGCATTTATATTACATCTTTGAATGAGGCCGTAATCATAGCAAAATACCCCAGGAGCTCCACAGGAACGTTATCAAACAATGTTTAACAATGAGCGACAGGAGGAGAAAAAAATGATTTGCATTTACATAGGACTTTTCAGGGCCCCAGGATGAATAAAAGTGATTTTCAGTCAACCAACTGTTTTTTAGAATGTTGTAATGTAGGAACTCAGCAGCCAATTTACAGTCAGCAAGCCCCCATAAACTGCGATATAATGGCCACACCCATGGGCAGAATTTACCGGCTGTTCACGCCAGTGGATATTCCGGTCCCACTGGCGGCGCAGGTGTTTCCTGGCCATGAGGTGTGCAGTCAATGGGAAATCCCGCTGGTGGGCCGCCTCCACTGCCGAAAAACACGCGGTGGGTTGGTCAGTAAATCCTTCTCAAAGTATTTTTAAAGCCACATTGATTGAGGAATACATATTGGCCAGCAATGAGGATAACTCTCCTGCTCTGTAATTGTGCTCTGGGATCTCCTTTGTCAACCTGAAAGGGCAGACATGGCCTTAGTTTAACACCCCATACTAAAAATGGCACTTCCCAAGGGCAGCACAGTGGGGCAGTGGTTAGCACTGCTGCCTCACGGCACCGAGGTCCCAGGTTCGATCCCGGCTCTGGGTCACTGTCCGTGTGGAGTTTGCACATTCTCCCCGTGTTTGCGTGCGTTTCACCCCCACAACCCAAAGATGCGCAGGCTAGGTGGATTGGCCACGCTAAATTGCCCCTTCATTGGAAAAAATGAATTGGGTACTCTAAATTTATTTTAAAAATTAAAAAATTAGTACTTCCTAAAAGCGCAGCACTCACTCTGGACCGCAGTGGTGAAGGATCGACATCATTTTTTCTGCTCAAACCTCTGGAGTGGACTAAAAGCTTGGTCACAGTAGATTTTGAGGTGCGCATTAAAGGAGGTAATAGAGAGATGGAAGAGCAGAGAGGGAGGACACTTCACAGTTTAGGAGCTAGCTGGTTGAAAGTACAACCTCCAATTGTGGAATCATGAAAATCAGGGTTGTGCACGAGCCCGCAATTGGTGGCGCACAGGGAATTCAGAAACCTTTAGGGCTGGAGGAGACTACAGATTAAAGTTTCCTTTAATGCGGATGAAAATTCTTTGGCAACCTAACTTCATCCTGGTTGTTCCCAGCCACAATCTCATAAACATAAACAAGAAGGGTGAGGGGGAGAAGGATTCGTACGTGCTTGTTTTACATTAAGTGGTAGCTAGTTATTGTTTTCCTCTCAACAGTTTATTTTGAACCAAGTCAGGTCGTAGCCTACAGAAAAATAAATGGCCCAACAATGAAATCATGAATGGTTCAGGTGTGAAATTGTGCCAGTTTCAGGTCCCTACTGTTCATGAACTTTACCACATGGTATGAAATTGGATGACAATAAGTTTCATTTAATATAAATCAAATAGAATACTAGTTTGAGACTGCGTAGGGCGCTATTCTCCCCCCCCCACGCCGGGTGGGAGAATCGCCGGGGCGCCGCGCAATGATGCCCCGACCCCCGCACGCGATTCTCCCCCCCCCCCCCCGAAACCAGCGGCGCGTGATTTGCTCCGGGCTGCTCGGAGAACCGGCGAGCGGCAATTATCCGGCCCGGATGGGCCGAGCGGCCGCTACGACACGACAGGTTCCCGCCGGTGCCGTCCACCCCTGGTCGCTGCTAGCAGGACCTCTGCGGGAACACTGGGGGTGGGGGGGCGACCTGTGGGGGAGGGAGGGGGGCTCCTTCACCGGGGTGGCCTCTGATGGGGTCTGGCCCTCGATCGGGGCCCACCAATCGGCGGGCCGGCCTCTCCCTCCCCGGGTCTACCTCCTTCCGCACGTGGCCCCGGAACACCGGCCCCATGTTGGGGAGGGGCCGACATGCGTAAGACGTTCCCTGCGCATGCGCAGGATGGCGCGGCCCAACTGTGCATACGCAGGATTGGGCTGCCCCAACTGCGCATGCACGGGTTGGTGCAGTGCCCATTTAGCGCCGTGTGAGGAGGCTGGAGCAGCGTGAACCGCTCCAGTGCCGTGCTGGCCCCTATGGGTGCCAGAATAGGTCATGCCCGGGCCCTGCTCGCGCCGTCATGAAACGCGACGGCGTTCACGACGGCGCGAACACTTGGCCTCCATATCGGAGAATCGCTACCATAGTATCTCCCAGCACCAACGCATTAGCCATCCTGCTGCACACAATATAAAGAGAAAATTGATGAGCTATTGCTCGCTGGAAAGGTAACACTCAAGCTGAGCCTGAGGCATTTTCGAATTGTGTCATTTTTATTGTTAAAAACTAATAAAAGTCAATGCTGAAGTTTGTTTCTTTTACCATGCAGGTTCAGGTCCCTGTAACTGAAACAGTTAATTATAAGCACAGATGAAATGCTGGAAATACTCAACACATGAGACTGCATCTACAGAGCAAGTAACAGAGTTCAAGCTTCAGACCTTCATTAGATCTTCCAGTATCCACATTGTTTTGCAATTGTTTTGCAATTATAAAGAAATAGAAACCAGTTCCACGGGGGGGAATCTTGGGCTGGATATTCCAATTTTGCGGCTAAGTGCCGATGCCGGCGTGGGAACTGTGGCATTTTACGATGCCAAAATCAGCGGCGAACCCTCACCGATCTTATGACCAGTGAGGGGCTGGCAGCCGTGCCGGGTAAAAGCCCCTGCTCCCATGACAGAAATGGCGGGAGAATGGCCAGGTCCATGGTCGCGCATGTGCACGGCGTCAACCTGCAGCAGTCGTGCTGCAAAACATGGCACCGGCCGTGTCGGACCGGACCTGGCAAATAGTGCTCCCCTGGCCACCACCTGCCCACGCCCCACCAGTCCCCCCAGCCCTCGCGGAAGCCCCCCAGTCCAACAGCACGGCTTCTGGCCGACTGTGATGGGTTCCCGACTGCTGAGACCATACGTCGCCAGCGCGGTCGGGAACTCAGCCTATCAGCAGCAGAGCATTCGGGGAGTGCCTTTTGATAACGTGGCAATGCCTTTCCAACAGCGTGCAATGCGGTGACACCATTTCGGAGGTGGCGGAGAATAGAAAACCGGCGTTAAACCGGCGGCGCCCCCGATTTGGACATCGGAAGGGAGCCGTTGGACAATGGTGAATCCCGTCCATGATGTTCGTTCAAAGTGTGGGGCTCAGACTGAAAACCAGCGTGTAGCTCTCCAAATCTTGAGCATTGCTCAGTTAAAAAAACAGGGGTGGGGCTTATGTCATCAGTCTGGTAAGGCGGGACCTAATAGGCCGGTTCCACATACTCAGTTCGCTTTTTTCAACATACTCCACACAGATCAGGGTGCCGTTATTAAAGGGCGCCCCGATCAGCACTGAAGTGGAACTCCCCTGACCCCTGCATCGAGCACACTTAACAAGGGCAAGGATGAGAGGGTAGAGGAAAAGTGAGAGTGTGGGGAGTGGGGGGGAGGGGGGGAGGGGGGGGGGGTGGCAGCAAATCACGGACATATGTTCTGGGCATATCCTAACCCAGCAAACCTTTGGGGCTCTTTCTTCAGCACCATGCCGCCAAACGTAGGCAGGGAGTTGGATCCAGGATACTAGAGGTCATATTTGGGGTGTAAGAGCTCCCAGACCTGCATGCAGGAGCGGGGGCAGATATTTTACCCTTTGCCTCGTTGATTGCTCGTAAGCAGTGTTATATTACTCTTTGTGGTAATATGTTGTGTTCTTTGTCTTTTCTTCCAGAATGATCCAATGTGTTGTTGACAAAGAATCCACCAATCATAAGCTTGAAACAAAACTAATTTATTATAAAACTATTGATTAAATGAAGTTTGCACACTCTACTGAGCTACAGTTAATAATTAAGTAATATTGAATCTGTCTAGCAGTACTCAATAATCTAAATAGTCACTAACTATACTATGATCTAACCTTGTGTTAACTCTGTCTAATCTAATCTTCTCCTACTTGCTGTTACCATGCTTTCTCCTTCACTAATGCCCAGAATTCTCTCAGGGTCTGATTTATATGCAGAGAAGTGGTGTTTGAATTACACAGAGATGTAATAATTAACCCTTCGCTAACCTAACCAGGTACATATCATTAGAAGCGGGGTCTGCTGGAGTGGAGGTCAGCTTCACCACCCTTCACCCTTGGCATGGCTGGGGACCTCCTGGAATTTTTGGATTTGGAGAAAGTTAAACACATGCTCAGGGGGTCGATTGGGAGGCCCTCTATCAAATGGCAACCATTTGTTATGTATTTTAAAGAGCTGGGGGGTGGCGGGTGGGGTAGGTGGTTTGGGGGTGTTCTTGTTTTTGTGTAATGTTTTTGTATTTGTATATAAATTTTAAAAATGTTCAATGAAGATTTTTTTTTTAATGAACCCAACGTGTGTGGGAATGGGGGACATTTATCTGATATCTGATCACACAACAGGTGATGTAAATGCACGGGGTTACGGACTTCACTCAAACTTTCATCATCTCCAGAAGAAATGCAGATGATAACGTGTCAATTTAGTTTGACAATCAATGAATCAATGGGCATGTGACATGCTGCCAAACATTCCTTCCATTGCCTGGTGCCAAAACAAGTAGTGTGACAAGTGCTACAATTAATACAGACAATATAGTGAGTACTATAATATCATCAGTATATTCCTCACACCAACCACCTGTTAAAAGGGAAAGTAGCCATGAAAACACTCATTGAAATAAACCCAGTCAGTGCCAAAAGGACCTACATTTTTACTTCTATCCTTCGTTTTGTTTGTCTACCATGGTGTTTGCGGCACAGTTACACCAACTGGGAAGGTGAGTTACACTCCTCTCCCACTCTCGGGAATGCCATGTCATAGTCAACTACGAAGCAGTGAGGAGGTGAAACTAATTAGGGGACATATTAAAACCGCGTTCTTCATATTAAACAGCTTAACCAATAAGGTCATGATTCAAGAGGTTACAGTTAACAGCATTCAAGGAAAAAAGCCAACTGCAGGATAACTGTGCTCCCTTAACACTCAGGGCATTTATAAACCCATTCTAGTGGATGATGTAGTTTAATTATAGGGCGTTTGAAGGAGAACAAATACTTAACTGTAATCATAAAACCTGGTGGTGATTACAAAGCAGCTATTGGGGACACAACTTCATTTCAGTGCAAAGATCTGGTTGAGTTATTCACCTGGTAATACACAACAATGAACATCCACGGTATTATTTACATTTGCATTGTTAATAATAGCTCCAAAAGACTTCAAACCAAAATAGATGACAGGCGCAAGTCATAGCAGCTATCCTCCTTGCCACTAAGTTGAATTTCCGTTCCAAAGCCTTGACTCATCCAGGCTGACCCTTCAGTGCAACACTGAGGAAGTGCTGCAATACCCATGGTGCTAACTTACCGAAGACACATTAAACTGAGGTCCCAGGTTCCCTTTTGGAAATGATCACGCATCACTGGGTGAAGAACAAGAGTTCTCCTCGGTGTTCTGGCCACTATTTATCCCCCAACCAATTATCACATCTCTTTTTGTGGGACCTTGCTGTTCATACACTGGTTGTCACCTTTTCCCACATGCAACAGTAACACATTTGAGGATTTTATTGCCAGTAAAGTGTTTTGCCGCATCATGAAAGGCTCTATTTAAATGTAAGTTCATTCATTTATTTTGACTGTAGTCAATAAGAAGACCCTCACCTTCCCACAAATATTAAAGATACAAACTGGATTAAGAGAAGGCAAAACAAAACAGAGGTTGTTACAATTCCCAGAGTTACTAGAGTTTCTTTAAGGGACAGGAGCATTACGTTTAAATAGTAAGCCTCATTTAGAGATCATTTTGATGTGGAGAATCCAACTGAGAATAGACCAAGTTTCCTGCGACTCTTTTAACTTGCATATCCCTCACCATCATTAAGCAGCACTTATTATAGTCTGGCAGTATGAGTGCTTGACTGCTTCCCAGCATCTCAAGGCAGGTGTCCTGTCCAGCTTCGCCTGGCAGAGTTGAGAAAGGTTCGTTCCCCAGTGTCCTGTCTCCAATTGCGATATATCCAGCTAAAACTAAAATTTAAAAAGCTTTTTTTCCCCCTTAAAAGGGCCTCCAGTAGTTGGCACTGCAGGAGTGCCAGATTGGCATTGACAGGGTGCCAGATTGGCACTTCCAAGGTAGTTTTAAGAGATTTATATTTGTCTTGGTAAACATTAGAAATAAGGGACGGGATTCTCCGACCCCCCGTCGGGCTGGAGAATCACCCGGGGGCGGCGTGAATCCCGCCCCCGCCGGCTGCCGAATTCTCTGGCGCCGGGGTTTGGTACGGGCAGGAATCGCGCCGCACCGGCCGCTGGCAGCGGCTTCCCGGCAATTCTCTGGCCTGCGATGGGCCAAGCGGCTGCCTGTTTTAGACCGGTCCCGCTGGCGTAAATTAGATCTGGTACTTACCGGTGGGACCTGGCTCTGCGGGCGGCCTCCGGGGTCCTCTGGGGGGGGGGGGGGGGGGGGGATATGGCCCCGGGGGATGCCCCCATGGTGGCCTGGCCCGCGATCGGGGCCCACCCATCTGCGGGAGGGTCTGTGCCGTGGGGGCACTCTTTCCCCCCGCACCGATTTCTATGGACCTCTGCCATGGCCGGTGCAGAGACGAACACCCCTGCGCATGCGCTGGGATGATGACAGCACACGCTGGCACTCCCGCGCATGCGCCAACTCGCGCCGGCCGGCGGAGGCCCTTCGGCACTGGTTGGCATGGCGCCAAGCACCTTCCGCGCCATGCCAACCTCCTCCCCCCCCCAGCTCGAACACGCTGTGGGAGTGTCCCCCATCCCGCCCAGCACCCTCGCCAGGCAACCTTGGCCTGATCATGCCGCAAAACAAATGCCAGCTTGGCACCTTGGCAGTGAGAATCTCCCCAAGTTCAACAAAATTTAAGTGTGGGTGAATTGCGACCTGGTTCGCACCCATTCACCCGGTGGAAATCACCCTGCGATTCCTGTACAAAATGACACTTTGGGGGAGAATTTCACCCAATAGAAACTTAACCAACCTCCACACATACAAACATCTTTTTTCACCATTAACTAACTATAGGTTTTAGCCATCCAGGCACAGACACATTAAATGAAACCACTTAAAACTATACCCTATTTCTAATGTTTACTAATACAAATATAAAGCTATTAAAACTACCTTTGTTTTCCTAAGAAAAATAACTATCACGAGCTGGCTATTGCCTCGTGCTTTCCATCTGGACCACTGGGGAAGTAAAACAAAATATTTTGTTCTGCAGCCAAAATCCTTAAGATTTTCACCACAAAGGAATCATTTTGTTTTCTCCAATCATGGAACTTCTTTCATTTATAAACACAAGTGGACTTATTTGTAAGGCTCACTGGCAATAAATTGTCAACTGTTTGTGACAGCTAGCCGTCTGGCTGCTTGCTGAACCATAGTTGTGACAGAAATGACTCTCAGGCCCTGTCCAGGCTCCCCCATCGAACTGGTGCGTCCTCAAATACAACAGATCCTCTGATATCTAAGTGGCGCTGTAAAATATTGCTGAATCATTCTATTATGGAGCTACAGAGTTTACATTTAACCTGAAACCCTGGTTTAATGTATAGATTTATGATGTGCTTATCATATTATTCAAGGCATAAAGACTAGACCAGTCCCAGGTCTGAAAATGAACAATGAATTAGTTACCTTCACACTCAGGTAATGTGGGCCTCAGCCCCTCTGGTCTAATAAAGTCAGTCAGTTCCCATTGCTAGTAACCGCCTAGTGCCCATGCTGGGATAAAATGTCTCGCCTGTGTACAACGAATGAGGACACTATTGCATCAAACTGTGGGTTGGCTGCAAAATCCCCTCCCTTTCCATTGTCCGAATACCTCGGCCTCCCTCAGACTGCTGGATACCCCAGCTGAGAGGAGTTAAAGGGCCATTAGAAAGGAATTTTTCTCAGAAAAAGCAAGTCACTGACCCAAGAGGCAGAGCAATCAATTATGAGTCATAATTCAGCTCTGTCACACTATTAGATTCTAACCCTTCCCAAGTCAGACTCTGCTGGAGAGGTGATTAGTGCTCACTGCGCGAGTTAGCCCCCAACCGCTCAGTTTTAGTGTCCTGGCAATACTTCCAAACTGCACCAGATTCAGTAAAGGTCCATACATTAGATTTTTCTGGATTGAACAACTCCACAGGAAAGCAATAAATTATTATTCACCGTGCTTCAGATTCATGCACTTTGAACCTCTCTTAAATCATGTAGTGCTGTTCTGAAGACAGGAAGAATGAAAGACTTGCACTTATTTAGAGCCATTCATGACCTCAGGACATGCCAAAGTCTTTTGAAGTATCATCGCTGTTCTGATGTTGGAAATCTTGCAGTCAATTTGTGCACAGCAAGGTTCCAGAAACAGTAATAAGAAAATGTCAAATTAATCGTATCAATTACGATAGTTGAAGGGTAAATATTGCAGAGAATTCTTCTCCTTGTTATGGGCCAGGGTTTAGAGAACCCCAAAGTCTATCCTGGAGTTCACCTGACCCACAACTTTTAATCAATTGTGGTATGGGGAGCCCACAGCCCACCCTACAGTGTGGTACAGCAGAAATGGAAAAGTATTTTTTTAAAAGCAAAACAATATTTATTCCATGAACTCAAGTTAACCTTTTTAAAACATACAGTGAACATCTTAGCAACCATTAATTCAAATACAACCCCCAAAGAATACAATACTAAGTAATCCTTTAAGCTTTCCTTTTAACATCCATAAGACTTAAAACACCTTTCAACAGAAGCACATTAGGTTTACATTCACTACTGAAAACATTTATAATTCTGAATTCACCAAATGATCAAGAGATATTCTTATTATGGCAGAGAGAACAGCAGTACACCTGCTTGGTCTGGCTTCAGCTCCAACACTGAAAACGAAACTAAAACACACCCTGCAGCCTGCTCAAAAACGAAAGTAAAAAGCTGACAGACAGCCCAGCTCCACCAACTCTCTGACATCACTGCAGTAATTACCACCCATTTCTTAAAGGTACTCTCACTACAGATATTTATATACACACCCATTTATAAACACCCATTTCTTAAAGGTACTCTCACGTGACATCCTCTTCTTGAAAATAGCGCCGTGGGATCATTTACAACATTTTGTGGGAAGAATCGCATTTCCATTTTTTTCTCACTCAAGGGGCCTATGAGCAAATTTCAGAGAGATGCATGAATTTCAAAAACAAAGTTGAGCATGAAGAAAAGAAACAACTTGCTGAGCAGAAGTAAAGCAAGGTCGAAGCAATAATTAAAATTAACGATGAATAAAGATGGCTATTAGAGTGTGAGAGGATCGGAGTGTGTGTTTCTGGCTCACTCCCAGTGACTGGGGGCTCACACCCTCATCCACTGTGTGAGCGGGCCTGAATATCTGTTGGTGTGTGGGGATGAAGGTGAGAGAGAATTTTGAGACAGGGAGTGAGGCAGACACACTGGGCGGGATCCTCTCCCCCTCACACACACATGCACTCACACTCTCCCGGTAGTAAGCCTATGAGTAGCAAACGCAGGAGGAGAGGTCTGCGATTGGAGGAATAGCCCGTTGCAGAATCTTCAACTTCACTGCCGTATCTGACCGTCATTCTCACGAGGGGCCCGGAGAGTTGCACAGAATGGCTTGAGGGGCCACGGTCCGACCCACGGACCGTGTGTTGGACAAGCCAAGTTTACATCAATCTGAGAGGGCAGGCATGGTGTCAGTTGAACATCTCACCTGAAAGCCATAAAACTCCCTCGGTACTGCAGTGAAGGGCCAGGCTAGGTTTTGTGCTCAAGGCTTGAACCCGCAACCTCTGACTTAAGAGACGAGAGTGATAGCAACTGAGCAACAACTGATATTGAAGCCCTGAGGCCGTACACCATGCCCTCTTCTTTCCCCAGTTTCAGACATCAAGACCGTAGTTTACCGGCCGTTCACGCCAGCGGGACCTTCCAATCATGCCAATGACGTGCTGCAGGTTTCCTGGTGGCAAAGGGCGCACTGAACGGGAAACCCCATTGACAGCAGCGGGACCAAAAGAACCCGCCGCCAACCCAATGGCAGGTCACAAATGATGCCGTGAAACACACGGTGGGTTGCAGGGAAAATCCCAACCCAGATGTTATGAATCTTTAAGATGCGGGAATGCATCATGCCACCACAATGCTGAAAGTTACATAGATGGACATGAGCAATAGAACACTAGCAGTGTTCTGGCTCTGCTCCATTGAGTGTTTCACAGGGCTACTGCCGACGACCTATTTCTGATCTTACAATGCACTGACCCATCACCGCTAAGTATAAGAAAATAAAAACGAAGACGTAAAGGATTAACTTATCAACAGTGACAGAGCTGTACATATCAGATCTGTGCCAGGTGTTGTCAAGCTGTGTGCCACAGCTGTCAACCTTTCCTTTCAAAGGCAACAGAAGCGGGAGTGGGCAGCCAAACACCATCCAACACTTGGCGGGAAGTTTGCACTGAAGTAGCCATCAGCTTTCTTTCAATGCAAAGAGCAATCATCAACACAAGCTCTTCATCTGCCAGTTTACAGAAACCAGACACAAATTCACATCTGACAGTATTCCCTTAACTGCAATCCCATGGGTATTAAGTTAAACCATTCTGATGGAGAGCTCAGCAATTGGGACTAATATTAGCTTATGGAGAATCTCTCCATCAGCAAATTCAATAAATCTTGGCAGCACAGTTTGATTTGTGTTCACAGAATGAGCTTCTCAGCAGCCTCGCTATCACTTCCCACTGTCAATAACAGTGCTAGTGAATACGGTTACCCGACCTAGTCCCGCAGAAGTTTTCATTTGTACCACTACAATTTGCCTTTTGGGCATTTTTGAATTCCGTGCAAGAAAGTCTAGTTCAAATTGCAGGAATACTTTGAAACGATCAATGTCTGCAGAAATTGAGTCAAGAACCATTTCAGCATGAGATCAATGCAGAGTGGGTATGAAATATGTAAAAGTAAAAGAATGACCATGCGTGTAACTCGGGTTCATGTTTATGTCCACTCCAGGTGTAAGCATTTGGTTACACCTGGAGCATTCGGGTTCGCAAAGTTATGGAAACATACAATACATGGAGAGTACAGTAAAATGCAATGAATTAAGTCAAGAGATTCAGGATCACTTTTAATGAATTAAAGGACCACTTTAAATTAATCCACAGCACTGAGGTAGCACAGTGCAATTGCAACATTATTCTTTGAACTCTTGGAACTATCTGATTGAATACAGCCAGCTGCCTGAAGGGGACAAAAATCTGCTCTCTCTAGCATCTGGGAGAATTCTTTTTTAAAAAAAATGTTTTTATTCCTTCAAAATTTACACCCCACCAACAGGCAACAAACGGTAACAAATACAAAGTCAATACCCTTAACATCAACAACGATCCCATCCTTCCATCACCCCACCCAACTGTCAATATATGCCTCAAATAAAACAAAACCTCCCACGGTGGGAGAAAAAAAAACAAAAGCGAAAAAGAAAAAGGAGTCCGGAATCGCCCATGGCCACCATTAACCGATAGAGTCCCCCCCCCCCCCCCCCCCCCCACGACAACACTCAATACCATCCAACCTCCAAAAGAGTACCGTAAATGACACCCAAGAGTTGTAAACCCCCCTCCCAACTCCTCCCCCTCCACTTCCTCTTGTGAAACTCCTCCCCCAACCTCTGTTCCTTCCCCCCAACTTCCACCCCGGCTAGACCACTCGGACCTAGTTCTGCCAGGGTCCGATGGCCGCAGCCCCTCCGCCCACCTCACTCCCGTTCACTGGCCGGCTTAAACCGGCCAGCTTGGAGGCCCCGCCCGGGTCCCTTTCCCCCTTGCCTGGCCGCAGGAAAAACCCAAAAGTCCACTTTTAGCACACAAACCCCGCATATACACCTGTACCCCAAAGAGCCCTCATTCCGACTGAAAGTCCCATTCATTCCCTTGTCCAAACATATACAACGTTGGCTCCTATAGCCCATACACCAGCACCCATACACCAAAATACAGTGATGAGGCTACATTGGTACATGATCATTTCGCAATTCTGCCACAGTCCTTCTGCCTTCGCAAACTCCTCCACTGCTTCTGCCGTCCCGAAATAAAAGTCCTTGAACTTGTAGGTCACCCTCAGCTTCGCTGGAAATACAATGCCGCACTGCACCCTGCTAACGTACAGTGCCCTCTTCACCCGGTTGAAGGCAGCCCGCCTCCTCGCCAGCTACATCTTAAAGTTCTGGTATACCTGTATACCAGCTCCAGCCCACTGCACCACCCGCTTCTGCTTAGCCCAGCACAGGACCTTCTCCTTTACACTGTACCTACGGAAGCACAGAGTCACTACACTTGGCGGCTCACTCGCCTTTGGTACAGGCCTCCATCCGGGAGAATTCTAAGCCACTCTGGAGGTTCAAAGCCCAGTTTCTTTTGTGCCTCAGTCCGCAGCGTAAGGCTGCTTATAATTTACACTAAGTGGACTCTAAATGAATCAGTCCATTGAGAGAGACCACAAGGATTGCAGGTGTGGCAATTGAAAATGTCACATTAATGCAGCAGGGAGCACTCTTCTGAGGTTGCAGTAAAGGCACATTATTATGATGGTGCAGAGAGAGCTTTATACTTCATTTAATCCATCAATCAGCATCTGAAAGGAACCACTTAATGCCGACAGTGAGTGCTAAGAGCACTCCATCCTCCAGAACCAACAGCGCTCACCTAAGTCAACAGAACAAAAGAAAACACCAGAGTCCTACTTGAAAGATTAGACTTTTACCAGGTTTGTGAGAGATGATCAAGAACTGTGTGTTTGGTACTGTTTTGATTTTAAAAGCTGACATCAAAAAGTATTGCATAGATACAGTGCCTGTTGTGGAGTATTTCACAATGGCTGACAAACTGGATTTCCAATGGAGTCTGAAGGGTGTGTATTTTATTTCAAGAACGCAGTTCAATAGGGGCTGCATGTGGTGCAGTGGCTAACACTGGGACTGCGAGGGCAGCACGGTGGCGCAGTGGTAGCACTGCAGTCTCATGGCGCCGAGGTCCCAGGTTCGATCCCGGCTCTGGGTCACTGTCCGTGTGGAGTTTGCACATTCCCCCCGTGTTTGCGTGGATTTCGCCCCCACAACCCAAAGATGTGCAAGGTAGGTGGATTGAACACGCTAAATTGTCCCACAATTGGAAAAAATGAATTGGGTATTCTAAATTTAATTTAAAAAAAACACTGGGACTGTGGCGCTGAGGACCCGGGTTTGAATCCCAGCCTTGGGTCACTGTCCGTGTGGAGTTTGCACATTCTAAATTTAAAAAACTAAATTTAAAAAAAAGACCGAGTTAAAGATCTGTCAAATGTAAGGCAAGATGTACAGAATATGTAAAATAATTACTTCCAAGTCTATATTATCTACAGTCTATATATTGCAATCAAGGAAGTTATTGGTGACTGTCACATGACGTCTGATGTGCCTCTGCTCGACATGCTTCTTTACTGGCTGAAAAGCACAGAAAAAAGGAGCAGAGGTATTTTGCAGTGCTTTCTGCATTGCCTCACATCTGCGGCTTCTCCCTTGAGGGCGAGACAAATGCTTACACCTGGAGCGGACATAAACATGAAAAGGTCAATCAAATGAGGTGGAATTGCTGTCTCCTTGCCACCTACTTCATTTTTCTGAGTTTCCAGCTGAATGGCGTTGCACTTAAGACAAAGTGAGTCTTAGTACTCACAGCTACCCAGGCAGATTGAAGAGCCAAGCAGGAAGGCCACGGTGGTCAGAAAAGTCAAGTGCATTCTCCCCATGTCTGCGTGGGTTTCACCCCCACAACCCAAAGATGTGCAGGTTTGGTGGATTGGCCATGCTAAATTGGAACAAAAAAATAATTGTGTACTCTAAATTTATTTAAAAAAAGAAAAGTCAAGTGCCAACATTTTTCAGGGCCCCGAGGATGACTGTGTGAGTGGAGACCTCTGAAAGCTGTTTGTGGACAGCTACCAAGTGGTTCTGCTACTTGTGGTCATTTTTAAATTAAAAATTTAGAGTACCCAATTCTTTTTTTTTTCCCAAATAAGGGGTAATTTAGTGCAGTCAATTCACTTAACCTGCACATCTTTGGATTGTGGGGGTGGAACCCATGCAGACACGGGGAGAATGTGCAAACTCCACACAGACAGTGACCCGGGGCCAGGATCAAACCCGGGTCCTCGGTGCCATGAGGCAGCAGTGCTAACCACTGCACCGCTGTGCCGCTCCCTACCTGTAATAATTTTTATAGCTAATGTAGGCCTCAGCCCTGCAGCAGCATAACAAACATTTGCCAGTGGTGGGTGTGAGCATGGACATGTCGAGCAAATTAGAATGTTCTCATTCTGGTTCTGGTCAGGTCAAACAGTGAGTTTGGACTAACTTTCAGCCAAGTTGGGAGAGTGTAAAGAATTATCAGAAGCACATGGCGCTCATGTAATTATGATGAAACACCACATAGGAGCATAGGAGGAGTTGGCCATTCTGCCCTTCGAGCCTGCTCCGCCATTCAACTAGATCATTCCTGATCTTCTACCTCAATACTATCTTCCCGCACTACCCTCCCAATATCCCTTGATGTCATTGGCATCTAGAAATCTATCCATCTGCTGCACATGTTTGAGATGTGGGGGTAAGACCCGCGCAGACATGGGGAGAATGTGCAAACTCCACATGAACAGTGACGCGGGGCTGGTAACGAACCTGGGTCCTCAGTGCCATGAGGCAGCAGTGCTAACCACTGCGCCACCGTGCCACCCGAAACTTTGCTTTGAATGTACTCAATGACTGAGCCTCTACAGTCCTCTGGAATAGAAAATTCCAAAGATTCACCACCTAATGACTGAAGAAATTCCTCCTCATCTCGGTCCCAAATGACCTAGCTCTTATTCTCACATTGTGTTCCCTGGTTCTGGACCCCGCAACCAGGGAAAAACATCCTCCTGCGTCCAGCCTGTCGACCCAGGCAGATGTCTGGAGGGAACAAATATTCCAAACTTGTGCAGAAGTCAAGGTATGCATGCTGTGACTGTGAATAGTGGGCACCATTCAGTGACCCTATTGCGCCCGGCGCGGATCCGAACGCAATGGGTGAATAACACGCCCCAAATCAGACTCCGCACGGGCGTGAGTCACCCGATTCACTCCACGCGGCGCGATTTGATTCTCACCCTCGCTGGGTGAGATCCAGATCCGAATTCACATGGCGCCCGACCTAGGAGGCCTTGCCAGGGTGCCATTAAGTACTGGTTCACACAAATATGGACCAATTGTGAAGCTGGGGGATCTCCCATGCCCTTGGAGGCCCCCAGATGGTCAAGAACAGGGAAAGGCGGCACCCTGGCACCTGGGAACCTTGGCACTACAAGGCTGGCACACTAGCAGTGCTACCCTCGCCCTGCTAGAGTGCCCAGGCGCAAGGTTGTCGCTGCAAGGGTCGGGCCATGGAGGGCCTTGCCATTTAGAGAGGGGCTGAGGGGGAGATTTCATGGGGCTTCCCCAAGTTTGGGGGGGGGGTCAAAAGAGCATGGAAAGTCTGAAGGGGGGAGGCGGAGATTGGGGCTCACCAACAAGAAATCCCTCTAAGCGTTGCCTCACTGGGGAGAAATTGTATTGGATAGCGAGATGTTCATAGGCACTGCAGACAATGCCTAAAGAACCCCCATTAAGACCCTGAACACATGCCGAAATGGGGGAAGAAAATCAGACTTTCAATTTTATCGCCAGCACCTTTACCTTGAATGTGTTGACACCATTTAGTTATAGAAAAAACAAGTTGCAACTTTGTCTTGCCTTTTTCCTCAGTCATTATTCTGCAGAACTGCAACTGCCCAATGTAATTCTTCTGAAGCACTTTAATGCCTAATTCTGAGTAACAACCCATCTTGCACTGCCAGAAACAATGCCACCCAGGGCTATTCAATAGCTTGTTCAAGCTGTGTAACCTTTTAAAAGTGCTTCCAAGCATTCTTCCTTAATGCCAGGAGGGAAGAGGGGGAAGTAAAAAAAAAAAGAAGCAAATCATTCATTAGTCCCACCTCCGGGAAAGCTAAAATCCCAATTGCAGGTTTTTCAGTTCAGTCAGTTTTCCATGTCGTGACAAGTAGTTTTTCATATAAATTGTTGAGTAATGAAGTAGCTGACCCTGATACATCGATTCCTCATCCCTTAAAGTTCTTGATAGTTGTAGGAGAGTGTCCGGCTCATGCAGAAATATAGATCAGGTACATTTTTATTCCTACTAATTCAATTTTAATATATATTTATTCCTTTATTCCAAACAGCCTCTTATTTTCTTTGCATCATTTTTGGTCATTACTGCCACCCTCAGGGAGGAAGATTTTCATGACCTCAGGACATCCCAAAGTGCTTTGCAACCAATCAAATAATTTTTGAAGTGCATTCACTATTGTAATGTAGAAAATGCACTAGCTAATTTGCTCATAGCAATAGTAAAATGATCATATAAGTCAGAAATAGGAGCAGGATGCCATTCGGCTTACTGAGCCTACTCCGCCATTCTATAAGATCATGGCTGATCTGATTGTGGCCTCAACTCCACTTTCCTGCCTGTCCCCCCATAACTCCTATTGTCAATCGAAAATCTGACCAACTCTGCCTGGTTAGGGCAGCACGGCGGCCTAGTGGTTAGCACAGCTGCCTCACGGCGCTGAGGTCCCGGGTTCGATCCCAGCTCTGGGTCACTGTCCGTGTGGAGTTTGCACATTCTCCCCGTGTTTGAGTGGGTTTCGCCCTCACAACCCAAAAACGTGCAGGGTAGGTGGATTGGCCACACTAAATTGTCCTTCATTGGAAAAAACCGCACCCCGCTCAACATACAGGCCAAAACATCCACTCGTACATTCCAGGTAAAAGAAAACACGAATTAACAATTAATCCGTAAACAGTGTAACTAAAGACAACAATAACACCAATACCCCCCCCTAATGTTCAATGGCAACCAATTCACGGAAGTGCATAATTAACAGCACCCATGAATTGTGAAACCCTTCCTTCATCCCCTTCAGCTGAGTCGTCATCTTCCCAAGAGTCAAAGAAATTCAAGTCAGTCCCCCCACCAAGCCATGTCACAGGATGGAGAAGCTAACTTCTACCCTAACAGAACCCGCCTCCGGGCAATCAGCGAGGCAAAGCTAAGATCTGCCCCCACACCCGTCTGCTGCCTTAGCCGGCCCGAACCCCCGGAAAAGGCTTCTGGGGGTCCTGGTTCCAAGTTCACGAGCACTACCCACGAGATGACCCTGAAAACCTTCCTCCAACAAACCCCTCACATTCCACATAACTATCCTAACCAGGGGACTCTTACCGCCCCCCCCCCCCCCCCTCCCTTCCTACCCACCATCCTCATAACTCCAGGCCCTGCCCACTGGGTTTGGCCCACCCTATTCCATTTTGTTACCATCGAGCCCTAAGCCCCTGCTCCCATGATCCTCCCATCCACTTCCTCTCAAAAAGACCTCACCCAGTATTGGTCCCCTCCCCCAACTTTTCACACCTCCTAGGCTCATCGAAACCTGTTCTTCCAGGCTCTGATTGCCGCAGCCACTTCCCCCCACCACATTCCCATTCACTGGCCAGCTTGAGCTAGCCAGTATGGAGGCTCCTGCTAAGGCCTCACTCCCCTCCAATTCCCTCCCACCTGCCCGGTCCCAGGAAAACAAAGAAATCCCCTTCAAAACACAATCCCAGTGTAAACACACAAATCCCAAAGAATCATCATTGCAAAAAAAAAACCCCACTCTTACTTTGTACAAACGGACAACTTCAACTTATTTTGCACATACAACAATATGCAGTGAAAAATAGAGCGACATACACTCCTTCACCCCCCCTACCCTCAGTCCAAGTCCAATCCTCAGTGGTGCTCGTGACACGAATGCAAGGTGGCATTTTAAGTTTGAGTCATCTGGACAATCCAGTTCAATTAGGTCACTAAAAGGCATTGCCCCAAGAGACACAACATCTGACATTTATTGTTCAAATCCAAAGGGAGCTACTCTGAGGAATCTTGTTTTTAAATGAGAATATTGAAGTTGATGGTTCCATGTTTTCTCTTAGCTATTTTGTAAACTAGTCCAGGCAGATTGCCTGCAGCAGATAAATCAATATTTCCTGAATCACCTTTATCTCATGAACTCTGATGTAGTGCATCCACTTGAAACATTAACCTATCGGTTCTCTTTACACATGCTGTAAGACTTCCAGTGTATTTACAGCATGTTGTGTTTTCCTTTAACCTGTTACACACTCTGGTGTCTTTTCCTTGCCTCTGTTGCATTAGAACATCGCATATTGATTAAATAACAAAATCAGTTACTGGGGCCCGCTGTTAATGCTTGGAACTTGCCCAACACAATATCAAAATAAAAAATCCCTTTGATGAAAGACAAAAGCATACAAAAACATCATGACTAGTATCATAACTAGTATGTGTGATGATAATAAACCAAAAAGAAAACTTCAATAGCAATTCAAAATGATTTTGTTCTGCTATGGAGGGGTTGGAGGATTACTACTTTCCATAGCATCCCAACAGTGCAGAAGGAGGCCATTCAGCCCATTACATCTACACCGACCCTCTGAAAGAGCACCCCACCTAGGCCTACTGCCCAGCCCTATCCCCGTAACGTCACCTACTTTGGGCACCAAGGGACAATTTTATCATGGCCAATCCACCTCACTGCACATCTTTGGACTGTGGGAAGAAACCGGAGCACCCAACGGAAACCTACGCAGACACAGGGAGAACATACAAACTCCACAAAGTCACCCAAGGCCAGAATTGAACCTGGGTCCCTGGCGTTGTGAGACAGCAGTGCTAACCACTGTGGCACCATAGTGTGTGTGTATGTGTGTGTGTGAGAGTGGTCCATCCTGCTTCATATGCAGAGGTACCTGCAGCTTGGTAGAGGATACCAAGTTTATTTTTAAACATATCATTTTTGCCATATCTTGTGATGTGAACACGACCAGAAACAAGTCAGAATGAGCCCATGTACAATATATTGTTTAACCTTGTGGAGAGATATATTAACCTCCTGGCAAACAAAAGGAGGAGCCTTCGTTAGGTCAAAAGCAGTCCATGCCACACTGTCCAATTAAACTGGCATTTTGAACAATCTTGATCTAACACTCAACAATGACTTCACATGAAAGCAACAAAAACCATAATCGGTGGCTTCTTTCAGCAGTGCTGCTCAGGGAGCTAATTGGATGACTCCAGAATGTAGTGCAGTAATGTAATAATAATAATAATCGCTTATTGTCACAAGTAGGCTTCAATGAAGTTACTGTGAAAAGCTCCTAGTCGTCACATTCCGGAGCCTGTTCGGGGAGGTCGGTACGGGAATTAAACCCATGCTGCTGCCTTGTTCTGCATTACAAGCCAGCTATTTAGCCCAGTGTGCTAAACCAGCCCCTTAATGTTCCTGGTACCTTTCTACAATAAAAATGATCACTGTGCGAAAGCAGCCCCAGTACCGTTCTACAATAAAAATTATCCTCCCACACGGAAACGCACGTTGTTTATGGTTTAATAAAGTAGCTCAAAATTGTTTGCCATCATCCTTCAGAGAAAGTTAGAATTTAGCACTCATTCATTCACAGAATCTTTACAGTGCAAAAGGAGACCATTCAGGCGATGAATATTCATTGGCTCTCTGAGGAGCAGTCTAGCTAATCCCACTCCTCTGCCTTATCTCCGTGACCTTGCACATTCTTTCATTTGAGAGAGCAATCCAATTCCCTTTTGAATACCTTGTGAGAACCTGCCTCTGCCACCTTCTGGGTGAAAACTTATTTTCCTCACATCACTTTTAATCATTTGGCCCATTATTTTAAATTTGTGCCCTCTAGTTCTTGATGCTTTCTTCATTCGTAAAATGTTGATTTATTGAACTTCTTGGTGATCCTGATTTTTAAAACTATTTGTTCCATAACACTCCTGAAATCAGAAATAATTTGTCATACTAAAATGAAAAGAATGATGAACTCCCAATAAACAATATTGAATTTCCGAGAGCAACCGAGTGTGATGTCAGCTTTATTTATTGATAGAGATCAAGATTTCAAGATGACAAACAAGAGTCTTAATTCACAGGTATCACCCAATACATCACAACTTCCCTTGTACCCAAGTTGCCTTTTAACACAGGAACAAAGTATTTAAAAGAAAAATTCAAAATGTGGGATTCTCCGCTGGAGGGATCGTTCGCTTTGCCGGCAGTGCACCCAAGGCAGCGGGTTTCCCGACGACATGTAATGGCCACAATGGGAAATCCCACTGGCTGGCTGCCGGAACGGAGGATCCCGCTGCCGGAGGGGTGCACTGTGTCGGAAAACAGGGCTGGAGGGATGGAGAATCCCGCCCAAAGAATTTCAGGTACGCAGAGTTGGATTGGTAAAGAGGCAGAGAGGATGAGATTTGGAGTTTGACCCTTCACGAGTTCAGGCAAAAGATCACACATGACACGACACCCTGGGCAGGTGCGTGGTCAATTCCAGCCCAATGTGACCCGGAGTCGCAACACAGGTGAAATTAGATTTTATTTAAAATACCCAAAGTCCTTGGTTGAGCCGAATAAACTACAGTCACCAGGTTTGTAAGTTTAAAACATAAGTAACCTTTTATTACGCACAGTATTATAATTGAACGGACAGAAAGTGTAACTGACTATCTACTAACCCTTTCCCAACCTGCCCCACTCTCTACACATCCAGACACAGACAAAAAACAGAGGGCAAAGGGTGGTGGAAAGGGAACGAAAATATAAATAAAAAGATAAGCATCTTTGATGCACTCTGATGACTTTGAGTTGATACCTTTCTGAAGTTCAGGCTTTCGTTTTAGTACTTCTTCCTTCTGGGCTTGAGATGGTTTTCTCTGGCAAGGCTGTCTACTTCCTCTGCATTATCAGCATCATTTCAAGCTTACAGTAAAGGATGTGCCAGGCATTCACTGCTTTCAGAACAGTAGAGCAGTTCTTTTCGCTTCCAACGTCTAAACATAGTTGCCAAGTTCTCTCAGAAAGCATCACACAGTAATCAGTCACAAACCACTGTCAGGCAGAACACTGTTCCTGGCCAACCCACCAACTGCCAGTTAACCATGCGAACTGAGTCCCTCCAAAGCCGGTTCCTTAAATACCCGAGTGACAGGGTGACACTGCCAAGGATCTTGGCCTGAGGGGGCCATGCCATTGAAAGGGAGGATGAGGGAGTATGAAGTGTGGGCGTGGTGAAGGGCTGGTATGAAGGAGCCACATAAAGCTTGGGGGAGGTTCAGGTGGGTGTACTGAAGGGGGGGAGGGGTCCGAAATGTGGTGGGAGTGGAGAGGCCTGAAAGGCGGTCCTCAGCAACTCCAAATCGGAGTGTTCTGACTTTGGGTGTGTGTGTGGGATAATGTCCATGTGAGCGAGGGTGATATTGCCCATGGGTGGGGGATGAGGGAGACACATAAGCTCACTTAAACCTGGGGCACCCGAAGTGTGGGCTAGACTGGGAAGAAATTCCCCAAGAACTGAAAGATTGACGAAGCGCGATCTAACAGAAAGGTTTCTGAGCGCAACTGAATGGCCAGGCTGTACCCAGAAAATTTTGTTGACCTTGGGTGGAAATTTCTGGTGGGATGGCGGGCAAAGCCGAAGATTCCCATCCTTAGTGACTTTTCTGGGCCCCGGGAAGTTTCTCATCTGTTTAGTCCACACTTAGAATTATTGTCAACACTGGAGAACTGAACTTGCTGGCCAGTCCGGCTACTCAGAGATCGGCCTGCCATTTTGAAAGGATGCCCCAATCTCTAGGTGAACTTGTGGGTCCCCCACACTCCCCACCTAAGGGCAATGTCACCCCCCTGCAAATATGGGCACGACCCCCCCCAAACCCGTCCCCCTCCCGGCAAGTGAAGACACGTGGTCCCTGGGGGGCTCCCCTTTACAGGCCCTCCCATGCCCCTTACAAGCCTGCCAGCTTCCAGGACTCCCACCTGTCATCTCCCCCAACCTCCCAGAGGCTCCTTCTTATCTGCCCTGCACCTCCCATCCTCCATCGCCCCAACCCACCCTCCTTTCATGAACATGGTCCCCCCTCGGGCCCTGACCCTTGGAATTGCCAGGCTGGCACCCTGGCATTTCTCCTGCCGGCTTAACAGTGCTTCCATGGTGCCAGCCAGGCAGTGCCAAAGTGGCCACGTTCCTGGGGGAGAGCCAGGCGGCTACCCTGTCCTATCTCTGACCACCCAGAGACCTCCAATGGCCTGGGCGTCCCCCGGGCGCCGTTCTGCCTGGTCCACATTTGTGTTGACCAGTACTGAACAGCACCCAGCTGGGGACTCCCTTAGGAGGTTATTAGATGCCGGGAGGCCGGCAGATTCCGGATAAGTAGGCCTTACGAAGCGAGCGCATCTTGGTCACGCCCATTGTGGGTGGGTCCCTGATCACAAAGCCTCGCGGGACATGGGTAGATCCTGCAAGGCAGAGTGGCTGCCGGGAAGCCTCCCGTTCAAGTGTGGTACGGCCGGTAGATCTCGCCCGAAGTGTGGTTGAATATCGGTATGGATTCCACTGAAAAAGCCGCCGTGAAACACTCTGCCAAACTGACCAAAATGACACTTAGAAATGTTTTGGTTGAATTGCGCCCAGAATAAATGGGAACAAAGGAAACACACAGGTAGGACTCTTATACACCAAACAATCTTTCAGATGCTGATTGTCCAGAAATCTCCAGGAGTTTCTGCTTTCCAACACTGACCCTTTCAGTTTTCAATTCTTTGAGGGGGAAAGTTACACTTGGTATAAATTCTTCCCTGTCATAATATCCACTCATGTATATAATGAGATGCAGACAGGCAGTGATTGACACACAGGATAACCAATGAACACACACAACACAGAACAACTAATCACCAGACAGGACACCACCACTATAAAGCCCACAGGGCATTAAGACTCTCGCTCTCTCACAGGACACGGCTACTGAGATAGTTAGAGTGCACAAGCCAGTGAGCACCATCTCCATGTGGTAGAGAGCTGGTCTGGTCAAGCCAGTAGGAGGTTATCAGTTAGATTAATAGTGTCAACCCACAGCAGATTATGTACAGCAATCAGCAAGTTCAATAAAACAGTGTTGGACCATCTCCTGTGTTCCGGAAGCCTTAATCTAGTTTCACTGCATCCAGTTGCAGTCAACGTTGAACCAACTCACATAACACATCACTCCCTTTATGTGGTTTGGGTTTTTCTGTTCTTAAAGGAAAAATTGACTTTGCTAACATGCCAACATTGTTAACAGCACGACTGCTGCATCGCGTCACCCCCCCCCCCCCCCCACCCGCATAGCGCCATGCCTCCCCATCCACAAAGCTCTCCTTCCCGCACACTCCCAGGGATTATCAGTAGATAAATGACTATCACTTTGAAAGCAACAATAAAAATAATCACATCAATTCAAACGCGAAGGGACAATGTTACTTGTAGTTTATTATGCGTTTTTAACAGCTTCAAGAAAGCGGTTCGTTGGAATATTGGACTTCAATGAATGTTTAAAAAAGGCTTCTCTCCCCTGGTACAGCCCACTCTTTGTACAACGGATGAGCAGAATTCAAAATTACTGTAATCACTGTCAGACAAATGATAATCATGATGAACAGTTTAATCATAAAGTCAACAATAATCAAAATTATGACTCATTTTAGTCTGCTATTATGGAAATACTGATTATCTCTATAACCTTATTACCTGCTTAATCATGTCAAATGCACAACTGGGTTATTCAGCAGTCCTTTCCCAATTACCATATTGAACAGCGTATAAGAAGCAATTTTCTGAGGTTTCAATGGGGCAGCAAAGGAAGGGCGACACATTGAAAAATAAATTATATGTAAAAATCAGATAGCGGAACAGAGCAACAGCTGCTCCCTCCCAAGTCTGCTGAGTGTCATATCATAGCAGGATAAATGCACGTGGGAGAAAGGGACAGAAGTATCTGCAAATTTAAGTACGGTGGGAGGAGGTTTGTGCAGATCATACCCAAATGACCTGTTTGTGTGCTTCATAATTCCATAAAAGATGATGGAGCAAAGCAAGGAAACTCTGGCTGTGCAGGAACTGCTTTGTTATTCATTTCGGAGGATGGATAAGCTTGTAAGGTGAGTGAGGATTATAAAGAAAAATGAAGCGAGTGCCCTACTGACTGGCAATCATGGCTAATCGGATACATACTGACAACTTTGGTTGGCTACATTGCAAATGTTATAAATAGTTCATGCAACATTCTTTTCTAGAAAAGCTGCTGACAAGCAAGCTTCGAAACAAATTTCCTTTGAGTTCTGCGGAGCAAGGGATTAATAGTCCCCATGCTGTTTAGATGTTAGATGATAATCAACTTGCTTTGCATTCGAAAGATGAAACAGGGGTATTCTTCATACTTACGGGGAAAATGAAATTTATGGATGGATCCTTAGCAATGCTTAAGCATGTCAATCACCAGTTCAACAAAAGTTACTGTGACAAAAACAAAAGTCTTTTGAAAATTTAGATAAATTAAACCCACTGGGTTACGCTCTGCATTACCTCTTCAAAGACTTCAATGAGGTTAGCCAAGCAAGGCTTTCCCTTTTAAAATACATTCTGGCTATACATTACTATTACATTTTTTGGTTTAGAGATTATTTTTTATTTT
This sequence comes from Scyliorhinus torazame, assembly GCF_047496885.1. Taxonomy (NCBI): domain Eukaryota; kingdom Metazoa; phylum Chordata; class Chondrichthyes; order Carcharhiniformes; family Scyliorhinidae; genus Scyliorhinus; species Scyliorhinus torazame. The sequence continues at coordinate 179,695,407 of NC_092718.1, forward strand.
CTCCTTTAACAGTATTCGTCGGTTTTTCCTACCACAAACGTTAAGTTGACAGGTCCATGGTCCCTGGAAATACACTATCTCCCTGCTTAAATATGTTTAATTTGCCACCAGCACTCTGGCAATACACCTTTTCTGAAGAATTATTAAACATATGTAATGGAGTCTCTGCTATCTCTTCCCATAATCTGCAGATGTATCCATCCAGATGAGGGGTTTGAGTTGGAATAGTTTATTTAATACTTCGCTGTTAAATGTGCGGATACAATTTGTAATCTCATTTTTGATCTCATTTCCACCTGAAATCATCTCTGCAATAAATGCTCAAGCTCAGCAATTATTTATTATTTCTGCCATTTCACCCTGCCCATCCCATTAGTGGTCCCATTCCCACCCTGACTTTGCTTTTTAAAAAAAAAGATTTATGGGTTTGTAGAAAATTTTGAGAATATAATGCAATATTTGTAGAATATAATGTTCCTTGATAATCTCATTTACTTTCCCCTCTTAGGACAGAGAGGTGGTCCAGTGGTTAGCACTGCTGCCGATGGCGCTGTGGACCCGGGTTCGAATCCCGGCCCTGGGTCACTGCCCTGGTGTTTGCACATTCTCCCCATGCCTGCGTGGGTTTCACCCCCACAACCCAAAGATATGCAGATTAGGCAGATTGACCACGCTAAATTGCCCCTTTATTGGAAAAAAATTATTGGGTGCTCTCAATTATAAAAAATAATAATAATAATAATTTTCCCTCTTAACTTCCTAATTTCTTTACTCCCTTTCTAATTTCTTTTTTAACTCTCCCTTTCTGTTTATTTATTTTGTGTATTTCTCTTTATTTCAATTTTTTTTTGCCCTCTTTGTCTTCATTGAATCTATGGGCCTGAATGTTCGTAAAGACGACAGAAAGGCTCCCCGGCTTAGCCAAACTGGCGCCGGAGTCTGAATTCCGAAGGTTCACAAGCTCCCACCATTTTCACCAAAGGATCAGCAGAGGCAGGTAATAGCTTGCACATCACATGGAGGCAGCTGCAAATTGAGAAGTGCAACTGCCTTCAAACAGATCTAATTTTTGTAACTGGGCTGTCCAAATCATGATTTGCGTGCTTTAGAACCTTCAGGGAAAAGTCTAAAGCTGCCAGATTTCTTTGTAAAGACAGTGTACCTTTTTGGATCGGTCCAGGGACACCTTTGGGAAAGATCAGCTGCCCTTTGGGAATACTCAAAGTAGACATGAATGTACGTAGAAATGGATAAATTCATTGGAATTGTTCAGCTGTCAAGGAAACTATCAGCTGTCAAAAGAATTGCCAAGCTGATTGGAACTGTTAAGGTGTTAAGGGGACCATTAAACTGATTGGAATTAGCAATCTGTCAAGCGAACAGTGAATTTGTCAAAGAATTTAAAGCTCATGCCATTTAACTTAAAGCTATATGCTGCAGTTCTTTTAAAAACTGCTTGCTATTTCACTCTGTCTCTTGACATAAACCTGATGGATATCAGTTTAGGATTGTGCTACATGATTAATTCAAAACTCTATCATTATCACAGTGGGTTGGTTGCTTGTCAGCTTAAGTTTTATGGATTGCGCCAAGTGGTTATAAAGGGTGGGATTTACCGGCTGTTCACGCCAGTGGAAAATTCCTGTTCCATACAGGGTATTCGGTAAATTTCACACAATGTATTTGATGCGGGACTATGAATATAAATGCATGGTTTTATAAGGTTTTAAGCACTTAAGGGAATGGAAATATAGTGAATGGGTTTTAGGAATGAGCGTGTAATTTTCAAATAGGGCAGTCATCGACAGAAATAAAGGGATGGCAGGGTGCTCAATGGGGGTTTTATGTGGGCGGGTGGTCCATGGGGTGGGCTCCGTGGTGCAGGAGGGGGCTCCGTGTTCATAGGAAGGGGTTCCTTGAAAGGGGGGGGGGGGTTCTGTGAGGGAAGCGTCATGGAGGGAGGGGGGGGGGCAGGGTTCCATTTAGATTTTTACAAATCAAGGGATCTATAAAAAATCTAAGTTGTGGGTGTCCATCCCACCAGCGTGTTGTGAGACCCATCCCTTTATGTTTTTTTTAAACTAAGAGCCAAAATTGCAGTGGAGAAAGCCACCCTTGGGGCTTGTTTTTCATACCTTCTGCAAATAATGAGAAAATTCCACCCAGAGAATGTAATTTATTCATCTCAGTATGGGTCCTGAGTCCTGCCCATGCTGAAAAGCGGGTGAATTGACAGGAAGGTGTCAGGGGGTAGTGGGGGCATGGGTTGGAAAGAGTTGGTGCTTGGGGTAGGGTAGAGGGGCACAAGTTGGCAAGGAGGCTATGTGGGGCCAAGGGGGGCAGTGGGGAGAGCAGCTTAAGTTGGCATGGAGGATGGGAGATGCCTTGGGGGTTGGGTGGGAAGGCATAAGGTGGCATGGGCTGTCATGGATACAGCATGGGGAGAGTGAAGGCGAGTTTTTGTTTCATTGTTTTACAGCTCCAAGTCGCCGAGCATCGAGGCGGGCCTTTCACATAACCTGCCTCTTCACCCTGTCTCCGTTAGAGAGAAGAAGGTTAAGAGGTGACTTAATTGAGGCATACAAGATGATCAGAGGATTAGATAGGGTGGACAGTGAGAGCCTTTTTCCTCGGATGGTGATGTCTAGCACAAGGGGACATAACTTTAAATTGAGGGGAGATAGATATAGGACAGATGTCAGAGGTAGGTTCTTTACTCAGAGAGTAGCAAGGGCGTGGAATGCCCTGCCTGCAACAGTAGTGGACTCGCCAACACTAAGGGCATTCAAATGGTCATTGGATAGACATATGGACGAGAAGGGAATAGTGTAGATGGGCTTTAGAGTGGTTTCACAGGTCGGCGCAATATCGAGGGCCGAAGGGCCTGTACTGCGCTGTAATGTTCTATGTTCAGTGGGTCTGACAGCCACACTCCTGGGACTCTCTGGGAAACCTGATCCTGAGTCAGGTTTGAGGAGCTGGGAATTTGTTTGTTTAAGCAGAATATATATTCCCAGACTCTGGGAAACTTGATCCTGAGTCAGGTTTGAGGAGCTGGGAATTTGTTTGTTTAAGCAGAATATATATTCCCAGACTCTACTGACCACCATTATAAAGGTTTGCTATTGCAATCCAATGTCATTGTTGATTTTAGTTTCCCAAGTTCTTTGCCCACCCTCTCAAAATTGGCCTTTCTCCAATTTATTACCGTTGGTCTTTGTCATGCTCATGCCCAGCTTAATTATTATCTGAAAAGCATAGTGTATTGTGTCACTGTGGCTTCGAAAGTCGCCTACTTTTCTTATCTACTTTGGTTTGTTCCCCATTACTAAATCTCCCTTAACCCTCTCTTGTTGGGCTTCTTGCACATTGGGTTCAAAAAGAATCATGTACACTTGTCCCCTTTACACAATCTGCCCAATTAGTTTCAAAATAGTTGAAATCCCCCAGAATCACTATTCAACGCTTTTTATATTTCACAAACTGGTTGCATTTTTTCCTCCACCTCCCTTTCTGAAGAGGAGAGAGATGTTTGCAGAGCTTCAGGGATACAATAGTGGAGTGGGACTATTTAGATAGCGCTTTCAAAGAGCAGGCACAGGCATTGGTGAAGCAAAAAGCATCCTTCTGGGCTATCTGGTTCTGTGAGTACCACTTCACTTGAACATACTCAAACTTTAACAATTGCTGAACTCCAGCAGAAATCAATCCAAGATGCACGAGAATTGCAGTCACAGAAATATATGGATGTTTGCAAGAGATAACCTTGCAGGCTTCAAATACTTAGGGAAAGAAAGCCTTGACTGCACACACTCAAGTCTCACACATGCAAGTGAAGATTTTTTTCAGCGTTTACAAGCTGTAGCAAGCAAAGCTTTCCCTGTTCGAGAAACACTGTCTTGGAGATGGCCTTCATCCAAATGGGGAGGAGTACCCATCACAGGTTGACGCAGAGTCAAGAAGTGGCAGGGCCTGAGTCGTCAGAGGCAACGCGGCCTCAATAAGGTCAAGGTGCTGGCGAACAGGGTCCACTGCACAGCAAGCATTGACTCGACCATGGGTGTAGCGCAGGCAATGTTTGTATCTAGAAATAGGAAAAAGGAGATCCTCTGGATGTGTCAGGGTATGGTTGTTCACATTTGCCAGCTACTCTAGTATGTACTGTGGATACAAGGACTCTGCAGCATTGAGTAAATGGCTGTCTGGGTGCCTTTTGAATATAATGCCAGGGGCTTCTACCCCATGAGGTAACAGCATGGCGGGCAACTTCCTGCCTGCCCCGCCAAGAGACCTCGCATGGACATAATTAATGAGCTGAATAGTGGGAAATTGAGCCTATATCCGGCATCCTGCTGCCCAGTGGGAGTCACTCGACTTCCCTGCCCATCACCAGAGTGAAACTCCACTGTTGCCTCACAGCTTCAGGGACCCGGGTTCAATTCCAACCTGTGTGACTGTGTCATGTTTGGACGTTCTCCCAGTGTCTGCATGGGTTTCCTCTGAGTGTTCTGGTTTCTTCCCACAGTGCAAAGATGTGCAAATTTGATGGATTGGTCATGCTAAATTGACCCTCAGTGTCAAAAAGGTTAGGTGGGGTTATGGAGTTACGGGGTAGGGGGCTCTTTCAGTGGGTTGGTGTAGACCCAATGGGCTGAATGGCCTCCTTCTGAACTCTAGGGATTCTATAATTCTAACGGAAAATTCCACCCAACATTTTCTACTATAAAATATCAATCTCATGATTTTTCTTTACACTTTGCAATAAAAACAGGTTAATGTGTGTGCATATGATTACAACCAGACATCATGGAATGACATTATTTAGATGCGCTCCAAGTAACCTTTAAATGGCTAAGAAGGCTGACATTGTGGGTCATGCTTTCTTGAAAGATTTTCTTCCAGAATCTAGCACTTAAGCACCATAAACATCAATGTTCAATTGACTTCAACTAACTTCAGCATTCATTAATCAAGAAAAGTAAGCTAATAATTGTGAATTGAGTTGGTATTGAAACACCGATGTGATAAAAGTGCCATTCCCTTGGCTAGATACTCTCTCAGCAAATATGTTACAGAACAGCTTTACTGAGATTACCACTGTCCTACATACACCAACACTGCTGCCAAAAGCGCCAGGCTAGGAGCTGAATAAATTTAACACTGCAAAGAGCAGTCCTGCCACAAAGCACTTGAGAAGTCAAGTATTCGCTGAAACATTGGCAACTGATTAATGCCAATGGTTGGTACACTTGTTGAAATAGTGCTCATATGCTGCCATTTCACCTGCAACTGGAGAAACGTTAGTTGGAAGCAGTCGGCTGGCATCCCATCATCCGCAATTTGTGCATACTCCATGCTGCAATCAAGTCAGGTACTATTTCCAGGTTTTATGTTAATAATGTTCCTTGCTATTAACCCGACCAGACTCCATTGCAAAGATCAGCTGAATATGCAGGACAGCTAGATGTCGTGATATGCCACAACGGAATCTGTAGTTGGCAACAGAAAGCATTCTATCAAGAAATTCCAATCTGTCCTGGCCAACTTCCTGGTGACTGCTGCACACAGCTCTGCCTGCTTCTACGATGGACTTGCCTGCAACACAAGTAAATTGCCGGATGGTTTCAAATGTTCCCAACCCTCAAAAAACAATGCTGTGCCCTGCCATACTTCAAACAGTCACAGCAGCTCAATAAAGACCAGACTCCAGCTGTTTATTGGTTTACCAGGATTAAGCTACAGAAATCCTTATCCCAAGACTTCACTAGGCTAAAAAGTCAGAAAATCCTCAAATTGCAGGTTTGAATCACGCCTTTGCTAACACACAAAGAGCTTGCGCCATTGTGCTCTGAGGACATATGAAGGCCTCAGGTTTCTGTTCCGGAGATTCAATTTTTTCAAAAGCAAATCGCTTGCCTTGCAGTTGGATTCTCTTTTTTAACTGCAGTGTTGTGGTAAAAGCCTGCTGTTCATGAAAAGCAGATTTCCGCGGGGATTTTTTGGCTTCACCAAGGTTAGGGTCCAGGAGAGGAGTGCTTCAGAAAAGTTAGCTTCATTTCAAACGACATGTCTGCAGCGAGTGTGGATGCAATTTTGTAAACACAGGAAGTCGACCACAGGGGGAAGCACACAAAACTGTGTCCCTTTGAGTGAAAGCGTGTGTGATGAGGATGAGGGTGAGTGAGCTGAGGAGCAAAAAAAATCCATAGCCATAGTCCCAGATGCCGATGGGCAGCCTTTCCCTTTGAGCGGGCGAGCTGACTTGTGGTGATTTAACCTGAGGATCACCACACCTCAGGAGAGGGGCAAGGTTGAGAAGGCGGGCCTTCGTGATCCATAGCAGGCAGAAACCAAAAACAAAACAAAGGAAGCAGATGTACTTATCCCCAGGAGCTCTGTTAATTGGGGCATACACACGCGCACACAGCACACTCCCGCTGAGGAAACCCAAATCTGGCGGTTGGCCAGCTCATCTTTGGGTAGGGTTAGCTTCCATAGACAATCCACAGGCATTGTTCAAGCTGTGTAGATAGCCTATAAACAAATCTGCCAGATAAACTGAAGATCCATAACTGCTGAGCTGAGATTCCGCGGGAGCCAGAGATTCAGAAAGAAATTTTATTTTAAAGAAAAGGAACGCAGTCTTTGAAGCCCTGTAACTTACTCGGGTTTTATGTTGTTATTCTATCTGAAAAGAAATGTTCACCCATGCATGTCACACAGAACAGCTAGACAGTTTTACACATTCCAAATGGAATAGCCAGTCTTCCTCACCCCTGAAGATATCTCTTGCTTATGCCAGTTTTCGCATAAGGAGGCAGGATTTGAATACTACCATTAATTCCCACTCAAAAACAAGCACCGTGTTCTTACCCTTACCCCCGGGATCATTTTGGATCTTTAAATGTCAAATGCGCCCTTTTTTCTCTGGTTACATTTTAGAAAGGAAAACCCTTGCATATCTGTAAAGGCGCAGCTTTGGTGCTCAGGTGGTTGCGAGCGACGCCAACTGTGCCGGTTCAATTCCCGTACCGGACCCTCGCCTGAGGCGTGGTGACCCTCAGGCTAATTCACCACCGTAAATTAGCAGCCTATGGTTCTCTGGGACTGTGGCGACATTGAAATTTTACATGATGCAATCCTTCCAACACTGATAGGGCATATCCAGCGAGGCTGGTCTACGAGTGGGATTTTAAAGGGATTAACTATCAAGCATGAAGATAAAAATACTGGAATCTGAAACAAAAACAGAAAATACTGGACAATCTCAGCAGCTCTTTTAGTGATATGCATAAGCAATTGTACATATAAATATGTTTGACCTCCGACCACAAGGTGTCAGGCAATTTATACCATGTGACATGCAACCTAGCGCGAGTCTGTCGAAGAAGTCATCGGGTTAGTTGTGTTTGTGATTTTCCCTGTCTGTTAGTATTAGTTTCCAACTCATGGTATGTTATACAATAATAAATTTGACCAGTCTAGAACTAGATGTTCTTTGGTACACTGATTCAATCATTGTCCATGCACTACAACATAACATGGTATCAGAATTGGTGATCTTAAAACTGAAGAATTTCAGTAAAACTGGGCGAAATTCTCCCCCAACGGCGCGATGTCCGCCGACTGGCGCCAAAAACGGCACCAATCAGACGGGCATCGCGCCGCCCCAAAGGTGCGGAATGCCCCACATCTTTGGGGGCCGAGCCCCAACATTGAGGGGCTAGGCCAACGCCGGAGGGATTTCCGCCCCGCCAGTTGGCGGAAATGGTGTTTGTTGCCCCACCAGCTGGCGCGGAAATGCGGCGCATGCGCGGGAGCGTCAGCGGCCGCTGACAGTTTCCCGCGCATGCGCAGTGGTGAGAGTCTCTTCCGCCTCCGCCATGGTGGAGGGGTGGCGGAGGCGGAAGGGAAAGAGTGCCCCCACGGCACAGGCCCGCCCGCGGATCGGTGGGCCCCGATCACGGGCCAGGCCACCGTGGGGGCACCCCCCGGGGTCAGATCGCCCCGCGCCCCCCCCAGGACCCCGGAGCCCGCCCACGCCACCTGGTCCCGCCGGTAAATACCAGCTTTGATTTACGCCGGCGGGACAGGCAATTACTGGGCGGGACTTCGGCCCATCCGGGCCGGAGAATTGAGCGGGTGGTCCCGCCAACCGGCGCGGCCCGATTCCCGCCCCCGCCCAATCTCCGGTACCGGAGACTTCGGCGGGGGCGGGGGCGGGATTCACGGCGGCCAACGGCCATTCTCCGACCTGGCGGGGGGGTCGGAGAATGACGCCCCAGAAGTGTGAACATTTGAAAGACATGGGGCTGGATTCTCCAATGTTGAGGCTATGTCCGGAGGAAGTGTCTAATCCTACCACGACAATATCGGCGAGACCCCAGCACCGACCCTCCGACCGGTGAGGGGCTAACAGCCGCACCATGTAAAACACACGGACTTTACGAAATAAACGGCTGGAGGATTGCTAGTTCCGTGGCCGCGAATGCGCACGGCGACGATCTGCAGCAGTAGCGCCGTACAACATGGCGCCGGCCACGCGAGGACCCGACCTGCCAGATAGTGCCCCACTGGACACCCCCTCACCACCCCCCACCAGTCCTCCCAGCCATCATCCCCCCCAACTATGGCGACTCTGGACACAGTCCACAGCCGCCACACCAGGTTCACGATAATTGAGAGTACACATGCCCCGCGCCATCTTGAACTCAGCCCAGTGGGGGCGGAGCATCAGGGGAGGGCCTTCAGGTCCTAAGGCCATCCCAACGGCATGCGGCGTACTCCCCAATGACGCCATTTTGGAGGGGGCAGAATATCTGAAAACAGGCGCCGTCCCTGTCGCAAAAAGGGATTCAACGCCCAATCGCCGATTCCGAAATCGGCGTCTGGGAACGGAGAATCCTGCCCACAGTCTTCAAATTCGGAAATGGTACTACACAAAAAAAAACGGAGAACATCGAAAGAAATCTCTCAGAGTGCTAAACTGGGGTGAAATTCTCCTGAAACGGCGCGATGTCCGCCAACTGGTGCCCAGAACGGCGCCAATCAGACGGGCATCGCGCCGCCCCAAAGGTGCGGAATGCTCCACATCTTTGGGGGCCGAGCCCCAACATTGAGGGGCTAGGCCGGCGGCGGAGGAATTTCCGCCCCGCCAGCTGCCGGAAATGGCCTTTGTTGCCCCGCCAGCTGGCGCGGAAATGACATCTCCGGGCGGCGCATGCGCGGGAGCGTCAGCGGCCGCTGACAGTTTCCCACGCATGTACAGTGGAGGGAGACTCTTCCACCTCCGCCATGGTGGAGACCGTGGCGGAGGCGGAAGGGAAAGAGTGCCCCCACGGCACAGGCCCGCCCGCGGATCGGTGGGCCCCGATCGCGGGCCAGGCCACCTTGGGGGCACCCCCCGGGGCCAGATCGCCCCGCGCCCCCCCCCCCCCCAGGACCCCGGAGCCCGCCCACGCCGCCTTGTCCCGCCGTTCAAAAGGTGGTTTAATCCACGCCGGCGGGACAGGCAATTTATTGGCGGGACTTCGGCCCATCCGGGCCGGAGAATCCAGCGGGGGGGCCCTCCAACCGGCGCGGCCCGATTCCCGCCCCCGCCGAATATCTGGTGCCGGAGACTTCGGCAACCGGCGGGGGCGGGATTCACGCCAGCTCCCGGCGATTCTCCGACCCCGGCGGGGAGTCGGAGAATGACGCCCCTGGTAACAGAATCAAATGGAAAGTTTGAAAACGCCTCAGTGACTGTAATGTAGATGGCAACTGGCAGGCATTTAAGCAACAGTTCACATTGTATGTGGCAGCCTTAGGACTACAAGTGCAGGCTTTTCCAGAAATTTTCTAGGGTTTTGGTGTTTTGTCTTTCACCTACTAGATTCATCTCAAAAATGATGCTCAACCAGTGATACATGCTCCGAGAAGAGTTCCAGCATCATTATGTGACCGTCTAAAAGCTGAATTCGACAGAATGACAAATATTTGTGTGATCAAAAAGATCGAAGAGCCGCCAGATTGGGTCAATTTAATGGTGTGTGTTAAAATACAAAATAATGTTCTCAGGATATGCACGGATCCTAAAGACCTCAATGCTAACATAAAAAGGGAACACTATCCGATACCTAAGCGAGAGGAGATCACAAGTGAGATGTCTGGCGCGACATATTTCAGCAAACTTGATGCTTCGCAGGTATTCTGCCAACGCAACTTAGACAAAGAGAGTGCTAAGTGCTGTACGTTCAATACTCCATTTGGTAGATATTTCATTCTTCGTATGCTCTTTGGCATAATCTCAGCATCAGAAATTCTTCACAGAGCGATGGAACACATTGTTGAATGCATTCAGGGTGTTCGAGTGTATGTCGATGACATCTTCATTTGGGGTTCCACACAAGAGGAACACAGTGAAAGGATAATATGAGTATTGCAGAATGTCTAGAAAAATGGGCTATGTCTTAACAAGGTCAAATGTCAATTTGGTGCGAAGGAAATAACATTCCCAGGAGACAGGTTGTCTGCTCTTGAAATAAAGCCTGATGACATGAAAATACAAGCTATTATGAATATGCTTCAAGGGCAGCACAGTAGCGCAAGTGGTTAGCACAGTTGCCTCATGGCGCCGAGGTCCCAGGTTTGATCCTGGCTCTGGGCCACTGTCCGTGTGGAGTTTGCACATTCTTCCCCGTGTTTGCATGTGTTTCACCCCCACAACCCAAAAGATGTGCAGGCTAAGTGGATTGGCCACACTAAATTGCCCCTTAATTGGAAGAAATGAATTGGGTACTCTAAATTTATTTTTTAAAATGAATATGCTTCAACCAACAGGCAAAAAGGGAGTACTGAGAGTACTAGGCATGATTAATTTTATTGGTAAATGTGTTCCAAAACTTCTTAGCGAAGACAGTATGTCTTAGGGAAGACCGAAAAAAGGTGAATAACTTCACTTGGACAGACAAACATAAACAAGAGTGGATCACATTAAACCAGGTCTAACGACAGCTCCAGTTCGAACATTCTTTGACCCGACTAAGAACACCAAATTTTCGTCAGATGCATCGAAGGATGGTTTATGTGCAGTTTGCCTGCAACAGAAAAATGGTAATGATTGCAAACCATTAGCATTAGCATCCAGATCGATGACAGAATCTGAGTGTCGCTGTGCTCAAATTGAAAAAGAATGTCAAGGATTAGTCACGGATTAGAGAAATTCTACAGTTACGTGTATGGCCTACGCACTTTCCTTGTAGAAACACATCACAAGGAAATGTGTGATTGGTAGCCACCGTCAAGAAAAACCTTAGTGAGATGTCACCTCGCATCCAAAGGATGATGAAACTTCAGAAGTATGACTTTGAATTGATCTGTGCACTGGGCATACACATTGTAGCAGCCGATGCGCTATCCAGAGCTACAGCAGCACTGGATGACAATTCCATGGGAGAGGATGTGCAAGTGCATGTGGATATGATCACAGAAACACAACCAGTGTCAGATGCAAAGTCAAAACTGATTGTTGCAGAAATGGAAAAAGATGAAGTTCTGCAAATGGTGATACATAATCTCAACACTGGATGGCCGAAAGGTTCATTCTCCAACTATCATAATATACAATCAGAATTAAGTGTAGCAAATGGTTTATCACTAAGACAACAGAGAATTGTTATCCCACAGTCTCTGCACAACAAAATACTGCAAAAGATGCATAAGAGTCACCTTGGAATCGAGAAATGCAAGAGAAGAGCGCGAGATATGGTATATTGGCCAGGAATAAATAAAGATATAGACTATGATGGAAAAGTGTACCACTTGTCAATGATACCAGTATCGATAAGCAAAGGAATCGATTGAGGTGGGCAGAATTGTGACAATTCCTTGGCAAACGGTGGAGATGGATTTATTCTACCTTGAAGGTAAAGAATATTTGTTAATAGTCAACCACTATTCAGACAAGCCTGAAGTGACACAGTTGTTAAGCTCATCAGCCAATTGTATCATGCACACGAAAGCAATATTTGCACATCAAGGCATCCCTCAGGAATGACAATGTTCCATGTTTCAATTGTAAAGAATGGATGGCATTTGCACAGTATTATGACTTCAGACATGTAACATCGAGTCCACTGTATCCTCAGTCTAATGGCAACGCGGTAAAAGGTGTGCAGATAGTCAAACAACTACTGAAAAGATCCATGGACAGACAAGATGATCCATATCTAGCATTGCTTTGCTATCAAGCATCTCCTTTAAGTAGTAGGTTGTTGCCATCAGAACTGTTACTGAGTCGAAAGCTGCGAACAACTCTGCCATGCCATAACAACAGCGAGTAAATGACAAGATAAGGAATCAGATGTAATCTCAAAAGAAGAAGCAGAAGAGTTACTATGACAAGTCAACCAGGGCTTTGAAACCTTTAAATCTGAATGATCTAGTGAGGGTGAAGGATTCTGATGGCTGGTCAAAATGTGCAACAGTATTACAGAAAATAGGGCTGACATCTTACACTCTAATCACAGAGCAAGGACAGGTACTAAGGAGAAACAGATGGACACTCCTGAAAGTTAAACAACCTGTTGCTCAACTGCAAACAGACGATGTCTATGAAAGCTTGTATTCTTCAAAATCAACACAACCAGAGGACGAATCAAATATCATTGCACAGTCTGAAGTTCCGAACAGTGATGTGGTCGTACCAGTTGCACCGACAGAAATGCAAGACTGTCAAGCAGATTCATTAGATCTACCGAAGCTAAGAAGGTCAACAAGGCACAGAAAGAAACCTGAAAGTCTGAATCTGTAATTGAACAATGCAACTGTACATGATATAAATTATTGTGCTATGCATATCATATATAATATTTATTGAAATTATGTATACATGTTTTTGTTCAAAATCTCAAGGAAAGGAGATGTAGTGACATGCATAAGCAATTGTATACGTAAATATGTTTGACCTCCAAACACTAGGTGGCAGGCAAGTTATACCATATGACACTGTAACCTCGAACAAGTCTGTAGACAAAGTCCATTGTGGTTAGTTATGTTTGAGATTGTTCCAGTTAAATAAGTGATGTGCCATCAATGACCACAAGATGAGTAGTGAACGTAACTGAGGCTTTAATAAACTAAACAGAAAGTCTCCTGGCCTCTGATCCCGAACTGGGTCAGAGGCGGAGACCAGCCACCTTTATACTGAGCCCCAGGGGAGGCAGAGCCATCGGGCAGTGGTTTACCACATTACATGTAATACAGTAGCCGTTTACCACAATACACATATTATATACTACAGTGGTTTACCACATTCACCCCCTGTTTAAAAAAAAAAAGAGTCCAGCAGGGGTGAAGTGGACTTAAAGATCAAGTGTGTCGGGGGCCTTGACCTTCCGCCGTGATCGCCTCAGTCCCGGCTGTGTTGTGGGCACCGGTGTCATGACCTGCATGCCCGGGAGCATGTTGTCCTCTTCTTCACCCAGTAGTTGAGTAGGTGGAGGGGGGGGGTGTATGGGCAGTGGTGGTGGTGATGGTCGCCGGTGGGCCTGCAGGTACCAGTTCTTGAAGTAGCTGGGTAGTGGTGGAGGGAGACGGTGTCGGGTCGGGGGGTGGTGGTGATGGTCGCTGGGGAACCTGCAGGTGCCAAATCCCGGAGGGAGACTGTGTCCTGTCACCCGTCATGATGTGCCATTTAGGCAAATTGTGGATTGGCATGGAGGAGCAAGACCTTCTCGAGGAGGGGATCTGATTTATGACTCCTCGCATGCTTCAGGAGGAGGATGGACCCTGGGACTGTCAGCCAGGATGGGAGCGAGACCCCGCAGATGGACTTCCTGGAGAAGGCAAACATACGTTCGTGAGGGGTCTCGTTGGTGGCAGTGCACAGGAGCGACCGGATGGAGTGGAGCACATCGGGGAGGATCTCCTGCCAGCGGGAGACTTCTAGACTGTAGGGCCAGGAGGACGGCCTTCCAGACCGTCGCGTTCTCCCTCTCCACCTGTCCGTTGCCCCAGGGGTTTGTAGCTGGTCGTCCTGCTAGAGGCGAAGCCCTTGCTGAGCAGGAACTGACGCAACTCGTCGCTCATGAAGGAGGAACCCAGATCACTGTGGATGTAGGTGGGGAACCCGAACAAGGTGAAGATACTGTGCAGGGCCCTGATGACGGTGGCAGAAGTCATGTCAGGGCATGGGATGGCAAAGGGGAATCTTGAGTATTCGTCAACAATGTTGAGGAAGTACGCGTTACAGCCCTTTGAAGTCGATGCTGAGGCGCTCAAAGGGGCGAGAGGCCTTCACCAGGTGCGCTCTGTCTGGCCGATAGAAAGGCGGTTTGCACTCCGCGCAGAGTTGGCAGTCCCTGGTCACGGTCCTGACCTCCTCGATGGAGTAAGGCAGGTTGTGAGCCTTGATAAAGTGAAAAAAAAGGGTGACCCCCAGGTGACAGAGGTCATTGAGGAGGGCTCGGAGGCGGTCTACTTGTGCGCTGGCACATGTACCGCGGGAAAGGGCATCTGGGGGCTCATTGAGCTTCCCAGGTCGATACAAGATATCGTAGTTGTAGGTGGAGAGCTCGATCCTCCACCTCAGGGTCTTGTCATTCTTGATTTTGCCCCGCTGTGTATTGTTAAACATGAAGGCAACCGACCGTTGGTCAGTGAGGAGAGTGAATTGTCTGCCGGCCAGGTAATGCCTCCAATGTCGCACAGCTTCCACAATGGCTTGGGCTTCCTTTTCGACGGAGGAGTGTCGAATTTCAGAGGCATGGAGGGTACGGGAGAAGATATCCACGGGCCTGCCTGCTTGGTTGAGGGTAGTGGCCAGAGCAAAGTCCGACGCATCGCTCTTCAACCCGAACGGAATGGACTCGTCCACAGCGTGGATTGCGGCTTTGCCAATATCTGCCTTGATGTGTTTGAAGGCCAAGCAAGCCTCAGCCGTCAGGGGGAAAAAGGTGGATTTAATAAGTGGACGGGCCTTGTCTGCATAATTGGGGACCCACTCGGCATAGTAAGAGAAGAACCCCAGGCATCTCTTCAGGACCTTGGGGCAGTGGGGGAGGGGGAGTTCCACGATGCGGTTGGGGTCGGGCCCTAGGACTCCGTTTTCCACAACGTAGCCAAGGATGGCTAGGCAGGTTGTGCAGAAAACTAATTTGTCCTTATTGTAGGTGAGGTTCAGGAGTTTAGCAGTGTGGAGGAAGTGCCGGAGGTTTTCGTCATGGTCCTGCTGGTCATGGCTGCAGATGGTGACATTATCTAAGTACGGGAATGTGGCCCGCAGCCCGTACTAGTCAACCATTCGGTCCATTTCTCGTTGGAAGACCGAGATCCCATTGGTGACGCCAAAGGGAACCCTGAGGAAGTGGTAGAAGCGGCCGTCTGCCTCGAAGGCAGTGTATTGGCGGTCCTCCGGGCGGATAGGGAGCTGGTAGTACGCGGACTTCAAGTCAGCTGTGGAGAAGACTCGATACTGCGCAATCTGGTTGACCATGTCAGATATGCGGGGGAGGAGGTACGCATCGTGCTGCATGTACCGGTTGATGGTCTGACTGTAATCGATGATCATCCGGTGCTTCACCCCAGTCTTGACAACCACCACTTGGGCTCTCCAGGGGCTGGTACTAGCCTCAGTGATCCCCTCTCGTAGGAGTCTCTGGACCTCCGACCTGATAAAGGCCCTGTCCTGGTACTGTATCCTGCTCCTAGTAGCGACGGGCTTACAGTCCGGGGTGAGGTTAGCGAAGGACGAGGGTGGGGCGACGTTAAAGGTCGCAAGGCTACAGGCGGTGAGGGGGGGCAGAGATCCACCGAACTTTAAAGTAAGGCTTTGTAAATGGCACTGAAAGTCGAGCCCCAGTAATAGGGCAGCGCAGAGATGGGGAAGGACGTAGAGCTTAAAGTTAGTGTACTCTACACCTTGTATAGTAAAGGATGCGACACAGTACCCCCGGATTTCTACTGAATGTGATCCGGAAGCCAGGAAGATTTTCTGGGTAGCGGATAAAATTGGGAGGGAGCCGCACCTTACCGTATGTGGGTGTATGAAGCTGTCTGTGCTCCCAGAGTTGAAAAGGCAAGCCGTCTCGTGCCCGTTGATCTGGACGGTTATCGTAGATTTTGTGAGGTGATGAGGCCGGGACTGGTCGAGCGTGATAGAAGCGAGCTTCGGAAGGTGATGGGTAGGCCGGTCGGAGGTGGCGGCGGCCAGCGTATGACACGGTGAGTAGGGCTCCCGGAAGGCTGCGGAGTGGTCCCAAGATGGCGGCCCCCCATGGGTCGCGCGTGGCATTGGAGATGGTGTCAAAGATGGCGGCCCCCATGGGCCGCGCATAGCGGGTGAAGTACAAGATGGCATCAAAGATGGTGGCCCCCATGGGTCGCGCATGGCAGGCGAAGATGGCGGCACCCACGGGTCGCACATGGCGGGTGGCGCGGCAGCTGGGGGCGGCCCCGACAGGCAGCGCTGCTGGGCCTAAGAGTTTTAGGGAGAGATCGGGCCTGGCAGGCTTTCGCAAAGTGGCCCTTCCTCCCACACCCGTTGCAAGTCGCGTTCCGTGCAGGGCAGCGTTGTCTGTGATGTTTACCCTGGCCGCAAAAGTAGCACTTCGGGCTTCCGGCGTTGGCAGGCTGCTGCATGGCAGATGCTTGCGCCGCACTCGATCGGATGATGGCAGCGCCCACGAGGTCCAGGAGGGTGCCGCGTGGTCGGAGGTGTAGGCCTCCAATGTTCTGGAAGGCCAGCTCCAGCGAGTTTGAGAGCTGCACTGTCTCGGGGAGGCCCAGTGTACCGCCTTCTAGCAATCGCTGGCGGATGTAGTTCGATTTCATGCCTGCGACATAGGCGTCCCTGATCAACAGCTGTGTGTTGGGTAGCCGATACTGCCTGGCAAGCACAGTTCCGGCCGAGTACCCGCAAGGCACGCAGGAATTCAGCTAGTGATTCCCCAGGACGTTGTTGCCTCGCATACACCTCGTTTATAGACTTTACATATTGTCCCTTCAGCAGCATTATCGCCTCCGTATATGAGGGGGCGTCCCTGATGAGAAGGCAAACTTGCGGGCTCTACCGTGCGTTGAGGATCTGCTGCTTTTGGAGGTTGGTGAAGTCTTCGGTGGCGGATCCGAGGTACGCTTCGAAGCAGCTTAGCCAGTGCTCGAATGTTGCAGTGGCGTCGGCTGCCAGTGGGCCCAGCTCCAGGCGATCCGGCTTGAGTGATGAATTCATCTTCAAAGTTTAGTTTATTAAATTGATATGCCATCAATGACCATAAGACAAGTAGTGAACGTAATTGAGGCTTTAACAAACTAAACAGAAAGCCTCCTGGCCTCTGATCCCGAACTGGATCGGAAGCGGAGACTAGCCACCTTTAAACCGAGACCGAGAGGAGGTGGAGCCATCAGGCAGTGGTTTGCCACATTACATGTAATACAGTAGCCTTTAACCACAATACACATATTATATACTACAGTGGTTTACCACAATATGTTCGACTAGTCTAGAACTAGATGTTCTTTGGTGCATCGTCTTATCATTGTCCATGCAGTAGAACATAACAGGTCTGACAGCATTTGTGGAGAGAGAAGGGAACTAACGTTTCGGGTCTGGATGACTCTTTGTTAAAGCTGGAACGAACAGAGCAGCACGGTGGCGCAGTGGGTTAGCCCTGCTGCCTCACGGCGTCGAGGTCCCAGATTCGATCCCGGCTCTGGGTCACTGTCTGTGTGGAGTTTGCACATTCTCCCCGTGTTTGCATGGGTTTCGCCCCCACATCCCAAAGATGTGCAGGGTAGGTGGATTGGCCATGTTAAAATTGCCCCTTAATTGGAAAAAATGAATTGGCCACTCTAAATTTATAAAACAAAATAGGATCAGATTTATACTGTTGTGGGAGGGGGGAGCATGGAGGAGGGGGCTGAATGGAGGGCCAGCGATAGTTGGAAATTGACAAAGCTGTCGTGGACAGAAAGACAAAGGGAATGTAAATTGAGGTAATTAATGTTGACCTTTAAGAGTTCGCATCATTTGAGGCATCAATTATATCTTTTGGATCAGAGAAATACTAGTCCATGTGAACTGGCAACCCTTGACCTGGAAGCATGAACTTGTACATGGAAGCCATGTGGCAGGCAGGCAGACACTAAGAGGAACAGAAGGCAATCAGTATGATGAGTTAAAGGCGGTGTTAGTAGATCCACATTATGACTGATAGGAGCGGAGAGTGGAAAAGATTCTGGAAAGAGGTGCACAATATGGGGAAGATTACTCAGACAGAACCCCTGTGTCCGTGGGTGCTGCTGCCTGTAGAATATTAGCTAAATCCTAGAAGGAAAGGGACTTGGATTCTGATTGGCAGAACTTTGTGGCTGGAACGGGGACATCAAAAGTAGAATTGAATTCCTACTAACCCTGCAAGATAGTCTTTGTTGCATGTGTTGTTCTGTATGTTATTGTTCATGCTGATCATGGTTTTCTGTTAATTTATGTTTAACTTATGTTGATTCTGATTTGGGAAACAATTTTTTTTTAAATTTAAAAGGAAATTTTGTTCAGTAATTGAGTAAATTCGATTGACACTGCATTAACAGCTGTCACATCATTAAAGCGTACTTTCTTAATTATAAAACGTAATTTTGAGGTGAATGTTATGGGCAATTAATGTATAAATCTGACAAGTTCTGAAAAATATTGGGGAAGCTGAGATGAGAAAGTGTATAAAGCAAATACCAGAGCACCATAAATCAAATAGCATTGTGATATCTGAGGTATCTGGTACCTGTGAACTGCAGCTCCAAATGTGGATCTCCTTAACTGATAAGAATTAAGGATTGAGAAGGGCGAAACAGCTGGCTTGTAATGCAGAACAATGCCAGTAGCGCGGATTCAATTCCCGTCCCGGTCTCCCCCAACAGGCGCCGGAATGAGGCAACTAAGGGCTTTTCACAGTAACTTCATTGAAGCCGACTTGTGACAAGAAGCGATTATTATCAATATTATTAAGAAAATAGGGTGAATTAATCACAAATGATACAACACGCATGTAAAAATGCATGCTGCCACAGACGCCTTGTCGGGAGGGGAGGGGTGCTTGGTTCTGTTGGCTGCACCAGATTGTGGATTGGATAGATGCCAACAGAACATGGTTCGATCCCCAGTCTAGCTGGGGTGGATTCTGCCTTCTTGCCCTACCTGTGATGGAGATCATGGTGCTGTAGGTCAGACTTGTCTTCAGACAGAGAACATTTGGTGATTACATGCAGGATTAAGATTAAGTTGTTCCCATTCTGGAACAGAGAAATTGGTTGGCACGTCATTAAACCGGACTTCCCTCATCACAAAACTTAATTTTCTGTGGTGAATTTAATGGGCAATTAGTGCTCCTCGAAATAATGTGAGAAAGTGAGAAACCGTGTAAAGTAAACGCCAAAGCACCATAAATCAACCAGCAAGTTCTAGTGATTTGCAACTCACAGCATATCTATTAATCCCTGTGTTTGCTGGATAATTTGCACATTAATAATGGCATGCATTGTGAAAATGCCATCAGTTTTTCAGCATCGCAGCAGATGTGACTTTCAACTTGGTTGGTGCTTATTCAAAACTAGATCTCAAATTTAATAAAACAATTTGACACAACAGCCATATTAAGATTCCCCTGTATTCACCTCCTTAGCCCATCTCTCCATCTCAGTCTGCTTTCTCTTTGTATCTGCATATGTGTGCTGATTGCCTTCACCCTCCGACACATCTGCTTACTGCACTCCTTGCAGTCTGCAGCTCTTCATTGCTTCTGGTCACACGGTGTCAGTGTCTGTGCAGCACGGTAGCATAGTGGTGAGCACAATTGCTTCACAGATCCAGGGTCCCAGGTTTGATTCCCGGCTTGGGTCACTGTTTGTGTGCAGTCTGCACGTTCTCCCCGTGTCTGCGTGGGATTCCTCCGGATGCTCCGGTTTCCTCCCACAGTCCAAAGATGTGCAGGTTAGGTGGATTGGCCATTCTAAATTGCCCTTGTCCAAAAGAAAGGTTAGGTTCGGTGGGGTTACTGGGTTACGGGGATAAAGGGGGTAGGGGTGGAGGCGTAGGGCTTAAGTGGGGTGCTCTTTCCAAGGGCCAGTGCAGACCTGATGGGCTGAATGGCCTCCTTCTGCACTGTAAATTCTATGATTCTATGTATCAGCCTTCTTGTCCACAGTTATCTATCAACAAACTCAACTATTCCAATGCACTACTGGTTGGCCTCCCACATTCTACTCTCCGTGAACTCAAGGTCATTCTGAACTCTGCTGACTGCTTCCTAACTCAAACTAAATCCTGTTCACCAATCACCTCTGTGCTTACTCAAGCAATGCTTCAATATTAAAACTCTTATGTTTGTTTTCAATCACTCCATGGACTGTGCCTTCCCTATCTCGTCTCCTTCAGCTCTACAACTTAAGGGGCGGGATTCTCTCATCCCACGGCAGAGCATCCACGCCATCGCGTCTTACGACGGCGTGAACGGGCCGCTCACAGGACTAATTCTGGCCCCTACAGAGGGCCAGCAGGGCGCTGGTGCAGTTCACGCCGCTCCAGCTGCCACTCCAGGCGCGAACTGTGCACCGCGGGATCCGCGCATGGGCTGTGGCACCTGCGCCAACGCGCACATGCGCAGTGGTGCCGGTGCCAACGTGCGCATGTGCAGTGGCTTCCATCAACGCGCCGGCCCCGACGCAACATGGCACAGGGCTACAGGGGCCGGCACGGAGGAAATGAGTCCCCCAGCTAGAGAGGTCGGCCCGCCGATCGGTGGGCACCGATCGCGGGCCAGGCCGCATCGGAGGCCCCTTCCAGTGTCGGAGCCCTCCTCCCCAGAGGCCACCACCCGACCCTTCCACGCTGAGTTCCCGCCGGCTTAGAGCAGGTTAGAACGGCGCTGGCAGGTTTCAGCATTTCCACGACGGCCGCTCGGCCCATCCCGGACTGAGAATCGGTGGACCGGCCATGTAGAGCGGCCCGCAACTGCCGCTGCGCCAACCACGCCGGCACCAATGGCGGAGAATCGTGTGCCGGTGTTGGGGTGGCGTGGCTAGATCACGGGGATTCTCCAGCCCGGCCCGGGGCTGAGAGAATCCCGCCCAAGGTCTCTGGGTTTATCTAATGCCAGCCTCCTTAGCCCATCCCGCTATCTGAGTCTACTTTCTCTTTGTATCCGTATAGGTGTGCTGATTGCCTTCACCCTCCAGCACCTCTGCTTATTGCACTCCTTGCAGTCTGCAGCTCTTCATTGCTTCTGGTCACACGGTGTCAGTGTCTGTCTGATATTGCTTCCAGGTCAAGGCATGCCACCACACATGGACCAGCATTTTGTTTTATCCAAGAAAGGTACAATTGATCAGTTTGCCATTGGTGCAAACTCTTAAAAAGTCTTTCTAAAACACTCTTTAAAGCATTTACAGATTTCCATCGACCTTGAAAATAAATTAACCATTGTCCTTACTGCACTGTTTCTGGTTCAAAGGTTATCAAACTCCAACATAAAGCAGCTTCAGAAGAGATTGAGATCCACTTTGTTGTGCTGAGAAAACTTGTAAAACTTATAGACTCCGATTAGATCAGGAATATGGGGGGGAGAGAAAACAAAGAGATAGGAATGATGACCGATCAGTGACATATTGATCCCCTGTGGCTTGCTCCAACTTCCAATTCCTTGTTCCAATGTCTGCATGTGTGAAATCATTTGAGAAAACAACAGGGTTTGAGGGTGGCTACTTCGTCCCCCTTGGTAAAATCGTTTGCTGACCTGTTCCAGCTCATGCGTCAGAATGGGCACTTGGGTGGGTTCTCTAGGTTAGTTAGGAAGAGGAGTGGACCATTCAGCCCCTCGAGCCTGTTCTGCCATTTGCTTAGATCATGGCTGATCAAATCAATCAACACTTAATAAAGAAAAGCCTCAGAAATCTTTCTAAGCCACTAATGCAGTGTTAGCGTCAAGACAAACATATAAAAGAAAAATAAGTTTTACATTCCAAAATGCCACCTTCAAGATGGAAAGTGTAATCCAAGAATCTGTAAATAAATGCTTTATAAATAGTTATTCCCCCTGAAGATTAGCTCCCATACTATGTTATTGTAAGGTATAGTGAATTTTATTTAATTGCCAAACAAAAGATGCTCTCTACAATGTTGACTTTTGGAACCATACAAAAATGATCAGTATGTTGAATAAGGAGCATTCAGTGCACTTTCTCTATTAACCAGGGAGCTATAAACAGTTTGTATGAGATGCAAGGTTGCAGAATATCAATTAGCTTGTCCATAATAGTGCAGTAAAACGAGATGATGCATAGGCTGCAATACACAAGCACTTTATCTTGGAAACCTTTGGATTAATGGAACGTGGAGACAGTTTAGATTCTCCTTCCTTTTCATTTAAGTACTTCTTTAAAAATGTCACTTCCTTAGCTGCTGTTTATTGCACGCCCTTGCCCAACTGAGAGCATGATCAGTGATCTAATTCCAGCCAATCCAAACTGCACCCCTCTCCCTCCCCAACCCGTACCTCCCTGCTCCCCCCCCCCCCCCCCAAAACGAGCACCCCACCATGTACCCCACCCCACTGAAGCTTATCCCTACCAGGAATAAAAAGAGCATGCGTAAATAAAAAATGAAGCCACCAGCATAAGAACTAATTAGTCCCCTGAGCTTCTCTGCTTAATTTTCCTGCCGTTACCATGATGACACAGAAATTGATGTTTTGCCTGGACATCAAAGATTTTACTCATTACATTTGCAATAGAGCTGAGCATGTGGGCCACTGACAGTTCAGATGTCAACCCTCCCTCACCTTCCCTGATGCAACTCAACCCGGGTACGTATCTAAATCTTGAGATGTGCGGTCCCTATTCAATTGTCCAATGCTCCTGCAGCAAAACATCTGACTTTTGTTCCATTATTTCATCCAAGGCTGAGGTCAGGGGATTATGAACACATTGCCACATCCTATGTGACACACCGTGCTCATTCATACTTAGGAAAGCCAAAGGGGAAAAATAATGCACAGGCTGCCTCCCAACTAATTCCTCCGTCGAACACATAGATTACCCAGGACTGCACAACAGGCTCGTTCTGTTTCCCATCACCTTCCTTCACTGGGTACCACCGTAAGAGCCAGACTCAGGGTTCCAGGGAAAACCTTAGTAAAGGGAAAGATTATCTGCGGCAAAGATTCATTGGCATGTTCTGGATGCCTGCCAGCTGCCAAAAAGTCAAACGTGTTCCCTTTACTTAGTTTCTTTATGGGGGAAATGGTATGTGCCGCTTAACCATCTCCTGACTGAGAACTCTCCCACTGCCAATCGCTGCAACTGCAAATTGTATGTGCATGGGCATCAATGAGCATTAAGTCCTTTGGTGACTATGTATGAAGGCACCCAAAATGTGTTGTAGAGTTTCTCAGTGTAACCGTTCTGCAATAAACGTTTCTGTTTCTGAGTTGCACAATTTTCATGAACTCCTTCACAATGTCTTTACAAACAGGGACCGGAGGTGTTCTCCCCCCCCCCCCCCCCCCCCCCCCCCCCGACCCTGATTATCGCTGATTTAAATCTCGTTTTTGTTCCCTCTTCGAATGGATACCAATGATAATAGAAATAATGTAGGGGCATGCATGGCTGGAAGGTGGATTCTTGAATAAAGTTCAGACTTCCCTCTCCCAGCACCCTTCTGTAATCTGGAAATCCAGACAAATTGGGTGGAGGGTGTAGTGTAAAACAGGACTAACATAGTAACCCGTGTACAATACAATAACAGTAATAGCTCAATTCGTTATAGGCTTCAAAACAAAATCTCATTTATTATTGCCAAATTTTGATTCATACTTCAAATGTCATTCAGTACTCACAAAAATAACAATGCAATTTATGGCCTGTAGTGGGGGCAGGAAAACACATGGCAGGTAAATGAATTAACAACTGGAATATGTCAGTGCTTCAGGGAATAACTTCAAGTGTCTTTTTATCACAACCCTCCTTAAGGAAACATTGCCAGACGCCCACCTGAATGATGCTGTTGATGAAAATGATCAAAGCACTCAAACCCTGCAATGTGCAGTGGGCTGGCATCAACACTGTGAGAAGGAGACATTTGAAAAACTCTCAAAAAATGATCATTAGACGTAAGCTGCCTTTGTGTGTCAATCGAACAGAAGTATGTTCACAGGCTCAGGCTGAGAAGACAGAGGAAACTGTCAGTAAGAATCAAGAGCTCTGCGAAAACAGGGATTTATACTTGGAGAGGCTGCTTTAGGTGGAATGGCCTGTTGTGAGTGAAGGTTCTTCAGCAGCATGGAGAGTCAAACATTTTTTTCCAGTCGGAACAAATCAATCATGTATATACGTAGCTTGCCTTTCCCTTGTCTATCAAGTTGTCTTAACCCTTCTATGAGGCCACAAATAAGTACCACCTTTGGTAAACATGATGTGGATTCACCTGAGGAAGGAGCAGCGCTCCGAAAGCTAGTGACATCGAAACAAACCTGTTGGACTTTAACCTGGTGTTGTAAGACTTTGTACCTTTTGTAAAGCTAGTGCTCTTGCTACCTATAAACTACGCATCAATTTAATACACATCAGCTCAAGGAAGGGAGATCCACACAGGATTTTGACAGGATCCAAATTGTCGTTGATTTGCAATAGTATTTGCAAAAAACAGCGTTGATACACTCCCCCAGCAGGCACCAGGTAGCTAGGTTGAACCTTTACTTTCAAACCGAAGTATGGAGTTGTACATTGTCATAAAACGTGTACAATTGTGTATCAAAGTGTACAATGAATTAATAAATTATCTATGTGAATATACTCTTAAACATACCATTTCTTCATAAAATATACATATTAGCATTTAATAGCTTGATAAAATATGAATGAACATAATAAAACAAGTCTCAATGGAAAAAAGTGAATATAGGTGGTCTCTATTAATTCCCAAGATAATTACTTAAAGGTTAAAATTGCTGCAGTGCTCCATTATTAGAATAACATATTCATTAGAAGCTTCCTCAAGCACACATGAATAAACAAGCAGATCTTTTTGTATCATGTTGTTTATAATACTGATGGTTTAAGTAGGTTTTTAATTTGTTTCCCATTCTGAATGTTTACCAAATATAAAAGCATTAACATACAGAACACGCAGAACTCTTCATTTCTGACACAGAATAATCAAACATGCCTGGAGTTTCCATTGGACTTCTTTGGGTTGCCCATTGTAATTTCAGGAAAGAATTGGCAGAATCCCAGGAGAAATGGGCTAATTGTCAGCTGAGGTTTCATTTCATTGGGCCATCAGGACAATTCCTGTGAAAAACCAAGGCTAAAGTATCAGGATATGTGTGGGGTCCACACACACTTATTTATATATACTCAAAGGTTTGGCACAATCCAGGAGACAAGTTCGTGGAATCAAAGGTATCGGATGCTGGGATGAATGTGTTAAAATACTCGAGGGAAAATCAATTGCTTATTATGAAGCATGACTATCTCTTTAGTTCTTGGTTGGATGGGGAAGTCCACAAGCATTAGGGTTAATGGTTGGAGGAAGACATACAGATCTTGGGAATAATTCATCCTTTTCCGAAAAAAAAAAAATGACTTCATTCTGTTCAAGGAAGAGAAAAAAAGATTCCTCTGAATTTTGGCAGAATGTCTCAGATACTGCAAATTCCAATAAAAATAACATTCACTCTCCCTTTCCTCATACATTCAATCTGACAATTTAAGAATATCAGCAAGATTTTCCAGTTACATCTGCACAATTAGTTGTGATCCCCAATATTACTTCTATCAGTGCTCTATTATTCTGCACTGACAGCTATGTGCTTCAATTGTGGACAGTGCAGCACCAGATGGAATAAAGTTCAATTTTCCTCCTTCTCCCTTCAGCTGTTGGGAAAGGTCTTATGAGTGTTCAGAATGTGCCATATATTATTGTAGAGTGTATTTGGTCCTCTAACCGTACTCAATTTTCTCCAGACCTCAAAAGGCTAATACTGTTTAAGCTTCTCTCATAATATTGTGAAGTTCTTAAAATAGCGACCCACACCAGCAAATCAGAGGTCATTGTCTATTGACTTGCACAGATCGCCATAAATAATAATAATCTTAATTATTGTCACAAGTAGACTTACATTAACACTGCAATGAAGTTACTGTGAAAAGCTCCTAGTTGCCACACTCCTGCGCCTGTTCGGGGACATAGAGGGAGAGATTTCAGGATGTCCAAATTACCTAACAGCATGTCTTTCGGGATTTGAGGGAGGAAACCGGAGCACCCGGAGGAATCCCATGCAGACACAGGGAGAACGTGCAGACTCCACACAGATAGTGACCCAAGTCGGGAGTCGAACCTGGTACCCTGGAGCTGTGAAGCAACAGTGCTAACCACTGTGCTAAAATATCTCATTCAATCCAGAACCTTGGAAATACCTGTCAAGGTTTCCACCTGGGTAATAAGATTTTGAACAAAAGGCAAAGAAAGATAACACAGATTTCAACTTGGGTTGCAAAACTGTAAATATGTTCTCAATGTGCACAGCTATGATGTTCACAAAATTCGCTCTTCCCACCTCCAATGTTCAAGTGCATAAAGAGATTTTAGGGTAGAGGACAGGTGTGTGAGGTGTGCAGGAGGCCCTGCAAACCATGTCCACATGTTTTGGGCATGCCCGAAGCTGAGGGAATTCTGGCAGGGGTTTGCGGATGTCATGTCCACGGTACTAAAATGAGGGTGGTGCCGAGTCCAGAGGTGGCGATTTTTGGGGTGTCGGAAGACCCAGGAGTCCAGGGGATGAGAGAGGCTGATGTTTTAGCCTTTGCCTCCTTGGTAGCCCGGAGACGGATATTATTAGCGTGGAGGGACTCGAAGCCCCCAAAATCAGTGCTATGGGTTAGCGACATGGTGGGATTTCACAGACTTGAGAAAATTTAGTTCGCCCTGAGAGGATCAACATTAGGGTTTGTTCGGAGGTGGCAGCCGTTTATCGACTTCTTCAGTGAAAACTAAACTGTCAGCAGATTCAATAAGGTGGGGGGGGGGGGGTATAAAACCATAAATGCCTTAAGAAAATGTTTGTTAAAAAAAAAGTATATAAAGAGATCAGCTCTGTTTGGATTCCCCTGTTCTCCCATCTTTGGAGATCCCACATAACGTTCATGCAGGGCCACCATTTGGGAGAGGCTTTCAGGAATTAAAAGGGAACAGCTTTAAATTTGTTTCACTAGATGAATGGAAATTATTTTGCGCACTGGAATGCCAGTTTTCTTCATTCTGAAATATTTATCCTTTGACAATTGTACAGTAAGTAAATACACCATTGGGTAAAGAGCACTTGCTGCCCAGTTAGGTCACTGGTCCAACAAGAAATAAATCCAGATTACTTCTATTTCATTCCGCTCAGACACCACGCACTCTCCTGAGATTCTTTTCTTCGCTTCAGTGCAGCGCTCTGACCCCATGCAAATAAGAAAGGCCGAAGTACAATCGGGTAACAGGAATCTCTGTAACTTTTTTATTTGTGACTGTATCAAGTCAAAAACGACCTCGCAGTTAATATGTTCTAAGCACTACGAACCTATTAGAAACCAATGAAAAAATTGTCCATTAGTTTATACACTTTATTTAATGATCCCCGTCTCCTTTTGAACCACCCATGACTCCAAGAATGCTCCTTAGGAATAACACAGAACGCAGGGCTAACGAAGAGTTGTACAAACTACGTAGCCTTAAATGTTGGGAAAGCTGTACATGTCCAATAGTGGCACAATCAATGTAATCAGATTGGAACTGAAATGATCTTTTTTTATTTTTTAACATGTTCTTTTAAGAATCAGAACAGCACATGTTTCCACTTTATTGCCTCTGTGATAATAGATTGCCTAAAATATGAATATGAAAGCAAAGATTATAAACCAGTGTTTAGTTATCTTTGTCACCATGCTCCTTGACAGGAACTCCAGATTTGTATTGTTCTACAGGCCGCTGTCCATTAGTGTGACAAATAGATAAAAGATGGGAGACTCAACTATTCACAAAACCTTGCTAGGTTTTCAAATCAGCAGATCAACTGCATGTTCTTGAACTCTCACATTTCTCAGTGGAGAATTTCTACATTATCTATTGTAGAATATCTACAACTGGGCGGCAAGAATATGAAATAGGGCAGTGTATCTTTTATTTTAATTTAGAGTACCTAATTATTATTTTTGCTCCAATTAAGGGGCAATTTAACATGGTCAATCCACCTAACCTGCGCATCTTTGGGTTGTGGGGGTGAAATCCACGCAGACACGGGGAGAATGTGCAAACTCCACACGGACAGTGACCCAGGGCCGGGATTCAAACCCGGGTCCTCAGCGCAATAGTCCCAATGCTAACCACGACACCACCGTGCTGCCCAGGGCAGTGTATCTTACCTGGGATTGATTCAATGATGCGATTGTTGGATCTTAACTCACCAGCGGTAGTGCCCCCTAATAATTGCTGGGAATGGAACATTGTAGTGAGGAGGGTGGGAGGGAGGGGAATGGTGTTGGACGGTGGGTGGAAGTAAAGAGTGTTGAAAGTACAGGTTTCCCAGATATGCTGCTGAAATTAATATCAAGATGCATTGCAAGTGTTATCACTGGGTTTTCCTTTTGACAGTCAGGGGCAGATATGGTGGAGGGGTGAAGAGGGCAGAGGTCCTTGGGGAAGTTTGTGGTTGAGAGAGATTCTGGCGATTGGCACTGTATGAGGAGGTCATTGGGTTGTTGAGAAAGCGGAGGCAGTTCAAATCAAGGAGCAAGGGTTCAGCTGATCATGGAGAGGACAGGAGGTAAGCTCCGTAGGCCTGGAAAACATGTTCCGGATCATCCTGGCCCACAAGCAGTGCTGTAAAAACCCTTACCTTATGAATGTGGCCTTCTCAACTCCAAGAAACCCGGCTGAAATAGGTCCAAAGTGAAGCCTGTAAAAGTGGAGGCACAGGACCCACTTTGAAAGCTTTTAGTAACGGACCTGCTTCCTGTGAGCATATTGGCCACCTGACCTAACCTCAGCAGTACAGACAACTAGGCCGCATTCCCAATCAAAAGATTAGTCACTTCTGAGTAAATTCTTCAGTCCAGTGCAAAATAAAATGATTAAACTTGCACATGGTGTGTACAGGATTAATCTGGAGTCTTTACAGATACTTGAGGAAGAAATGGTGACATTATAAAGACCTGTGAGTAATTATCAATTTAGATTTAAGTCCTCTCAATCGCTGATGGATTCTAAGTGATCTGCTGGGTATATTCAGCAACATTATAATAGAAAGCAGCAAATACCAAAATTGACTTTTATACTGATACAGACAAAAAAGACTTTGGCCTAGAACCATGGACAAGCACTGTCCCATCACTTACTGTGCAATGGAACCTTACCAGTAAATGCTAGCTTATGAGTTTGCAAGCTCAGCCGCAGGGCACGTACTCTGCACAGAGCTGGCAGGGGTCCATGTTACGTCACGGGTATCTCCAAAGGCCACCTACCCCACACATTCCAGATAGTCAGAAATTCACAAACCAGTTCTGAGGCCACGTCAGTTCTGTCCACCCTAGCCTCAGCCCCGGCTGCCACCTCTTGTCATCGGCCTTGTAAGAAGAATACAATGGCAATGCTGATGAGAAAACCCCTAGGTTTGCTGTGCACTTGGCCTTTCTCTGCTTACGTTTGCTGGTATTGTGACAGGAGTCTGGCAGTACCATCAAGAGGACATGTGGTCTTTTGAAAATCGAACTGGGTTTCCCTCTTTCATGTGAGTTGTGCTGGATCTTGTAATATGCTAAGACAGATGGATCAGCTTCTTCCAATAGCACATTGGTGAGTTTACACCCACATTCCGCAGCCAGCTACCTTAAATTCTATTATCTTGCCACTGACGTCATGTCCACTCTGGCCACTGAGTCAAGCTATACCGCACTATTTAAAACCTTACTAACCCACTCACCCCTTGCTAAGCTTCAAACTCCACATCCTATTTACTTCTACAACCAAAATGTTACCAGTTTCTACTGCTACCGAAACCGTGTGCGTGCTCTTGCCACCGCTAAATGTAAATTCTCCATCATGCATCCTGCTTACAGTCACCCATCACCACTGCCTCACAGCGGCAGCAATCCAGATTCAATTCCGACCTTGGGTGACTGTCTGTGTGGGGTCTGTACATTCTCACCGTGTCTGCGTGAGTCTCCTCTGGGTGCTCCGGTTTCCTCCCACAGTCCCAAGATGTGCAGATTAAATGGATTGGCCAGATCAATGTGCCGAGTTGCAGGGATAGGGTGGGGGAGTGAGCCTAGGCAGAGAGCTCTTTCGGAGGATTGATCTGGATGGGGTGGGCCAAATGGCCTCCTCCTGCACTGGAGGGATTCTATGGAGAGCAGTGATCATAACATAACCTGCAACTTGTCCAAAGTAGGCACCTCCTGCTTGTATTTGTTCATGTTTGCTTATCATTCTCACCCTGTACCCCAACACATGGAATGTAAAATCCTTGTCCTCATCTTCGAAACCCTTCCTCGCACTACCCTACCTCTGTAACCTTCTCCTTCCTACATCCTTTACTCCTGAAACTTTGCCCAGAGTCACACTCCCCTGCTTTTGTTCCATCACTGATTCCTGAGCAATCAGTGACGTTGATCCTAAACTTGGTTGCCAAACCTCTCCAGCTCTTCACCTCTCTCTGTGTTTAAAAACATTTTTAAAAACTTCTTTTAAATCAAGCTTTCAGTTGTCTAACTAACTCTCCCACTCTGGTTTGCATCGCCGACTCTTGAATTTAATGGTAATAGTGCCTGTAAGGTGTCTCAGGATGTTCTTAATGTTTAGTCATTGTACAATACAGGTTTTGGTGTCTGCAGTACTGAACCTGTCACTTGATGGCTACATGTTTCGGAATGTCTGGAATCTTAGTTTATTGAAATTAAATTGAAGAGGTATAGTGATTTCATTGTGTAATTAAACTTTTGATATCATGTCCTTTCCAATCTCTCCTCAAAGGGAAACCAGGTGTAAATGTAAATATACGCCAGATAATCAAAACCTGTTCTCTTGGCTTACATCCTGGGACCACTTAAGATGGAACAATTTAAAAAGAAACTTAGCTATGAACTTGACAACTTCTGCATTAACCTTTCCATTGCTGCAGGATCTGTGTCACCAAGTAAATCTCTCTAAAATTAGAAACGCAATGCATATTTTACATTTTGTTTAATATTCTTCTTTTGTCTGCAAAGCATTATGAGAGTCGAACCATTCCCCCATTCCCCCCCAAAGAATCCATACAATGCAGGAGGCCATTCAGCCCATTGAGTCTACACCGACCCTCTGAAAGAGCACCCTACTAGCCCACTCCCCCGCATTATCCCCGCAACTCCACCTAACTACACATCCTTAGGCATTAAAGGGCAATTTTTCATTATCATGGCCAATCCACCCTAACCTGCACATCTTTCGACTGTGGGAGGAAACTGAAGCACCCGGAGGAAACCCACTGAGACACAGAGAGAACGTGCAAACTCCACACACAGTCACCCAAGGCCAGAATCAAATACGGGACCCTGGCGCTATGAGGCAGCAGTGCCACCCCACTGTGCCATCGTGCCACCCCCAAGAGGAATTTGAATGGGAGGGTGTTTTACCAAGCATATGTTCTATAATCTGTCAGATGGAGACACTTTTGGTCAGTCAGTCAGCCACACAAAAATTGAGATTGTGCTGTCACACTGGGCTGAAAGACTTCCAATTAAAAAAACATTTCTTGATGTATGCTCTGCAGTCCATCTCCTGGGGAATATAACTTTTGTAGTCAAGCACGATTTACGTGCAAATATCCAGCTGCCT
This sequence comes from Scyliorhinus torazame, assembly GCF_047496885.1. Lineage (NCBI taxonomy): Eukaryota > Metazoa > Chordata > Chondrichthyes > Carcharhiniformes > Scyliorhinidae > Scyliorhinus > Scyliorhinus torazame. The sequence continues at coordinate 179,727,286 of NC_092718.1, forward strand.
CCAAATTATGCCACCGAAAGCCTGCTGGTTTGGTGGAGTTATGAAGTCTCCCTGGCGGACAATGAAGGTCTGAGCTGCGGAAGCATCAGTGTTTCACTTACGTAACCTCGGAGGCATTGAGCCTGAACTAATCTGAACAGAATTGAGTTTCACGTTACATTGTTTTTTTTTTAACATTAGCAGAGTAAGCACATGTTTCAGTGCCTGCAGGATAGCCATTTGCACCTTATTTTCAGAACCACTTCTTCCATTAAATTCTAATGAACAGCGTGTCAACAAAGCTCCCACAACACCACAAAAAAACTGAGGCCAGGAAATAAATGAGATTACCAGGTACAAACATACGAGGTTGGCCATTTGGCCCATTCTGACTTGCCCATTCTACTTATTGATTACTGCGGGAATGCCCCAACAACATTGCTAAAGTTACGTTTTTCCAGTATGAACCCTTGTCCCCTTGTCTTATGTCCACCATTAATTTTAAAACAGTATTCTGGATTAACCTTTTCCGTATCATTTACTTTCATAACTTTTATAAGACCTCCGTTTGGATAAATCTTTTCCAGCTGGATGAACTCCATTTTCTCCAGCTTTTCTCATAAGTCAGACACCCAACACTAGGGATGAACTTCACTGCTTTGCTCTGCATTGCCTTTAACACTGAATAACTCCCTTCTTAGCAAACAGAACTAGGCAGAGCACTGCAGATACAGCTTAAACCTGGATACTGAAAACAGCCTTACTTCAGTTTTGATTGTAATTGGTTTGGATGTAAACATTAAATAAGAACAGAAAATGCTAGAAACACTCAGCAGCTCAGGCAACATACATGGAGAGTGTTGTGACCAGATTCAGATTCCTCGGTTGGTCTCAACAAAGGTTGAAGTTTCCTTTCAGGACGATGTGCTTTTTCCAAATCAGAATGTATTTAACTATTTATGCAGTGAGCAACAAGGAACCAATCAACGAGATTTTCGCGAGTTAAAGAAAGAACAAATCGATTAACCTCCAAAACCTAGGAACAAAAATAACAAAAACACGACATCACACACACAGGTATCACTGCCACTGCAGATGGTGAAATTTGAATAAAAATCTGGAATTAAAAATTGTCGTAAAAACCCAAATGGTTCACTAATGTTCTTTGGGGAAGGAAATCCGCCATCCTTACCTGGTCTGGCTACATGTGACTCCAGACCCACAACAATGTGGTTGATTCTTAACTGCCCCCTCAAGGGCAATTAGGGACGGGTAATAAATGCTGGCACAGCCTGCGATGCCCACATCCCATGAAGATGAGGAGACTGAGTGCAATGTTATACAGAGTCAAGTGTGTAAATAAACAGTGCGCAGGATGCAGAGACTGCAGAAGGTTAGTTCAGTGTGGCAGATGGAATCTAATGCAGAGAAGCGTGGAGTTAAACCCTTTTGATAGGAAAAATGTAAAAATCTGAATTTTTTTTGAATAGTGAGAGACTGAGAAATGTTTGCATTCAGAGGGACTGTCCTTGAACACAAATCACAGATAGTTAACATGCAGATGTAGCAGGCAATTAGGAAGGCAAGTGTTAGCTTTTGTTTCATCGGGTATAAGAGTAAAGAAATATACTAATTATACAGGTCATTGGGGAGGCCAGACCTGAAGTACTGTTTGTAGTTTTAATGTGTACAATTAACGGGCTTGAAACCCGGGTCTGCCCCACACTGTGATGCTCTGACTCCCTCATTGGGAACTCCACCAGCGGGCTTTGATGCAAGCATGTCCAAGCCGCGGTGGAGCACAAGGAGGGTCAAGTGGGTCAGGGCACTGATGAAGTGCCCCTCTGTTGCTGCCAGGTTGCAGAGGAGTGGTCCCCCAAGGGTCCTGGGAATTGGGTCCCCACTCCCAGTGTACGGCCCCCATCAGAAACCTCCCTCAGTCACCCCCATGATAGACTTCCAGGAGACCCCCCAGATGAAGAGCATCAGACAGTACAGTGAAAACGTAATTTTAGTTCACCCATTCATGACATCTGCTGCCTCAGATAAAGGTCTCTGCTGGGGGTCTCTGATGGGGGAGTCCCTGATTGGGAGCAGAATCTCTGATCGGGAGGGTGGTCTCTGATGAGGGGAGTCTCTGATGGGGGGGAGGGCCTCTCCGATGGAAGGGGCTATCTGATGAGGGGGCTGTCTGATGGGCAGTCTCCGATGGGGGGGCTCTCCGAGGGGGGGGGGCTCTCCGATGGGGGTGGGGGGTTCTCTGATGGGGGGGGCTCTCCGATGGGGGGGGGGCTCTCCGATGGGGGGGGGGCTCTCCGATATGGGGGGGCACTCCGATGGGGGGGCACTCCGATGGGGGGGCACTCCGATGGGGGGGGCACTCCGATGGGGGGGGCACTCCGATGGGGGGGGCACTCCGATGGGGGGGGCACTCCGATGGGAGGGGGCACTCCGATGGGGGGGGCACTCCGATGGGGGGGGCACTCCGATGGGGGGGGCACTCCGATGGGGGGGGCACTCCGATGGGGGGGGCACTCCGATGGGGGGGGCACTCCGATGGGGGGGGCACTCCGATGGGGGGGGCACTCCGATGGGGGGGGCACTCCGATGGGGGGGGCACTCCGATGGGGGGGGCACTCCGATGGGGGGGGCACTCCGATGGGGGGGGCACTCCGATGGGGGGGGCACTCCGATGGGGGGGCACTCCGATGGGGGGGGCACTCCGATGGGGGGGGCACTCCGATGGGGGGGGCACTCCGATGGGGGGGGCACTCCGATGGGGGAGGCACTCCGATGGGGGAGGCACTCTGATGGGGGGGGGCACTCTGATGGGGGGGCTCTCTGATGGGGGGGCTCTCTGATGGGGGGGCTCTCTGATGGGGGGGCTCTCTGATGGGGGGGCTCTCTGATGGGGGGGCTCTCTGATGGGGGGGCTCTCTGATGGGGGCTCTCTGATGGGGTGGGCTCTCTGATGGGGGGGCTCTCTGATGGGGGGCTCTCTGATGGGGGGCTCTCTGATGGGGGGCTCTCTGATGGGGGGCTCTCTGATGGGGGGCTCTCTGATGGGGGGCTCTCTGATGGGGGCTCTCTGATGGGGGGCTTTCTGATGGGAGGGCTCTCTGATGGGAGGGCTCTCTGATGGGAGGGCTCTCTGATGGGAGGGCTCTCTGATGGGGGGCTCTCTGATGGGGGGCTCTCTGATGGGGGGCTCTCTGATGGGGGGGCTCTCTGATGGGGGGGCTCTCTGATGGGGGGGCTCTCTGATGGGGGGGCTCTCTGATGGGGGGCTCTCTGATGGGGGGGCTCTCTGATGGGGGGCTCTCTGATGGGGGGCTCTCTGATGGGGGGCTCTCTGATGGGGGGCTCTCTGATGGGGGGACTCTCTGATGGGGGGACTCTCTGATGGGGGGACTCTCTGATGGGGGGACTCTCTGATGGGTGGGCTCTCTGATGGGAGGGCTTTCTGATGAGGGGGTCTCTCTGATCGCCAGTCTCCGATGGGGGAGTCTCCGATGGGAGGTTTCTGATGGGGAGGTCTCTGATGGGGTGGGTCTGATGGGAGCGTCTCTGATAGGGGATCTCTGATGGGGTGGGATCTTTGATGAAGGGGCGGGATCTTTGATGAAGGGGCTTTCTGATGAGGGGGGTCTCTGATGGGTGTGACCTCTAATGAGGGCGTCTGAAGGAGGTGACTGATGGAAGTGATTCATGGGGGGGGGTCTGATAGAGAGGTCAGTGGTGGGGGGTTAGATCACCGTTGTGTGCGCGTGCATGCTGTGGAAGCGGGGGCCTTGAAGCCGGACTTTGGGACTGGGCCATCCACGCAAACTGGCAATCTGCGTGCTCTCCACCATGCATACATTTTCATGGTTAAGGAGAGAGACTCGCACCTGGGCCCTGCTCCCAGTGCCAGTGGAGACTAATAACAATTCTTTGCTGGCAGGAGCACTTAGTCTCCAGAACAGTGAATCTTGGCCTTAGTCTCCTTACCTGAAGATGATGAGGAAATGCAGAGAAGGTTCACTAGATCGGTTGTTGGGATGAGGGGATTGTTCTATGAGTAAGATTGAGCAGACTCGGCCTATATTCCAATCGGCGGATTAGAAATTAGCAAACGTGACACCACTGTTTAAAAAAGGAGGTAGGCAGAAAGTGGGTAATTATAGGCCAGTGAGCTTAACTTCGGTAGTAGGGAAGATGCTGGAATCTGTCATCAAGGATGAAATAGCGAGGCACCTGGATGGAAATTGTCCCATTGGACAGACGCAGCATGGGTTCATAAAGATCAGGTCGTGCCTAACTAATTTAGTGGAATTTTTTGAGGACATTAACAGTGCAGTAGATAACGGGGAGCCAATGGATGTGGTATATCTGGATTTCTAGAAAGCCTTTGACAAGGTGCCACACAAAAGGTTGTTGCATAAGATAAAGATGCATGGCATTAAGGGGAAAGTAGTTGCATGGATCGAGGATTGGTTAATTAATAGAAAGCAAAGAGTGGGGATTAATGGGTGTTTCTCTGGTTGGCAATCAGTAGCTAGTGGTGTCCCTCAGGGATCAGTGTTGGGCCCACAACTGTTCACAATTTACATAGATGATTTGGAGTTGGGGACCAAGGGCAATGTGTCCAAGTTTGCAGACAACACTAAGATAAGTGGTAAAGCAAAAAGTGCAGAGGATACTGGAAGTCTGCAGAGGGATTTGGATAGGCTAAGTGAATGGGCTAGGGTCTGGCAGATGGAATACAATGTTGACAAATGTGAGGTTATCCATTTTGGTAGGAATAACAGCAAAAGGGATTATTATTTAAATGATAAAATATTAAAACATGCTGCTGTGCAGAGAGACCTGGGTGTGCTAGTGCATGAGTCGCAGAAAGTTGGTTTTCAGGTGCAACAGGTGATTAAGAAGGCAAATGGAATTTTGTCCTTCATTGCTAGAGGGATGGAGTTTAAGACTAGGGAGGTTATGCTGCAATTGTATAAGGTGTTAGTGAGGCCACACCTGGAGTATTGTGTTCAGTTTTGGTCTCCTTACTTGAGAAAGGACGTACTGGCACTGGAGGGTGTGCAGAGGAGATTCACTAGGTTAATCCCAGAGCTGAAGGGGTTGGATTACGAGGAGAGGTTGAGTAGACTGGGACTGTACTCGTTGGAATTTAGAAGGATGAGGGGGGATCTTATAGAAACATATAAGATTATGAAGGGAATCGATAGGATAGATGCGGGCAGGTTGTTTCCACTGGCGGGTAAAAGCAGAACTAGGGGGCATAGCCTCAAAATAAGGGGAAGTAGATTTAGGACTGAGTTTAGGAGGAACTTCTTCACCCAAAGGGTTGTGAATCTATGGAATTCCTTGCCCAGTGAAGCAGTAGAGGCTCCTTCATTAAATGTTTTTAAGATAAAGATAGATAGTTTTTTGAAGAATAAAGGAATTAAGGGTTATGGTGTTCGGGCCGGAAAGTGGAGCTGAGTCCACAAAAGATCAGCCATGATCTCATTGAATGGTGGAGCAGGCTCGAGGGGCCAGATGGCCTACTCCTGCTCCTAGTTCTTATGTTCTTATATTGGAGATGAGGAGCATAAGACATCATCTTATTGAAACATATCAAATTCCTAATGGGCTGGACAGTGTAGATGTTGAGAAAATGTTCCACCTGGCTGGGGAATCCAGAACAAGGGGTTCATAGTTCCAGAATAAGGGTTAATCATTTAGAACCGATATGAAGAGAAATTTCCTCAAAGGGTCATGAATCTTTGAAATTCTGTACCTTAGACAGCTGATGCTCAGTTGTTGAGTGTATTCAGGATTGAAGTCGATAGCTATTAGGATGCTAAGGGAATCAAGGGATATAAGAATAGTGCAGGAAGATGGATCTGAGATGATCTTAGCGAATGGCAGAGCAAGCTGGAAGGGCCAAATGGCCCACTCCTGTTCCAATTTCTCACGTTCCTCTGCAAAATCTTGGTCACAGAGATAGTGTTTGAAGGAGTGTCTTAAAAAGGGAAAGGCAGCTGAAAAGACAAATGTCTTTAAGGAGAGAATTTCATGAGCTTGCCGTTCGAACGGTTGAAGGTACGGACGAACTGAAGCGAGGAAGAAATCAAAATCGCTGGGATCAATACATTTGAAGGGGCTGTAGAGCCAGAGACCTTTACAGAGAGATAGGAGGGGAAAGGACCCTCAAAGATTTAAACACCTATTGTAGTGTCCAATCATTTTACTATATCTGTAACACTGTCCAATTATTATCATATACTGTGCTGAAAATGACTACTTTTCCCAGGAGACCACTGCTGTCAACTAGTGCTACAATTCGCTGGAGATAGAGAAACTGTTCATTTATTGAAATTAACTTGTAAAGTTAAAGTAATTAAATATTTAGTATCATATTTTCCATCCTGCTCCAACGGCCTACCGCAAGGGAAATCAGCTGGAGCTAGAGATCGCTTGAACTCAATGTCTTATTTACTAATTGAGCTTCATGTATCCATAGTGCCATTTAAATATTTATGGAGTGATTGGGCATCAATCTTGGCCCAGTGATGGGTACTTGTCTCTGAATCAACGGTTTCTGTGTTCAAACTCCAGAAACTTGACCACAGAACCCAGTTTGGCACGTCAGTGCAAAATATCTCAGGATTGAGGGAATGCTGCATTGTCGGAGGTGCTAGCTCTCAGATGAGTTATGTCACTCCAAGTAGCACTATTTCAATGATGCCTTCTCCAAGGCGGCCTTCAGGACCCGCGACAAAGCAGAATCGCCGTCAGAAACTTATAGCCAAGTTCCGCACACATGAGTACGGCCTCAACCGGGACCTGGGATTCATGTCGCATTACATTCATCCCCCACCATCTCGCCTGCGAAATCCTACCAACTGTCCTGGCTTGACACAATTCACACCTCTTTAACCTGGGGTTACCCCATCTCTGGATCTGTAAAGATTTAATCACCTGCTAATGGTCGCATTCCTAGCATTGTTTGGCATCTTTGAATTTATCTATATATGTGTTTCTGGAACATACCTCTTCATTCACCTGAGGAAGGAGCTGCGCTCCGAAAGCTAGTGACATCGAAACAAACCTGTTGGACTTTAACCTGGTGTTGTAAGACTTCTTACTGTGCTCACCCCAGTCCAACGCCGGCATCTTCACATTATTTCAATGATGAGCGGGAAATGTCCCTGGCCAACATTCGTCCCTTTGCTAACACAATCAAACAGATTAGCTGGTCGGGTATCGCATTGCTGTTTGTCGGGCCTTGCTGTGCTCAAACCAGCTCCCACACTTTCCCATGTGATGCTGCTCCTCCAGTGAGTGCTGAAAGTACTTGAAGGGTGATGAAGGCCTTTAAAAGTTCAAACACTCAGCAACAGAGCAAATGGAGTCATACAGTTTACATCGAGGTCACTCTCAGTTGGCAGGGGTGGATGATGACCAAATGCAAAGGCAAACGTTTCGCATCCTATTTTGAGTCCGCAGTAACGCTAAATATTTTTTATAAAACAGACCTCATGGCAACTCAACCTCAAATGTCTGTTTTGAGTCCACAACCAGATTTATTATGAGATGGAACCAAAGACTGGGATAAAATGTGGGGTGAGTGGGGGGAATGTTTACATCGCAGTGAACTGTCTGGACTTCCACGACATATCATTCTGTCACAAGCTTCACCCTAAATATGAGCATTGAAGGACTTACTACAGAGGGAATGTGCATTTGTTCTTAGCTGGGGCTCCCAGCATTTATAATATAAAATTTAACTTAATTGAATTTAATTGAGACTGCTCGTAGTTAATTTTTGTTGATCCATTGTGTTTGCCGAGCGCATTTAAATTCAGATTATTCAGACCGAATGTGAACCATGGCTCATGTGGAAATGGGGCTGCAGGGAACACATTTATATCCTCAGTGTGGCTGCAAAATAACCAAGTGCATTACTGTAAACTGGCTGCCGGGAGCCAGAGTCAGCAATTTTCAGCCTGCTTTGGCTGGTGGCTCTTTCATTCACTCAGAACGCAAATCATTTGCTAGGTACTTCACAGCACCCCAGGGATCTTTAAAGCATTTTCTTGACACATTACCAGAGCTGTCTTTCTTTTAACTCTTAATGATCGATTTTATTTTAGATAAAAAAGAAATTAGCCTTTGCAGAGTCGCCTTAAAAATAAAAAACAGACTTAGCCAGCAATACAAATTAAGTACATACTGCAGTTGTTTTTCAGTGACTGCACATACCTCATACCCCATTTATGTTGCAGTCTCGATTTTAGTGCCAATTGTGATAACATACCTATGCAGGTGTAATGCCTCCTAGGCTAGGGCATACAGTTTTGCCTTCCATGGCTGGAGGGAGAGCATGACTGCCGGCTAATGGAAATGTATCGGAATCTGGGGCTGCCATTTTATTCCAACCACTGCCGGAGATTTCAGCCTTTCAGCATTAACCCAAGGATTCGGCTTACACATTACATGTCCATGGATCATCTGTGGGACAGCCGGAAGAGCTCATGTTCAGAAACTAACTGCTCTGAACCACTTGATTTGCTGTGAATAATTAGAGCTGCAGCAGGGTGACCAACCGTCCAGTACTTTACCGAATCATCCTGTATTCTACAGAATTGCCCCATATTTTGACTGTTTGACCTGCATCATGCACTACATTTCTCCGGAATGCCTTTTATCCCGAATTGCATTGACAACAATGTGGGAAACTGCTGGGAGTCTCCTCTTGCTGCTGCCTTAGCCTCTTTTGCACAGGAGCACTGTTGTCCCACTGTGAGCCATGAGGAGAAGGAGCATGGGGAGTGAGACTGCAAGCGAATGACAGATAATTGATACTGTAACTTAAATAACCATCAGCGAGTAGGCCTGGCAGCAGATGCATGAAGATGCATTAATTGCATAGTCAGTTTATAGCTCCTCTCTCTCTCCACCGCCCCCCCCCCCCCCCCCACCTTCATTCTCACATCCCTCCCCCGAGCTCTCACTCCTCCTCCCGCCACCTTAACCAACCCTGCTCCCACTTGCAACTGCACTCCTCTACTCCCACATCTCTCTTCCCGCCACCCCAATCAACCCTGCTCCCACTTGCAACTCCATTTTTCTGCTCCCACATCTCTCCTCTCCACCCACCTCTCCTTTGTTTTCTTGCATGGTCCAGGTATCCATGTTATTTTCATTAACAGTTGGTCACCCTGAACCGCAGGCCTAAGAACATGCTCTTGCAGTATCCATTGGATGCTAACCTATCCTGGACAACATGGCTCACTTGATCAGCACTCCATCTGCCACGTCAACCATTCATACCCTCCTACGCCAGTACACAGTGGCAGCAGTGTGTACCATCTACAAGATGCACTGCAACAACTTTTCAGGGCTTCTTCAACAGCACCTTCTAAACTCATGGCTTCCATCACTTAGGAGGACAAGGGCAATAGGCACATGGTGTGATGAATGTAAGAAATTGGTAAATATATTTTGTTATATGTATCTCGTGCAGTAATGTGTATCTAGTGCAGTAATGTTTTAAAAGCCTGGGTGAGGGTAAGTATGTATCAGCTGCAATAATATTGTTTTAAAGCCTGGTTTAAAAGACAGCCATACATTGTGGCAGCAAAATGTGCAATTAAGATATTGTAAAAGTGTGATCATCATTCTTCCAAATCCTTTAAACATTTACAAAGAGAGGCTTAATGGTTTTTTGTATGATTTTAAGGGGATTCCCTGGGGAGTAGATAATTAAAAACATTCGCCAGAATTCTCTGGCTGTTGCAATTCACTTTTCCCACCAGCAGCGCACCTCTGCCCACAGGTTTCCCAGTGGGGTGTGGTGGTTACAATGAGAAATCCCATTGACAAGTGGCAAGAAGACAGAATCCCGCCACCAGCAAACATTGTGCCGATGAGAAACTCGTGGCTGGGGAACCGGAGAATCCCGCCCATTGTGTTGAAACCTAAGTAAGTAGGTCATGGGATTTGAGTGGCTAGTGGAAGGAGCCAGGTCTGCAGCAGGTAGGGCTTTAGTTTAGTTTAAGTTCTCTTGAAGCTGTGAGCTGAAAAGCAGCTTCTGCAGTAGACTGTCAAGGATTCAGCGTTCATCTGACAGGAACTCTCTCTTCAGGCAGTCTCGCAAAAGATCTTTCTATCCAAAGATTGGCAAGTAATCCTGTGTTTCCTAACTCAATTTAAAAGTGATTTTGACCTATGACGGATTTTGCTTGATTGGAGATAAAGAAGGTAGCAGTTAGAAGTTAAAGTGATTCCTTTTATTGTCATGCATTGTTTAACTGGCAATTGTAAGCTACATTTATGCGATGTTAAGGTAGTAGAATAATGTATTAATAATGAAGCTTGTTTTCTTATTTTTGCATGGAATCACTTCTGGAGTGAAGTATCCTTTCCTTTACAAATTTTTTAAAAAGCATCGGAGTTTCTGTCCGGATCTTAGCGAATGTTGGGACCTGGATCTGTGATCAGAATAATGGGTATGCCACCAACTGCAAACTTATCTCCAAGTCCCACCACCCTGGTTTGGAACTAGGTCAAAATCCTTAACAGCCATGCAGATATACTTTCAACACACAAAGACAGCAGCCCTCACCACCAAGGGATTAGAGATGGGCAATAATTGCTGGTCTTACCAACAATGCCCACATCCCATGAATGAATGAATGAATATATTTGGCCTCCTGAACCTGCAGTTGGTGGGCAGGAAGGCATTCTCAATAGGAGCCACCAGTTCCTCTCAGCTTAAGTTTCCAGTGATGAAGCAGACAACAGAGTAGTGTTGTGTTTACAGCCCCCACACGTCCAGCTGTTTGAAGCGTGGTATGTTGCAAATCATACTTGGTGTTGAAAACATAAAAAATTAGGCTTCCCATATCCACAGTTGTTCAATATCTGTAATTGATTTTTAATTACAAGTTAAAAGCCATTAGTGCATCAGAGAATAATTAATCAGCAATTCAACTGGTCAAGAGAGCGAACACATAATGAAACCTTGCATTCTCGGCTCAACTGCAAAAGCTCTTCATAGATGACTTCCCAAGTAATTACCTTGTCAACTCACATTTAAATGTAACTGTGCAACAATTACAAGTATTTTCTTTCTCAATTTAATGTAATATAACTTACTCTTCGAACGAGGGCCACACTCAGCATAGCTCCAACAGCACACTTAACTGCAGAGTAATAGAACATGGGTTGAGTCTGGGATTGTTCATTGAATGGGTTTTTCCTCCTAAGTGGAGAGCCGGCAATAAGTAACAGTGAAAGTGAAGAACACTATGCTCTCCTTCATTATGAGTTTAATACAGCTCTGGGACTGAAAATGGGATATGTTGCCAGTCAATGGTTTCACTTAGTCTGAAACGGCACTTTGTAAAATGGAGGTGATTGCCACCAGGTCTGGCCAAAGGGATGACATGGTTCACAAGAGGAGTGTTAGGAAAGCTGCTTGCTTCTGATCAGCAATAAATCAATCAAATTGAAAGTGCTTTAAACAAGATACGAATGGAATGCGCAAACCGTTATGGTTAGAAGCTGCGTCAGAATTGACACAGCCAGTGGCCTTGATTTTCGACAGTGATGTCTCCCGATTATCTGGCAGATCAGTGAAATTCCTGGATAAGCACAATAGATAGCCGAAAGCTTCCACTGATGCTGATTTATGGGGATTTCAGTCGTCTCCTGTCAAAGGTTATGGCAGATGATTTGAACATCCCTGCAGAAACTGATGGCCAGTAACCTTTTAACAAGGGCATTTGCAATACAACATATATACATTCTGCCAAACAACCCACGTGATTTTCTGTTCATTAAATAGAAATTACAGTGCAGAAGGAGGCCATTCGGCCCATCGAGTCTGCACCGGCTCTTGGAAAGAGCACCCTACCAAAGGTCTACACCTCCACCCTATCCCCATACCCCAGTAACCCCACAGCACTGAGGGCAATTTTGGACACTAAGGGCAATTTATCATGGCCAATCCACCTAACCTGCACATCTTTGGACTGTGGGAGGAAACCGGAGCACCCGGAGGAAACCCACACACACACGGGGAGGATGTGCAGACTCCGCACAGACAGTGACCCAGCAGGGAATCGAACCTGGGACCCTGGAGCTGTGAAGCAATTGTGCTATCCACAATGCTACCGTGCTGCCCAATAAAGTTACTGTGAAAAGCCACTAGTCGCCACATTCCGGCGCCTGTTCGGGGAGGCTGGCACGGGAATCGAACCGTGCTGCTGGCCTGCCTTGGTCTGCTTTAAAAGCCAGCGATTTAGCCCAGTGGCTAAACCAGCCCCTAAATTCATAATTACAATTAATCTGATAAATTGAACATTTCCAAAAATCGCAGGTCCACTGTCCTGCAAACTGCTCCTCCCAGTTTTAGATCGCTCAAAATCAAATTAGCTCAGGAGTCAAGCAAAAGCACTTCATTGTTATTCTCCACCCCTTGAACACATCTCTCAATAGACTCCTGCAATAACATCCATCGCCATGCACATTGGCACAGCTAGACTCACGAGTTCATGAAACAGCGTTGAAAAGTACAAAAGTAAAATTGGCACCTTGATTTTTCATAGAATTTACAGTGCAGAAGGAGGCCATTCGACCCATCGAGTCTGCACAGGCTCTTGGAAAGGGCACCCAACCCAAGTCCATACCTCCACCCTATCCCCATAACCCCACCTAACACTAAGGGCAATTTTGGATACTAAGGGCAATTTAGCATGGCCAATCCACCTGACCTGCACATCTTTGGACTGTGGGAGAAACCGGAGCACCCGGAGGAAACCCACACACACACACGGGGAGAACGTGCAGACTCTGCACAGATAGTGACCCAAACCGGGAATCGAACCTGTGACCTTGGAGCTGTGAAGCATTTGTGCTAACCAGTATGCTACCGTGCTGCCCTAATTAGAATGATATCTTTTGAAACAAAAAAACACACTGAGTAACAGTGGTGCATATAGCTTCTAGATTCCCATGGCAGTGACCTCTCAACTAATGGTTCCAGAGAAAGAGGCAGTCTGCCTCCGCCTCCAGGGAACTGTATATAAGGTTACGTTCAGTGGGCAACGTGCAGCGAGCACACTTCTCGGCAGCTGTCTGGATCTCTGGTAATTAAAGCCGTTGAATTATCAATCTTCTCTCCTGAGTCGTAATTGAGGGTATCTCAGCCATCGAGTCAGCTCCGCCATTCAATGGGATCACAATTGATCTACGATAATCATCAACCCCACTTTCCCACCTTATCCCCAAAACCCTTGATTCCTTTACTGATTAAAAATCTGTCTATCTCAGCCTCGAACACACTAAACGACTCAGCCTCTCAAGCTCTCTGCGGTAAAGAATTCCACAGATTCACTACCCTCAGAGAAGATATTCCTCCTCATCTCTGTCTTCAATGGGTGACCCCTTACCCTGAGATTATGCCCTCTGGTCCCAGGCTCTCCCACAAGGGGAAACAACCTCTCAGCATCTCCCCAGTCAAGCCCCCTGAGAATCCTATATGCCTCAATAAAGTCACCTCTCATTTTTCTAAACTTCCATTATTAAATAAATCAATGCATCCATGCCAGTTCCTAACCTGGAACACCAAGCAGGAAAAGCTGCCCCACCTGAGCGGTGCAAAATGTGAAATTAAAATGCTTAAACTAACTCATATTTTTCATTTCTTATCAAATCTCTGCAACAGTAATTAATGGTGCTCAACAGTTCTGATTAATAAAAATGTTTACATTTTGCCTTTTTATTCAGCAATTCTTCAAATTTGATAGTCGCCTTTAGAGTGCTCTTCCTGTAGTAAATGAATACTTTTCCTGCTGTTTAAGAATTCTTGCTCAGAAACACAAATAAATGTAACAGCTGTAACTGTTCAGAATGAATTACAAAATAACACTTAAATTAAAGAGTGTTAATTTTTCAGGTTGGTAACCAATTCTTCATTGGTAACCAATATAACTTGCTGTTTTCGTTGAGAAAATACTCCCTTTATTACAGTAACTTACAATTTGGACAACCAACTTACCTCAGGAAAAACTTGTGCTATTTACCATGTTTGGAGTATTTAATACAACCATGGAAAACTCCATTTACCCTTACTCTCCCTAAAAATGGCTAATGTCTCCGAATGCTTCTCGATTGTTCAACAGTGATAGTGGGTAGGCCTTTCATTATACATACTGGGAGTGTGCCCACAGTTCTACTGTGAGCTGCACCTGCTAATGTATGGAGTGTTTTCATACAATTAATGGGAATAGCTCTGAAAATTTACATCAGCTGAGGCCCAAGCCTTCTAAGAAAAGGCTTCAATAAACCATGTTCAAAATATAACTGCTTTCATATAGGGCTATTTCATCATTAGCTTATAAATCTTGGGCGGGATTTTCCGTTCCACCGTGTCAATTTTCTGGTGCGGCGTGCCCCCTGCCAGCAGCAGGATTCTCCGTCCCGCCAGCCAGCCAATGGGGTTTCCCATTGTGGGCACCCCCACGCAGTCAGGAATCCCCGGGCTTGGGTGCGTTGCCAGTGTAACAGAGAATCCTGATAGCGGAGAATTTCCATCCGCTTATCTCTCTTTTAAAAATGTCTTGGTTATGCCACTGATCTATTTCCAGCAATGCATTTCCCAACTTAAGTGAAAATTCAAGACAGCAGTTACATGGATTCATCAAAAGTGCTTGGAATAACTTAATTTATACTTTCAACACACAAAGACAGCAAAAACGTTTAAGTTTGCAGGGACTCACCTGTCCTGCCGCTGGGGGAATAACGCCCGTGGTGGGTCGGTCAACTTTGGAGAGACTGGAAGATCCCATGGACAGGAAGGGCTGGAAAGTCCCACCCCCTAGTATTGTAATTGTTAGCTTCATTGGTAAATTCCCAAAGGGGGAATGCACTTGTATGCTTTGACAAAGAGTCGCCCAGGCTTGATATGTCAGCTCCCTCCTCTCTCCACAAATGCTGTCAGGCCTGCTGAGATCGTCTGGCATTTTCTGTTTTTGTTGCACATACTTGTAACAAAATTATAACTCTATTATATTGTATATTTTTTTTAAAATTTAAAGTAACCAATTCTTATATTTTCCAATTAAGAGGCAATTTAGCGTGGCCATTCCGCCTATCCTGCACATCTTTTGGGTTGTGGGAGTGAGACCCATGCAGACGCGGGAAGAATGTGCAAACTCCACACGGACAGTGACCCAGGGCCGGGTTCAAACCTGGATCCTCGGCGCAGTGAGGCAAGATAGCTAATCATTGCATCACTATGCTACCTGTATTATATTATAACAGGGATAGTCTTCATAGGCACTGTTCCAATATCCACTATTCTAATAATTACCCTGACAAAAAGTGTGCGTTGAACATGAAATATCTTAACACTGATGTCATTAAGTATTGCCAGACATCCGGGTCATTAAGTGTTGCCTAGAAGTCCACTGGTACACTAAAAATATGGCTCATGGCAGGATAGAAGAGGTCACTTATTCCAACTTTGCAGTTCCTCGTTCAATCAAAACACATTACAGCGAATGTTGCTGCTATTTCCTTGGTGACAGCTTTGATCTTTGGTCAAAGAATTGTGTTTAGTGTAAATAATTTATCATGCTGGGAAAAAAAACCTGGTGAGCAAGTGAGAACCCTCTTTGCAAATTTGTAACGCAGAGGATGGCCTCATTATTCAACCGTTCTCAGGTTTGCAATCCAGCCTCTATCAGAGATGGATGAGGTTGACAATAATATACTTACCTTGTCATAGTTAGTGATATGGTGCAGCACTGAAAGGTCTCAGAGGGTTCATGGTTTTTTGGTTTTTGAAAGAAGGAAGGAAAGATTGATGTACTACTCACAATTTTCATTGTGTTTACACTACACTTTTCAGTCAGAACTCCTTGGTCCTATTGAGAGAGTCATAAATTTTAAAAGATCTTGCTTGAAACAGATTGAACATCAAAGATTTAAGTGACATTTACTGAATTTCAAAAGGTGACTACAAAGTGTGACATAATTCAGAATTCGCAGCTGGCTGCATTTGATATCACAAAATTGGTTCATTTTTGTGAATGTTAATTAAACTGTCCCCAAAACAAGTTGAGTCAGCTTGTTAGAAATTTCAGTTGGCAGAACAGAGCCAAGCAATCCATTCTCATATACTTCTTGTCCATTCTGAAATAGGAAGAACTTGCAAATATTTATATATACCTTCCACAACCTCAGCATGTCTCAAAGTACTTTTATAGCCAATAAAACACTTTTGAAGTGTAGATACGGTTATTGCTTCATCATCACCTTCTTGAGTTCTCAGCTTAAGACAGGTCTTAGGCAACTATTCACTAAGCCAGGGCAGCACGGAGCCGCAGTGTTTAGCAGTGTCGCCTCACGGCGCCACGGTCCCAGGTTCGATTCCAGCTCTGGGTCACTGTTCATGTGGAATTTGCACATTCTCCCCATGTCTGCGTAGGTTTCACCCCCACAACCCAAAGATGTGCAGGGTAGGTGGATTGGCCACGCTAAATTGCCCCTTAATTGGGGAAAAAAATTAATTGGGTACTCAATTATTTTTTTTAAACTATTTACTAAGCCACAGTAAAATGCTGTAATTTATACTACAGGTAGGGCAAGGAGGAAAGCCCCAAATCAACTCAGCTGGAATAGGGATTGAACCCAGTACTATGGTTTGAGCCACACATTCGCTCTCTCGCCAACTGAGCTAACTGCTCTACTCCCCTCCCCCTCAGTTAGTTATTATGGACGGCCTCGTCACAATGACTCAGGACACTGAGTGCTGAATTTGGTGCATTTGAGTGCTATAGTGAGAGTTTGGTGACTGAGGGAGTTAGGTGAGGAGGGAGTAAGGTGCTTCTTTCACTTCGTTTCCTACATTCCTGCAAAGAGCGAGAAGGGAGCCAGGAGTTTACAGAGAGTGCAGCTGACTGGGAGCAGAGTCGGAGGGCGGAGGTCCAGTAGGTCCACAGGGCAGCTATATTCTGTAAGGTAAGAGGGGATGGAGGCTAGGCCAGTTGCATGCTCCTCCTGTAGGATGTGGGTGGTGAGGGATACCACTGGTGTCCCCGCTGACTATACCTGCGGGAAGTGCACCCAACTCCAGCTCCTCAGAGACCTTGTTAGGAAACTGGAGCTGGATGAACTTCGGATCACCCGGGAGGCAGAGGGGGTTATTGAGAAGAGTTACAGGGAGGTAACCACACCCAAGGTACAGGACAAGAGTAGCTGGGTTACAGTCAGGGGAAAGAAAACAAACAGGCAGACAGTGCAGGGATCCCTCGTGACCTTTCCCCTTCAAAAGAAGTATACAGTTTTGGATGCTGTTGGCGGGGATGACCTACCGGGGGAAGGCCCTAACGGCCAGGTCTCTGGCACTGAGTCTGGCTCTGGGACTCAGAAGGGAAGGGGGGAGAATAGAAAAGCAATAGTAACAGGAGATTCAATGGTTAGGGGAATAGATAGGAGATTCTGTGGTCGCGAGAGAGACTCCCGGAAGGTATGTTGCCTCCCGGGTGCCAGGGCCAGGGATGTCTCGGATTGTGTCTTCAGGATCCTTAAGGGGGAGGGGGAGCAGCCAGAAGTCGTGGTGCACATTGGTATCAACGACGTAGGTAGGAAAAGGGGTGTGGAGGTAATAAACGAGTTTAGGGAGTTAGGCTGGAAGTTAAAAGCCAGGACAGACAGAGTTGTCATCTCTGGTTTGTTGCCAGTGCCACGTGATAGCGAGCATCGGAATAGGGAGAGAGTGCAGTTGAACACGTGGCTGCAGGAATGGTGGAGGAGAGAGGGATTCAGGTATTTGGATAATTGGAGGGCATTCTGGGGAAGGTGGGACCTGGACAAGCAGGATGGGTTGCATCTGAACCAGAGGGGGACCAATATCCTGGGAGGGAGGTTTTCAAGTACTCTTCGGGAGGGTTTAAACTAATTTGGCAGGGGAATGGGAACCGGATTTGCAGTCCAGCAACTAAGGTAGCCGATATCCAGGATGCCAAAGCGTGTAGTGAGGCAGTGGGGAAGGGAACACTGACAAAGGAGAGTACTTGCAGGCACGGAGATGGGTTGAAGTGTGTATACTTCAACGCAAGAAGCATTAGGAATAAGGTGGGTGAACTTAAGGCATGGATCGGTACTTGGGACTACGATGTGGTGGCCATCACGGAAACTTGGATAGAAGAGGGGCAGAAATGGTTGTTGGAGGTCCCTGGTTATAGATGTTTCAATAAGATTAGGGAGGGTGGTAAAAGAGGTGGGGGGGGCATTGTTAATTAGAGATAGTATAACAGCTGCAGAAAGGCAGTTCGAGGAGTATCTGCCTACTGAGGTAGTATGGGTTGAAGTCAGAAATAGGAAAGGAGCAGTCACCTTGTTGGGAGTTTTCTATAGGCCCCCCAATTGTAACAGAGATTGGGAAACAGATTTTGGAAAGGTGCAGAAGTCACAGGTGACTTCAACTTCCCAAACATTGAGTGGAAACTCTTTAGATCAAATAGTTTGGATGGGGTGGTGTTTGTGCAGTGTGTCCAGGAAGTTTTTCTAACACAGTATGTAGATTGTCCGACCAGAGGGGAGGCCATATTGGATTTGGTACTTGTAATGAACCAGGGCAAGTGATAGATTTGTTAGTGGCGGAGCATTATGGAGATAGTGACCACAATTCTGTGACTTTCACTTTAGTAATGGAGAGGGATAGGTGTGCAACAGGGCAAGGTTTATAATTGGGGGAAGGGTAAATACGATGTTGTCAGACAAGAATTGAAGTGCACAAGTTGGGAACATAGGCTGTCGGGGAAGGACACAAGTGAAATGTGGAACTTGTTCAAGGAACAGGTACTACGTGTCCTTGATATGTATGTCCCTGTCAGGCAGGGAAGAGATGGTCGGTGAGGGAACCATGGTTGACAAGAGAGGTTGAATGTCTTGTTAAGAGGAAGAAGGAGACTTATGTAAGGCTGAGGAAACAAGGTTCAGACAGGGCGCTGGAGGGATACAAGATAGCCAGGAGGGAACTGAAGAAAGGGATTAGGAGACCTTAGAGAGGGCATGAACAATCTTTGGCGGGTAGGATCAAGGAAAACCCCAAGGCCTTTCACACATATGTGAGAAATATGAGAATGACTAGAGCAAGGGTAGGTCCGATCAAGGACAGTAGCATGAGATTGAGTCTGAAGAGGTAGGAGAGGTCTTGAACGAGTACTTTTCTTCAGTATTTACAAATGAGAGGGGCCATATTGTTGGAGAGGACAGTGTGAAACCGACTGGTAAGCTCGAGGAAATACTTGTTAGGAAGGAAGATGTGTTGGGCATCTTGAAAAACTTGAGGATAGACAAGTCCCCCGGGTCTGACGGGATATATCCAAGGATTCTATGGGAAGCAAGAAATGAAATTGCAGAGCTGTTGGCAATGATCTTTTCGTCCTCACTGTCAACAGGGGTGGTACCAGGGGATTGGAGAGTGGCAAATGTTGTGCCCCTGTTCAAAAAAGGGAATAGGGATAACCCTGGGAATTACAGGCCAGTTAGTCTTACTTCGGTGGTAGGCAAAGTAATAGAAAGGGTACTGAGGGATAGGATTTCTGAGCATCTGGAAAGACACTGCTTGATTAGGGATAGTCAGCACGGATTTGTGAGGGGTAGGTCTTGCCTTATTGAATTCTTTGAGGAGGTGACCAAGCATGTGGATGAAGGTAAAGCAGTGGATATAGTGTACATAGATTTTAGTAAGGCATTTGATAAGGTTCCCCATGGTAGGCTTATGCAGAAAGTAAGGAGGCATGGGATAGTGGGAAATTTGGCCAGTTGGATAACGAACTGGCGAGCCGATAGAAGTCAGAGAGTGATGGCGCATGGCAAATATTCAGCCTGGATCCCAGTTACCAGTGGCGTGCCGCAGGGATCAGTTCTGGGTCCTCTGCTGTTTGTGATTTTCAGTAACGACTTGGATGGCGGAGTTGAAGGGTGGGTCAGTAAATTTGCAGACAATACAAAGATTAGTGGAGTTGTGGATAGTGAGGAGGGCTGTTGGCGGCTGCAAAGATACATAGATAGGATGCAGAGCTGGGCTGAGAAGTGGCAGATGGAGTTTAACCCTGAAAAGTGTGAGGTGTCCATTTTGGAAGGACAAATATGAATGCGGAATACAGGGTTAACGGTAGGGTTCTTGGCAATGTGGAGGAGCAGAGATCTTGGGGTCTATGTTCAGACATCTTTGAAAGTTGCCACTCAAGTGGATATAGCTGTGAAGAAGTCCTATGGTGTGCTAGCGTTCATTAACAGTGGGATTGAATTTAAGAGCCGTGAGGTGATGATGCAGCTGTACAAAACCTTGGTAAGGCCACATTTGGAGTACTGTGTACAGTTCTGGTCACCTCATTTTAGGAAGGATGTGGAAGCTTTGGAAAAGATGCAAAGGAGATTTACCAGGATGTTGCCTGGAGTGGAGAGTAGGTCTTACGAGGAAAGGTTGAGGGTGCTAGGCCTTTTCTCATTCGAACGGAGAGGATGAAGGGTGATTTGATAGAGGTTTAGAAGATGATCAGGGGAATAGATAGAGTCGACAGTCAGAGATTTGTTTCCCCGGGTGGAACAAACCATTACAAGGGGACATAAATTTAAGGTGAATGGTGGAAGATATAGGGGGGATGTCAGAGTTTGGTTCTTTACCCAGAGAGTAGTGGGGGCATGGAATGCACTGCCTGTGGAAGTAGTTGAGTCTGAAACATTCGGGACCTTCAAGCAGCTATTGGATAGGTACATGGATTACGGTAGAATGATATAGTGTAGATGAATTTGTTCTTAAGGGCAGCACGGTAGCATTGTGGATGGCACAATTGCTTCACAGCTCCAGAGTCCCAGGTTCGATTCCGGCTTGGGTCACTGTCTGTGCGGAGTCTGCACATCTTCCCCGTGTGTGCGTGGGTTTCCTCCGGGTGCTCCGGTTTCCTCCCACAGTCCAAAGATGTGTAGGTTAGGTGGATTGGCCGTGATAAATTGCCCTTAGTGTCCAAAATTGCCCTTAGTGTTGGGTGGGGTTACTGGGTTATGGGGATAGGGTGGAGGTGTTGACCTTGGGTAGGGTGCTCTTTCCAAGAGCCGGTGCAGACTCGATGGGCCGAATGGCCTCCTTCTGCACTGTAAATTCTATGATAATCTATGATTAATCTCGGACAAAGCTTCGGCACAACATCGTAGGCCGAAGGGCCTGTTCTGTGCTATATTTTTCTATGTTCTATGACACAGGCCGTTAAATCTCGTGAGAGGCCCCCCCAATGAGATTTACGACACTTGTTATGCCTCGCGAGATTTAACAAGATCGCGCGAAGTGTCGCGATCTGAATCCCGTCCTCAATGGGCGGGATCCATATTTGCATATTCAAGTGAGTAGTTAGTCTCATTTGAATATGTCTACCCCAGAGTAGGGTCTTTCTTGGCGCTGCTAAATGCACCCAAAACGGGACTCTTTTTTTTCTATTAAACCGCGGCTAATGGAGGCAACCATTCTGCATACAGCAAGATCCCACAAATGACATTGAAGGGACCTCGTAATCTGTCTTACCTCACAGACCCCCCCCCCCCCTCCCCATTATCCCTCATACGCCCTGAGGCAACTCAATGCCAACTCATGGCCCCCTCCATGCACATGGCCCCTCATGGCATCCAGTATCCACCTTGGGCAGATGTTTTTGCAAAGGGATGGGCAGTTGGGGGGGGTCTGACATTACCTAATCTGTTACGCTGTCACTGAGCAGCAAATATTGATAAGATGTGAGGGTGGTTCACTGGAGGAAGGAAAGAGGCAGTGGACGGGTGAGCTGGGTTTGACCTTGAGGGGGGTGTGTGGAGTGAGGCTCTTCACAGGGTCATCTTCATATCCTCATGTGTGAGGTTAAACCTGATCCAGTTCAAGATGGTGCACACCGCATCTGATCACGGTGCATACGAGTGGGTTCTTCCTGGGAATGGAGGATAGGTGCGAGCAGCGCTCTCGGGGTGCGGAGAATCATACGCACAAATTTTGGTCTTGCTGGTTAATTTCTGGGTCTCGTTTTTGATGTGTCAGGGATTTGGGGTATTCAGCTGGAGCCTGTGGGGGCCTTTTTTGGAATATCAAACTCACCGGTGCTGCAGACGGGGATGAGGGCAGATGTCCTAGCCTTCACCTCGCTAATAGCCCAGAGGAGAGTTCTGTTTGGAGGAGGCGGTGTTGCCTAAGGCCTCGGCTGGTTTGGGGACCGGATGGAATATTTGCACCTGGAGAAGATTAAGTATACCATGAGGGGGTTGGCAAAGGGTTCTCCTCGATGTGGCAGCCCTTCATCTCCTTTTTCGAGGAACTGGTTACCATCAGCTGTTGGTGGGTTGTTTTTTTAGTCTGACACAATTTTGTTTTCTTTGTGACGGTGTGGGGGGATTGGTGGGACTGGGTGGGTATACTTTGGGATAATATGGAGTTGGGATTTGTTATATTGTTGATGTGTTTATAATAATATTTTTTAAACATGAATCGCTTCAAGCAGTCCAGCAGAGGATTTTTTTTCAAACCCCAATGACAATTACAGCTGTTTTTTAAAAAAGTTTAAAGAACGGGTGATTTAAAAAAAACTTCAGATCATGACCTGATCTTCCCTTCAAGAGCATTTAGTTTTACTCCATCAACTTGTGATTCGCACAATGTAGGTTAAGGCCCTTGTTTCAACTCTCAATTATTTTTAATGGACCACCAGGATCCTGATTTGCACCCTGTGTGAATCATGCCTTTTCCTTTCCCCTACTGGCAAAAATGGCTTCGGATGGAAAAGGGACAGGACTTTAGAATCCAAGTTCCGCCCGTCATTTAAGCATTTTTACTGCTTTTACAATTATTTACAGTAGCATTTACCATGGATAACACAACAATCAGAAGAGAAAAAATGAAAAACAAGAGAAATATACAAGGGAAAAGAAAAACAGGCATCTATAAAATGGGTATACAAAAAGGAAATAATGAAGGGCAAGCAAACATTTATACCTTCAAGAAAAGAACTTATGTACAGATGTAGGGGCCCCTATCTTTGAGCCCCCTATAGGTTGGTTGCCACAACCATACTGTTTTACTACATTCCTGCTGCCTCCTGGCACTAGAACATACCAGGAAGCATGTTTGGGTGTTGGCCGGGTGTGCTTTGGCATTGTTGCTGTGGTTGCCCCCATGTGTGCCGTTGTCCTTTGTCCCCTCTGGTTCCCTTGCCCTGCGCTTTCCTTAGCAACTTCTCCCACCCCATCCTGACCCCTCACTCCCTATCCTCTCCCTTTGTCCCACATTTCCTCTATCCCACCCCCTTTCTTTTCTCCTCCCTTTCCCCCTCACTTATTGGTTGCTGGTCACGAACAGGTCTCGGAACAGCCAGATGAATAGCTTGCACGTTTTGCGGAAGCCTCCCTCCAATCCCCGAATGGTACATTTTATTTTTTCCAATTTGAGAAATTCTGCCAAGTCGGACAGCCAGTCTGTGGCCTTGGTTTGCTGATTGCCGGCAGAGCAGGAGTCTTCGGCGGGTGATAATGGAGGCAAAGGCTAGGGCATCCGTCCCTCTCCCCGTAAAGAGCTTTGGCTAATTCGATACCTCGAAGGCCTCCACTAGTGAGTATGGTTCCACCGCTCACCCCCACAACCTGGGACATGGCCTCGAAAAGGCTGCCCAGTACCTGACGAGTCTGGGCCAAGAGCAGAACATGTGGGTGTGGTTGGCCGGTCCTCCCTGGCACCTTTCACATTGGGGGGGGGGGGTAGGGAAGAGAGAATTTATGGTTCTTGCAGATGGAGGCCATGATTGCGGTCAGCCCGAAGTGGTACTCGGTTCGTTCCATGTCCTCAGCGGGGCCATTACTACTGGGCTTCCCGAGTATCTGGTTGGGGGGGAATAGGAGTGGGGCCACGGCCAGTGCTGCGGGATGTCCCCGTGCAGAAACTCTCCTCCATTTTAACCCATTCCACTCCCGGCTCCTTGACCCATCCCTGTACTCTTTCTGTGGTAGCTGCCCAGTGGTAGAAGGTTTGGAAGGGCCCTCCTCTGCAGTACATTCTTTTTGATCCTTGGATTCTTCCCCCCTCCAAACGCCATGATTAATTTGTCTATCTTAGTGAAGAAAGCCTTGAAGATGAAGATGGGAAGGGATCTGAACAGGAAGAGGAACCTCGGCAATACGCTAATTTTGATAGTCTGAACTCTCCTCGCCAGGGACAATGGGAGCGAGTCCCACCGCCACAGGTCCCTCTTTACCTCCTCCACTAGACCCGACATGTTCCACTTGCGGATCCATGCCTAGTTGTAGGCTATTTGAATGCCCAGGTATCAGAAACTGGCTTGGACCAGTTTGAACAGTCACATCCCCAGCTCTGATTCCTCCTCCTCCCACTCCTGTGGGTTCACAGGGGAGATTTGTAACCTGAGAAGGCTCCGAAATCCCTTAGTAGTCCAATATTCCTTCCATGCTGGTTAGGGCATTTGAAGTGTAGAGGAGCAGGTTATCTGCATAGAGTGAAACTCTGTGCTGCCTGTCTCCCCACTGGATGCCTCTCCACCCCTTCACTGCTCTAAGGGCAATAGCCAGTGGCTCGAATGACAGGGCAAATAAAAGTGGGGACAAAGAGCATCACTGCCGAATGCCTCTGTGCAGCCTCAAGTATTCAGAGCTGCTACCGTTTGTCTGTATGCTCGCCATGAGAGTGCTACTGTACAGTAGTTTCACCTATGGCGTGAGCCCCGGACCAAACCCAAACTGTTCCAGTACCTTGAGGTACCACCATTCAACTCTGTCAAAGGCCTTCTCTGTGTCCAGGGAGATGATCACTTCTGGTGTCTCCTCTCCAGGTGGAGTCATGATCACGTTCAGCAGGTGCCAGATGTTCGCCGTTAGTTGTCTGCCCTTGACAAAGCCCATCATGACTACCTCCGGCACGCAACTCTCCAGTCACCTCACCAGGGCCCTCGCCAGATCTTTGGCGTCAGTGTTTAAGAATGAGATGGGTCTGTACGACCCGCCGTTGGATCCTTGTCTTTTTTAGGGATCAGTGATATCGAGGCCTGTGCCAACCTGGCTGGCAGGGACCCCCTCGAAAGCAAGTCGTTGAACATGTCCCACAGGTGCGGTTCTGGTGTTGTTGTGAATCTTTTGTAAAAGTCCACCAGGAGTCTGTCTGGACACGGTGCCTTCCCCGAATCCATGGAGTTAAAAACAAAAATTTAGAGTATTCAATTCATTTTTTCCAATTAATGGGCAATTTAGCGTGGCCAATCCACCTAGCCAGCACATCTTTGGGTTATGGGGTCAAAACCCACGCAAACACCACGGGGAGAATGTGCAACCTTCACACGGACAGTGACCCAGAGCCAGGATCGAACCTGGGACCTCGGCGCCATGAAGCAGCAGGGCTAACCCACTGTGCCACCGTGCTGCCCTCGAATCCATGGAGTTAATACTCTCCATGACTTCCCCCAGTTCTAGTGGTGCTTCCAGCCCCTGTCCCGTCCTTGATTTTTAACAATTTGCAGTCTTCCCAGCTCTTCAAAAAGCCAACCTCGACACACCATAAATGTACCTAATCCACTGAAAGTCAATAATAAGTCAATAGAAATTAAATGATTATTGCAGCTAAGCAAGCTAAACGTTGAACCAGATCAGATCCCAACTGGACTAAAATTCAAATATTTTACACAATTCCACTTGGTCGCCATTAATCCTCAATTTAAATTGGAATGTGGCCCATTCCTTTCTTAGGGAATGGAAAAGTAAAGCTCTCATGGATGCCCAGTCCCCGTCTTCCAAGCACAATGTATTTTGAGCATTCAGACATAGAAGAAGCTGGATGGCAGTAAATGGGCAAACTAACAAAATGGAAAGTCCACCATGATGGCAATGAGTGACACTCGACAACAGGTACTGACTGTACTACAGCACTCCATTCAGCCCTGGGATTCATTACCAATTGCTCTCTCCCAAATGTGAACAGTTCTAACTTACAGATGCATTTAAATTATCCTCCGTTTAAATGTGTTTCTTTCCGGGTTTTTTTCTTGAAGTGCTTCTCTTTTAATCTACGCAGCATAATTATATTTTTTGAAGTGCTTACGGGCCCTGAAGTCTGTATAGAGAAACAAATGAACAGCAGCAAGTCAGAGGTGCTCTCTCTAACTCAGCTTCACAATTTGGTTATAAGGTTCTTTGTCTCTGTGGAATGTCTGCATTGTTTCTTTGTCCTTGGATCAAAGTCCTCATTAGCCTCTTGGCTCTCCTGATGGTTTAGAGGCAGTAGGTAACTGGCCCTTCCTTTAATAACCTGCCGCTGCATCAAAATTACATCACTGCCCAGTGCCTGCGCCTTTCTGAAAAGTTTATTTTCCTGTGCTTGAAAAGATAATCTCAGTCCACCAGGCCAATCCCAAGAGTTCAAAATGTGATTTTTTTATGGACTGCACAAATTAAGGAGGTGGCCTGTTTTTTGTTTTTTTTAAAAAATATATTCTACACTGCTACCCATTATCAAACTTTCAAATGATTTGACATATTGGAAAATATTTTAATGATTTCCACACAAAATATTCTGTGAAGATGGTATACAGCACAGAACAACAGTCATGTTCCTCAGGTTATACACTAGATATCAGAAACCTTCCCTTTAACAAACACCAAGGATGAGTATAAATCCACATCCAAAACCTGAGCTTATCCAAATATGGGTGTTTCAGCAGGACTGAGTTCAAACTAAGCTTTGTAGATTCAAGCTCAGATAAGGTTGTACACATTTATATAAAAAAAGCATTGCAATGACACAATTGCCAGCAGTATTTAGAACCAAAAAGCCATAGGAAAGCTAAGTTGCAAAATGAGACCATTCAGCCCATTATATCTGCGCCGGCCAAAAAGAGAAAAAGGAAACTAGCCACTCATTTTAATCCTCTTTTCCAGCACCTGATCTGTAGTCTGTCTGGTTACAGCACTTCAGATGAGCATCCAGGTACCTTTTAAATGAGTTGACCCTTTCAGCCTCAGCCACCAACCTGGGCAGTGAATTCCAGATGCCCACCACCCTCTGGGTGAAAACATTTTTCCTCACATCCTGACTAATCCTTCTACCAATCGCCTTAATTTGATGCGCCTGGTAACTGACCCCACAGCCAGGGGAAACAAGTCTTTCCTGTCTACCATGTCTAGTACCCTCATCATTTTGTTCATCTCACTTTGGTTACCCCTTAGGAAAACAGCACCAGTCTATCCAACCTCTTTCAATTGAGCAAAAGGCTTTACTAAATTTGTACACACCAACAGAAGATAAGGCATTGATGTCTATTGGGTCCTAAGCATTAATTGCTACCAGATATCCGTCCATAGAAAATCCAGGCTAGAGAACTTTATTTCTCTTTGTTTGCTAATTTGGAAAGGATGCTTTCTTGGCTCTGGCAATATTATGCTTCATAGCTGGCTGCTTGTGTGTCAGCAGGGTACCTTCAATTCGGGCTGGCTCTCCCGGTCAGGTTTGGCAATCATATCAATCTATTTCCCAACCATCCCGGACAAACTGCATTTTTATATATACATACACACATGCGCACACACACATATATGTAGAAGGACACATTACCGTCAAGAGCGAACTAATTTACATTAACTTCAAAGTAAATCCCAAGTAAATGCAGCTCAAATCTCAACTTTGAAAAGTCACAACTCGCTTGTCAAGCTCAAAGGCAAAGTGCAGACTTGGCTGAGCTCCAACTTTCAGTTGCAATAAAACATCAGTGCTTATCTGAGCTTGAATCTACAAAGCGTAGTTTGAACTCAGTCCTGCAGAAACACCCATATTTGGATAAGCTCAGGTTTTGGACGTGGATTTATACTCATCCCTGGTGTTTGTTAAAGGGAAGGATTCTGATATCTAGTACATTGATACCGGCAGATTAACAAAATCGCCACATTCGTATATACCGTGACCATTATATTATCATGTTTTGAATAGAAACAGAAGCCGGAAAAAAATCATTAGAGTATTCTCCCTTTCCATTACTGTGCAGTGAAGGCTTAGGCGTGACCTAATAGAGGTCATTAAAATTATGAAGGGGTTTGATAAAGTAAGACACAAAAAAGCTGCCACTTGGTGTGGAAGGGGGGGGGGGGGGCAAAACTAGCGGTAATCAGCATTGAATTTTCACTAATAAATCCAATTAGGCATTTAGGAGAAACTTGTTTCTCACAAAAAAGAGGTTAGAATGTGGATCCTGCTATCTCACGGGGTAACTGAGGTGATTAGCACGGATGCATTTAGAGGGAAGCTCGATAAATACACGAAGGAGTAAAGAACAAAAGACTAACTGATGGGGTTCGAAGAAGTGGGATTGAAGGAGGCTCTTGTGGAGCATGAACACCAATGTTGGCTATTTGGCCAGCACAGCTGGTTCTGTGCCAAAAATGTTATTTAACTTTTGTTGATGATTCAACATTTGACCAATGTGGGCAGCACAGTAGGATTGTGGATAGCATAATTGCTTCACAGCTCCAGGGTCCCAGGTTCGATTCTGGCTTGGGTCACTGTCTGTGCGGAGTCTGCACATCCTCCCCGTGTGTGTGGGTTTCCTCCGGGTGCTCCGGGTTCCTCCCACAGTCCAAAGATGTGCAGGTTAGGTGGATTGGCCATGATAAATTGCCCTTAGTGTCCAAATTTTCCCTTAGTGTTGGGTGGGGTTACTGGGTTATGGGGATAGGGTAGAGATGTGGACCTTGGGTAGGGTGCTCTTTCCAAGAGCCGGTGCAGACCCGATGGGCCGAATGGCCTCCTTCTGCACTGTAAATTCTATGAAATAACATTTATTGCCTAATTTTAGGGTATGGGGATAATTCAAGGAATTGGGAGCAAAGTGGGTCAGAATGGATGAGAATTCCTGCATAAGGACATCCCTCAGAGTGCTAGCCACAACTGCACTCTTATTCTGCCCCCCCCACCCCCCCCCCCCCACCCCCCCCCCCCACCCCCCCCCCACCACCCCACCCCCACCACCCCACCCCCACCCCCCCCCCCACCCCCACCACCCCCCACCACCACCCCCCACCCCCCCCACCACCCCCCACCACCACATACTCAAAAAGCCCAGTGGCAATGGCCACACTTCGAACACCCAGCTGTTCTGGTCGCTCCCCAGACTTGCCGGGCACTTGATGTCCTTCTTTGAGGCCATGTCCAGGGTTGTGGGAGTGAGGGTGGAGCCATGTCCATTAGTGGCAGTCTTCAGGCTTTCAGAACAGCTAGAGCTCTTCATGTGGAAGTGCTGACGTACTAGCCTTTGTCTCTCCGACCGCCCGCTGGAGATTCCTGCTCAGCTGGCGATCAGCAGCACCGCCCAAGGCTGCAGGCTGGCTGTCCTGCTTGGCGGAATTTCTCAGGCTGGAGAAAACAAAGTACGCCATCCGAGGATCGAAGGAAGGCTTCCACAGAGTGTGGAGGCTGTTCACCAATCTGTTCCAAGACCTATTCATAGCCAGCACCCAATAAAGTGGGGAAGAGGGGGGCACAAAGGGAAATACAGTAGAGGAGGAGAGGACTGCAAGGGATAAAATGACAGCAAGAAAGAGCGCACTTGGTGAACACCCCCCCCCCCCTCCCCCACCACCAGCACAGCTAAATGTCAGAAGGCAACCAAGGAGGGGGGGGAAGGTCGCAAAGCAGTAATGGTGATCACCGGGGGGCCATCCCTGCAGCTGTACAAAGGTCCCCTCCCTAGGGCGCACAGCCAACTACTGGCCCCCCACAGCCACCATCTGGCCCAGCAAGTGCACAATAACATCCTTTTTTTCTTTTTCCTTCTCTCTGTTTGTTTGTTTGCAAATTATTTCCTGAACGGCAGTGGTTGTAAATTCTTACAGCTACATGTTTTGATTTTGTCTTGTGTAAAATATGTTATGAAATGTTAAAACCCGAATAAAACTATTTAAAAAAAAACATTTAGTGCTTAATTCCTAGTTGCCCTTGAGAAGGTGATGGTGTGCTTTCCTCATGAACCCTTGCACTTTGTGAGATCAAGATACTCCAACAATGTTATGTATGTGGGTAAAGGGTTTTGAACCTGAGACAATTAAGTCATAAAGATAAATGTCCTTGGCCTGGAGGCGATGGTGGCCACTTGCACCAACTGCTTGATCTTCCAGGTAATGGAGGTCAAATGCCTGGGAGCTGCTGCAGAAGAAATGATGGTTACTTTCTCCAGTGCATTCTGTAGATAGTATATAATGCAAATATGATGGTTGAGGGAGTGGATATTTAAGCTGGTGAATTTGGTATTAATCAAGCAGGCTGTTTTGACCTGGATAGTGTTGAATTCCTTGGGTGTAACTGCAGCTACATCCATCCAGACAAATGGAGAGCATTCTGTCACATTGCTGACTTGTGCCTTGTAAGTTATGTGGGAACTTTGGGGAGTTAAGAGGCCTGTACACACAGCCTCTGGCCTGCTCTACTCGCCATGGCATCTACATGGTTAGCCCAGTTAAATTTTGGTCAATAGTGACTCTCAGGAGGTTGATCATGGGAGATTTTGTGGTGGTAATACCACTGAATGTCAAGGGAGATATCAAGCTTTCTCCAGGCTGGCACTTGTGTGGCATAAATGTTACTTGCAGTTATCAGCTCAAACCTAGATGTTGCCAAGAACTTTCAGTCTGTTTCATTACAAATAGCGCTGAATACTGTCCAATCATTAGCAAACAGCCATATTTATTTCTGAGTTGTGGTAACAAGAGGTCGTTGGTCAAAAAACTTAATATAGTCGAGCATAAAGCACGGCCAGGGAAAGTATTTGCAGTGATGTTCTGAGGCTCAGATGGTTGGCCTCCAACAATCATAACCATCTCAATTTATGTCAGGTAGGACTCCAGCCAATGGAAATGTTTTCTCTTGATCCCCAATGACTTTTGTTGCAGTAACGTTCACCAATTAAAACGGGTTATTGATGAGCAAGTGTCACTTGTTGTTACTGTTCTGCACTCCTTCCATCATTCTGTCGATGACTGTTAATAATATTAATAATCTTTATTGTCACAAGTAGACTTACATTAACACTGCAATGAAGTTACTGTGAAAAGCCCCTAGTCGCCACATTCCGGCGCCTGTTCGGGTACATGGAGGGAGAATTCAGAATGTCCAAATTTCTCACAGCACATCTTTTGGGACTTGTGGGAGGAAACAAGAGCACCCGGAGAAAACCCATGGAGACACGGGAGAATGTGCAGACTCCGCAGACAGTGATCCAAGCCAGGATTTGAACCTGGGATCCTGGTGCTGTGAAGCAACAGCGCTAACCGCTGTGCTACCGTGCAGTCTCCATAGTCCCAGCTGACCATAGGCTGCTTTCTCCTTTGGAGGTGGGAGAGCTGACTGGTGGTGATTTAACCTGAGGATCACCTCACCTCAGGCAAGGGGCAAGGTTGAGAAGGCGGGGCAGTGACCCCACGCTGCTGGCCTTATTCTGTTCAGTTAACTGAGCTAAGCTGGCCCATAAGATGGGTTGACTATTTGTGAGGACACTTCTGGGCAACTTTCCACATTGTCAGATGGATTCAAATGCTGTAACTGAAGTATTCTGGATTGAGCTAATGCAAGATAGTTGGAGAAAGAAAAGCAGCTTTTTGCAAACACCCGGGCCGGGATTCTCCGATCCTTCACCGGGTCGGGGAATCGGCAGGGTGGGGTAGGGGGGCGTGAGAATCGCAGCACGCCACTTCGGCGCCGGGCTGCCGATTCTCCAGCGCCGATTCTCTGGCGCCAGTCAGGGGTCGTTGAAAGCGCCCCCCGCGATTCTCCGCACCTCGACGGGTCAAATACCCACTGAGTTCGGCCGAGTCCCGCCGGCGTGGTTACGTATGGTCCCACCCGGCGGGACCTTGGAGTTCAGGCTGTGGAGGTGGGGGCCATCCTGGTGGGTGGGGATTCGACTCCGGTGGGGGGGGGGGACTCCACGGTGGCCTGGCCCGCGATCGGGACCTATCGATCGGAGGGCGGGCTAATTCCATGGGGGGCCTATGATCCTCCGCGCCGGGCCCCTGTAGGGCTCCGCCATATTGCCAGGGGCCAGCGCGGAGACAGGAACCCACGCGCATGCACGGACCCGCGTTGGCTGTGGCGCGCCGGCCTTTGAGCGCCGGAGCACCGGGCACCACTCCACCGCCCTACTAGCCTCCTGGGAAGGAGTGAATACCTGGGCCTGGCGGCTCGTTGACGCCGGAGTGGCTCGCGCCAGTTTTGACGCCGGCGTTAGAACGTGGCCGCGGGATCAGAGAATCCCGGCCTGGATGTCTCAATGTGTTTTGCAGCCAATCAAATACTTTTGAAGCGCTGTTGTGTATGGCTAATTTACACCTGGCACGTTTCCACCAACAGTAATGTAATAGTCACCGAACAAACATTATTTTTGTGATGTTGACTTGGATACCGGGGATAAATCCCCTTTCCTTCTTCAAATGAGTGTCGGGGACCTGTACGGTTAGATAGCACCACTTCATCAGTGCAGCGCTGGGGCGGAAATTTTGATTTTTATGCTCCCAAGTCCTGTTGTGGGGCTTGAACCCACAATCTTCTGTCTCAGAGACAAAACTGCTACCAACTGAGCCATGGCTAACGCAAGCACAGTTGTAAAAAAAAATCTCTGGCAATAGGAAGCCAAGCACTTTTCCGACATTGAAGCTGTGACAAAACAAAGCAATACATTCTCTAAATGCAGAGGTCGCCATTCTGGATTTATATTCTCACTAAGCTGTTACCATCTCCTTCAGACCCTTTCAATTGTGCAATATTAGGGACAACATTCCTCTTTCTGCCAATGTCAATTTGAATGGTAAAACAAACAATTGTAGGGATTTTCAATAGCCAGTCCCTGTGTAATTAATACCATGGGCTCTTACTTTTACAGGACAATAGTGTATTTTGAACAATGAATCATCAAAGGGTTCAGATTTCCCCCATAGAAAGGAGTACTTCCCAATTTATAAATAATTGATGTTGATATAAAGATGACAGAATTTACTGACTAACATGCACTCCCTGTGACCTTCAATAGAAGACAAGATGCCCTGTTTACACCTGGGAACTTTTCACAGCTCTGAACACGGTAAGAAGGGCAGAACAATTGAGGAACTGTCAATGCAAATATCGGTGAACCTCTTCAACTACTTGAATCCCTACAATTGTTTGCAACTCACTGCCAGGGGTTTGACTTTAGCATGAGCCTTCACATTCTTGCAGAAGTGCAACGATCACTGCAAACATCCTGGGGTCGCGTTTCCACCGGGTTTGCATTGTTTTTTCCCAGCGTGATGCACCCCAGATCAGTCAAACCAATGGAAAAGAACGTCAAGTGCAAATGGTGTCCCGTGTAAATAGAGCATTCGCGATCGTGAAAAATTCTAACAAAAGCCAGCTCCACCTATGAACTGACCACACGCCTCGACAGAATTAGTCAGCAAGAAGAGTTCTGCTAACTGACTGTAGTGTTTTAAAAGACTCTTAAGCATTATTTTTACACGCAAGATCACTAAATGCAAGGGGACAATATTAAATTCCACAAGGTTTCCCAATTTTGCTGATTCGTGCAAAATTTTACATTTGTGATCAAGGAAACGAGCTTAAGCAGAAACTTGGAACTATAACTGCATTTCAGAAAGGCAGTGTAATTGCTTCCTGATTGCCGTCTGTGCCCAAAGAAGGAACCTGACCCTTGCCAGACTCCTTAGTCTGCTGTGGTATTTTTCCATTTATCTGCACGAGATAAATTTTGGGCAGCACGATAGCATAGTGGTTAGCACTGCTTCACAGCGCCAGGGTCCCAGGTTAGATTCCCCGCTGGGAAACTGTCTGCGCGGAGTCTGCACGTTCTCCCAGTGTCTGTGTGGATTTCCTCCGGGTGCTCCGGTTTCCTCCCACAGTCCAAAGACGTGCACGTTAGGTGGATTGGCCATGCTAAATTGCCCTTAGTGTCCAAAAAGGTTAGGAGGGGTTATTGGGTTAGAGGGATAGGGTGGAAGTGAGGGCGGAAGTGAGGGCTTAAGTGGGTCGGTGCAGACTCGATGGGCCAAATGGCCTCCTTCTGCACTGTATGTTCTATGTGATTCGTGATTTTGGATGCAAGCTCTGATGCATTAGAGGCAAATTTATTGAGATGTTAGTATGTTGCTGCAGTCAATAATGCCCAAGATATCTTGAATTTTAGGTTAGGAATTTGCAGCTCCATTATGTTTATAATAGTAAAAAAAAACTGTGGTAAAAGCAGAAAGACGCCCTTGAGAAAATCAAAGATAATAAAGAAAATGGCATTAAAGGCAGAATATAAAGTTCCATTTATCCAGTACCCCTGTGCTCGTTGATCAAATCCGGCTGCCGGTTCAGCAACACAATTTTAAATTCTCAACCTTGGTTTTCAAATTTCTCCATTGCCTCACCCTTCTCTATCTCTGTAACCTCTTCCGGCCCTGCAACCCTCCATTTCCTCGATACCATCTCAATTCTCTCTTACATGCCAAATTTCTACCACTCCATCATTGGCAGCTGTGGGGTGGGATGGATGTTCCTCCCCCCCTTTTCCCTTTTTGACAGGTGGGGCAGAGAATAGAAGGGGAGTCCAAAAATGGCTTTCACGGGGGGTGGAACTTTCCCGCTCGATTGTCCCTGCCCTCCTGCTAATGACGTAACAGGGTTTCTGCCATACAATACGGGAGCCCCATTTCCATCTACGTTGTGGGCACCCCCAATGTATCATCCGCTCATGTAAGGAACCCCCAACACCCTTCACCAATGACATTGTGGCTGTGGTTATAATAGGTTTTGTAAAACCGGAACCTGGTGAGCACGCCCAGCCAAGGGCTGCACAGGTAAGTACAGCCCCCAAGCGGGAGAAGGATATGCCTTGGAAGTACCCTGGTAGGGCAGTGCTGGGGAGAAGGACTTCTGATGGGGAGGTCTGTGTCGGAGAATACCCTGGGGAAGGGGGCCGTGAGCGGGGGGGCAGGGGGATCCGTTTTCTTATATTTGTTATGTTTATTTAAAGGGCCATTGAAGGTTGAGGTTATTTGCAGGGGCGGGGCAGGGCTCATTCGAAGCCCGCCCACCTGCCCATGTGACATCTTGGGACCTGCCTCCAGGATTATTTCTGACCATGTAACAAAACGTATGGCAGGAACAGCCAACAGTGGAGCCATTGGGCTGCACACTGCTTTTCTTACCTGAGTTGACACTTGGTCAAAAAAAAACCAGAAAAGGTAACCCTGTATCGTCAGCTGCCTGGGTGCTGATCTCTGGAATTCACTGTCTAAATCTTGCTAACTTGCTCCTTAAAACCAATCCCTTTGACCATGGTCTCTTGCCCCTTTATCACCTCATGTGGCATGGTTTGGTAGCACTCCTTTGACGCATTCTTATTTGTACACCATTGTTTCATTTATGAGTATGCAAGACTTCAAACAGAAATGGATGACCACCAACTCAGCAGATATCAGTATTGGTTCTCTCAGGGCGGCAAGTGGCACAGTGGTTAGCACTGGGACTACAGCACTGAGGACCCGGGTTCGAATCCCGGGCCTGGGCCACTGTCCGTGTGGCATTTGCACATTCTCCCCGTGTCTGCGTGGGTTTCACCCCCACAACACAAAGGTGTGCAGGTTAGGTGGATTGGCCACACTAAATTGCCCCTTAATTGGAAAAAATATATAATAATTGGGTCCTCTAAATTATTTTTAAGAAGTATTGGTTCTCTCACCTCTGAGTCAGAAGGTTCAAGATCCTCTCTAGAAGCTGCTGCAGATCAGGTGCAATATTAAACAATCTGCCTTTCAGTGAATGTATGGGGTCCTATGGCACCATTTCAACAAAAGAGTCGGAGTTAGCCCACATAAAATATCACTAAAATGCAGATCATCTGTTCATTATTCATGTCAGTGGTCGGGAAACTATTGGAGCAAATTCTGAAGGAGAGAATCTATCTCCACTAAGGGAGGCATGGGCTGATCAGGAATAGTCAGCATGGCTTTGTCAGAGGGAGGTCATGCCTAACAAATTTGATTGAATTTATTGAGCATATGACCACATGTGTAGAAATTAAATGAAATGAAAATCGCTTGTCACAAGTAGGCTTCAAATGAAGTTACTGTGAAACGCCCCTAGTCACCACATTCCGGCGCCTGTTCAGGGAGGCTGTTACGGGAATTCAACCGTGCTGCTGGCCTGCCTGGGTCTGCTTTCAAAGCCAGCGATTTAGCCCTGTGCTAAACAGCCCCTTGTAGATGAGGCGGCAGTGCAGTTGATGTAGCTTACATGGATTTCAGTAAAGTCTTTGACAAGGTCCCACATGGGAGACTTATAAAGGCAAATGCATATGGGATACAGGGTAAATTGATAAGGTGGAATCAAAATTGGCTTAGTGCACGAGAGAGCTCAAGGCTGCTTTAGTGACAGAAGCCAATGTTCAGTGGCATACCATAGGGATCTGTGCTGGGTCACCTATTGTTCATCATTTATATAAACCATATAGATGACTCTGTGGGGGGTAGGATTAGTAAGTTTGCGGATGACACAAAGATTGGCCGGGTGGTTGACAGTGAGTTTGAGTGTCTTGGATTACAGAAACATATAAACGGGATGGTCAAATGGGCAGAAATGTGTCAGTTGGAATTTAACCCTGCAAAGTGTAAGGTGATATACTTGGGAAAGAGTATTCGATGAATGGCCCGACACTGGGATGTTCCGAGGAACAAAGGAGACCTTGGCATGTTTGTCCATAGATCCCTGAATGCTGAAGCTGGGCAGGTTAGTCGGGTGGTGAAGAAGGCATATGGGACACTTACCTTCACCTTCATCCATTGAGACCGTCATCCATCGAGGCATAGATTACAAAAGCAGGGAGTTCATGTTGGAATTATATAGAACTTTGGTGAAACCACAGCTGGAATACGGTGTGCAATTTTGGTCACCACATTATAAGAAGGATGTGATTACACTGGAGGAAGTGCAGAGGCATTTCACCATGATGGAACCTTTAAATTATGAAGAGAGGTTGGATAGGCTTGGGTTGTTTTTGCAGAGAAACAGAGAAGACTGCGAGGTGACCTGATTGAGGGGTACAAGATTATGAGGGGCCTGTACAGGGTGGATAGGCAGCAGCTGTTCCCCTTAGTTGAAGGGTCTGTTACGAGGGGACACAAGTTCAAGGTGGGGGGGAGAAGGTTCGGGATAGGGGTGTGTGTGGATAAACCTTTTTACCCAGAGGGTGTTGATGGTCTGGAATGCACTGCCTGGAAGGGTGGTAGAGGCGGGTCGCCTCAAAGCCTTTAAAAGGTACCTGGTTGATCACTTGGCACGTCGCAACATTCAAGGCTATGGGCCAAGTGCTGGCAAGTGGGATTAGATAGGCAGGTCAGGTGTTTTTAATGTGTTGGTGCAGACTTGACCGACCGAAGGGCCTCTTCTGCACTGTATTATTCTATGATTCTGTGATCATGAACTTGCTATTGGTGGGATATCGCGGTGTCAAAATTGGCTGCTCCAGTTCCTACTCTGCAACAGCGACTACACTTCATTTGGTCATAATTTATTTTGGACATCAAGAGATTGCGAAAGGCAATTGCACACATTTATTTATCAAGATGGTTTCACGGGGCAGGATGGGGAAATCAGCTGCCACTGGTGCTGTTGACTATTCCCACACGTTCACATCAAAAACAAAGCTGAAACTGGGAATGAAATTGGCAAATACAATTGACACATAAAATGAGAAAATTGCAGAAACTGTACTCCGAAATCTAATTCAGTAAGTGTAAGAAAAGGGCTTGGTGGGGAGCAAATGAAGGACGTGGTAAGTTCTGTCACAAGACGCAAGCGATCCAGGCCTCAAGTTCATTCATTCTCATTTCAGAACGGCTAGTCAGTTCCGTGCCGCTGTCAATTCGGAGACTGAGTGTTGATTTAGAGAGCAGACATTGTACGAGATTACCTGCTCTGATTTTAGCCTCACCACAGTAGAAAGACATTTGTTGTTGGGGGAGAAGCTCTGTCCACCCCCACAAATACCCAACAACCCACCTGCTCCCTCCCAATTCCCGGGGAGGCAATGGACCGATGGATTGACCATCATTTGCTCCAGTAAACTCTTCAGCACTTTCCTACCAATTTACCAAATTTATCCAGCAAAGAAAAACGCCTGACAAGCAGTTTGATAAATTACAAAGAGGCATGTGCCTAGGAGATAATTGGAACCTGTTGAGTGACTAAATTCTGACTGGCCTAAATGATTGCTTGCTTTTAACCTGTTAGCTATTAATTGGCAGTTCCAGGCGGAATGTTTCATGCTACATTTGCCTTGCATCACTACTACCAAGGCAGCCCCAACCTCAGCAGCAGCACAGTGTGATAAATGAGAGAGTGCTGCTTCCCACCCGAGGTGGTAGTTTTGCTGGCGTCGCTGGAAGCCGTATTAGCTGGAGCAGTAATGGCAGTGCTTCACTCCGACACCATTGGCTGGCTGTTTCTCTGGCAACAGACGGGTTGACCGATTTGAAAGGTCATGGGAGTCAGTGCTGTTTCTACTCTGAGCTGCAGGCCGGTTGTGGTGCAGTTGATGCGTGTACTGGTATTGGCTGCAGGCCGGTTGCTTGGAGAGGTTTACAGGCCGCCTGCAAAAGCTGATCGGTTGTGGTAGTCAACTACTAAAGGAGCAGACTCTCATTTTAAGCTGTCTGGGGAACCTACCCTGGTGGGAGATTCAGACGTGTACTAGTAATAGGAGGCAATGGCTCTGGTGCAGTTCTCTCCCTGAAGTATCTGCGTTGTGTCTGAAGCACCGCATCACAAGACAGGACTGCCTGACTGGATTCAAAACAGTTCATTATCTCAGTTAATGATCTCGACGGAACAATAACTCAACATTGGTTTTATAAAATGTATCCGTCCGTATATGTTACTTGCTCTTGAAGTTGGAATTCTTGTTTTCAAAACGTGAACATAAAAGCAATCAAGGTTGAAAGCAGCATTCACTTCAGTAAAGACAGAAAATTGTCGTCATTTCACCTCCAGTTCTTTAGCCGATCAACATATGGGAAGGTAAGTCATGGTCGTCTGATTATCGATTCTTCAGCCACTGGAAACAGTAGGCGGAATTTACCAGTTATTCACGCTGATGGGATATTCTAGTACCGGCGATGGCACACAGGTTTTCTGGTGACGAGGAATGCAGTCAACGGGAAGGGCGAGACCAGAAAATCCCACTGGCAGACTGCCTCCGCTGCCAGAAAGCAGGCGGTGGGTTGGTCGGCAAATCCCGCCAGTTTCTATTTAATCGGTCTAAATTCTCTCAGGCTTCTTGGCTTGAAGGAGACAAACCCCAGCTTCTCTGTAATCCACCATTAGAACCGTTCTAGTAAATCTCTTCTGAACCCTCTTAAAAACCTTTTACATCCTTTTGTGTCCAGAATTGGGAACCATAGTCAAGAGTGTGGTTTATCTGTATTATATAGGATCAGTGAAACTTCTTGACTTTTGTACTTTATGCCTCTTATTGTCAGACAATTACACACACATTGGTCATTCATATTACGTAACTAGCCCTGCTTCTTTGAACCTGGCCCTTTGCAATATTCAGACAGCAACAACCGAAAGACTTGAACCTCACAAGCACCGCAAACAACAATCCCGTGTACAAATGAGAATATCTTGAATGAACAGTGACATATTTGATTGCCGCATGACTCCTGGTT
This sequence comes from Scyliorhinus torazame, assembly GCF_047496885.1. Lineage (NCBI taxonomy): Eukaryota > Metazoa > Chordata > Chondrichthyes > Carcharhiniformes > Scyliorhinidae > Scyliorhinus > Scyliorhinus torazame. Next base: position 179,767,036 of record NC_092718.1, read on the forward strand.
TCAGTTCCCAGCTAAAAATGGCAAAACATCTACCCATAAATTAGCATTAACAAATTTATCTACAATAATGTATTATTTCTATCCACATAAGTGGGTGGCGTTGTTAATAGAAAAATTGCACTTTGGAAAATATTTATCATTCAATGCAATGTTAAATTGAAACTACCCACACTTATAAATGCCCAGCTTGGAGCATCTAATAGGAGAACAAAGTACTGCAGATTCTGGAAATCTGAAATACAAGGAGACAATGCAGAAACTACTCAGCAGGCCAGATAATATCTGCAGAGAGAGAAACAGAACTGGAATCAGGTCCACAATCTATACAAGCTCTGATGAAGAGTCACTGGCCTCTGCTTCTCTTTCTGCACAGATGCCACCAGAAGTGTCAAGGGAGCATTTCTGACACTTTACATTTCTATTGGGGCGAAAATAGCCCTTTTTGCCAGCCCCTCTAAAAATCACCCAAACTCTACTGAGACTTTCGTTCCTGTACAGCAAGAAATCCAGTAGCAGCAGCCTGATATCTGGTTTGACACAACATTAACAAATTCATGTTTAAAGTATAAAGAAAATATAAACAACTTGCTGAGCAAAATACAAACAATGGCAACATAATAAATTGATCATTTAAAAATGAGTAATTAATAAAAATGACCATTAAAATGTGCCAAGCAGCAGAGCTACCTAATAATTTTTTTGCCTTTTTGCTTAAGAAGCAGTGTTCGATAGGGAGACAGACTATATAGGCCTCAAGTCCTGGTCACCAGGGAAGGGGGAGGGAACAAGGGCCAAGCTATGAAGTTGAGGTAAAATAACACCAACCTTGCGTTCACCTCTGGTGGTGCACACTCAATGGCCACCATCGACTCGAGGGAGGAGATCTGCAAGCTGGGGAGGGGATCACACCATTGGCGGAGGAGAGATCGGGAAGGGCCAAGGCCAAACCATCAACTTGAGGGAGGAGAGGTTGGTTCGGGAAGGCCCAAGGCCACACCACCGAGGGGAGCGTCTGGATGGTTCTCCTCGGGGCAGGGGCTGAGGCACTAGGTGTTTTACCTTACTTTGCACTTCAGTAGCCTCCAGCCGAGTGGGAAATGAAGAGGCAAGAAAGCACCCAATAACACCAATCGAAGCAGAACTGCCCATGAGGCAAGCAAGAAGGGAGGGTCTGTCGAAATTTAGGGGTCCTACTCGGCCGATGAATGCTGTTGTTCAGAAGAACAGGAATCATTGGCTGAGTAGCTGCTCAATAGGGATGATCTCCGGGCCAATTATTAGGATGATGTTAAAAGCAGCCAACCTGGTGCATTGTCCATCCTAATATGGTACTCAGCCAATGAACCAAGGCTCCCATAGAGCACAGGCCCCAGTGTTGTACAACTTGTGCATCCCCCTCTCCTGGGCCCTGATGGCAAAGGGTCACAAGTCACCAGCTTCAGACAGCATCACAAGGCAAAATAAATAAAGCAGTGTAGGGCTGAAGAGTTGCGGGTCTCTATTTTGGCACTGTTCCCCAGCAACCATGCACCATCACCCCTCGGGAGAGATTCCTCAACAAAAATAAAGCACCTTGATTGAGGAGTCATTCATCTGACAACAGTCGATCCCATCAGTGATACACTGATTGTGATTACAGATCCTGTTTAACCATCACATCTCACTGCTCCAAAAGATTGGCAAGTTGTAAATTATAAAACTGCAGCTAGAAATTAATTTTTAGATTTGCATGCCCAAGTGACCAAGTAAAATGGGACCAGACGGGAATGTTATGCGCATGAATGGAAAATCCATTTCAACACACACTACAAGGGTAATGAGCCAGGGAAATTACACGGAAGAAATCAGGCAAGTTGATTAACATTTTGAAGACTAAATTCTTTTGTATCCTTTAATGTAGCAAGGCAAATTTAATAATTGCTCATCAAACTAAACTTCATGCATTCCAAAGCACAAAAAAACATACCAACCCTCAATGGATTGCACTTACCAGGTACACCTTTTGTTGGTTATTTCAACTTCTGCGTGGGTATTTTAAGATTTGAATTCCTGGTACAAATTTACAGCCAATCAAATAAACACAATTACAACCAAACCAAATCTATAGGCAAGAATAAAAACACAGCTGGTCCATCCCGTCTGCCCCACATCAAAATGGATGGAACATCATAGTGAAGCACTTTCCAACTCTGTCAAAATCCAAAATGTAATGGTTCAATTAACCAACTTATCCAATCAGTAGAAGTGTGGCATGTCATCACTGAAGCAAGTGTAATGCAGTTGATCAACATTTAAATAGATTTAAGAAGGTAGCCCCAGTGCAGCCTGGCCATAGGAAGTGACATCATGAACGAAGTGAAAGATTTAATCCCCCATCAGGCTGATGACTCTTCTGCTGGTGCTTCTCTATCCCCCTTGCTCAGGATTCATGCCAATATAAATATGCTCTGTCTTTTGTAAAGTGGAGCTAATAGCACTTGTGTTTTTCTTCCATCCTTCCCAGTTAAAAAGATTTGTTTATAAATATCCTACAGACTACCCCGGTTCCCCCAACTACTTGACTTGCTTTCCTCTTCACTATAAAAAATATTCATTTTTATATTTGCCTCAGCGGCGGCCTGGCTGGATGATATTGTTTAAAAATCAGAGAGGAATTCCATGACCCAGGACGTCCGAAGCTCTAGGCGAGGAGATATATGGTGATGGGGGTTGATGTGGTGGGGAGAGGCAATGGGGGATGTGGCGGTGGAGGCTGAGGTGATGGGAGAGGGGGTGGAGGTTGTGGTGGTGGGGTGACGCAGGTGAGAGATGAGGGGGTGAGAGATGAGGGGTTGAGAGATGAGGTGGCGGGGATGAGGGGGTGGGTGGTGAGGAATGAGGGGGTGGGGAATGAGGGGGTAGTGGGTGAGACATGAGGGGGTTGGGGTGAGGAAGTAAGGGGATGAAGTGCTGGGGGAGATGAGGGGCTGAGGAATGAGGGGTGTGGGAAGAGGCAAGGTTGCTGCCAAGAGCCAGTGAAAGAGAAAGAAAATAATTATAAATAATATCATTGTCTGCCCTCACAGTTATTTCCAGAACAGAAACCCTATACTTCCCAAGACCACAGAGAATTGGCTGATTATTAGCTCAACAGATGTTATAAATTACAAAAAAAATGATATATGGCTAGTACTGTAGCTCAAAGAGCAGGAGGCAATTATAAATCAGTATTTCACAACAAGCGATGGTGAAAAATTAGTTTGCGTTTTGTAAAAGTGCTTCCTGCTTATTCCCTGTTTATTGCCTTGTTTCTCCTTGCTTTTACTTTGCCGTTGCACTTTTGATCTATGAATGATTGATGGACATCTCACTTTATGGCAAGCAGCCTGTAAAGAGCCTGTATATTCAATTCAAATAGAATAAGCCAGAAAACTGTGCTGTTTTAAACTGGTGATTGCAGACTGGTCAGTATCAGTGCAGACCCGGTTTGACTGATTGGCTGGTGGCCAATGAATTGACCCAAAAGGCTGTGCTCTGCCCAGTAACAGGTGGTGATTGAATATTATTCCATTGGAAGCCTTTTCAGAGTCCCAAGGTTCCAGTTTCATTTCAGATTTGATTCTGGCCGCCCGGTGAAGAGATACAACTGACTGTCTCCCAAAAGGTCCAGCTAATTGTATCTAGAAGGCCACTATGAGGGCTGACCCACTCTCTAAAAAGCCTCTGGGCGCTAGTGTATTGAGACTGCAGAGCCTGAAGTCAAACCACAGGCTGAAAGGAAGGTTTGATGAGAAATAAAGTGTTTCTTCAGAAAGATAGAGGCCTGAATGTGTTTGATCGGGCTGAAGGCCCAGTTCGGGCCTAAACCAGGGGCTGGTTTAGCACAGAGCTAAATCGCTGGCTTTGAAAGCAGACCAAGGCAGGCCAGCTGCACGGTTCAATTCCCAGCCTCCCCGAACAGGCGCCGGAATGTGGCGACTAGGGGCTTTTCACAATAACTTCATTTGAAGCCTACTTGTGACAATAAGCGATTTTCATTCATTTCATTTTCATTCATTTTTTTGTTGAGAAATACGGTATCTCATAGAAAGCTTGATGCCTGTGAGCACTATATTTTCTAAACTACAGGGACCCTGAATGAATGATTCTACAAAGAAGACACTTACCGACGGCAAACTAAAGACTCTAATCTGCAAGCTTGCTGTGAAGAAAGTCTGCTATAAGAAGCACCATCGGAAACCAAGACTCTTAACTTTTGAATTTCATCCTTATTATTTTTCACCCCTTTTCCTCCCACTCTGTGTTCGTCTGTCTTGTGTGTATGGGTAGAGGGTGGCACAGATAAAGTGGATAGTACGAATGAGCCTCTCGTTATCCGGTTCTACTTACCGAATATTTTATGATAGATCGTGGTATAAATAAACAGTAATTGTATTTAAACTTACAAACCTGGTGACTGTAATTATTGGGCAGCTAAAGGCCAAAGACTTAGGGTATTTTTGTAACTATTGTTGGTTAATCCACTCGTGTTGTGACTCTGGGGCATGTGGGGCTGAAACTGACGGTACACATGCCCAGGGTGTCGTAACAGTTCATTACAAACCCAAACGATCTTCCACCAAGATGTCACATTCAGAGTGCCACCTGAAATGATGTCACATTCAGAACGCCACCTGAAGGGTCATTTTAACCAGCTTGTAGTCCATTGATCTGCAACACCTCTGGACTGTGCAACAACTTCAGCTGGTGAGTCGAACAACGGTCAGCTTTGTCCTGCTCAAGTATTTAACTGACCTTTTCCTTCCTCCAAATTAAAATAACTCAACTCAAGGGAAGTGGTATTATTTTTGCCAGTTTCTGCCTGTCACTGAATAATGTTATCACTCTGATGCACTAAAACAAGAGTGTAAATTCCATCTTTTTTTTCTTTCGCCAATCCAAAAACCAGGACCCTAAATTAAAATTTGTGGAAGAAAATTATAGGCCTTTGAAATAAGGTTGCTAAGACGGATGCTAAACATTCCACATACTGACCACAAGGCAAATGAAGAGGTGCTAGAACTTGCAAGAGCAAAAATAACTTGAGAAAGGAAAATGTCAGTGTTTTGGCCATTGGATCAGAGCTGAAAAGCGACAGAGATCTCTTCTGGAGGCCAAAGTGGAGAGCAGCAGAAAGAAGGGTTGACTTCAAAATAGCTGGATGGTGGGCATCACAGAATGGTTGCAGACTAACCACAGTGGGTGTGTGAGGATGGGGCAAGGTAGACAAGCACAACATACCCTAACAGATCTCCTGGTAGGAGTAGTTACAAGCAGCGCAAAATAAATGTGCACAAAACAACTCAAGAGTAACTCAAGTCAATGAGAATCACTGTGCAAACATCTTTCATTTTCACCTTCCACACTGTTTTCAACTCACCCAAGCTACCTGAGTGTGCTTCGTGACAGAGTCCAATCAACCAACCAAGCATTCTCCAATTACAGTTCAAGTAATTCAAGGGGCTGGTTTAGCACAGGGCGAAAGAGCTGGCTTTTAAAGCAGACCAAAGCAGACCAGCAGCACGGTTCAATTCCCATACCAGCCTCCCCGAACAGGCGCCGGAATGTGGCGACTAGGGGCTTTTCACAGTAACTTCATTTGAAGCCTACTTGTGACAATAAGCGATTTACATTTCATTTAATTTCAAGTAATTGAAAATAAGACCTCCTTATCCACTGGCAAAGTTTGGTTCAGGCATCTTGCTCCTTTTATATCGATTGGCTGTAATTATTCTGATCTGTACTTATTGAGGTAGAAAGAAAACATATTGACCTGAAAGCACAATTACTGATTCAAGATGAAGGTATTCCCAACGAGCTGGCACTGAACTATTTAAATATTACGGGTAAATGTTATTTCAATCTTTAATTATGAGTTTGATCAGTTCACGTTATTTTCATCAGTGGCTCACGAAGGTGGTGTCTTCAGTCACCATTCCAGGGTTGGAGCACCTTTTGGAAACACTGTGAATTCTCCCAAGCCCCCACCGGTATGTCTGATTACAGGCATGGTGGGAGAAGGTGATGGAAGGCCCAGAAATCGGTTTCACGCCAGCGGTAATTTACAGCGGGAACTTCCACTGATGCTGTCCATGGTGCGGTAGAAAACCCACCAGAGGCTGGCATGAACCTGCAAATGGAGGCCCAACCCCCACATGCCAGATTCTCCGCGATGCTGGCGGGATACACGTTCGGAACAACATGGCACGCAGATGTCGGGAATCATCTAAATGACGCTTGGGGCTGCCTCTGGGTTTCAGGATGGAGGCCATCGGCAACCCTGGAACACCACAGCAGGGGGGGGAGACATCTGCAGGTGGACTTTCCAGACTTGGTATGCTGGACGGTGCCCCCTATCTAGCGTCAGAATGTTCTTGGAGATCCATCTTTGTTCTCAAGAGGTCCACAACCGGTCTCAGAGTGCTCCAGGAAACCAACATCATTTTCCGGCTTTCTTCAATAGTTGGTCGCCTTTTCAATACGGTGCCCGGATAGGACGTTGGGCTACACGCTCGCCAGGCCTGTCCCACCACTGTTAATTAGGTCGGGCCAAAAGATATGGCATGTTTTCCCGCCGGCCGACACAGTGAGAAACGCACCACATTCCCATTCTTGTCCCGCCATGGCACTTAATTTCAAAACTGGAGAATTCCCACCACAGGAGTTCGACAAGTGGCAGAGCTTGTCTGAACAATTCCAATCTTCATTATCCTGCCCAAAAAGGTTACAAACAACCTGAAGCTGCAAGACTCCACAGCCATCAGATTGTAAAAAGACTGTGATTTAATCTACTCACACATAGTGTGGGTATCATGTTAAAATCCCTGGTTTCTGTAATACACTTTACACGTCAATTGAAACTAAGTGTGGTGATCGTCAGTGATTTTGTTGAATAGTTTACGTCAGCTCCTTCCCAAATTCCACGCTCTCACACTTTGCTCGCAACAGTTATTTGATCTTGCTGCTGTGTATTTGAAACATTCTCCCTGCCCGACGAATAGATTCATTCATTGATAAAAAGGGCGCCATGTGCAGCCAACGATTCCTCGGTATCCTCAGACAAATAAAGGGTCCTATTTTGAAAATCAAACCGAGCACTCCGTTGCAAAGGCAAACTGCAGAAATGTTTATTTCTTTAAATATAAATATGACAATCAAATAGAGAGAACAAATAAGTAAGCCCATATAGCAGCATCACGGAGCACAAGAGAAGACAAAGGATTCTCCAGGAGAGCCGAAACAAATAAAATGCATTTTAAGGAATTTGTACAACAAAATTATTCTTGACAGGAACTATGTTGCCAGGGTCGCAAATACAGCATATCTAATGCCTCTGTACCCAGCCTGCACATCTGAGGGAACAGGCCCATTGAACTGAGTGTATAAATTATTCTGCCGTCTGTAGGCATTTTTGATTTTCTCTTAAAGTATCAGTAAATCACCTGCGGCATAGTAACTGTGAGAATGCAGAGAATGCATTATAAATGTTCGAAGCAGGTTATGATAAAATGTTCATTAAATGGAAGGGGTGGGGGTGGTCACATCTTGATCAGGCCTTTTTAGATTAGCGTTGAGTCAAGCTGCCCAACTGCTCCGGGGCAGGTGCGCACGACCTGATTTCTTCGAGGTGACAGAATGGTCAAAGCCCGTCCAGAGGTCAACGGGAGGCTAATTTCAGACGCAGAAGGAAGTTAAAACAGGCAGCTGCTTGTACTTTCCTGATTCTTACTTGTGGGGAGACACCACGTTAAAAGGTCAGGAGAAATCAGCAGGAAATGACTGTGTTCAGAGCCCTTTACTCTTCTTGTTTTTAAAGGTTTTTCAGCTGTAATGTGTTGCTGTGTTTACGTTTGAGCCATTTGGTGCAACAGTGACACACATTTTGCATATGTGACACTTTGGAGCATGGTTGTCAATGCCAGATGAGCCACTGATTTGTCATAACTGAATAAAGTAGGTTCTGCTTTCTTACATTATCTGTGATCTAATTTGATGTTTTCTGGACTGAAGTCCAGGGGTATTCAGTAAATCTTTAGCCTGAAACATTCTTCTCTACATTTCAATGACATTTGTATAGCCCCCTCATCTATAAATTTACTGCTTATCACTTAAAGCTACAAACACCAAGCAAAATGCACGAGTGGAGGTGGGTATCTGATGTTTCCCGGTACTTAGGATGGATGGGAGGTGGTCCTGGGAACTGGTGGCCATTAGGAAGTGGCTGGGACAGCAGTAACTTGGAGGAAAGAAGATTTTGTAAAACTGGAGGTTGCAACATTGGGGTTGGCTCGCTGGATTCTGTCAGAACCGGGAGGAAGCTCAGGCAATTGAATTTAATTAGGTTTATTGCCACGTGTACCGAGTTACAATAAAAAGTATTGTTCTGCGTACAGTCCAGGCAAATCGTTCCATACATGAAAAAACATAGGACATACAGAAATACACAATGTAAATACATAGACACAAGCATAGAGTGAAACATATGGGGCGGGATTCTCCACTCAGGTGTGGACGGCGCCGGGGGGAACCCGCCGTTTTGGCCTGGCCGCTCGGCCCATTCGGGCCTGAGAATAGCGGGGGTGCCGGAGAATCGCCATTTTGGGTGTCTCCAGCGATTCTCCGGCCTGCGGCCCGCGGAACTCGACGGGGCCGTTCCCGCTGCTTGGGAGAATCGCGGGAGGGCTTCGGACCGGCGTCCCGGGAAATGATGGCGGCCCTGGCGATTCTCCCAACCGGCGCGGGAGTGGAGAATCTCGCCCATGGAGTGTAGTACTATTCAGTAAAGAAGGTGTGTGAAGAGCTCAGTTCAGTCCATAACAGGGTCGTTCAGGAGTCTGGCCATAGCGGGAAGAAGCTATTTTTGAACCTGTTAGTCCATGTTCTCAGATTTTTATATCTCCTGCCCGCTGGAAGACGTTGGAAGAGAGAATAACCCGGGTTACAGGGGTCTTTGATTATGCTGCCCGCTTTCCCAAGGCAGCGGGAGGTGTAGACAGAGTCAATGGATGGGACACAATTTCACATGATTCACTGGGCTGTGTTCACGACTCTTGTAGTTCTTAGGGCCTTGGGCTGAGCGGTTGCCATACCAGGCTGTGATGCAGCCAGATAGGATGCTTTCTATGGTGCATCTGTTAAGAAATGGTAAGAGTCAATGTGGTCATGCCAAATTTCCTTAGTTTACGAAGGAAGTATAGGCGCTGTTGTGCTTTCTTAGTTGTGACATCGACGTGGGTGGACCAGGACAGATTTTTGGTAATGTACACACCTGGGAATTTGAAGCTGTTAACCATCTCCACCTCGGCACCATTGATGCAGACAGGGGTGTACGATACTTTGCTTCCTCAGTTTTGCTGACATTGAGGGAGATATTGTTGTCGTTACACTACGCCATTAAGTTCTCTATCTCCCTCCTGTACTCTGACTCATCGTTGTTCAAGATCTGACCCACTGCGGTCGTGACATCAGCAAACTTGTCGATAGAGCTGAAGCCAAATTTTGCTACGAGTCTAGTAGGTGGCTAAGTGTGCAGCTTTGGGGGGGGGGGCCTGTTATTGAGGACTATCGTGGAGGAGAAGTAGTTGTTTATCCTTACTGATTGTGGTCTATGGGTCAGGAAATTGAGAATCCAGTTGTAAAGGGAGGAGCCAAGTCCTAGGTTTTAGAGTTTTGATACGAGCAAGGCTGGGATTATGTTGTTGAAGGCGGAGCTGTGGTCAATGAATTGAAGTCTGGCATAGGGGTCCTTGTTGTCGGGATGCTCCAGGGATGAGTGCCGGGCCAAAGAGATGGTGTCTGCTGCAGATCGATTGTGGTGGTTTGTGAATTGCAGTGGATCAAGGCATTCTGGGAGTATGGAGGTTTAAATTTTTTTTTTTTTAAAGTGTACCCAGTTCTTTTGTTTCCAATTAAGGGCCAATTGAGCGTGGCCAGTTCACCTAGCCTGAACATCTTTGGGTTGTAGGGAGTGAGAACCACTACAACACGGGGAGAACATGCAAACTCCACATGGACAGTGACCTGGGGTCGGAATCGAGCCCGGGGTCCTCAGCGCCGTGAGGCAGCAGTGCTAACCATTGGGGCTAAGTGCGCAGCTTTGGGGGGCCCTGGTATTGAGGACTATCGTGGAGGAGAAGTAATTGTTATCCTTACTGATTGTTGTCTACGGGTCACGAAATTGAGAATCCAGTTGTAAAGGGAGGAGCCAAGTCCTAGGTTTTAGAGTTTTGATACGAGCAAGGCTGGGATTATGTTGTTGAAAGCGGAGCTGTGGTCAATGAATAGAAGTCTGGCACAGGAGTCCTTGTTGTCAGGATGCTCCAGGGATGGGTGCAGGGCCAGAGAGATGGCGCCTGCTGCAGATCGATTGTGGTGGTTTGCGAATTGCAGTGGATCAAGGCCTTTTGGGAGTATGGAGGTTTAAATTTTATTTTTTTTGAAGTGTACCCAGTTCTTTTGTTTCCAATTAAGGGCCAATTGAGCATGGCCAATTCACCTAGCCTGAACATCTTTGGGTTGTAGGGAGTGAGAACCACTACAACACAGGGAGAATGTGCAAACTCCACATGGCCAATGACCTGGAGTCGGGATCGAGCCCGGGGTCCTCAGCGCCGTGAGGCAGCAGTGCTAACCACTGTGCCACCCCATGGGAGTATGGAGTTGATGTGTCTCATGACCCGGAAATTAATAAACACAGAAAACCTGACTCTCTCTGCTTTCCTGCAATGATATATAAACACATGGCTGTTTGTCAGGCATTTACTTTTATTTTCAATCAGCAACATTCCGACAAGAACAACAACTCTTGGAAAGGGAAGAGCATTTGCAACATCCAGCTAAATGACTAATCTTTCTGTCAAGCAGAAGCAGTTACAGAATTCATTAAATAAGAGTCCCAAAGTGATTATACTGAATAGAAACCAAACAATGAATGATTTATGTTGTTATCAGCTGAATAGTGCCCTTTTGGAAAATAAAGTGACACTGCTTCTGCGACCTTCCGTGGGAAAGGAAGGATATGATGTGAACATGTCAATTGAAGTACCTCTACCCACTTCCAGAGTTGGAGGAAGACACTCAAGGGGAAAGGGAGGGGAGGGGGTTGTCTTCTCATCACTGGTGTAGGCAGATGCTCGGAAGATGGTAGTCAGCATCTGTGACAAGGCTGGATGGGAGGGGAAAGAGTTGACCTAAAGTGAAAGACAACACCACACAAAAAAAAAATTACCTCAAAAATTTCCTTGAGTAGATGGGGATCTCAATGAATCTCCCACACTGCTGACAATTATCTTGGGGCTACAGCAAACATTTTCACAATCTGCCCTCATGCATGTTCCTTTTGCAGGGAGGTGCTCACAAAATGGGCACAAGGAGGCCAGCATTACCTCAGTCCCTGCCCGTAACAGAAGACGATCAGGCAAGTCAGTCAGGTGAGAATGTGTTGCCCTAATACATTGCGTTCTGAATGAAAATCTACTGAGGCAGTGAATTGAAAAAAAGAAAGGCCTGCAGTTAAGGCCAATATATTTTGATAAAACAGTCCTATTTTAGGTTGGAACTATAGATCAACTATGCTCCATTAAAACTGCATGAAACCCAGCTAACTGAGAATCATAATTTCAGACATCATGCTCAAAGAATTCATAAATACTTTTAATACATAACATGAAACATTACAGCCTTGTCCATGCAGGATATTAGTTAGGAGTCAATGGCTTCATCAGGTCTATGGTTGTCAAGCGACCCATTAACACAGTCCTTTTCATTCTTACATAAAAATAGTTGAAGAGAACAATTTCATATTTCAATTTCTTTTTTACTCCGAACCTTTGTCAGGGCTCTTATTACCGGGGAATAAGATTACTGTTTGAAACAACAATCAGAGTGCTTGAGCAAAGGTGTGACAGTCCATGTAAGCCTAATAAATTAAGACTTGAAATTCATCAAGTGCATTAAAGATGATTAGCAATGATAAACTGGCTACTCATTATTTTATATTCAATACATTATACCCCATTTTCGTGTAGAATAAATATTAATCATTTTCTCTTAATAGCAGAAGCGTGCAATCTGTCAAGCAGTGCAGAGCAGCCCACTGGTAGCTTGACAGCATGCCTAAATTATTGTCCCATTTTTTTCCCAGCTGGGCTCAGTTTTAATATTCTGTCATCGTAATAATCAGTGTATAGAATTTTTAAAGATGGGAATAAATGTTTAACTTGGGAAAACTCTGCAATGAATTTTCCTCTACTTAAATCAGAACAACAACCCTTACTCTCACTCAAGCATTTCTTAAAATTATAACAGCAATAATGGGTTCCAAGGATTTTAAAAAAGACCAACAATCCATGTGGTTTTGAACATTTTCTTGAGTTGCAATTGATATCTGTTTCTCCCTTTACGGTTCCTGGCCCAAGCATTATTTTTTAATCATGAGGTGAGTGGACAATATTCAGGCTTGGGCTGACAAGTGTAAAGTTACATTCGTGCCACACAAGCACCTGGCAATGGCCATCTCCGACAAGCGAGGATCTAACCACGACATTAGTCCCATGTCATTCAATGGCATTACCATCGCTATATCCCCCACGATCAACATCCTGGGGGTTAGCATTGATCCGAAATGGAACTGGACTAGCCAATTTAATACTGTGGCTACAAGGGCAGTGTAGCGCACAATGACTTACGTGAGACGAGAAGCGATGAAGTCTATCTAGGCTTTATTAAGCGAGACTTGTTCCCCAGCAGCTCAGTAACAGAATGAGGCTGCGGGGAGAACTCAAGTTCTTATACTCCGCCTTCAGGGCGGAGCCAGAAGTCGGCAGATCCAACCGGGACCAGGGACCCGTCAGCCAATAGCCTCTCGGCTTCACAGGTACCATATTACCCCTAATACATACCACCACATTCACCCCTTGTTAAAAAGGAACCCGGCGCGGTGGTGGTTCGCATGGTGGTAGGGGTTTACAAGGCTGGCCCTGGAACAAATTTCGAACTGTGACTATACATATTTAGCCCAACATTTAGCTATGTACAAGTTTGTCAGAACTATTTACAATAAGGAAATTTTGTTATTTTACAACAAAATTCTTGCTTTCTTGGTGTCACGCGGATTCCACGAGTCGAGCGAGCGGTCTGGTCTTCCTCGTCGATCGCCTCAGCCCCGGTGGTGGTGCAGGTGCTGGCTCGGGCGCTGTCGTCTCCGGGAGCATTGCGCTGTTTGTTCCTGTTTTACTCCTGGGCGGGCACGGGAGGAGGACCGATCCCCCCGGGAAGGGGGCGGTCGTGGGGTGCGCCGGTGGCAGGGAGGGGGTGATCGGTGTTGGGGGTCTGTGTGTGTTGCCGGCGGGCGCCAGGTCCCGCAGGGAGACCGTGTCCTGTCGGCCGTCGGGGTACGCGCGTACTGCGGGTTCACGTGGAGAAGGTGAACCCTCTCGACCAACGGGTCCGATTTGTGCGCCCGCACATGTTTCCGGAGCAAGATGGGTCCTGGGGCTGCTGGCCAGGTCGGCAGCGACGTTCCGGAGGAGGACTTCCTAGGGAAGACAAGGAGGCGCTCGTGTGGCGTTTGGTTAGAGGTGGTACACAGCAGCGACCGGATGGAGTGGAGAGCATCCGGGAGGACTTCCTGCCACCGGGAAACTGGGAGATCTCTGGACCGTAGGGCCAGTAGGACGGTCTTCCAGACCGTGCCGTTCTCCCTCTCTACCTACCCATTCCCCATGGGGTTGTAGCTGGTCGTCCTGCTCGAGGCAATGCCCTTGCTGAGCAGGAACTGACGCAGCTCGTCACTCATGAAGGAGGACCCCCTGTCGCTATGGATGTATGCGGGGAAGCCAAACAGTGTAAAGATGGTGCCCAGGGCTTTAATGACCGTGGCCGCTGTCATGTTGGGGCAGGGAATGGCGAAGGGGAAACGGGAGTACTCGTCCACCACATTTAGGAAGTATGCGTTGCGGTCGGCGGAGGGGAGGGGCCCTTTGAAATCCAAACTGAGGCGTTCAAAGGGGCGGGAAGCCTTGATCAGGTGCGCTCTATCCGGCCTGAAAATGTGCAGTTTGCACTATGCGCCGATGAGGCAGTTCCTGGTGACGGTACGGACCTCCTCAACAGTGTAGGGGAGGTTGCGGGACTTTACGAAATGGTAGAATCGAGTGACCCCCCGGGTGGCAGAGGTCCTCGTGGAGGGCTTGGAGGCGGTCTATTTGTGCGTTGGCACATGTGCCGCGGGATCGGGCATCGGACGGCTCGTTCAGCTTTCCGGGACGATACAAGATCTCATAGTTATAGGTGGAGAGCTCGATCCTCCACCTTAAGATCTTGTCATTCTTAATTTTGCCCCGCTGTGCATTATCGAACATAAAGGCTACCGACCGTTGGTCGGTGAGGGGAGCGAATCTCCTGCCGGCCAGGTAATGCCTCCAATGTCGCACAGCTTCCACTATGGCTTGGGCTTCCTTTTCCACTGAGGAGTGGCGGATTTCTGCGGCGTGGAGGGTCCGGGAGAAAAAGGCCACGGGCCGCCAGAGCTACATCGGATGCATCGCTCTCGACCTGGAAGGGGAGGGACTCGTTGATGGCGTGCATCGTGGCCTTTGCGATATCCGCTTTGATGCGGCTGAAGGCCTGGCGGGCCTCTGTCGACAGGGGTAAGGTAGTGGATTGTATTAGCGGGCGGGCCTTGTCTGCGTACTGGGGGACCCACTGGGCGTAATATGAAAAGAAGCCCAGGCAACGTTTCAGGGCTTTGGAGCAGTGGGGGAGGGGAAATTCCGTAAGGGGGCGCATGCGTTCGGGGTCGGGGCCTATCACTCCATTGCGCACTACGTATCCCAGGATGGCCAAACGGTTTTTGCTAAAAACGCATTTTTCCTCGTTATATGTAAGGTTCAGGGCGTTAGCGGCCTGGAGGAACTTTGAGGTTGGCGTCGTGGTCCTGCTGATCGTGGCCGCAGATGGTTACGTTGTCGAGATACGGGAACGTGGGGCCTCATTCTCCGACCCCCCGCCGGGTTGGAGAATCGCCGGGGGCCGCCGTGAATCCCGCCCCCGCCGATATTCGGCGGGGGTGGGAATCGGGCCGCGTTAGTTGGCAGGCCCCCCCGCTGGATTCTCCGGCCCGGATGGGCCGAAGTCCCGCCGATAAATTGCCTGTCCCGCCGGCGCGGATTAAACCACCTTTTGAACGGCGGGACAAGGCGACGTGGGCAGGCTCCGGGGTCCTGGGGGGGGGCGCGGGGCGATCTGGCCCCGGGGGGTGCCCCCACGGTGGCCTGGCCCGCGATCAGGACCCACCGATCCACGGGCGGGCCTGTGCCGTGGGGGCACTCTTTCCCTTCCGCCTCCGCCACGGTCTCCACCATGGCGGAGGCGGAAGAGACTCCCTCCACTGCGCATGTGTGGGAAACTGTCAGCGGCCGCTGACGCTCCCGCGCATGCGCCGCCCCGAGATGTCATTTCCGCGCCAGCTGGCGGGGCAACAAAAGCCGTTTCCGCCAGCTGGCGGGGCGGAAATCCCTCCGGCGTCGGCCTAGCCCCTCAATGTTGGGGCTCGGCCCCCAAAGATGCGGAGCATTTCGCACCTTTGGGGCGGCGCGATGCCCGTCTGATTGGCGCCATTTTGGGAGCCAGTCAGCGGACATCGCGCTGATTGGGGAGAATTTCGCCTGCAACCCGTGCTGGTCAACCATTCGGTCCATCTCCCGTTGGAAGACCGAGACCCCGTTCGTGACGCCAAATGGGACCCTTAGGAAATGGTATAGCCACCCGTCTGCCTCGAAGGCGGTGTGCTTGCGGTCACCTGGGCGGATGGGGAGCTGGTTGTATGCGGACTTGAGGTCCACGGTGGAAAAGACCTTGTACTGGGCAATCTGATTGACCCTGTCAGATATGCGGGGGAGAGGGTACGCATCTAGCTGCATGTACCTGTTGATGGTCTGACTATAATCTACGACCATCCTTTGCTTCTCCCCGGTCTTCACGACTACCACCTGGGCTCTCCAGGGACTATTGCTGGCCTGGATTATGCCTTCCTTCAGCAACCACTGGACTTCAGACCGGATAAACGTCTGGTCCTGGTCGCTGTACAGTCTGCTCCTAGTGGCGGCGGGTTTGCAATCCGGGGTGAGGTTTGCAAACAAGGACGGCGGTTCAACCTTGAGGGTTGCGAGGCCGCAGATAGTGAGTGGGGGTATTGGGCCGCTGAATTGGAATGTTAGGCTCTGGAGGTTACACTGGAAGTCTAATCCCAGTAATGTGGGCGCGCAGAGTTGGGGAAGGACGTAGAGCCTGTAGTTCTTAAACTCCCTCCCTTGCACCGTTAGGTTCGCGATGCAGAACCCTTTGATCTCCACTGAGTGGGATCCTGCAGCTAGGGAAATCTTTTGCTTGCTTGGATGGATGGACAGAAAACAGCATCTTACCGTATCTGGGTGAATAAAACTTTCCGTGCTCCCGGAGTCGATCAAGCATGGCGTCCTGTGTCCGTTGACCTGCACCGTTGTTGTCGTCGTTTGGAGCGTCCGGGGCCGCGATTGATCCAGTGTCACCGAAGCCAGTCGTGGCAGTAGTGTCGCGGCGTTTTCTTCGGACCCCGTGGAGCCGTCTATGCTGGGGTCCTTTGTTGTCAACCAAGATGGCGGCATCCGTGAATCGCACGCGGTCGGGGGTGGACAAAATGGCCGCCTCCATGAATCGCACGCGGTCGGGGGTGGACAAAATCGCCAACCGCATGAATCGCACGTGGCTGGGGGGGGGGGTCACAAGATGGCCGCGCCCATCCTCCCCTCGTGGTGTCCATCCACCCCTCATGGTGTCCGGGACCCAAAATGGCGGCGCCCGCGGGTCGCACATGGGACGCTGGGGGGGCTGTGGGTGTTTGGGATGTGTTGGCCTCGTTCTTCTCCGGTGATTGCGGCGACCCCCCGGGACCGGCACACTGCCGCGTAATGGCCCTTTTTGCCGCAGCTTTTACAAGTAGCTGCGCGGGCCGGGCAGCGCTGCCGGGGGTGTTTCGCCTGCCCGCAAAAGTAGCAGCAGGCCCCTCCGGGATGGTCTGGGGTGCTCTAACCGCGCAAGCTTGCGGGGGGGTGGGGGGTGCCGGGGAGTCGGTCGCGACGGGGGTCCATGGAGCCCAAGGGGCTGCCGCGCGGTCGGGGCCGTAGGCGCGGGCGTTTTGGGAGGCCACATCACGGGAGGCCGCAAGGGCCCGTGCCTCTGAGAGTCCTAGCGACTCTCTTTCTAAAAGTCTCTGACGAATTTGGGGAGAGTTCATACCTGCCACGAATGCATCTCGAATGAGCAGGTCCGTGTGCTCGATCGTGCTCACCGGCGGGCAGTTGCAGTTTCGTCCCAAAATCAGCAGCGCGCCGTTGAATTCGTCGAGCGATTCTCCGGGAATTTGCCTTCTCGTCGCGAGTTGGTGGCGTGCGTAGACCTGGTTTACGGGCCGCATGTAGATGCCCTTCAGCAACGCGAGCGCCGTCGGGAAATCCTCCGCGTCTTCTATAAGCGAGTAAATCTCCGGGCTTACCCTCGAATGCAGAACCTGCATTTTCTGCTCTTCCGTGATCCGGCCGGGGGCCGTTCGAAGGAAGGTTTCCTCCGGGTGCTGCGGTTTCTTCCCACAAGTCCCCAAAGGCATGCTGTTAGGTTATTTGGACATTCTGCATTCTCCCTCTGTGTAACCGAACAGGCGCCAGAATGTGGCGACTAGGGGCTTTTCACAGTAACTTCATTGCAGTGTTAATGTAAACCTATTTGTGACAGTAAAGATTATTATTATTAATGTCCTGGTAGGACAAAAGCAGGGAGAAGATATCAATAGGTCAATAGGGGGCAGCACGGTGGCACAGTGGTTAGCACTGCTGCCTCATAGCACCAGGGATCTGGGTTCAATTCTGGCCTTGGGTGACTCTGTGTGTGGAGCTTGCACTTCTTCCCTTGCCTGCGTGGGTTTCCTCCGGGTGCTCCGGTTTCCTCCCACACTCCAAAGATGTGCAGGTCAGGTGGATTGACCATGCTAAATTGCCCCTTAGTGTCCAGGGTGTATAGGTTAGATTACAGGGAAAAGGCGTGGCAGTGGGCCTAGGTAGGATGCTCTTTCAGAGGATTGGTGCAAACTCAATGGGCCGAATGGTCTCCTTCTACACTCTAGGAATTCTATTGTTAGGTCCAGACAATCATCGGAACAATAATCAAGCTCAGCACTATCTGAACAGATCATGGAGCTTCTTGCAGCACAGATCCTGCCTCAAAATCATTATCATGTGCCGCATAATGTCCAAGTCTTCCGTACACATGGCGAAATTGAAGCAGGAGAAGGCAATTTCAGAATCAAGATCATGGCAAGATAGAGAATGAGCAGGAGACTAGAAGCATATCCTATGCATTACTTCAACTGGCATCTGTCTTGTTCTGTTGCTGCTTTACTTTTCAAAATCACAAAGGTAACCTCAGAAGAGATCAAATATACTGCACTCAAATTATTGCATTAAATTATGTGATCCGCGAATCATGTTAATGTCTGCTGCTCCCACAGCGCTTCCCCTAGTTGCAAATGGATGTACAACTTAACCCTTAAGTTTATCAAAGTATTTTTCCTGTGGAAGGAGTGCGTCTGTACAGAATTGCAGTGGCAGAAGCTGACATTTAGGTAGCCTGGAAGGTCTTGCGCTGGATTCTGGAGGTGACTTCGGAACTGAAACAACCATATCTGTTTCTGCCACTTTCAGGTTCTTCCACCCGTAATGCAGAGGGATGCTCGATAGACCCAGATACTTGTCCTCGTCTACTGCAGCCATGCCCCTGCTCGTGAACATGCCCTTGGTGTATTTTCGGATATGCATGCGAACAGGACCTCTGGGCAGCAACGAGGCCTGAAAATCTCTGCATCAAAATTGCCTGATTGTGATCCTCTATTATGCTTCAGGCAAACAAGTCAGCCTCTTGTAAGCGGGAGCCAAAACCTCCATGTCAGGAGTGCGAACACTCCCACTGTGCTTAGAACACATGCCAGAGCGGACTTCACTGCAAATGTCACTGAAGTTGTCATGGAGATCTTACTGTAGGCAAGCGTACTTCTGAGGCTTTTGCAGATGCAAATAGTGGATGTTCAAATTCCTCCAAATCCCTCTAGAAATGCTGAAGTGACGCTTGTGGATGATCTTACTCCAATGGCTATCTATTTTATAACTAGGTGTCAGAGGTTAGAATCCTAAAGCACTAAGTCAGAGGCACAGGGCGTATTTTCATACTGCGCAACAGCTGTCATCAATTGCTCTTCCTGATCAGCTTACTTGGGAGCTGTAACCCACCCACTACCACCTTGTTATGCTCACTGTCAAAGGTGAATGATCTGGCTTAGTGCCACCTTGCTGAGGGAAACTGGCAGGACTGGCACTATATCCTTCCAAGACTAGAGGTAGAATATATTTCAGATAATGCCTTAATGAAGCAAGGAGAGGGCGGCATAGTGGCACAGCGATTAGCACTGCTGCCTCACAGTGCTGAAGACCTGGGTTTGATCCTGGTCCCGGGTCACTGCCCACGTGGAGAGAATTTACAGTGCAGAAGGAGGCCATTCGGCCCATCGAGTCTGCACCGGTTCTTGGAAAGAGCACCCTACCCAAGCCCAGCCCCCCCACCCTATCCCCATAACACAGTAACCCCACCCAACACTAAGGGTAATTTTGGACACTAAGGGCAATTTAGCATGGCCAATAAACCTAACCTGCACATCTTTGGACTGTGGGAGGAAACCAGAGCACCCGGAGGAAACCCACACACACACACGGGGAGAACATGCAGACTCCGCACAGACAGTGACCCAAGCCGGGAATCGATCCTGGGACCCTGGAGCTGTGAAGCAATTGTGCTAACCACTATGCTACCGCGCTGCCCAACGAAGGGGTCAACCTCCACCCCACAACCCAAATGTGCAGGGTATGTGAATTGGCCACGCTAAAATTGCCCCTTAATTGGAAAAGAAAGAATTGGGTACTTTAATTTTTTGAAAAATGAAGCCCAAATAAATAATCCTCTAGAACACGTGCATCATGGTTGAGTTTCGCTGTGCCACTGCATATGTAAGAGTTGAAGAGGACAAGACATAAAAGGTGCTGTTGCTGAGCATGGCAACGTTTGTCAGCTGCACCCTTTCCCACTGCCTAGCCCAGTGATGTTCAGGAATTGTAAGGCTTCCTCTCTTTCTATCCTTCTGCTTGTTGTGTGCCATCTGCTTGTTCTGCATTAGGTGAGTAATATTTAGATTCTGTAAGCTTAGATAACGCAGATGGTGACATACAGCTGCCGAATATACAGCACCTGCTGGCTAACACCAAATAGGAAGTGGAAATAATGTGCAGTTAAAGCTTGTATTTCAAAAGCTCAGGATGGCCCACAGTGTTTTACAGTGTATGAACTATTTTTTGAAATGTAGTCACTGTTGTAATGTGGGAAACGCTGAAGCCAATTTGTACACAGTAAGATCCCACAAACAGCAATGTGATCAGGGCCAGATGGTCTTATTTTTCCCTTTAATGCATTGGTTGAGGAATAAATATTAACCAGGGAAAGCTCCCCGGCTCTTCTTTGCAATAGTGTCGCGGGATCTTGCATTCATCCAAGACAGCGGGCGGGGCCCCAGTTTAACGCCTCATCTGAAAGCTGCCAACTCTGACAGCGTAGCACTCCCTCAGTACTGCATTCCTGGTGGCCCAGAGGTTTGTGTTCAAGTCTCTGGAGTAGGACTTGAACTCACAACCTTGGCCGACCCAGCCGACGTGTAACGAACATTATTAGGTAGGCTTCTGAAAGTGTGCTGTGTCAGGATTTCTGTCTCATTACAGCGTGAATTATACGCTTGCTGCCTGTATTTCTCCAAGGATACAGTGTGTTTTCGTTCATGCAGAACAGGCCCAGGAAGCAGTCGAATCATTAAAAATCAAGATGATAAACAGGCCTGAACATTTCCTGTCAAGCATTCATGTCACAGAAAAGGTACACTGGCTACTTTCTTCAAGTCTTCCATTTTCTTGCACTGAATCGAGTGTTTCGTATTCACTGTCAGCTCACAAACAAGCTGAATTATTTGGTTGGGGGGGGGGGGGGGGGGGGGGAGGTAGAGGCCCTTCTGTTCCCAGAGGGAAAGCCATCCTTTTAGAACTTTATAAATAAGCACCCCATCATTAGTCTGGCAACTTCTGGCAATTTTGCTCCAATATGCTCCATGCTCTAGGTAAATAGTTGCATACATTTGGAGGCTTGAATACCAACTTAACCCACTTAATTACAACTGTGGACAATCATTTCCAACATTTCACATCATATTGAGGGTGGGGTGGGGGGTGTCATTCAGCTGACAGGAATTTGCCCGAAAACCCCGTCGTTGAGCAGCACGGTAGCATAGTGGTTAGCACAATTGCTTCACAGCTCCAGGGTCCCAGGTTCGATTCCTGGCTTGGGTCACTGCCTGTGCGGAGTCTGCACGTTCTCCCCGTGTGTGCGTGGGTTTCCTCCGGGTGCTCTGGTTTCCTCCCACAGTCCAAAGATGTGCAGGTTAGGTGGATTGGACATGCTAAATTGCCCTTAGTGTCCAAAATTGCCCTTAGTGTTGGGTGGGGTTACTGGGTTATGAGGATAGTGGGGGGGGGGGGGGGGGTGAGCTTGGGTAGGGTACTCTTTCCAAGAGCTGGTGCACATTCAATGGGCTGAATGGCCTCCTTCTGTAAATTCTATGATTCTATGTAACCAGAAGTTAATCACCGACAAACACATGAACAGCAATTCATTGGCTCAGGTCACGATAAGACCAAATACAATACCAAATTGAATTAGGTATTGAATTTCTGCTTCTAGATGGTATACTTTTTTAAAAAAAAATTTAGAGTACCCAATTCATTTTTTCCAATTAAGGGGCAATTTAGCGTGGCCAATTCACCTAGCCTGTGGGGGTGAAACCCATACAAAATGGGGAGAATGTGCAAACTCCACACGGACAGTAACACAGAGCCGGGATCGAACCTGGGACCTCGGCGCCATGAGGCTGCAGGCCAACACACTGCGCCACCGTGCTGCTCCTTCTTGATGGTATAATTAAATAGTCCTACAATTCAGAGGCTTGTAAGGACTGGACAAATGTATCTTCGAGGTGAAACTCTTCAGAACTTTTTCTTGTTCCGTTGCTACGTCTCCAGCACAAACCCTGTTTACACTCTCAAACTGGGTCACCAAGTTCCACCGAAATCATGGTGATGGAGCAGGCGTCCCGAGGAAGGGGCTTGCTCCAATATTAAGAAATTTCTCGCAGGAGCCTAAATCAACCCACACTTTCAGAATCTGAATCATGACAGTTCTGTGTATGCCTTCGGGAGCTTCATTATAAAACTTGCTTTCTTTAAAAAAAAAAGAATTCTTGCTCTTCAAACACAGCTACAATTTATTATTACACTGTGTAGCTGACGGAGTAAATCATTGGAATGTGTCATTTATTAAGTGGGCTTAAGGCCATTAGGCCCTTTGGTGTCTGATGGAATCCAGCACAGAACATCCGTTCACACTAATGTCACTCTGGAGTCTGGTAAACTGTCAGGAAAATGAATGGCGGTAAAACCTCAGCTGACGTTCCTGGCACCAGTGCACTCACACTAACCAATTCCCATGTCAGGCTGCAAAGTGATAAATATGTTTTGATGACATCTGAAAATGCGTTGCACTCTGACTTGACCGTACGGCCGTCAGTCAAAGTCAGTTCATGGAAGAGTCAAAAAGTCCTCTCGACTGGCCCACCACGAATGGCATGCCCCTCAATTGTTTCTTTCAGAAAAACATATGCAGTAGAAAATTCTCTGCTCCCGTTTGAGCAGTGATTTCTGAGAGCTAAGAAAATAAAAAGCCTATTACAATTAGCAGCAGCTCAGACAGCAGCAGAAACAATGACTGCATTGTAATAATGAATTTGTGCTTGGATACAGAGTGGAGAACAATGGACTGATTGATGGGCAAGATCCCATCTGGATTGATTCAGTGCCACAATTCTTTAAGCGCTCTCTTAAGTGACAATGCAACAAGTGGACAAATGATCATTCGCCAACAGTTCTTCCATTCTCATTTTTATTTTAAATGAGGTACATTTGTTCTTGTTTTTAAGCTACATTAAGTGTCCACGTTGCTGCTTTGCGAGGATTGATATTACAAATCCATGATCCCAAATCACAGGAATGAAATTTATTTTATGAGTAAATATTAACTCACGAGCAAACAATGTGAAGCTCCCTTCTGTGGG
Organism: Scyliorhinus torazame; assembly: GCF_047496885.1. Classification (NCBI taxonomy): domain Eukaryota; kingdom Metazoa; phylum Chordata; class Chondrichthyes; order Carcharhiniformes; family Scyliorhinidae; genus Scyliorhinus; species Scyliorhinus torazame. The sequence goes on from NC_092718.1 coordinate 179,790,335, forward strand.
GGATGTAAATCAAAACATTTCAGCTCTTATTACCATTGAAGCCAATACTGATGGAAGTAATATAAATTGCTTCATATTCTTGTTCATCAACAGCTTTTGACATTCTGATTGAGGTGTATGAGTGGCACAGAGGGCATCAGCAGCTCAAACTAATAACCGCAAGGAAGTATGACAATTGAAACTTTGCATTTCAAATTCCAAGAACCTGGCTCCCAGCATCGCAACAGGTTCAACCAATTCCAGTGGCAGACCTCCAACCCCATGAGGGCTGAACTGTAACAGCGCTGAAACATTCTCAAGGACAGGGTCCCATTTCCTGCTTGTAAGCCGAAAACTGCATCCCTCCACAGTCTTTTGCCAAATGCGCCCCCAAATGAGATTCAACACCCTTTCTCACTCTCTCTCTCTCACACACACACACATACGTTCCTTTTCATTATCATATTTTTATTTTACATAATTAGAAAGGCCAAGATAAGCCCAGGAGCAGGGGAAATGTTTGGGAAGTTAAGGAAGGAACGTTTTGCGAGGGCCATGAAGAGTCCAACACAAGTTTCTGAGTCAAACAGAACTTAACTTTATTTACTCTAATACATGAACACCACCAGTACTTCGCTACGGGTCTTCTCTCTAGCCGGTATTTAACTGGCCAGCTCTATTTATACAACAGAAAAAGCGAACAATTGCCGCGCTCCCTTATCGAGGGAGCTTGTAGAATATACAATGCAGATGGAGGCCATTTAGAACATAGAACATTACACGCAGTACAGGCCCTTCAGCCCTCGATGTTGCGCCGACCTGTGAAGCCACTCTAAAGCCCATCTACACTATTCCCTTATTGTCCATATGTCTATCCAATGACCATTTGAATGCCCTTAGTGTTGGCGAGTCCACTACTGTTGCAGGCAGGGCATTCCACGCCCTTACTACTCTCTGAGTAAAGAACCTACCTCTGACATCTGTCCTATATCCATCTCCCCTCAATTTATAGCTATGTCCCCTCGTGCTAGATAGACATCACCATCCGAGGAAAAAGGCTCTCACTGTCCACCCTATCTAATCCTCTGATCATCTTGTATGCCTCAATTAAGTCACCTCTTAACCTTCTATCTAATGAAAACAGCCTCAAGTCCCTCAGCCTTTCCTCATAAGATCTTCCCTCCATACCAGGCAACATTCTGGTAAATCTCCTCTGCACCCTTTCCAATGCTTCCACATCCTTCCTATAATGTGGCGTACAGAATTGCACGCAATACTCCAAATGCGGCCGCACCAGAGTTTTGTACAGCTGCAACATGACCTCATGGCTCCGAAACTCAATCCCTCTACCAATAAAAGCTAACATACCGTATGCCTTCTTAACAACCCTCTCAACCTGGGTGGCAACTTTCAGGGACCTATGTACATGGACACCAAGATCTCTCTGCTCATCCACACTGCCAAGGATCTTACCATTAGCCCAATACTCTGTCTTCCTGTTATTCCTTCCAAAATGAATCACCTCACACTTTTCTGCATTAAACTCCATTTGCCACCACGAAAGCCCAGTGCTGCAGCTTATCTATGTCCCTCTGTAACATCCTTCCGCACTGTCCACAAGTCCACCGACTTTAGTGCCATCTGCAAATTTACTCACCCATCCTTCTACACCCTCCTCCAGGTCATTTATAAAAATGACAAACAGCAGGTGCCCCAAAACAGATCCTTGTGGTACACCACTAGTAACTGGACTCCAGTCTGAACATTTCCTATCAACCACCACCCTTTGTCTTCTTCCAACTAGCCAACTTCTGATCCAAACTGCTAAATCACCCTGAATCCCATGCATCCGTATTTTCTGCAGTAGCCTACCGTGGGGAACCTTATCAAACGCTTTACTGAAATCCATATACACCACATCAACTGCTTTATCCTCATCTACCTGTTTGGTCACTTTCTCAAAGAACTCAATAAGGTTTGTGAGGCAATACCTACACTTCACAAAACCGTGTTGACTATCTCCAATCAAATTATTCCTTTCCAGATGATTATACATCCTATCTCTTATAAACCTTTCCAAGATTTTGCCCACAACAGAAGTAAGGCTCACTGGTCGAAAGTTACCGGGGTTGTCCCTCCTCCCCTTCTTGAACAAGGGGACAACATTTGCTATCCTCCAGTCTTCTGGCAGTATTCCTGTAGACAAAGATGACTTTCAGATCAAAGCCAAAGGCTCAGCAATCTCCTCCCTAGCTTCCCAGAGAATCCTAGGATAAATCCCATCTGGCCAAGGGGACTTATCTATTTTCACACTTTCCAGAATTGCTAACACCTCCTCCTTATGAACTTCAAGCCCTTCTAGTCTAGTAGCCTGAATCTCAGTATTCTCCTCGACAACATTGTCTTTTTCCTGTGTGAATACTGACGAAAAATATTCATTTAGCACCTCTCCTAGCTCCTCGGACTCCAAGCACAACTTCCCACTACTGTCCTTGACTGGCCCTACTCTTACCCTAGTCATTCTTTTATTCCTGACATATCTATAGAAAGCTTTAGGGTTATCCTTGATCCTACCTGCCAAAGACTTCTCATGACCCCTCCTGGCTCTTCTTAAGGTCCTTCCTAGCTAACTTGTAACTCTTGAGCGCCCTAACTGAACCTTCATGTCTCATCTTTACATAAGCCTACTTCTTCCTCTTGACAAGTGTTTCGACTGCTTTAGTAAACCACGGTTCCCTCGCTCGACCACTTCCTCCCTGCCTGACAGGTACATACTTATCAAGGACACGCAGTAGCTGTTCCTTGAACAAGCTCCACATTTCCATTGTGCCCATCCCCTGCAGTTTTCCTCTCCATCCGATGTATCCTAAGTCTTGCCTCATCGCATCATAATTGCCTTTCCCCCAGATATAATTCTTGCCCTGCAGTATATAGCTATCCCTTTCCATCACTAAAGTAAACGTAATCGAATTGTGGTCACTATCACCAAAGTGCTCACCTACCTCCAAATCTAACACCTGTCCTGGTTCATTACCCAGTACCAAATCCAATATGGCCTTGCTTCTCGTTGGCCTATCTACATATTGTGTCAGGAAACCCTCCTGCACACATTGGACAAAAACGGACCCATCTCAAGTACTCGAACTATAGCGTTTCCAGCCAATATATGGAAAGTTAAAGTCCCCCATAACTACCCTGTTGCTTTCGCTCGTATCCAGAATCATCTTTGCAATCCTTTCCTCTACATCTCTGGAACTTTTCCACCCTAGCTCCCTGAATTCCTGCCTTACATCCCTATCCTATTTGGCCCATCAAGTCTGTACCCCCTTTGCTCCAATAGAGCACCCAACCTAGGTCCAATCCCCCACCCCATATAGATTTAGCTCACTTTAGCATGGCCAGTTCAACTGCCTGCACATGTTTTGATTGTGGGAGGAAACCGGAGCACCCAGAGAACACCCACGCAGACACAGACAGTCACCCGAGGTCAGAATCGACCCTGGCGCTGTGAGACAACAGTGCTAACCACTGTACTACTGTGCAACCCTGTAAATTCCCCAAGATCCATGGGGTAATCAATTGTCCCTACTCAGTAGGATCTGTGCAGGTTACAACAGAAAGGAAAAGCCGGATTGCAATCACTAGGGCCAGAGGAAACCAAAATTGAAGAAAATAAAGGAATCAAGAGGTTACTGCAACGTACGGAATACAGTACAGTACAGTAAGCAGAGGTACATGGCGTGTGAGACGCACAGAACAAAATATCATATGATCAACTCCCAGATTGAACCAGGATATCCAGGCTGGCCTGGTTAACTACACCCTACAGCAGAACAGCTACTGGGGCACAAGTACAAACCCCAAGCCACTCCTACAGGGACACAAGTTGAAAGGTGTTGGTTAAGATACTGAGGGATAAAGTCATGCTGACGTAAACTCCAGGTCACATAAAATGATTGAATTTCTTTCTACATTTTCATATTTTGGACACTTTGAAATGTGACATCTGAAATGTGACAGCTTTGTACTGGATGAAAGCTTTTCCATACACTGTATATATTTTTAAAACGCAAGAGTCAAACTTTGCCAATAAAATGCAGAGATTTTGGGTGGGATTCTCCATCCCGGGATGCCTGCAATGCGTTCATCGATGGGAAAGAGAATTGGGCATTGGGGAAAAATAAAATTGGGATCGGGGTTTGCTCCGACCCACTGCTGGCGGTGTGAACGAAGTCCACAATGAGCGCCGATGGCGAGATGTAAATAAATGCAAATGGGTCTTAATGCTTCAAATTCCTAGGTGTGCACATCACTAACAATCTGACCTGGTCCACCCACGTCGACGCCATGACGAAGAATGCACAACAACGCCTATACTTCCTCAGGAAACTAAGGAAATTTGGCATGTCCACATTGACTCTTACCAACTTTTACAGATGCACCATGGAAAGCTTCCCATCTGGCTGCATCACAGCCTGGTATGGCAACTGCTCGGCCCAAGACTATAAGAAAATACAGAGAGTCGTGAACACCGCCCAAATCATCACGTGAACCCACCTCCCATCCATTCACTCTGTCTACACCTCCCGCTGCCTTGGGAAAGCGTGCAGCATCAGCAAAGACCCCTCCCATCCGGATTATTCTCTCTTCCAACCTTTTCCATCAGGCAAGAGATAGAAAATCCTGAGAACACTAACAAAAACAGCTTCTTCACCACTCCTGAATGACCCTCTTATGGACTGAACTGATCTCTCTACACATCGTCTCTACTAAGTAATACTATACTCTGTATGCTTCACCTGATGTCTATGTATTTGCATTGTGTATCTACTGTATGTCCTATGTTTTTCATGTATGGAACGATCTGTCTGGACTGTATGCAGAACAATACTTTTTTATGTACCTTGGTACATCTGACAATAAACCCAAATCCAGTCCGTATCCAATGACCCATTTAACGGGCCCGGCACCTTATGCTCCGGCCTCTTTCGATTCCCCGGCCCCCGAGACCGGGAATCACGTGGGCGCAGATCACTTGTGGTTTTTAACCAGCGTGGCCCTGAGATGGTGCTCCTCGCGGTGAGGTACCACCGTGAGGTCCACCACCTCAGGACTATGCTGGTTGGGACCATCCGAGGGCGACCCCGCCTCCCCCAACAATCCCCTGTAATGGGGGATCCCTGTAATTTGGGGACCCCCCACAGAGACCGCTGTAACAGGAGAACCCCCATAGGGCCCCTGTATTAGGGGGATCCCCCCACAGGGGACTCTGTAACAGGGGGACCCTCCAATGCGTGGAACTCTGAATTGCATCCTGCTTTTATGACCCCAAGGGGATCGTAAAACTGGTGCAATTCAACTCCAGCGGGAGAACAGTCTCCAAACAGAAAATTTGCTCTTCATGTTTTATTATAGTTTACTGCAAACTCTTCTAAAAAGCCTCCTCAAAAGCTCAAATGCCCGAAGGTTTGATGTTTGCCAAGAGCCCTTACACTAAGAGCTGAGAAGCAGTCATTTAGTCTCATAAGGGCCAAACACAAGAGATTTTCTACAATGTTTATATATTCAGTGGCAAATCAAACTGACAGTTCAGAAAATCTAACATCAAGATTCTCCAGTTAGCTCCCTGTACTGGAAAGAGTACAAGTCCAACAGAGCTCCAAGTGAGCAAAAACGAACACACTGTATGATGCCTATGTGTGCATCAGTTGCCACATGCTTGGAATCTAACTAATTGGGTGAACGAACCCACTTAAAACTAGCAGCCCAAGGTAATGGTTACCTTACTCTGAACTATTACCATGCCTGTACTGATATATCGTGAACCCAGAATCCCTGTCTTGCGTCTTGAATATGCTCTCCCAGTTTTGGAGTCTTGGCAGAAGTTAATATGAGAATGGATGGTTCGCACTGCCGCCTCACGGCGCCGAGGTCTCAGGTTCAATCCCGGCTCTGGGTCACTGTCCGTGTGGAGTTTGCACATTCTCCCCGTGTTTGCATGGGTTTCGCCCCCACAACCCAAAGATGTCCAGGGTAGGTGAATTGGCCATGCTAAATTGCCCCTTAATTGGAAAAAATGAATTGGGTACTCTAAATTCATTAAAACAAAGAGAATGGTAATGGATGAGCAGGTCTTGGGTGTGAGATAGTGCAACATCTTGGAATAGCATAATACAGAGGGTGTGGGGTCAACCAGGAGGTTCACCAGGATGTTGCCTGATAAGGAGGATGCTAGCTATGAAGAAAGGTTGAGTAGATTAGGATTGTTTTCGTTGGAAAGACGGAGGTTGAGGGGGGACCTGATTGAGGTCTACAAAATTATGAGAGGTATGGACAGGATGGATAGCAACAAGCTTTTTCCAAGAGTGGGGGTGTCAATTACAAGGGGTCACGATTTCAAGGTGAGAGGGGAAAAGTTTAAGGGAGATGTGCGTGGAAAGTTTTTTTACGCAGAGGGTGGTGGATGCCTGGAACGCTTTGCAGCAGAGGTGATAGAGGCGGGCACGATATCATTTAAGATGCATCTAGACAGATATATGAACGGGCGGGGAACAGAGGGAAGTAGATCCTTGGAAAATAGGCGACAGGTTTCGATAAAGGATCTGGATCGGTGCAGGCTGGGAGGGCTGAAGGGCCTGTTCCTGTGCTGTAATTTTCTTTGTTTGTTCTTTGTAACCAGGAGAACACTGGTGTAATTAAACGTGGAGGTGACAAAGGATGAGGTGGCGTGAAGGTTGGGTGTAGGAGTAGAAGGAGCAGTCTTTATAATGGACAGAATATGGAGTTAGAAGGTCAGCTCGGCGTTGGAGAGGTTGTGAACAGCCTAGTCCAGCCCACTGCTGTGGGGGATGGAGAGGGGGATTTGCAGGAGAGAGATTGCAAGTGCAAGGAATTTATAGCAGGGCTAAAAATGATCATTTTGGTCTTTCCAATGTTTACCTGGTGGAAAGACTGGATTTTGGACAAGCTGCCTGAGCATACAATTAGACCCGGAGTAAGAGATAGCACAGAATAAATATACAATGAGAAACACGCATCTTGGGAACAATAGAAGGGATATCAAAACCAGATGTCAGACTCAACAAGACAGCAAGAGATTCCAACGGACATAGTAAAGACGATATGAAATAATTCATATTGGCAGAATCAAATACCAAAAGTACTGAGATTAGTGTTCAAGACGATCGTTGCGCCAAAATGTTTGCCCTTTAGGGGATCTGGCAACTGTGCTGTTGATGTACGAAAGAATGGAAAGGAACATTCACAGATGTTATGAGATTCGCCTTTGACAGGAGATTAGAAGGGACAGCTGTTGGAGGAGCAAGAAGTTAATGCTCCTTTATTGAAGAGTTATACTTAGCTAGTGGATTTACAGAATTTTAGAGCAGACATTCAGTTTAGTTGAGGGAGGCTGCAGACTGATCAAGATATTTTGGACAGTAAGATGTCTTACAACACCAGGTTAAAGTTTGTTTCAAATCTCTAGCTTTTGGAGCGCAGCTCCGTGCTCTGAAAGCTAGTGATTCGAAACAAACCTGTTGGACTTTGACCTGGTGTTGTAAGACTTCTTATTGTGCTCACCCCAGTCCAACGCCGGCATCTCCACATCATATATTTTGTGAGAGGTAGCACCACAGAATGTCCCAAAAAAACAGAGCCTTTCCAATCAATGGTCGCGTCTTCCAATTTGTTGTGGAATGCAAGAACAAAATGTTCTCAACCAAACTTCATGCATAGCTGAAAAGGTTTGTATGGTCAGGCAAGTTATTTCTGAGATAAATGTTTCATTATGTTTGCTGATGAGGGAGGGAAGAAAGATAGGGAGCTGATTCTCTGCAGCCCCGCGCCATTATCGCGTTTGGCGCGGGGGCGGAGAATCCACTTTTACGCCCAAATCGGGCCCGGCGCCGCTCCCCGGAGAATCGCTCGCACACGACTTATGCGGCGCAGCTGGGGTGCCATTGCCAGAGGCCCCTCAAGCGATGCTCCGGTCCCGATCAGCCGAATTCCCGATTGCATGGTTCTAACCACATCTGGCCGATCTAAACTCAGTCCACGGCCGCCCTGGCGCGGGGGCAGGGGGATCAAGTACCAGGGTGGTGGGGTGGTGCTTATGGGTGGCCGGTACAACGATCGGGCGGGTTACATGGAGCAGCGTGGGGCAGATCGTTCGGACCTTCTTTGTGGTCCAGGTCTGCCGGCTGAGTCCGCCATTGCGTTCGGCTCAGCCGATGGAGGCCGCCACCGTGCGCATGGGCAGACTCGGCACCGGAAGTGCGGGGGTCCGTATCCGCAGCTAAAGCTGCAAGAAGCACTCTGGGACCCTGCCAGCCCCCTGCAGGTAGGTGAATAGGTCTTAATGTTTTTCAGGAAAGTCTGGTGTGAAACGCCGGCATAGACACAGCCCCATTTTTGGAGAATCCAGCCCAGGATTTTCCATTCAACTTCAGGGGCCGTGAGTTGACAGCATTTATTTTATTCCTTCGTGGGGTTGGAGTGAGGAGAGAAAACATGAAACGTTAGCTCCCTTCTTTCTCCACAGATGCTGTCGTACCTGCTGAGTTTGCCCAGTATTTTCTGTTTTTGTTTCAGATATCAGTATCCGCAGTAATTGGCTTTTCAAACATAGAACAGTACAGCACAGTCAAGCCCTTCAGCCCACAATGTTGTGCCGACCATTTATCCGAATCTAAGATCAACCTAACCTACACCCCTTCAATTTACTGCTGTCCATGTGCCTGTCTAAGAGTCGCTTAAATGTCCCTCATGACTCTGACTCCACCACCTCTGCTGGCAGTGCATTCCACACACCCACCACTCTCTGTGTAAAGAACCTACCTCTGACATCTCCCCATACCTTCCTCCAATTACCTTAAAATTATGTCCCCTTGTGACAGCCATTTCCACCCTGGGGAAAAGTCTCTGGCTATCCACTCTATCCATGCCTATCATCACCTTGTACACCTCTATCAAGTCACCTCTCTTTCTTCTTTGCTCCAGTGAGAAAAGCCCGCGCTCCCTCAACCTTTCTTCATACGACATGCCCTCCAGTCTAGGCAGCATCCTGGTAAATCTCCTCTGTACCCTCTCCAAAGCATCCACATCCTTCCTATAATGAGGCGACCAGAACTGGACACAATATTCCAAGTGTGGTCTAACCAGGCTTTTATAAAGTTGCATGCAGCAAAACCTCGCGGCTCTTAAACTCAATTCTCCTGTTAATGAAACCCGATCCCCGTTTTATCTTCTGGCTTTTAAAAAAGAATTACCATGTGCATTGAAATATTTTGTCACCTTAAATTTTGAATTATATACAATATGTGAGAGAAGGACCTCATTAATTACAACAAATTTCTGCTCAGCAATGATGTGAAATCACAATATTAAAGTAAAATACAGCAGATGCTGGAAATCTGAAACAAAACAGAAAGTGTAAGAAATTCTCAAGGCCAGCAGCATCTGTGAAGAGCATAATAAGAGAACATTTCATATCCAATATGATTGACACTTCTTCGGAACTAAGGAGCGGTAGAAACGTAATAGGTTTTATGCTGTTGAAAAATCAGGGATGCAAGGTCGGTTAGAACAAAAGGGAAGGTCAGGAATAGGTTAGTGGGCGGGAGAGATTAAATGACAAAGATGTCAAAAAAATAAAGCATTGATCCCGAGTAAGTTTTAATGACAAAATAAAGGACAGCTGTGTCTGAAGACAATGACATGGAAACAAGATATAAAATAGGGCGCTTCACAAAAAAAGTAAATGAAAATGGAGAAGAAAGTTCCCAGTCTGAAGTTGGTGAACTCAATGTTGTGTCCAAAAGGCTAAAAAAAGTGCCTAATCGGAAGATGAGGGACTATTCCTTCACTGGAACATTGCAGCAGGCCATGAATTGTGAGCATGAGAACAGGGTGATGCAATGGCAGGCGACCGGAAGGTTGTGCTCATGCCTGTGGAGACGTCCCACAAAGCAGTCACTCAATCTGTGTTTGGTGACTCCCCAATCTCATAGATTATAATGATGTGTTCATGGGCAGCAGGTTGATAGAGTGGTTAGCACTGCTGACTCACAGCGGCAACAACCTGGGTTCGGTTCGTCCTCGGGTGACTGTTCGGGTGGAATTTGCATATTTTCCCTGTGTCTCCTATGTTTCCTCCCAGAGCTCTGGTTTCCTCCCACAATTCAAAGATGGGCAGCTTCGGAGGATTGGTTGTGTTAAATTGCCCCTTAAGTGTCCAACGGTGTGAAGGTTAACTGGGGTTAGGGGCTTACGGGGATAGGGCGAGGGAGTGGGCCTAGTTATATCTTTCAGAGAACTGGTGCAGGCCTGATGTGCTGAAAGGCCTCCTTTTGTACTCTAGGAGTTCTATGGTTCATTCATGCTTATTCAAAGTACAGAGAGCTGCCACGGCCTTTTTGAAGATATCCTTACAAACTGCATAAGTGTTCCCCAATCAGATTTGGCTATTTTCCCACTCTCTGTTAAATTCTTCCTGCCATGTTCCCTGGTACGACTCTTAGGTTGACTGATCATCTACACTCCTATAATTTAACATAACTTAACTTAACATAAGCCTGAATTTTACCGACCTGTGAGGGCGGGATGGATGGCTGTAAAATTGGGCGCCATGGCAGTGGAGTCATGTCTACCACTTACCTGTCTTCATTATGTTTTTAGGAATTAATGGCCACTTAAGGGCCTCTTCCTGGCATTGTTGGGATTTTATGCATGGCAGGGGAGGGTCGTGCCAAATGTCAGGTCAAACCTACCATTCTGGTGGCTGGGCAAGTCACTTGGGGGAGTGGGAGGGTGACACCTCGAATAAATCTCCCATTCTCCCTTTTAAAAAAAAAAAGTCCCTACTTTCTAGTCTCTCAATATAATTGAAGGCCCTCATCCATGGTGCGATTCCAGTAAATCTCCTCAGCAGCAGCCTCCCCCACTTGTTTCAGTTTCAAAATGACTCAGACATTTTGGTTCATGGGATGTGGGCATCTCTAGCTGGAACAGCACTTATTCCCCATCCCTAATTTCCCTTGAACAGAGTGGCTTGAGGGGTCATTTCAGAGAGCAATAAATGTGGAGGATCTGGAGTCCAGGTAGGCCAGACCAGGTAAGGATGGCAGATTTTCTTCCCGAAAGAACATTAGTGAATCAGTTGGGTTTTTACAACAATTAACAATGGTTTCATGGTCATCATTAGACTCTTAACTGCAGATTTTTTACTGAATTCAAATTTCATCATCTGCCATGGTGGAATTCGAACCCGGGTCCGCAGAGCATTACCCCGAGTCTCTGAATTACGAGTAACAATACCACTACGCCACTGCCTCCTCTACATATGAATTTAAGAAATTCCTAACTCAATCTCATTACAATCAATTCAGAAATGGAAAATTGAAAAGTGAAGGAGACTAATACTGATTGGAACGGTGTTGACAAACTATGTTCCAGTGACAGTGGCTGGATATTCTTGTTGCCTTGCACAGCCACACCACAAATCAACAATGCACTTCAGGTGTAAGGAAGGTGGGTTAGGGGCAGCATGGTGGCGCAGTGGTAGCACTGCAGTCTCGATCCCGGCTCTGGGTCACTGTCCGTGTGGAGTTTGCACATTCTCCCCGTGTTTGCATGGGTTTCGCCCCCACAACCCAAAGATGTGCAAGGTAAGTGGATTTAACACACTAAATTGCCCTTTAATTGGAAAAAATGAATTGGGTACTCTAAATTTATTTTTTAAAAAGGAAGTTAATTCAGCACGGTGAATACGCAACTTAATTTATAATAATAATAATCTTTAATGTCACAAGTAGGCTTACATTAACACTGCAATGAAGTTACTGTGAAAAGCCCCGAGTCGCCACATTCCGGCACCTGTTTGGGTACACAGACGTAGAATTCAGAATGACCAATTCACCTAACAGAATGGCTTTCAGGATTTGTGGATGGAAACCGGAGCGCCCGGAGGAAACCCACGCAGACACAGGGAGAACGTGCAGACTCCGCACAGACAGTGGCCCAAGCTGGGAGTCGAACCTGGGACCTTGGAGCTGTTAAGCAACAGTGCTACCCACTGTGCCACCATGCTGCCCTGGTAATTTTCCTGGTAATACGGACAGGGGTTTCAATAGATGCAGACAGCCAGACAATTTCACCACCTGCTTCTAGGTAAATTAATGCTTTCTCTCCATTGTCTTCCAGAATACGTCCCACTTGTGGCCGTGCTTGCTGTTACCTCTTTTTTCAACGTTTCAGTTCCCACTTCAGAAAAGCATGGCAACCTGGCTAGATTCTGTGTATTTCTTACAACCAGCTTATTCCATCACAGAATGACACCCAGCCCACTCTTCCCAAAATGAACAACACATGCACCATATGTACTATGATATATTTCTACAGGATGGTTCAAATTAGTCATAGCAACATACAGCACAGAAAGAGACCATTCGGTCTGTTGTGTCTGTGTCAGCTCTTTAAGAGAGGTGTAGTTTATCTCAAGCCCTTGCATTTTCCCCAATTTCTTGGAATTTGTGTTTTTCAATATATATCCAAACCTCTTTTGAAAGTTATTACAGATTTTGCTTCCACTAGCCTTGCAGGCAGTGCATTCCAGATCATCTCAACTCCCTTTGTAAAACAAATTTTCCTCCACTTGCCTCACTTCTCTTTTTGCCGATTACCGTACATTAAATCTGTGTCCTCCTCTTTCCGACTTTCTTGACAGTGGAAACAGTTTATCATGAGTTACGCAGTCAAAATCATTCAGCATGTTGAGAACATCTGTTAAAGTTCTCCTTGCGAGGGCAGCACGGTGGCGCAGTGGAAGCACTACAGCCTCACGGCGCTGAAATCCCAAGTTCGATTCTGGGTCACTGTCTGTGTGGAATTTGCACATTCTCCCCGTGTTTGCGTGGGTTTCGTCCCCACAACCCAAAGATGTGCTGGTTAGGTGGATTGGCCACGCCAAATTGTCCCTTAATTGGAAAAAATTAATTGGGCACTCTAAACGTTAAAAAAAAAAACTCTCTTCGCTGTTTGAAGGAGAACAATCCCAACTTCTCAACCCCCTAGTCACCACACTCCGGCGTCTGTTCGGGTACATTGAGGGAGAATTCAGAATGTCCAAATGACCTAACGGCACGGTTTTCGGGGCTTGTGGGAGGAAACCGGAGCACCCGGAGGAAACCCACGCAGACACGTGGAGAACATGCAGACTCCGCACAGAGTGACCCAAGCTGAGAATTGAACCTGGGACTCTAGCACTATGAAGCAACAGTGCTAACCCCTGTGCTACCGTGATGCCCATACTAGAATTCCTTATCATTGGTACCACTCTAGTAAATCTCTCCTGCATCCTTTCCAAGGACCCGGCAACCATCCAAGAAGGTGGTGCCCAGGATTGGACACAGTACTCCAGCTGAGGTCTAATCTGAAGATTTAACACATAAATGTGAAACATTTAAAACAGAACGACGATCTGTTTTTGTAAAGAGCTTCACTGCATCTCTCAGAGACAGTTCAAAGTGAGGGGAGATGATTGATTAATTCATCTGTTTTTGGAGGTATTGGTTGAGTAAGGAATTGGCAGGGATGAGCGAGAGATTCTCAAGTGCTGTCTTAATTGTGAATGACGTGTACTGGACGCAAGATATTCATATGACTGAATAATCCAATGGGGAGGGGTGGGGGGTGGGGGGGTGGGAGGGGGCTCTGACCCCGGTGGGGGGGGGGGGGCCTGCGATGCGGCCTGTCTCACGATCGGGGCCCACAGATCGCTGGGCCGGCCTCTCTGTCCGCCGGCCTCTTTTCCTGCGCGCGGCCCCTTGTACTCCTGAGCCATGTTGCGTCAGGGCCAGCACGTTGATGGAGGCCACCGCGCATGCGCAGTGGCGCCGGCGCCAACGCACGCATGCGCGGATCCCGCGGCGCACAGTTCACACCGGGATCGGCAGCTGGAACAGCGTGAGCCGCTCCAGCGCAGTGTTGGCCCCCTGTAGGGGCCAGAGTTACTCCTGGCAGCGGCCCGATCACGGTGTCGTAAAACGCGACGGCGTTTACGACGGTGTGGTCACTCTGCTGCGGGATGGGAGAATCCCGCCCCGTATGTCTGAAGCAGCAGAAGAGAGAAACAGACAAATCAGTCTGGAAGTAAAATGGCACCAAATATTCACCTATACCAGCGGCTGAGGCTTAGGAAAAGCTGAGCTGGGCACTTCCGCACAAAATGCCCACCCGACCCATGGGCAGTACGGTGGTACAGTTGCTTCACAGTGCCAGGGCCCCAGGTTCGATTCCCTGCTTGGCTCGCTGTCTGTGTGGAGTTTGAACATTCTCCCCGCGTCTGGCTTTGGTCTGGGATTTCTGTCCTTTCACACAGGGGGTCAGAGTCACAGTGCATTTTGCGAGCCACAATGGATTGTGTGAGGAGGAAAGCGACCTCAGCGGGTGCAAGTTTGCCTTTTACACACTGGGGTTTTCCTGAAACACAAATAGGTCGGAGCAAACTGACATGGTGTTGAGAGTACAAAGGAAAGTCGGATTTCCTTAAAAACAAAATCAAAGTGTGACCATTTGCACGCTGAAATCTGCCTCTGCGGCCCTGGGTCTGACTATAATGTTGCCATTTTCGGTCATGTTGTAGAATATTTACTATTTTGCACACTTTGGGTTGTGGCAAATGTCTGCACTTGCTGTGACAATTGGGTGGACGAAGAGGGAAAAGAATGTAACAGTTTAATTTCAAATGTGAAGGCATCACATCGTACGTCACTCACAATTCTTCCCTTTCCTCGAACAAATGCAAATTAATTTAAAAAATCACAACTGCACAGTCCTGGAAAAAACATGCAGGGAGGTAATGAAACCCAGGCATTTTTCTGTTGGCGACTCTGATCTCGAGATTCCCCAGTCGGTTCGAAGGAGAGGTGCCAATTGAGAGACATTTCCTGTAATTAGTCTCCGATTGATATGGGGCCTATAGAGATCACTTCCCTGTAGGAAGTAGCTGAACAATGGACATAAACGAAAAGGCCAGGTTAGTGACTAAACATTGTAACTGTGCCCTAGACTGCTCACGACCCACTCCACAGGAGCTCCAACAATATATTAATGTATTGCTTCAAATACAAATCATCTACACTTTAGCCAACATTTGAAATATCCCAGATACCGCACAACAAATGTTCTCATTTTGTTGCTAGGACAAAACAATTTTTGGAAATCAAAAAAAAAGCCATTCATTTTCAATGGGTTCTAATCTTGCACACGTGCCAGGAACTTAAAGACCAATCTGCGAAGAAACAATTACCACCAACTGATCTCAGGATGTGACTATTTATAACAATTAGACCACTGCCCTTAAATTAATTACGTACAGCTCCAAATTATTGTCAGAACACCATCCATTCCTGAGAAAACAGCATATCCTCTGTGTGCCTGTGAGTAATGACTCTAGAGATTAATTAGTTTAAGAAATATTTTCCTTTTCAAGTCGCAGATGTGTGCGAAAATATCTTATAGCTATTTAACTTCTTTCTTAAATAATTAGTTTATGAGTATCATGTGCATGCAGATAGGACACCGGCAGAACGAATTTAATCATTCAGCATCTGTAGTCAAATTTAATTGCAGACAGTTCCAATAAAGGTTGCATACTGAAGATGGTGGGACGAGTTTTAATGGATCAATTACATTTAAGCAATGGCTGATCATGTCAAGGCATTTTAAACCACTTCATATCATGCATTATTTTGGTGTGCAGTGAGCAGGAATTCTCTGTTCTACCCCACACTCCTCTGTGTCGCTCCTTGCGCACCACCCCCAACCCTCCAATGTCATATCCTGGGAACAGTAAGAAGTCTAACAACACCAGGTTAAAGTCCAACAGGTTTGTTTTGAATCATTAGCTTTCGGAGCACAGCTCCCTAGGAGCAGCGCTCCGAAAGCTAGTGATTCTAAACAAACCTGTTGGACTTTAACCTGGTGTTGTTAGACTTCTTACTGTGCTCACCCCAGTCCAACGCCGGCATCTCCACATCATATCCTGGGAAAGAAGTCCTGGGAAACCCGGGTGCAAACAAGAGTTTCCAGTGAAAACCTGGTGGGGTTAAAGAAACAGCTAGTGCAGCTTTGGATAAATTACTGGCCCGTGACTACTGCTAAAGTGGCACAAACACAGTCATCAAATTGTTACAGCACAGTAGGCAGTCAGTTGGCTCATCAAGACTGTGATGGCTCTCTGCAAGGAGCAACTCTGCTCATCCCATTCCCCCTTCCTTTCCACATAACCCAGCAAATTCCCTCCCTCCAGGTGCTCCCCAATTCCCTTTTCAAAGCACAACAGAATCCGCTTACCCTCTCAGGCACTGCATTCCAGGTCCTAACCACTCACTGTGCAAAACATTTCCTCATGCCACCATTGCTTCTTTTGCCAATCACCTTCAATTGGTGTCCTCTGGCTCTTGACCCTTCACTCAACAGGAATAGTTTCTCTCTTTCCACTCTGATTTTGACCACCTCTTATGGAATTTCCTCTCAACATTCTCTTCTCAAAGGAGAACAGGTCCTTGGACCTATCTTTGTACTTAAAATTTCCTCATCTTTGGCATCACTCTCGTAAACCTTTTCTGCAATCACAAAATACTTGCTGAAGAACAGCGCCCAGAATTGGACACAATGCCCCAGTTGATGCCAATCCAGTGTTTTCTAAAGGTTCATCTTATTTTCCTTGCTTTTGCATTTTATGGGCGGATTCTCCGGTCCCCCAGCCATGTGTTTTTCGGTGGCGCACCGTTCGCTGGTGGCGGGATCCTCTTTCTGCCGCTTATCAACGGGACTTCTCATTGAAGCCACCCCATACCGGCGGGAAACCCACGGATGGGGGTGCGCTGCAGGCGGCAAAAGAGAACCCAATAGCCGGAGAATTCCGGCCTAATCCTCCATTTATAAAGCCCAGGATCTCATATGCTACCTTCAATGATATGGGCATATGTAACCCCAGGCCTCCCTCAGTTGCTGCATCCCACCGCCCCCACTTTAAATTTATATTTGTTATTTTGTATTGCCTGTCCTGCTCTTCCTTTCAAAAATTAACACTTCACAGCTCTCTGCATCTGCCAAGTTTATGCCCATTTCACCAAAGTCTAGATCATTCAAACAGACAAAGAATAACAGTGGTCCAGGTACCGACCCTTGGTCAGGTCTGCTGTGCACATTCCTCCAGTCTGCAAAATGAATGTTCACCACTACCCTCTTTACTGAAAGGCCTGAAGGCAGGAACCACCTTTGTTGAGTTATCTTGGGCCTATGGCACAGTGTGGCACACAGGCATGCTGCTGAAACTCTCCAATGTCATCTGCCGTGTGAAAACCTGACAACCAAATCAACACGACGATGAACGACTGACAGTTCACCTTGGAGATCAGATCAGCTGTCCACGCATAACTAACAACAATCTCCCACAGGGATTAGTCCCCTAACGGCTCTCTTCAACGTATCACCCAGTGATCTCGCTCCCACAAAGGCATTTGCTGATGATTTGCACGGTGCGGCACAGTGTTTAGCACTGCTGCCTCAAAGCATCATAGATCCGAGTTCAATTCTGGCCTTGGTTGACTGTGTGGAGTTTGCACTTCCTCTCTGTGTCTCTGTTGGTTTCCCAAGAATGCTCTGGTTTCCTCCCACAGTCCAAAGATGTGTATGTTTAGTGGATTGGCCATGGTAAAATTGCCTCTTAGTATCCAAGGTTGTGCAGGTTAGGTGGGGTTACGGGGATGGATGGGGGTGGGGGGGTTTGCCTTGGTTGGGCGCTCTTTCAGAGGGTCGGTGCAAACATTTTGCACTGTAGGGATTTTATGATTTGGCCCGGGCTCTCTAGACTAACGAATGTCAGGAACATTGAGAAAATAAAATCTATGTCTTTTGGAAGCCTACTTCAGAAAATGAAGGCTTTGAGTGGATCTTTCACCTTTCCACCTCAACAACCCAAAGCCCAGGGAAGAACTTCATGTCCAGTTCTGTGGTCGATCACCCACCCACGACCTAATGCCAGGAAATCATGAAGATTATTTCTTGGATGTTTAGACCAACACAGCTTGAGTGGCTTCCTGCACTATCGCACATTGAACCCCCTGACGTAAGCAAGGAAAACATCCTCCTCAAAGAGCACAATCGGCTAACAGCCAATAAAGCACCCCTATTGACATAGGACCTCAAGAAGCACATATGCATGTATCTGAAATCCCACAATCCCCGCTGGAACAGATGCCACACCCAACAACTGGAGGGGCGCCTCACCTCTCAATGGCACACCTCCTCGCTGACTGCAAACGGCTGACCCGAGTGCCGAGGTCCCGGGTTTCAACCTTCCACTGAAAAATCTAGACAGCCTTCAACCATTTGAGGACGGGCCAGGAAGGATGTGGCCACTGGCTCCACAAATGGAACATGCTGAACAGCTCAAATTGTGACGGTGCCCATTCAAATCAGACCACTGTCCACACACTGAACCCCTGACCTGAGAGATCCATTCTTGCTGGCATCACAACCATTCCCAGTGCGTCAGCTGAAGCTACTAAACAGACCATTAACCTCGACATCCAACGATGTCTGCTTCCCCAGCCATATAAGCTAAAAAAAAAAGGCAAACGTGGCCAACTTTGTTTCCAAGCTGCCATTGTCCATGAGCTTCAGAGAATCATAACATTTATGGTGCAGAAGGAGGCCATTTGGCCCATCAAGCTTACACCGATCCTTGGAAAGAGCACCCTATCCCCACACCTCCACCATATCCCTGTGACCCCCACCTAAACTTTTTTGGAAACTAAGGGCAATTTAGCATGGACAATCCACCTAACTTGCACATCTTTGGACTGTGGGCAGAAACCGGAGCACCCGGAGAAAACCCACGCACACACGGGGAGAACGTGCAGACTCCGCACAGACAGTGACCCAAGCCGGGAATTGAACCTGGGACCCTGGAGCTGTGAAGCAACTATGTTAACCACTGTGCTACCATGCTGCCCTTCAAATGTGCTCACAAGCCTATTATGTGCCACGTTATTTGGAGTCCAAATGTACTGTCGTTCTGGCAGCAAGGAATACTGAATGTCTCAGAATAGTCAAACAGGGAGTATTCCAGCTCTCTATTTTGCTGTCATTCAGAGTGAAAGGTCGCTCCATCCTGAAGGCCCACGACATTCATCAAATCGACCTGCCAGTCATAAACTACAAGCAGGATCTCAGACATTGGGATGACTATATCAGTAACTCAGGCTTTCCACTTGGCATTTATGTTATGCTGCAGCTTTGAATTACAGCACAAGCTTACAATTGCGCCACCAGTAATAAATTGCAAAGCAATCGTTTTAAAATCCCCCTCGGAGGGGGAACACTAAAATTTCTTCAGTCCGTTTGGAATGACTGGCATCAAAATGCCTAGTCTCTGCAGGAAAATTCATTATGTGCGCTTCAGAGAAACCTTTTCATCGCCTGTGTCCGACCTGCGCACGTGTGAGACAAGATCATATTCTTTTGTTTGGAGCATTGAGGCTATCCTGCACCTATATTAAAAGTCATCACCTTCCATGTTTGCTGAAGCAGTTTTGACAGAAAATCTGTGACAATTAGCAGTAGTGCTGCAAATACAGCATCAGCTCAGATACACAACGAGAATGAATGTCCATTACAAAATAATCCAACCACACTGAAAATCCAATCTACAACCATAACAATCTTGAAAGCAGTTCCTTAATTACTTGGAGAAGAATGGGAAAACATCAATTTCCCAGATGAATTTCTGCAAATGAGAGGAAGGCAAAGCTGCGCTAGAGGCAACAATCCAGGACATGGGCACGGTTGTTCAAGAGTTGTGAATGGCACCTATTCTATCTGATTGTGCAACTTCTCCAATGTTTCGCCCAGTGGGAACCACATTGCCAGCTTCTCCAATTCAACGAGCCACCCGGCACACAGCCTAAGAAAATTTGGTCTGACACTATCTTGGCTTCCAATTATGCTGCTGCTTAGGTGTCACTGCCTATTATCAGGAGGTAAATGCACACTCCAGGTCAGAAACTGTGTGTGCAAGAGGTGGGGATTGTCATAGTGTAACTGCGTGCAGGCACTGGGGAATGTCATACTGTAACCATGTGTACAGGTGGTGGAAAATGCCATGTTTTAACTATGTGCATGTGGTGAAGGTGGTCATACTGTAACTGTATGCAGGCACTGGGGAATGTCAGACTCTCAATGTGTGTACAGGTGGTGGTGAATGTAACTCTAAGTGTGTGTACAGGGATGTCACGCTGTAACTGTGCATACAGGCAGTGGGAATATCATACTGTAATTGTGTGTACAAGCAGTTAATGTTGTACTGCAATGTGTGTACCGGCAGTGGGTAATGTCATACTGTAACTGTGCATACAGGCAGTGGGGAATATCATACCGTAACTGTGCATACAGGCAGTAAAATATCATGCTGTAACTGTGTGTCTCAGCAGTGGGTAATGTCATGCTGTAACTGTGTCCACAGGCAGTGGGAGTGTCATAGTCTAACTGTATATACAGATAGTGGGGAGTGTCAAACTGTAATGGTGCATGCAGGCGGTGGGGAATGTCATACTGTAACTGTGTCCAAGTAATGTGGAATATCATACCGTAACTGTGTGCCCAAGCAGTGGGGAATGTCATTGTTGGCCTAAACTTTCTGCTTTCATAATATGCTGGGATATGAATTAATGCATACTTATTTTAGGGGCTGGTTTAGCACAGGGCTAAAGAGGTGGCTTTTAAAGCAGACCAGGCAGGTCAGCAGCACGGTTCAATTCCCGTACCAGCCTCCCTGAACAGGCGCCGGAATGGGGCGACTAGGGGCTTTTCACAGTAACTTCATTTGAAGCCTACTTGTGACAATAAGCGATTTTCATTTCTTTTCATTTCATTTTCTGCTGAGACAGTGAACTTTGGACTAAGAGTGACTCTAACAGATGTATCCTCCAAAGACAATGGATCAAGTGAGGACCAGTGCTCCACGGACTGCAGATGCTGTTATTCTAAGCTGTCAAGACAGCTGCGAGAGGAAGGGTGGCTTCTAAATCCACATCTCGGACTGGCAACTCATGACCTTATGACTGGCAATTCATAACCTTATGACCTTATGTAATCACGCGCACAACATATGGGTTGGACAAAAGTAAACTACTGTATAAAGAATTGATAACTAAATATGGTATGAACTGCAATACTAAGAGAATTGATTGGCTGTATGTAAATGAGAATACGTACTAATTCTGCTTTGAAAGGGTATATTGACACAATTTTAAGCCACAGCTCAGAGAGAAGGTGTGCCGGCAGGACTAAGGAGTCCAGGACCTTTCTCCAATGGCTCTGCACAATAAATTGCTTCTTTTGCTCACGTTAAGGTCGACTTGTGAATATTTTCACCCAACAGTCATACATTCGGGCAGCATGGTAGCACAATTGAATAGCACTGCGGCTTCATAACGCCAGGGTCCCAGGTTCGATTCGATTAACTGTGTGTACAGGCAATGGGTAATGTTATACTGTAACTATGTGTCCACGCAGTGGGCAATGCCATGCTGTATCTATATGTACAGATAGTGGGGAGTCTCATACTGTAACTGCATGTACAAGCCATGTAAAGACATTTTGTAACTGTACATGCATATGGAGAGGAATGTCATACTGTAATCAGGCTCCACTAAACCGAGATTTGCAGTTCTAGTGTAGGCAGCAGGCTCTCATCCATGCAACACCCCATAGATTTCAATTTGAATTAAGAGCATCTGAATTTTGGATTGACTGCATCAGAAGATCACATCAAAGCGATCCCTAGTATTTCTCAAAAATGTTACAGACATGGGGTCTACAAACATGGGCATTTCAGTGCAAGCCTACATGGGTCAGTATTATTACATGGGCTCAACCAGGGTTTTTGAGGAGCTCAGAGCACAAAAAAACTGTTTCAAAGCAGATGGTGCCACATTATCACTTCAGCAGTTCTTTGTCCCTGCTGCTCAAGTCTTTCCTTTCATGGAAATGTTGGGTCAGATTTGCTGATTGAATCCAATGGCTGTCTTCCTAAATGTTGAGCAATTTGCCCTGTTCATACCCAGGACAACCTCACAAGTTGGCAGTCGGATATATTGGTTCCTAATAGGCAGGCCCAGATTCTAGTGCAGGTACTCAGTGATGCAATTAAAGTGTGGCATTACCCACTGTACATGTGGTAAACTGTATCAGATATTGGATCTGGCTGTGCACATAACTCTTACAAAAAATATTTGTGCTGCTGCTCCATTGATGTCCCCTCCAGTTTATCCACTGAATGGATGCACCATTCAGTAGGAAGGTCCCAGGTTCAATTCCTAAGAGCTGTTGAGTTAGCTGGTCTCAAATGGGATGGATCTCCACTCCTCTGAATTAAAGAGGAGAAAGAATCTTCCATATTTTCTGCTAAGTCTTGACAGCTTAGAATAACAGGCAGGAATGGGCTCGATTGTCTGGGACCTAACCTGTGAGGGCCACTTGGGCAAATACCAGAGCGTGAGCAATGCCCATGAAATGTACTCAACAGGGAGTCAATATTTTTAAATTCCAGGAAGCAGGACGGAAAATTAGCAAAGAGAGAAATAAGGTCAGTATTGCAGCATGTAAATTGAGGGGTTCAGCAGAGGGGTTTAAGGCAAGGTAGGGATGTTTGTGGCCACGTTTGAGAAGTTGTTTGTCGGAGGGGGTGAAAATGGGGAAAAATGTGCACAAACTGTATAATTGTGTGTTGGGGAGTATGTTCCCCAGACTGTTTATGCTTTGTAACCGTTTGAATAAGTTTGGAATAAAATACATTAAAAAAAAGTACTGCAACATGTAACATTTCCCAAAACAAACACAATTCTCTAGTTTTATAAGGTCAGGATGGAGTCCACACTGAGTATTTCAAAGAAACTTAGTTTATTTGCAATAACTTTTATACAATTCACATGGTAGATCCCAACTGTGTCTGCCTTGTCAAACAAAGAACAAAGAACAAAGAAATGTACAGCACAGGAACAGGCCCTTCGGCCCTCCAAGCCCGTGCCGACCATACTGCCCGACTAAACTACAATCTTCTACACTTCCTGGGTCCGTATCCTTCTATTCCCATCCTATTCATATATTTGTCAAGATGCCCCTTAAATGTCCCTATCGTCCCTGCTTCCACTACCTCCTCCGGTAGCGAGTTCCAGGTACCCACTACCCTCTGCGTAAAAAACTTGCCTCGTACATCTACTCTAAACCTTGCCCCTCTCACCTTAAACCTATGCCCCCTAGTAATTGACCCCTCTACCCTGGGGAAACGCCTCTGACTATCCACTCTGTCTATGCCCCTCATAATTTTGTATACCTCTATCAGGTCGCCCCTCAACCTCCTTCGTTCCAGTGAGAACAAACCGAGTTTATTCAACCGCTCCTCATAGCTTATGCCCTCCATACCAGGCAACATTCTGGTAAATCTCTTCTGCACCCTCTCTAAAGCCTCCACATCCTTCTGGTAGTGTGGCGACCAGAATTGAACACTATACTCCAAGTGTGGCCTAACTAAGGTTCTATACAGCTGCAACATGACTTGCCAATTCTTATACTCAATGCCCCGGCCAATGAAGGCAAGCATGCCGTATGCCTTCTTGACTACCTTCTCCACCTGTGTTGCCCCTTTCAATGACCTGTGGACCTGTACTCCTAGATCTCTTTGACTTTCAATACTCTTGAGGGTTCTACCATTCACTGTATATTCCCTACCTGCATTAGACCTTCCAAAATGCATTACCTCACATTTGTCCGGATTAAACTCCATCTGCCATCTCTCCGCCCAAGTCTCCAGACAATCTAAATCCTGCTGTATCCTCAGACAGTCCTCATCGCTATCCGCAATTCCACCAACCTTTGTGTCGTCTGCAAACTTACTAATCAGACCAGTTACATTTTCCTCCAAATCATTTATATATACTACAAAGAGCAAACAGCACTGATCCCTGTGGAACACCACTGGTCACAGCCCTCCAATTAGAAAAGCATCCCTCCATTGCTACCCTCTGCCTTCTATGGCCTAGCCAGTTCTGTATCCACCTTGCCAGTTCACCCCTGATCCCGTGTGACTTCACCTTTTGTACTAGTCTACCATGAGGGACCTTGTCAAAGGCCTTACTGAAGTCCATATAGACAACATCTACTGCCCTACCTGCATCAATCATCTTAGTGACCTCCTCGAAAAACTCTATCAAGTTAGTGAGACACGACCTCCCCTTCACAAAACCGTGCTGCCTCTCACTAATACGTCCATTTGCTTCCAAATGGTAGTAGATCCTGTCTCTAAGAATTCTCTCCAGTAATTTCCCTACCACTGACGTAAGGCTCACCGGCCTGTAGTTCCCGGGATTATCCTTGCTACCCTTCTTAAACAGAGGAACAACATTGGCTATTCTCCAGTCCTCCGGGACATCCCCTGAAGACAGCGAGGATCCAAAGATTTCTGTCAAGGCCTCAGCAATTTCCTCTCCAGCCTCCTTCAGTATTCTGGGGTAGATCCCATCAGGCCCTGGGGACTTATCTACCTTAATATTTTTTAAGACACCCAACACCTCGTCTTTTTGGATCACAATGTGACCCAGGCTATCTACACCCCCTTCTCCAGACTCAACATCTACCAATTCCTTCTCTTTGGTGAATACTGATGCAAAGTATTCATTTAGTACCTCGCCCATTTCCTCTGGCTCCACACATAGATTCCCTTGCCTATCCTTCAGTGGGCCAACCCTTTCCCTGGCTACCCTCTTGCTTTTTATGTATGTGTAAAAAGCCTTGGGATTTTCCTTAACCCTATTTGCCAATGACTTTTCGTGACCCCTTCTAGCCCTCCTGACTCCTTGCTTAAGTTCCTTCCTACTTTCCTTATATGCCACACAGGCTTCGTCTGTTCCCAGCCTTTTAGCCCTGACAAATGCCTCCTTTTTCTTTTTGACGAGGCCTACAATATCACTCGTCATCCAAGGTTCCCGAAAATTGCCGTATTTATCTTTCTTCCTCACAGGAACATGCCGGTCCTGTATTCCTTTCAACTGACACTTGAAAGCCTCCCACATGTCAGGTGTTGATTTGCCCTCAAACATCCGCCCCCAATCTATGTTCTTCAGTTCCCGCCTAATATTGTTATAATTAGCCTTCCCCCAATTTAGCACATTCATCCTCGGACCTTGTCAGTGCCTAACTGGCCAGCTTTATCTCCCCTACAACTATACATCGTTTAGAGTCCCTCGCCCCCTTAACATTGGGACGTTAATTGTTCCCACCCCGTAAGATCTTTGTGGGTTATAACACCTCGTAAACCACATGGGTTAGGTTCCTTCTGAATCCACTAACAATGGCAATCGACAAACAGAAAGATCCCAAATGAAGCCACAATGCATCTTTCAATTTAGATCAAAGAACAAGAGTGGTCTTTGGTCACAGAAACCAAGGGGAAAGAGTGCTAATGGCAGTCCCCAGAGGGGACAAAAGATGTGAAAGGTCAAACAGCAGGGAAACTAACATCAGAGGATGAAGTGGAGATGTGGGGGGAGTGGAATGGGGAAGCAAAGAGGAGAAAGGTGATGGTTAGCACTCTTTCCCCTTGGTTTCTGTGGCCATTAGCACCCCGTTTCCATGGGTTTCTGTGGCTGTGACTCATCTTTCATTCTCACTCCACAGTATAAATATTTCCCACTTTCTCTGTCTGTTAGCTTTGACAAAGAGTCATCGGACTTGAAACATTAGCTCTTTTCTCTCGAACGAAAGAGAAAATGCTGGAAAATCTCAGCAAGTCTGGCAGAATCTGTTGGGATAGAAAAGAACTAACGTTTCGAGTCCGATGACTTTTCTCTCCCTACAGATGCTGCCAGATTTGCTGAGGTTTTCCAGCATTTTCTCTTTCGTTTCAGATTCCAGCATCTGCAGTAATTTGCTTTTATAATAGGGCAACACAAGGTACACAATGTAGTTACATAGCACCGGCATCGGGTGAAGCATACAAGGGTGCAGTGTTCATGAGGTCAGTCCATAAGAGAGTCATTTAGGAGCCTTGTAACAGCGGGAAAGAAGCTGTTTTTGAGTCTGTTCGTGCGTGTTCTCAGACATTTGTATCTCCTGCCCGATGGAAGAAGTTGGAAGAGTGAGTAAGCTGGGTGGGAGGGGTCTTTGATTATGCTGCCCGCTTTCCCAGGCAACGGGAGGCGTAGATGGAGTCAATGGAAGGGAGGCAGGTTCGTGTAATGGACTGGGCTGCGTTCACGACTCACTGAAGTCTCTTGCGGTCTTGGGCCGAGCAGTTGCCATACTAGGCTGTGATGCAGCCAGATAGGATGCTTTCCATGGTGCATCTGTAAAAGTTGGTAAGGGTTAATGTGGACATGCCGAATTTCCTTAGTTTCCTGAGGAAGTACAGGCGCTGTTGTGCTTTCTTGGTGGTAGCATCCACATGGGTGGACCAGGACAGATTTTGAAGATGTGTACTCCTAGGAGTTTGAAACTGCTAACCATCTCCACTTCGGCCCCGTTGATGCTGACAGGGGTGTGTACAGTACTTTGCTTTCTGAAGTCAATGATCAGCTCTTTAGTTTTGCTGACATTGAGGGGTAGATTGTTGTCACTGCTCCACACCACTAGGTTCTCAATCTCCCTCCTGCATTCTGACTCATGGTTATTCGAGATCCGGCCCACTATCGTTGTATCATCAGCAAACTAGCAGATGGAGTTGGAACCAAATTTTGCCACGCAGTCGTGTGTGTACAGGAAGTATAGTAGGGGGCTAAGTACGCAGCCTTGCGGGGCCCCGATATCGAGGACCATTGTGGAGGAGGTGCTGCTGTTTATTCTTACTGATTGTGGTCTGTGGGTTAGAAAGTCGAGGATGCAGTTGCAGAGTGAGGAGCCAAGTTTTGGAGCTTTGATATGAGCTTGGTTGGGATTATGGGTTGAAGGCAGAGCTCTAGTCAATAAATAGGAGTCTGATGTAGGAGTCTTTGTTGTCCAGATGCTCTCGGGATGAGTGTAGGGCCAGGGAGATGGCGTCTGCTGTGGACCGGTTGCGGCGGTATGCGAATTGCAGTGGATCAAGGCGTTCTGGGAGTATGGAGGTGACGTGCTTCATGATCAACCTCTCGAAGCACTTCATTACAACTGAAGTCAGGGCCACCGGATGGTAGGCATTGAGGCACGTTGACTGGTTCTTCAGTGGCACCGGTATGATGGTGGTCTTCTTGAAGCAGGTGGGGACCTCGGAGGGAAATAGGGACAGGTTAAAGATGTCCACGAACACATCTGTCAGCTGGTCCACGCAGGCTGAGTGCATGACCAGGGATCCCGTCCGGACCCATCGCCTTCAGAGTGTTCACTTTCAGAAAAGCCGATCTGACTTCGAAAGCTGTGATGGTGGGTATGGGTGTGTTATGGGCTGCTGGGGCGCTCAACAGCGGATCGTTGGTTTCCTGCTCGCACCGAGCATGGAATGCATTGAATTCACTTGAAGCTCCCCTACCAGGAGATCGGTCCTGTTATGTCTCGTGCCACCCTCACACATCCACTTGTCGGTAACACTCTGTGACGTACATCAGCCAACCCTGCCCAGGTTCACTCGTCTTTCTGCTATCCTCCACTTTTCCCTTCAGAAGAGATCTCTGCAACTTTTCAGCTCCAACCAAATAGCCAAAATACTGACATTTCTTTTCTTTGTGTCACTTTTTAAAGAGTTATTTTTACTCTCTCAATTTCAAGTACCCATTCATTTGTCTTATGGTCTGTATCTTGAAAGAACCCTTCCTGTTTATTTCCTTTGTTCCCATTTATTTCATTCTATTATTTTAGTCAGTGGACACATGGTCAGAATGTGCCTTTCAGCAGACGACTCAAAGATGAAAACAACCTGCTTGCCAGAATACTGGTCCCAGGTTTTGGATTTTGGAAGGGAGAAGCCAGACTCTTCGATGCCGAGTGGGCCTTAGGAACCATCTTTGGAGGGACTTGGTTCAATTAGTTAACTGGCAACTGGCGAGGGACAATTGTCTGCCTGACAATTGTTAGTGATTGGTTCCTGTGGTTCAATTAGTTAACTGGCAACTGGCGAGGGACAATTGTCTGCCTGACAATTGTTAGTGATTGGTTCCTGTGGTGCTTTCTGAGAGGACTTAGCAGAAGTGTTTCGACCTTGGAAGTGAAAGGAACTCTCTCTCGCTCCTGCCTGCTGAAGTGAAAGAACTGCTCGATTGTTCTGGAAGCAGTGAGTGCCTGGCATGTATTTTGCTGTGAACCTGAAATGATGCTGAGTCTGCAGAGAAAGTAGAAAACCTTGCCTGAGAAAACTATCTCAAGCCTAGAAGGAAGTGACCAAATGAAAGCCTGACGGAAAGACATTGACTGGATGTCATCCCAATGTATCAAGGATCCTTATCCTTTTATTTTATTTATATTTTCTTTCCCATTCCACTATTCTTTCCTGTCTGTGCGCGTAGAGAGTGGGGTGAAATAGGAAAGGGCGGGGAGGGGGGGGGGGGGTGAGAAACGGGTAGGTAGCGATAGACAAGGGTGTCATGGACAGAAAGACAAAAGGATCATAAATGGGGGTAATTGAGGCTAAGAAGGGTGCTGATAGTGACACAAAGAAATTAGGATGTGTTAATGGCAGAACAAAGGTGAGCAGTGTGTCAAAGGGGAACTAGGAACATGGAAACAGATGCCCAAGTGGGGTCGGAACAATGGTGAGGGAAAAACAGATCAATGGACATCCTTGTCTATCTTCACCTATCGCTGACTCCCTATCCAGGCCACAATCAGTAAAGATAGGTAACAACACCTCCTCCACGATCATCCTCAACACCGGTGCCCCACAAGGCTGTGTCCTCAGCCCCCTACTATACTCCTTATACACCTATGACTGTGTGGCCAAATTCCCCTCCAACTCGATTTTCAAATTTACTGACGACACTACTCTAGTGGGTCGGATTTCAAACAATGACGAGACAGAGTACAG
Source organism: Scyliorhinus torazame (assembly GCF_047496885.1). Taxonomy (NCBI): domain Eukaryota; kingdom Metazoa; phylum Chordata; class Chondrichthyes; order Carcharhiniformes; family Scyliorhinidae; genus Scyliorhinus; species Scyliorhinus torazame. The sequence goes on from NC_092718.1 coordinate 179,819,367, forward strand.
GAATGAGATAGAGAATCTGGTGAACTGGTGCGACGACAATAATCTCTCCCTCAATGTCAACAAAACGAAGGGGATTGTCATCAACTTCAGGAAGCGTTGTGGAGAACATGCCCCTGTCTATATCAATGAGAACGAAGTAGAAAGGTTCGAGAACTTCAAGTTTTTAGGTGTATAGATCACCAACAGCCTGTCCTGATCCCCCCATGTCGACACTTGTAGCGCACAATGACTTACGAGAGAGACGAGTAGAGATGAAGTCGATGAGGCTTTATTAAGCGAGACTTGTCCCCAGCAGTTCAGCAACAGAATGGAGCGGCGGGGAGAAGCTCGGGTTCTTATACTCCGCTTTCAGGGCGGAGCCAGGAGTCAACAGCCAACCAGGACCCGGGATCTGTCAGCCAATAGCATCACGGCTTCACAGTCCCACATGACCCCTAATACATACTACCACAACACGATAGTTAAGAAAGCCCACCAACGACTCTACTTTCTCAGAAGACTAAGGAGATTTGGCATGTCAGCTACGACCCTCACCAACTTCTACAGATGCACCATAGAAAGCATTTTTTCTGGTTGTATCACAGCTTGGTATGGAGCCTGCTCTGCCCAAGACCGCAGGAAACTACAAAAGATTGCGAATGAAGCCCAGTCCATCACGCAAACCAGCCTCCCATCCATTGACTCTGTCTACAATTCCCGCTGCCTCAGAAAGGCAGCCAGCACAATTAAGGACCCCACTCACCCCGGACATACACTCTTCCACCTTCTTCCGTCAGGAAAAAGATACCAAAGTTTGAGGTCACGTACCAACAGACTCAAGAACAGCTTCTTCCCTACTGCCATCAGACTTTTGAATAGACCTACCTCGTATTAAGTTGATCTTTTCTCGACACCTTGCTGTAACTATAACATTATGTTCTGCAGTCTCTCCTTCCTTCCCTATGTACGGTATGCATTGTTTGTACAGCATGCAACAAACAATACTTTTCACTGTATACTAATAAATGGCACAATAATAAATCAAATCAAAAAGCATTTCATGCTTTTTGTCTTCTCCAAATGTTCCGCTTGATAAACTGAATTACCCTAAATATGAGCCTCATAGAAAACTCAACAGTTATGAAAAAAATAGTCCAAGTGACATTGCTGAGCAAGGGATCCAGCAAATCAGCTTTTCAATAGCTGGTTGTTGAGGCATTAATCTCACTGCTTGTTTTTTTTTCTCTCCCCACACAGAAGAACCATAAGCTCGCTCTCGTGTAATGTCCAGATAATCACACAAGGGTAAGCAGTTGAAATCCAATCAAGAAACTCAACAGGATGAAGCACATGACAAGCTTGCCTGCCAGCCTCTTGGCCAAATGCACAGGATGCTAATCTGTTTATTGAAAGGTTGAGAAAAGTGCTTTGTTAGCAGTACACTGTGAGCTCAAACGCCACTGCAACATCTTTACTCAGCATTCTCTGGATCTGTAAAATGACAGATGCATATGGAGTTGAGAATACAATGCAAATATTGCTACAGGGCGACATTTAAGGGGAACATGGTGGCACAGTGGTAGGCACTCCTTTTTAAAAATAAATTTAGAATACCCAATTCATTTTTTCCCATTAAGGGGTAATTTAGCGTGGCCAATCCACCTAGCCTGCACATCTTTGGGTTGCGGGGGCGAAACTAACGCAAACATGGGGAGAGTGTACAAACTCCACACAGACAGCGACCCAGAGCCGGGATCAAACCTGGGACCTCGGCGCCGTGAAGCAGCAGAGCTCACCCACTGCGCCACCGTGCTGCCCTTGTGGTAGGCACTCCTGCCTCACAACACCAGGGACCCGAGTTTGATTCTGGCCTTAGGGGACTGTGTGGAGTTTGCACTTTCTCCCCGTGTCTGCGCGGGGTTTCTCCGGGTGCTCCGGTTTCCTCCCACGGTCCAAAGATGTGCAGGTTAGGTGGATTGGCCAGGATCGATGTGCAGAGTTACAGGGATAGGGTGGGGAAGTGGGCATAGATAGAGTGTTCTTTCAGAGGGTTGGTGCAGGCCCGATGGGCTGAATGGCCTTCCTCTGCATTGTATGAATTCTATGGATTCTACAGTCTCAGAGGACTATAGGCTGCTCTCTCCTTTGAGAGTTTACTGGTGGTGATTTAACCTGAGGGTCACCTCACCTCAGATGAGGGGCAAGATTGAGAAGGTGGGGCCTTCTTGAATAACCTCAGCCTGTACGGGAATTGAACCTGTGCTGTTGGCATCGCCTGCATCATGACCCAGCCATCCTGCTAATGGAGAATACAACAGGTTGTCCATTAAATCTGCAGTATCCTTGTTCCACTAACAGCACTATTAATTCTGCTCAAAGGTGACATAGAAGTTGGAGCTGTTAGTCCAAGGGTCCCCAAACCGTGGGTCACAACCACCAGTGGCTTTTGCGGGATGAGAAATTGGGGTTGCAAGCGCGCCTCCTCCATGGCAGCAATGGCACCCATGGAGCGGAGACTCAGAAGAGAAAGTCCTGGACTTGGCTCTGATTGATATGAGTGCACTGTTTTCTCTTGCCTTGATCTGCTGGGAGGAGCCCAATGAAATCTGTTCCGACGCCCAATCACCATCTCCAGCAGAGGTAGGTGAAAAAAGGCATTGCAGCCTCCTTTCCAACCGCCCCTTCAAACCCCACCACTCACATCTTTACTTTCCAAGGCCAGCACATCCTTCCTTAGATACGGGGCCCAAAACGGCTCACAATACTCCAAATGGGGTCTGACCTGAGCCTAAAACAGCCTCAGAAGTATATCCCTGGTGTTGTATTCTAGCCTTCGCGACATGAATGCTAACATTGCATTTGCGTTCCTGCCTGTTGACTGAACCTGCACGTTAACCTTAAGTGAATCGGGAACAAGGACACCCAAGTTCCTTTGTGCTTCTGATTTGCTGAGCATTTCCCCATTTAGAAAATAGTCTGTGCCTCCATTCCTCCTGCCAAAGTGCATAACCTCATACATTTGCACATTGTATTCCATCTGCCACATTTTTGCCCACTCTCCTAGTCTGTCCAAGTCTTTCTGCAGCCCCCCTGTTTCCTCAGTACTATCTGTCCCTCTACATGTCTTTGTATCATCATGCACCTGCAGTTTTTACTATTTAGACGGCACTGATATTAGGGTCACAATTGTACACGATAAGCTCACAACTGAACACACACACATCCTCATCTAACAAGAATCATAACCCTGCTTGATGTTTCTCCCCTCCCTCACACAAGTTAGCAATGATATCAACATCCTGGCTGAAATTGAGTCACTCAGCATAGCTTGGTAATTGAGACTTAGACATTCCTATTCTGCACTGTTCCCCTGCTCACTGGTTAAGCCCATTTGGTCGCTGGGAGAGCTCCATTAATTTTGATGTGCACATTTTGGGGAATTCAAAACTTTTTACATTTCTTCAAAATAAAACAAAAGTGGTGAGGCATAAATAGATTAAAACCACCATCTATTCAAGGTGTAAAAACTGAAAATGATGGAAATACTCAGCAGCTCTTGCAGCATGTGTGCAAAAGAGAAAGTAAGTTAATGTTTCAGGTCTCGGACCTTTCGTCCGATGGGTTCTTTCGTAATCACAGTGGAGTCCGGAAAGGTGAATCAAACAAATGGTTTATTACCAAAAGTATCTACAAGTAACAGCCCCAATCCCAGTCGGGCCTACTCTGCAGCTCGCCTCCTACCTGGGCCGGCTTTTAAGGTCCTGAGTTAACTATTTACTCAGGTCCTGAGTTAAGGTCCTGGTGATGGGCCTCCGCCCCTCAGTGGGGGGAGCTCATACTCCACAAGGTTCATGGGGAGATAAATCGGGTCGTCCCCGTGGGTCTCAAGGGTTATAAGAGGTTCCAACATTTTCTTTGTATTTCAGATTTCCAGCATCCGCAGTATTTTTCTTTTGAACTAGTCAAGATATTCCTTCAGTTTGCAGGCACATGAGGTCAAAAGATTTAACCAAAGTGAGGAAGTCCACCTTAACTCAATCATCCAGAATGCTCTCTGATCCTAACATCTAATTCTTTCTCAAATGGTTCCACAATTCACACTCCCACCTCGCTGCCTGGATGTCTACTCCTTACATTGACTGCTCTTTCTAATACCACTATTTACCGTTTCCTGTTTTGATCCATATCCTCCCATCTTCTTCTCGGAACTTAACTTCAATAGATGTTCCAGATTGAGGTTATGCATTGCCTTCATAGAATCAGAGCCTCATTCTCTCATTGTACTTGTGGAGTATGAGAGAGGTATATAATTAGTTCTACTCCCTTGTACTTTCCTCCAAAGTCCCAGCTTTCTCTTCTGCTTTTCAAACATAGATTCAATTCCCATATTATTGAGTCTGCCTCCATCGCCCTTTCAAGCAATGTACTCGAGTATGCACCTCCTACATATCTCCAAGACATCCTTTCAAAGGCCACCTTCCCAGACCGAAAGCCAAAGTTGACTCAGACTTCTTGAGACTCGAGGTCTTGTTGCTCTTCTCTGCACTACAGGCAGTGCTTTATTGTTGCTCGTGTCTGAGCCACCATGATCACACTATTGAAGGTGAGGCCTAACTTGAGCACTGTGTAGCTTGTACATCCTCTGATGTTGTACTCGATGGCTGTAGCTGATGCAGTTGAAATACAATTATATATTCTGGGCAAACATTCTACACAAAGGCACAAAGCGGGTGATAGTAGATACATCCTACCTACTGAACTACAATGGGAAGGCAATTAGGGATGGGCAATAATTGCTGGCCTAACCAGTAATGCCCACATCCCGTGAACACATTTTTAATAAACTGGTTGGAAGGTGCCAATTTGTGGTCACAACCAGCCACATACTTTCCCACTGGAGTTCAACATGCCGCTCTCCTTTAACCTTCAGTTTTTGATTAAGGGTACATGTCCAAAATGTTGCAAAACCTGTCTTTTTTCTTCTGACTGATCTACTGTGTACTTCCTGAACTGTTTTTCCCCCAGAAAGCTGCTATAGTTTCTTCCTCGGTGTCGTTTACCATTTAGCTTGCTTTCTACTTCCCTATTTCAGCGCATTGCTGAACCACACCCAGGGTAGCATGGTGGCGCAGTGGTTAGCATTGCTGCCTCACGGCACCAAGGTCCCAAGTTCAATCCCGGCTCTGGGTCACTGTCCGTGTGGAGTTTGCACATTCTCCCCGGTTTGCATGTGTTTCGTCCCCACAACCCAAAGATGTGCAGGGTAGGTGAATTGGACACGCTAAATTGCCCCTGAATTGGAAAAAACGAATTGGGTACTCTAAATTTATTTTACAAAAATGAATGGATCACACCCAAAATAAAAGTGTCTCTGATTTCTATTCTTTTTCTTCTCTTTTTTTTCTTTAGTCTATCCCAATGACACAATCTTATGGTAGTGCCCTGCCCTGGGCTTTCCAAAAGGTGTCAAACCTAGGACAGTTTTCACCATGGGCGGCATGGTGACTCAGCGCCTCACAGTGCCAGGGACCCGGGTTCGATTTGACCTTGGATGATATTGGGCGTCATTCTCCGACCCCCCGCCGGGTCGGAGCATGGCCGTTGGCCGCCGTGAATCCCGCCCCCGCCGAAGTCTCCGAAGGGAGAAAAGTCGGCGGGGCATTAATGGCGCCGCTGCCGCGGAGAATGTCACGGGTCTGCGCAAGGCAGCCGATTTTCGGCCTGCCGATATTCTCCCTTCCGGATGGGCCGAAGTCCCGTCGACGTGATGACCATTCACGTCGACGTGAATCAAACCTCCTTTTCATCGGCGTGACCCGGTGCTCCAGGCTCACGCCGACCAGCGAGGAGGTGAGTGACGGCCTGGGAGGTTGGTTCTGGGCAGGAAATGGTGTGGCCGCAGACTGATTGCGTGAGGAGAGGTGTGTCTCGGCTTGTGTGTGTGTGTGTGCGGCGGGGGGGTGGTGGTTAGAGTAGGCTGGGCTCCGGGGGAGTGCCGGGAGGGGGTCCGTGCTGGGGTGGAGGTTGGGGGGGGGGTCCGTGCCGGGGTGGAGGTTGGGGGGGGTCCGTGCTGGGGTGGAGGTTGGGGAGGGGGCCCGTGCTGGGGTGGAGGTTGGGGGTTGGGGAGGGGGTCCGTGCCGGGGTGGAGGTTGGGGGGGGGGGGGGGGGTCCGTGCTGGGGTGGAGGTTGGGGGTTGGGGGGGGGGGGGTCCGTGCCGGGGTGGAGGTTGGGGGTTGGGGGGGGTCCGTGTTGGGGTGGAGGTTGGGGAGGGGGTCCGTGCCGGGGTGGGTGATGGGAGGGCAAATGAGTTGGTCCACCTGGCCAGGTGTCAGCCTCCAACAGTTGGACCCATGCGGTCCATGCCACCTGGCTGGGGGGAGGAGGGGATATGGGCAATGATGACATGTCGTCGTTCCCCTCCCCCCCACCAGGCCGTCATGTTTTCAGACCATCCAGCGATGTGTTGGCCGCCGTGGTGGCAGCCGCTCATGTCTATGTTGCCCTGGATGAGGAGGAGGAGGAGGAGCGTGCCAGAGAGGTGGCGCAGGCTGCCGCAGAGGGGCAGGCGGCAGCCGCCCAGGCTGGAGGGACACCTGACCGACAGGACGAGGAGGGGGAGGAGGACGTCGCGGCCCCATGGCAACGGAGGCACCCGAGGGCGCCCCGTGTGTACCGGCCCCGGCAGTCATACCAGGACCTCACGGACCGGGAATGCAGGAGGAGACTCCGGATGAGCCAGGAAACCGTGGCACACATCTGCCACCTGCTGGCACACCTGTCACCGCGTGGCACTGGCGGGGGACACCCTCTCCCCTTGTCCGTCTAGGTTACGGTGGCCCTGAACTTTTATGCAACGGGGTCATTCCAGGCACCGAGTGGGGACCTGTCCGGCATATCGCAGACATCGGTGCATTCGGGCAGTGACAGATGCCCTTTATGCCATGGCGCACCGCTACATCCGCTTCCCCGTGGACCGGGCCAGCCAAGATGCCCGGGCCGTGGGCTTCTCTGCCGTTGCCGGGTTCCCCATGGTCCAGGGCGCGATCGATGGGATGCACGTCGCCGTGCGGCCACCTGCAGAGAACAGGGCCGTGTTCACTAATAGGAAGGGGACCTATTCGATGAACGTACAGGTGGTCTGCGACCACCGCATGATGATCCTGCACGTCTGCGCCCGTCACCCAGGCAGTGTACACGACTCATTCGTGTTGTCGTGGTCATCCATCCCCGGCATGTACGAGGGACGCCATCCCCGGCTGAGGGGCTGGTTGCTGGGCGACAGGGGCTACCCATTGCGATCGTGGCTGATGACGCCTATACGGAGGCCACGCAATGAGGCGGAGAACAGCTACAATGATGCCCATGTAGCGACAAGGGGAGTGATCGAGAGGTGCTTTGGCATGCTGAAGATGCGTTTCAGGTGCCTGGACCTCTCTGGGGGCGCCCTCCAGTATCGGTCAGATAGGGTCGGCCGCATCATTGTGGTGTGCTGCGTCCTGCACAACATAGCCCAGCAGAGGGGCAATGTGCCGCAGGCAGAGGAGGGCGGAGTGGAGGAGCAGCAGGAAGAGGCCCAGTCCTCCCCAGATGAGGGGGATGGGGGCAATGGTCAGGGCAGACGGGGTAGACACAGGCGGGTGGCTGTCCACCGTTACCGGCTGGCCCAGCGGGCACGGGACAGACTGATAGACGCCCGCTTCACTGACTAGATGGGCGTGGGAATCGGGTAGTATGGCCACAGACCACACACCATGGCAACAGCCGACCACCCACACCCCCCCACCCATCCACCCACCCAGCACCCTCATCCCCCTCCCCAACCCCACACACCCCACCCGCATGCACACCACCACCCCCCCCCAATTGCCGATCCACCGGCGGCACAACGGGCCGGGCTCACCCAGTTGCGGGTGGACGCGTGTCTATCGCAGGCCATGAAGGATGATGACAACCCACCTCCGATGAGCTCCTGGCTCTACATCGTTGGACTATGTCTGACCCATGGCCACAGTACCACCATCCACCCGGACCATCCCTGCATGCGGCTGTGACACTGCAGCGCACGGTCCCGTCCTCTGCCCGGGGGATGTTGATGGCGGCCCAGGGGGAAGGGGGCAGACTCACCTGGGGCTGAGGTAAGACCACCCGTCACACACACACTTGCGCTCAACGTACATGACACGCCCGCACACTTTGGACAGAGCACAAAGGCAGCTTTGGTAGGTGTAACATTGACTTTAATAACCAAAGGAGTTCATGCACGTGCCCTAGCCCCTAAAACTCATCTGTGCCCTGCACCCGTGCCAACTTACTCAGTGTCTAATTGTTTGGCCTTACGGGCCCTTTGACTACGTCTACGTGGTTCCCCAGACGGTACAGCAGAACTGGAGGTGGACTCCTGTGATTCCTGCCCTCTGACACTGGATCCCTTTGGCGGCCGTTTCCTGGGGCGTCCTGGCCTAGATGGGCCAGGCTGCGGCCCGGGCGACTGGGATGGCGAGCTGCCAGCCTGTCCTGCCCGTTGCCCACCCGATGCACCTGGGACGGAAGGGGGGGAGTCCGAGGTGTCGCGGTGTACCGGGACCTCCCCTACAGAGGGAGCCGGGACGGACCACACCACCTCCTCCTCCCTCGGGGTGCCCGATGGCCCCCAGGCCTCTACATGGGTGGGGGATGCGAACGGACTGGCCTTCCGACGCGCCCCCGACATCTGGCGCTGCCAGTCCTGGAGGCCCGTGCTGGTATCGACAGGGGTCTGCAGGTTTGCAGCCATGGAGCCCAGGGGGTTGTCGAACCCTGTCTGTGACAGTGCGACGCCGGCTCGCACATGGCCACTGGCGCCGATGCCCTCAGCGATGGCCTGCTGAGACTGGGCCATGGCCTGCAGAGACTGGGCCATGGCCTGCAGAGACTGGGCCATGGCCTGCAGAGACTGGGCCATGGCCTGCTGAGACTGGGCTATGGCCTGCTGAGACTGGGCTATGGCGTTGAGCGCCTCTGCCACCTGGCGCTGGCACTGGCTCATGGCCTCCTGTGAGAGGGCAGCCATTTCCTGGGCCACAGACGCCGCCTGCACGGAAGGCCCCAGGCCTCGCAAACCGTTCCCCATGTCTGACACCGTCGCACCCATTGCCTCCACCGCGGACGCCACCCGTGCGGTGTCAGCCTGGGTGGCACGCATGACCGGGACCACTCCCAGCTCCTGGACGCGGGTGGACTCCTCCACCTGCGACCGCAGCCGCCGCAAGCCACCCGTCACCCTATTCGCTCGTCTCCGTGTCGGTGGTTAGATCGGATCTATGTGTGGGTGTGGTAACTGCAGGAACCCGGGATCCATCTGGGCGGCAGATGTTCGCTTGGCCTGGGCTGCCCTCCGACCGCCCGGTCCCTCTGCTGCTCCTACCTCCACCTGCTGTACCGGGACGGCTGTGTTGTGCGCACCACTGAGTGTACCAGACGCCTCATCACTAAAGTGCCCAACCGTGGTGAGTGTTTCTGCGATGGTGGAGGGTGTTGGTGACAGCAGTGGCGTTGTGTCGTGCTCTTCGTCCCACTCTGACTCCATGGCACTTTGGGGTGGGGGTTCGTCTCCACCCAGCCACTCTGAGTCACTGTCCGGTATTCCGTCTTCCCGGGTAGGGGTGTCCTGGGTAGTGCTGTCTCGGGTAGTGCTGTCCCGGGTAGTGCTGTCCCGGGTAGTGCTGTCCCGGGTAGGGGTGTCCTGGGTAGTGGTGTCCTGGGTAGTGGTGTCCCGGGTAGGGGTGTCCCGGGTAGGGGTGTCCTGGATAGTGGTGTCCTGGCTCGGATGTGACGGGGGCCTGTGGCTGCCCCCCTCATCGCTGGGTGGTCGCTCCCGCACGTGACGGGGGTGTCGTCTCCCTGTTGCTCCAGGTCTCTCCGTCTCCCGTGGTGTGCGAGGGGCATTCTGCGGGCGTCGCATGCTGGAGGGTCCGGGTCTCTCCGTCTCCCGTGGTCTCAGAGGGGCATCCTGCGGGCGTCGCATGCTGGAGGGTGCGGGTCTCTCCGTCTCCTGTGGTCTCCGAGGGGCATCCTGCGGGCGGTGTGCATCGGCGGGGATGGGTGCCTGGACGTTTGGTCCTGCGATACACAATGAAGCATGCATGGTTAGACATCAGGCAGTGATCAGGTGATACGGGGGAGGGGGATATAGGGGAGGGGGGATATGGGGACGGGCTGTTGGTGGCTCACATGCTCGTGGGCCCCCGACCTCTGCATCAGCAACCTCCCGGTCCTCAGGTCCGCCAGCCAGTTCCAGGGCCCTTTCCTAGTGTACGGTCAGTGGCCTCTCATCAGCGGGCCCTCCTCCAGTCCTCACATGCTCCCTATTGTTGTGTGCGCGCTTCTCCTGTGGGGGGGGGGGGGCGGTGGTGGCAGGGGTAAAAGGCAACAATGTTAGGCTGATATATGAATGCACGCCATCGGTTGCACGTGCATTGCAGAGGTTAAGGTTAGGGCTGGATTCACTTGGGGATATGGGGGAGGGGGGATATGGGGGAGGGGGGATATGGGGGAGGGGGTGATATGGGGGAGGGGGGATATGGGGGAGGGGGGATATGGGGGATATGGGGGAGGGGGGATATGGGGGAGGGGGGATATGGGGGAGGGGGGATATGGGGGAGGGGGGATATGGGGGAGGGGGGATATGGGGGAGGGGGGATATGGGGAGGGGGGATATGGGGAGGGGGGATATGGGGAGGGGGGATATGGGGGAGGGGGATATGGGGGAGGGGGATATGGGGGAGGGGGGGTATGGGGGAGGGGGGTGATATGGGGGATATGGGGGAGGGGGTATGGGGGAGGGGGGTATGGGGGAGGGGGGATATGGGGGAGGGGGGATATGGGGGAGGGGGGATATGGGGGAGGGGGGATATGGGGGAGGGGGGATATGGGGGAGGGTGGATATGGGGAGGGGGATATGGGGAGGGGGATATGGGGGAGGGTGGATATGGGGGTGGGGGGATATGGGGATATGGGGGAGGGGGGTATGGGGGAGGGGGGATATGGGGGAGGGGGGGGATATGGGGGAGGGGGGGATAGAGGGGAGGGGGGATATGGGGGAGGGGGGGATATGGGGGAGGGGGGGATATGGGGGATGGGGGATATGGGGGAGGGGGGATATGGGGGAGGCTCACCCTGCCTGCTCTGACGAGGTCGTTCACCTTCTTGTGGCACTGGGTGCCTGTCCCTGGTGTCAGGGCCACAGCGGTGACGGCCTCTGCCACTTCCCTCCACAGACGCCGGCTGTGGCATGGGGCAACTCTGCGGCCGTGCCCGTGATACAGGGCGTCCCTCCTCTGCTCCAACGCGTCCAGGAGCGCCTCCACATCGCGTGACTCGAACCTCGGGGCTGAGCGACGGCCAGCCATCCAGTCGGGTGTTGCGGTCGAGTGTTCCGGTCGGGTGGGGGGGAGCTGCGCGGCCTTATGAGCCGTCACGCCGTGCAGCGCGTATGACGCTGCACGGCGTGAACCACTGCGCAAGCGCGGATCCCGTCACGTCGCTGCTAGCCCATTTCGGGCCGGAGACTATCGGCCCATTTTTATGACGTGACGCAAGTGGATTTGTGCCGTTTTTTGCGCCGATCGGTGGACTTTCCGCCGATAACGGAGAATTTCGCCCATTGTGTGTGAAGTTTGTACATTCTCCCCGTGTCTGCGTGGGTTTCCTCTGAGTGCTCCAGTTTCCTCTCTCAGTCCAAAGATGTGCAATTTTGACTAAATTTCCCCTAGTGTCTAAAGGTTGGGTGGGGTTATGGGGATAGGGTAGGGGAGTGGGCCTACATGGGGTGCTCTTTCAGAGGGTCAGTGCTGACTCAATGGGCCTAATGGCCTCCTTCTGCACTGTAGGGAGTCTATGATTTCACCATGATTCACTCCACTCATCCTTGTCCAATAAATTGATCTTTGTCCACCTTCTGCATTCACTGGACAATCATTTATTTCTCCACTTAATTTTATTACTCTAAGAGCCTTTAGTACATAAAAGAAAATCTCAACGTATTTCGCAAATATAAATAAAGGCAAACAGACTGGGCTATAGAGTGAGGCATTCTGGCAGCTGATCGTCGCCTTGATTAAACAGGAATGGGCAACAAAGAGAACTGGAAAGGACTTTAGAGAGGGAGATCGAGGCATTGAGGTCAAGCTGATCATTGCCCCAGAGATGGGGGTGGATCCACAAGATAGGCCAGTGTAAGATGACCATATTGGGAGCCATTCAGGATCACACCTGAGAAATGGAGAAATATATGAAAGAAACCATGGCAACTGTTAGGAAAACAAAGATAGTTGTAAGCAATGTATATTTATATTGGTAAACATTAGAAATAGGTATAGTTTTAAGTGTGTTTAATTTAATGTTTCTGTGCCTGGGAGGGTAACCCTATAGTTAGATTCATGCTGGACAAATGTTTTAGTATGTGTGGGGGTTGGTTAAGTTCTAGCTGTGTTTCTACTGTGCTTGGAAAGGGCTACAGCATGAAAAATAAATAGTAGAAGTAGTTTGCTGCTCAGCAACAGGAGGTCACTTTTCATCATGAAGGGCTGTCCTTTGTTCTTGGTTTTAACTGGATGCAAGGGCAGTTGAAGACAGGATCTCAGGGAGGGAACATCTCTCAACTCTGCCAGAAGAAAGACTGGACAGGATGGGAGCTGCAATGTGGTTAGCTTCCTGAAGTACAGGTTACAGTGTAGATAACCAGGGAATTGGGACACAAGTCTGGAATTAAGTGAATAGAGAACATAGTGTGGTTCAGAAGAATTCAAGGAAGAGGAAAAGGTAAACAAACTATTCTGAGTTAAAGAGACAATTGCAGTAATTAGATTTAAGTTCTTCTCTCATAATAATGTTTCCGCTTGTTGGTTTGCATTCTGAAATTTTGTAATTAAATTTAAACTGGAACAGCAGACTTCAGAGGTAGATGAAAGGTTTGATGGCATTTTAACACAATCCTGGGGATGGGAGTTAAAGCAGTTATGAGCAGTTTGCTCAGCAGTCAAGGCTAAGCAATCCTAGAGGGGTTGGTGTGAAGTCCTAGACTGGATTTGCTGTTAGAAGTGGAGTGGAAGTTTTGTTGAAAGTGTCATTTGTAAAACCTGGACTGGATTTCAGAATGCAAACCACCAAGCGGAAACATTATTATGAGAGAAGAGCTGAAAGCGTGTTTGTGGAAGTGGAAACTCTCATGTGACAAACATTTGTGGAGATTCTGAGGAAAAATCCATTGATACTAACTTGGGTTCAAAGCAGAATATGTTTATTTGACCACAGTCATCTTGTGTGCTGAAAGGGACTTTGTGTTAATGAGACTAATATAAATTAAGATGTGCTTTGCAATCTGTGTTACTCCTGAAACCTGCGTGTAATTGTTAAACCGGGGACGGGGAGGGAGAAGTAAATAGGTATTGTATTGTAATCCAATTCATCATGTTTAATAAATGTTTTTTTCTGTTGTCAAAACCAAATAACGGTCCTGTGACTGTTCCTCCACGTTTTATAAAAAATGGAAATGTTATCAGCCGGTATTTCCGTTCCTAAGACTAAACAGTTGACGCTAGGCCAGGATTTGTGGACTACTATGACAGGAAAACTGGCACCACACCAGGACCGATTCAGCGACCGTTGAGGGCTAGCACCAGCACCATGTGGAACATGACCGATTCCAATGAAACAGGGTGTCTGATTTGCCGGGTCCGTGATTGACACTCAGAGGGCTGACAAGCTGCAGATACTTTTTTTTTTAATGTTTTTATTCTCCATTTTCACATTTTCCTTCAAAATTTACACCCCACCCACAAACAGTAAACGGTAACAAATACAAAATCAATCCCCTTAACAATACCAACGATCCCATCCTCCCACCACCCCAAACAACGGCCCAACTGTCAATATATGTATCCAATAAAACAAACCCTCCCACGGTGGAAACAAAAAACAAAAGAGAAAAAGAAAAAGGAGTCCGGGACCGCCCATGGTCACCATTGACCTATAGATTAACGGCATCCAACCTCTGAAAGAGTACCATACATAATACCCAATAGTATCGCCCCCCCCCCCCCCCCCAGTCTCCAACTCCTCCCGTCCACCGCCTCTTGTAAAACACATCCCCCCCAACCGCAGTTCCTTCCTGCCCTACTTTCCACCCCGGCTAGACCACTCGGACCCTGTTCTGCCAGGCTCCGATGGCCACAGCCCCTCCCCCCACCTCACTCCCATTCACTGGCCGGCTTAAACCGGCCAGCATGGAGGCCCCCGCCCGGGTCCCTTTCCCCCTTGCCCGGCCCTAGGAAAGCCCAGAAATCCCCTTTTAGCACACAAGTCCCGCATATCTACCTACACCCCAAAGTGCCCTCATTTCGAGTGAAAGTCCCATCACTTCCCTTGCCCAAATATATACAACATTGACTCCTTTAGCCCTACACCCACACGCAGTGAAACAAAAAAAAGAAGAAAATACGGCTAATCATAAGGTCACATCGGCACATGGCCATTTCTCAGTTCTGCCACAGTCCATCTGCCTTCGCAAACTCCTCCACTGCTTCCGCCGTTCCAAAATAAAAGTCCCTGAGCTTGTAAGTCACCCTCAGCTTCGTTGGATATATAATGCCGCACTGCACCTTGCTAATGTACAGTGCCCTCTTCGCCCAGTTGAAGGCAGCCTGCTTCCTCGCCAGCTCCACCGTAAAGTCCTGGTATACACGTATACCAGCTCCAGCCCACTGCACCACCCGCTTCTGCTTGGCCCAGCTCAGGACCTTCTCCTTCACACTGTACCTACGGAAGCACAGAGTCACTACCCTTAGCGGCTCACTCGCCATTGGTACAGACCTCCACGACCGATGAGTCCGATCCAGTTCGTATCGGGAGGATTCCTCCCCCCTCCCCCAATAGTTTCGCCAGCATTACGGCAAAATACTCAGTCGGCCTCGGTCCTTCAACTCCTTCGGACAGCCCCACAATCCTCAAATTCTGTCGCCTGGATCTGTTTTCCAGGTCTTCCATTTTTCCTCGCAGATTCTTGTTAATGTCCATCACCTTCTGCATCTCCTTCCCCATCGAGGCAAGTTGATCACCAGGCTGCAATAACGTCTCCTCCAGTTCCTTCAGCACCTCTCCTTGCTCTCGTACCTCCGCCATTGCGCTTGCCACCGCCTTCGTCACCGGGGAAATCGCCTCCTCCACCAGCATACTCAAAACCTCTCTCATCTCCTTCCTCATTGTCTCCATGCATTTTGTAAACTGCCTTTCGAATTCCACAGCCGTCACCTTAGTTATTTCTTCAGCCGTAAGCAATGCGGCCTCCCCTGGTGCTCCAGCCTCCATTTTCCTTGGTGACCCCGGGGTGACCTTTCCACTCCCCGACGGACCTTCAGCTGTTTTATTTATGGACGATTTTTTGCTTACCCTCAACATTTTTCTTCACTGTGCCTTCACGGTTTCTTCCTGCTTTTGCCGCCTCCGTGGACCCAAGCCCTGAAAATGCCGTTCCTGAACGGGAGCCCTCCATTGTGCAGCCGCCTCCTGCCCGCCGTCACCAGAAGTCTCAAGCTGCAGATACTTATACATACTTCACTCCCCACACACAATCATCCCAGCCAACAAGATGGCACTAGATCTGCTGGAGCACGCCCATCCCGTTGAAGGGTTGGTTGGAGCCAGCGGGCACTTAGGGAGGGTGGCCTGGGGGACATTCATACGCCCCGTGGCACTAAGTTCACAATGGGCAGTCGACAGCGTGCACAGCTGCATGGCTGCCTTGAAGCCTACGGCAATAGTGTTCCGTTCCCGTCCACCCCCACCCCACAGCCCACCTCCTGGCCACTCCCTGCTACTCCCGCCGGTCAGAGGTACAACTGTCAGCATACTATGGCGATGTTGGACACTTTCCATACCTCCTCTCTCCCCCTGAGCAGCCATGGTGCCTGTTGCATGATTTTTGAAAGAACAACTGAACCTCGCCATCGGGAATTCCCCCCGGTGGAGCTGGAGAATGGCGGAGGCCCCGAAGAATACCAGGTCAGGCGCACTAGTGATTTGGAAACGGTGTTTACTGTATGTGTGGAGTTGAATGCATCAACACCGCTGTCAAGGCACCGGAATTGGCGTGAACCCGGCGCCCGTCACAATTTTAGCATTGGCCTGAGAATCCTTTTGGGCCAGGGATCCATTCTAGGATTTTCCTGTCCAGTTATAACATCAACTGGGATCGTAACACAACCACGCTGATGGCAATGTCAATTGTCATGCATTATATAGTGTCTTTAATGCAAGTACAAAGAAAATCCAGCAAATTGAAACGTTAGCAAAGAGGCTATATGAGCAGAGCAGCGCAGCCCTGACATTGTAAGAGAGTAAAGAAACTATTTTCTGTTCATGTGAAGCAATAGTTATTCGCATTTTAACAATTATCTCGTGTCCTTTTTCTTCCATTTGATTTCTGTTTTCCTATTCATTATTCAAGATCATGTTGAAAGGATCTCTTGGTAACTTTCTTTTCATGCTTTTAGCATCAGATAAGGTCAAGATTAAAAAGAAACACCAGAAAAAAAGAACTGAATGAAGAAATGGGAACAACAGGTAAGAGCTCTGAAAAGAGAAATATTACAGTAGACACAGAAACTGTGGAAATAAGGACTGGATGTAGTTTATTTTGTATCTTAATATTTCTTTGGTCCAAGGTGGCACGGTGGCGCAGTGGTTAGCACTGCTGCCTCATGGCATTGAGGGCCCGGGTTCGGTCCCGGCCCCTGGTCATTGTGCCTGCGGAGTTTGCATTTTCTCCCCATGTTTACGTGGGTCTCCTCACCCCCGCAACCCAAAGATGTGCAGGGTAGGTGGATTGGCCACGCTAAGTTGCCGCTTAATTGGAAACCCCCACCCCCCGGAGATTGAGTGAGAGTGTTTTTTTATTTGATTGACGAGCAGTCCTCTGAATCTCTTTGAAGAATTAGCTGTTTCAGGAGCAATGCTACAACCTTCTTGATGGGAGTCTTGAAACGGATCACTTTTTAACCAACGGTGGGATTTCAAATTTTAAAAAACGTTGACAAAAATTACATGGGGTTTCGAAGTTACAACAGGCTGCGTTTTCAGAACTTTTTAAAATAAATGCAATGAAGGAAGACGCGAATAGTCCAGCAACCTCCGTGCAAACTTGTATTACACTGAAAATATAATTACAAAAACTCGAGATTTTGGATGGGTTAAGGTTTGACTCTTAACCTCAGAGAGCTTTATTGATGTCCAACTCAGAATGATGGGATGTCAGGGTTTGATGTGAAATGAGTTCACAAAGCTTCAATCCATCTGGTGCAAAGACACTGGGCGGAATTCTCCATTCCCCAACACCGATTTCGTAATCGGCGATCGGGCGGAGAATCCCTTTTTACGATGAAATCGGGGTGGATGCCTGTTCTTGGATGCTCCGCCCCCTCCAAAACGGCATAATTGAAGAGCATGCCATAGGGTCAGCCTTAGGACATTACCTGAAGGTCCTTCCCTGATGGGCCGGGTTGACTCATGGTCTCAGCGGTCGGGGCGCCGTTGTGGCAGCTGCGGACTGTGTCCAGCACCGCGAACAGTTGGGTGGGAGAAGTGCTGCTGGCCGGGAGAGGGGCTCTATCTGGCAGGTCAGGTCCGTGCATCGCCAGCGCCATGTTGTACGACGCAATCACTGCAGGTCGTCACCGTGCGCATGCGCAGCCACGGACCCGGCAATTCTTCAGCCGTTTATATCGGGGAGGCCGTACATTTTACGCGGCGCAAAGCAGCACGGTGGTGCAGTGGTTAGCACTGCTGCCTCAGGCCGCCGAGGTCCCAGATTCGATCCCGGCTCTGGGTCACTGTCCGTGTGGAGTTTGCACATTCTCCACACATTTGCGTGGGTTTCGCCCCCACAACACAAAGATGTGCAGGGTAGGTGGATTGGCCACGCTAAATTACCCCTTAATTGGAAAAAAATTAGTTGGGTACTCTAAATTTTAAAAAAAATTATGTGGCGTGACTGCTAGCCTCTCACCGTTCGGAGGATCGGTGCTGGGGCCTTGCTGATTTTTCCCACGTAAAACACCACAGATCTGCCGGACATAGCCCCAAAATCGGAGAATCCAGCCCACTGAATTTAACAGCACACTGACCATGCCACTGTGGGAGCCCACAGATAGGCAGATGCGGCAAGTTCTATTCAAAGGCTCAGCTGAGGTACACTGTTGGGTCTAACCATGTTGGACCAGACCTGAGGGATTTTGGTGCTCACAGCTGACGCTCAAAATGGAGAGTGGTCTGTTTCCTTGTTGTAGCTTTCCTCATTTTGATTTCACACTTTTAGGGTTCCTTTTTAATATTTCCATTTAAGTAGTTAATATTTGCACTCTTATAAACCAAATAAAATTTGAATTTGACAAGGAGGTCTATTAAGCTAATTCACAAAGCATCATTAAAGGCACAAGCTAAATATAATGAACGAATTCACGATCATTCATCGACGAACCCTGGAATAGTAGAGAAATGCTCATCAGAATATTCTTCAAGCGCAGTCTGCTTTCCATGAGCCTCCCAATAGATTTCAGGAATAAAATTAAGTTCAAAAGCCCTCATAAATTGGATATTACCATTAAAGGTAATTGGGCAATGATTCAAATGTTATGAATTAACTAGTACATTAAACTGAGATTCGAGAAGCTGATGACACGAGCACTGAATCGATAAGGCCTTCATAGAATTGACTGGGGAAGGAGGTCTGGGACCGTTTTAATAGACGATCAGAAAAAGAATAGAAACCAAGCTCTCATGTAAGAATTAACAGATTGTTTGATTTATTCCTATAATACTGTGCCAATATCACTCATTTAATCCCAGTCTCACTGCTCACTGAATGCTGCTAATGAGGAATTGACTATGCAGGACAGTCCTAATGATCCACACTTTGATCATCTGAGTTAAAGCATTTAATGTCTTTCACCCAATTAACTCTTTGACTGCTGATGTCCAGTTATCTGAACTGTTCAACTAATTATAAGCAGTTTTTTCGTGGATAATCTCACTCATTAGGACAGTCGTCTAAAACACACTGTGTTTTAAGTGAGGAGCCTTAAGTGAGGAGCCTTTTCCCCTTCAAACAAAACACCATTGTGACTAAATACCGATGCCCATGGTGATATTGTTCATTCTTCACCCGAGGCATGGTGCTTCAGAATCAAGCAGATTTCTGCATTGACTAATTATTTTGCCGAAGATAACAATAAGATGAGTCACTGGGAGAAATTGAGATAAATTTTAAACCCCAAATTCCTCCCCCAAGATAAAGATCCGTGTTTTCGATTGAATAATATATACCGTAGAATCATATTTCACAGGAAGAGGTCATTCTTTGAAACAGCTATCCCTCTCTCCAGCCCTTTCACAACTGCCCTCCACATAGCCTCATCAATAATCCAATTCCCTTTGAATGTTACCATTGAATCTGTTTTTATCCCTCTTTCAGACAAAACATTCCCGATCATAATAACGCAACTCTTCGAAACAATTGATTTTGTTACCACCTGGATTTTTGCCTGTTATCTTGAATCTGTGTCCTCTGGTTATGGACTCTCACACCAGTGAACACCAGTGTCAAAATCTATTTGCATCACTCTGCTGGACAGCTCAATGTACATTTTGATATTCAGGCATCCCATTGACCTAGTTTTCTCCCCAATTTCTTCCCCTCCATTCTTGTGGGCATCAATTTCTTCCTGGCATGCAGTTTTTCTCCAGTGGCATTATCTACGTGTTAGCCTTGACAGGGAGTATCGGCAAGCTATTTTACCATATTTCAAATTTTGAACCCAGCTGGGGTCCATACAGATACATGTCCAGCACTGCAGTGGAAAACCTGGTCAATTGTACTTGCCAACCCTGTAGTCTTGAAGCCGATTGTACTGCCCCATCACATCCACAGTTGAGGTCAGCACCGACCAGGTACTGAATGCAGGATATTTTTACTCCATTTGGCTCAGCTTCTCAATGTGCAAATGCGCCAAAGTATCACGACAACGCCTCCCTCTGCCAAACACTGCCCTGCTGTCTTCGTAATAGATTGCCCAGACCTTATTCTGCTCATTCCCACCGGAAGGGGAATTCTGCTGAGCTATATTTAATGTATCAGTAACCCAGGGTGAGGCTATCCATTTTGTATTCACATCAGGTACATTGCAAAAAAATGTCCATTTTGCATCATCTCTCTTCAGAGACATGGTATTACACAGCCTAACAGTCTTCGAGGGACCAGTTGAGTGATTGCAACCATAGTGCGCAACCCCAGCTAAATTGGTACAATTTAGATGTACAATCCACCTGACTGCACTAAGGTTGTCTCTAACACTCTTATGAGGTAAATCCACAACCATATAACATGATAAAGGGGTTGTGTGATTTGTAATTGTTTCCTGTCCCCTAAATAAAACAAATGGCAGCAACATTGGAAGATGACAAGGATATACTTCACCTTAATTTTTATTTTGCACCAAGTGCAATGTCACAACAGAATTCAGGGATCTCAGGGAACAAAATCTGTTGCTGTCTACAGCAGCCTGGAGTTAGAGTGAGCAGCTGTCAGGCGCTGCAATTTGACATTAAAACTGCCCCTGAGCAACTTTTCTCCAACGAATCTGGACTGTTACACTAAATGCGGTCTGTGTACTAGAACATTATGCAAAATGCTTTGGCATTTTCAGCAACTAAGACTGTCTGGACACACATATCTTTGGGGTATGAGTGAGCTGGGACTACAAAGCTAATATTTTTCCACCTGGCATGTTAAGTTTATGCAATTGGCAACATCCTCTCAGCCCTTAATGATGAGAACTAAATGCCATCATTGAAGCTCTTTATCGCTGATGAAAAAAAGATTCATGCAATCAAGCATACAGAATACCAACTCCCTCCAC
This sequence comes from Scyliorhinus torazame, assembly GCF_047496885.1. NCBI lineage: Eukaryota > Metazoa > Chordata > Chondrichthyes > Carcharhiniformes > Scyliorhinidae > Scyliorhinus > Scyliorhinus torazame. The sequence goes on from NC_092718.1 coordinate 179,840,291, forward strand.
ACATGCTCACTCGAATACCCACAGATTGAGGCTGCATTAATCAAGTCTCATTAATTTGGCAGAAAAACAGGACCCAAGGAACACAGCATGGGTAGGCAAGATGAAATTCCTTCACGACTACATACAAGGGCCTTCTGAGTAATTGAGCAAGGGGTCATGGCTGAACTTTGAACCACTCTGAGGATCTGGAGGGTCTAACTTGGGTGATTTAACTCCTTCTAACGGCGAGACGTGCATGATCAAAACACCACCAAGAGCATTGACTGAGGGTTTGAATACAGACTGGGGTTAAAGATCCAGCTGCCAGCTGACTAGTTCAGGCTTCCAGATGGAATGCAATAATGTAGTAATCAGTTTCTGCTGTGACAAGTGTCAGCACAAGAGCTTTCTACACTCCTACACACTGTTAGGTCTGGAAACTGTTATTCCATAATTAATTTGGCAAAATCTAAGAAAACTGCCACCACTTTGTTTCAAGGAATTTCAAACCTACAGCACTGGGCACAAATACAACCAGTGACATAGCGATACCAGTGATATGAATTTGCTCCCAAAATATTGTATAATCATTGGAGGAAATGCACAAAAGTAGGAAATTCAGCTATTGTGTCTGTGCTGTTACTAGGTGTTCCAGTCCAACTGGTCTGTTCTTTATATTCTTTGCTTTTCTATATCTGTTCAATTGGGTTTGAATAAATTGGCCATTCCTGATAAAGCATTCCATGTTCCATTGCCTTCCTGTGCAAAAACCTTGCTTCAAATCTCCCTTCATTCTTCAAATTGTGTTTGGCTTCACACCATCAGCTCACTGACCTTGTTGATGGTGCTGCACGAGAGTCCCGCCACTCTGTTATCAACGCGAAGCAGCCTCAAAATGTCAGTCTAGAAGAGTTCAGATGGTCAGAGAATCATGAGGTCACCTCTGCTAGGGGTGCCAAAATGCTTTTTCTTAATTTAAGATGGGCTCCCATTCAGATGCTGCATAGCTAGAACATTCTTATTTGCATATAAATGAAGGACAGAGCCCCAGCTCCCAGGCCTCTTTATGCTTGCTGTTTGCAATGAGATGCGCTGAAAACTCTACGTGTATTATATTCCTCAGCAGCTCATTTCCCAAGGAATCTCACCTTCGTAGTATTGAACTCCAAACCTTTGCCCACAACTAATTGCCCGTGATTTTTGGACTGCTTCCTTTCTCCTTTCCTGAAGAGCCGTGTAGCTTTTTCTATGCTTGGCTAATTCCCATTTCCAAAGATTTCTATGATGTGGAAATGCTGGCATTGGACTGGGGTGGGCACAGTAAGATGTCTTACAACACCAGGTTAAAGTCCAACAGGTTTATTTGGAATCACCAGCTTTCGGAGTGCAGCTCCTTCATCAGGTGAGTCAAAGGTTTCTAGACTATTATAATCTGGTGCCTACACCTTTCCCTTCCTAACCTCCCTTAATATTCAATGATGCATTTCTTCTGGGTGTGATCAACACATTTATTCCCATTGTTGGTTTCCTGCCTGCCTTAGACATTCCCTCAGGTTCAGCAGGGCTAGTCACTCCTATAAGTGGTCTAAGCATCTTCGGTTCAGGAATGTGCATCTACTGAAACACTATCCAACCACACGGTGGTTTCACCCAAGGATGGACTATTTTAGGCTCTCTGTGGTAGAAACTGGATATTGTGTCTTTCACATGAATTTCTCCAATCTTTCTGAATCTTGGACCAAACCAGTTCAGTGAGGCAAGGACAGATTTGAATTATTAAGCAGCTTTGTCCTTTGGAGTGGCAAGTGTTATCCAATCTCGCCAACTAGAGACAGCTCCTGGAGATCTGAAGTAGTAATAAAATTATTCCACCCTATGTCGACCTGCGGCCATCTCACTATATCATCAGTATATAACGACACTGCACCATTGGGATTGCACACCCATTGTTACCAGCACACACACCCTTTGGCAGATGTCAGACATATTATAAGGCCGGGGGAGGACGGGAACACACATATGGTGGTGCAATACTGATTTTTTTTTTTTTTTAATAAAAATTTTGTGTACCCAATTCTTTTTTTTTTCAATTAAGAGGCAATTTAGCATGGCCAATCCACCTACCCTGCACATCTTTTTGGGTTGTGGGGGTGAGACCCACGCAGACACGGGGAGAATGTGCAAACTCCACAAGGAAAACTGATTTGTATCATCACAAATCTCAATTTGTAGATTTATAACTACACCTGAAAATTGTGCTCTATTTTCTTTAAAAGTTTATTTCCTTCTCGTCTTACTTTTACCATGCCCCTGTGTAATGAGATGAAATATTAGACCCTTTTTGTTGCACATGCAACTGAAGGTCACAGAATCACAGGGTAAAATATTTGGGAGCGTTGAATGGCAGTAGTTAGTCACGAAAGAAGTGAAATGGCTGCCATTAACGGAGGACACAAATAAGATGACAAAACTCAGACAGGGTGAACTGGAGCAGCAACATTACCAAATGTGAACAAGAATCTGTGTTCAAAGACAGCTGCGCTTTCAGAAGTCAAGCAACTCTGCAGAAGCTGAAAAATGCCCTGCTATAAATGAACCTTGGATAAACAAAATTAGAATTTGGAATTCTCTCATATAAGTTTGAATTAGCCTAATACAGACTAAGCTCTAAATCAACATTCCTCTCTTGTCCTAATGTAGAGAGAGTCGTTACAGCAGGTCAATGACTGCAAATGTTATTTAGTACAAGTATCATACTTGTGTGTATAACGTGCTTGGAAGAACTGAAGTGCTGCTTTCAGAGACAAAATGAACACAAAGTAGTGATCAAAAAGAAAACCCAGGAGTTGTGTGATTTCTCCATTAACCTTCAATGACACCACTGCGTAAGCTCGTCATTGCTATCACATAAAAAGAGCTAAAAAGAGATACAGCAGCTCAGCTGTGCGGAAAATGGCTGGCGATGTACTCTTTTACACAGCTTTATAAGCTACCTAGAGAAAGGCATTAACATTTCACCACTGCATCTGACCCTTAGTACTCTGCAGAAGTGGGAACAGGACCTCTGCTCCTCAAGTTCTGCACACTGTAATACGGTTCTGTGCCAAACGATGTCCACTGATAGCTAGTCATAGCGATACATATCCCTTGTACATTTCACTCACCATACAGGTCAATCAAAATTTAATTAGAAGATAAAGCAGCAAACAAAGATCATTGAAAATGCAAAACCATAGTATCTTAACACCCAATGGTTTGCTCATCAACTTTTGATCAATTTCATGAGAAGTAGTTGAATGCATCATTGACTTTGAGGGCTGGTTTTCAGTAAATATTTCACCTTTTCAATGAAGATACAGGGCTGGATTTAATGCATCCTGTGACAGCAGGAACCATGACCAGGTTTAGCACAGTGAGCTAAGCAGACTAGGGGCTTTTCACAGTAACTTCATTGAAGCCTACTTGTGACAGTAAGCTAAGGGCAGCACGGTAGCACAAGTGGATAGCACTGTGGCTTCATAATGCCAGGGTCCCAGTTTCGATTCCCCGCTGGGTCACTGTCTGTGCGAAGTCTGCACGTTCTCCCCTAGTCTGCGTGGGTTTCCTCCGGGTGCTCAGGTTTCCACCCACAGTCCAAAGGCATGCAGGTTAGGTGGATTGGCCATGATAAATTGCCCTTAGTGACCAAAAAGGTTAGGAGGGGTTATTGGGTTGTGGTGATAGCGTGGAAGTGAGGGCTTAAGTGGGTTGGTGCAGACTCGATGGGCCGAATGGCCTCCTTCTGCACTCTATGTTCTATGTTCATGGCCCACTTAATCGCGGGAGAGGTCTCGTGTCAGTCTCCCGGCTGTGGGAGAACTTCCCCTGATTAAGTGGGGGGGTGGAAGGGGCAGATGCAGAATTCCTATCCGCCAACAGCCGGATGTCAATTAGGCTCATTAATGAGCCATTTGGCACCATTTATCCCTGAAGCAACCACGGCGGGAAAATCCTGCCCATCGAGTTAACATTTTGAGTCTGTATGATACTTCTTCTGAACTAAAGAAATGAAAAAATGTGATGGGTTTTATGTTCTTTGCGATAGGGTGGAGCAGAATGTCAGGGATAGGTGGGAATTAGGAGAGATTGGACAAAAGATGTTCTGGACACAAGCCAAGGGAGTATTAATGATGGTGTTAAAGTTTAAGGAAGGTGGTAATAGTGGCATAAAGGCAAGGTGGCATCAAGGTAAGATAACAGAATGTGTTAATAGCAGAACCAAGGTCAACATTCTGTGAAAGCAAAAGTTGCGATAAGTGCCAGAAGGCCCTGTGAGAGGCGTGCATCCACAGTATTTTGCTTTTATTTACCTTGTGGGGTTGCTTTCCTTAGAGTAGAGAAGTCGGAGGAGGTTGGGGGGTGAGAACCTGATGGAGGTGCCAAATATTATGAGGGACATAAATAAGGTAGAGTCTTTCCCCTTAGAAAGGGAGGAGTGGGGTGCCAATAACCAGGGGATAGATTTAAGGTAAGGGATGGGAGATTGAGAAAGGATTTGAGGACAAGCTTTTCACCCAGAGGGTGGTGGGTCTGTGGAATTCACTGCCTGAAAGAGTGGCAAAGGCAGGGAGCTTCACAACATTTAAGAAGCATTTATATATACACTAGAAATGCCACAGCATATAAGGCTATGGACCAAGTGCTGGAAAATGGAATTCAACGAGATAGGTGCTTGATGACCGACAGCGGGACAATGCACCAAATGGTCTCTTTCTGAGCTGGAAAGCTCTATTAATATGATTGCTGTTTGTGGGAACTTGCTATGCATAAATTGGCTGCAGTGTTCGCCATACTTCAAAAAGGAGCTCACCGGCTGAAAAGCACTTTGATATCTCCTGAAGTCACGAGAGCTGCTGCATAAATGCTCGTCTTTCCTTATCAGTGCTGCTGATCTTGCGTGCTAATATGATTGTGCTGTTCCTGTACAGGGCAATCAAGGAAATGGAACGAGGTGTAGATGAGCCATGACCTACTTGAAGGGTCCCAAAGATTCGAGAGCTGAATGGTCTACTTCTATTCCTACATGACCCATATGGGATCTTCCTCAGCAACAAGTCGGGTCAGGGGGTAAGATGGTATCAGTTTCTAACAAAAATGTATTTGCAACCTGAAAACAAATGCACGTGTGCAAGCTGTAAACAAGCATCCAAGATGTGGAAAGCATCGTAACAATATTGTCAGGACTACTTCTACAGCATGAGGAGCTGCAGGCAGCATTGTTGAAATATTTCTCCAATTTAAATGATTTTGCAAACGCAGAAGGTTGGAGGAAAAACAATGCTGCAAGTTTGATTATGCTCAGCACAACAGTTTAAAACATTTGGTACAGGATTGGATGTGTGAACAAATTATCCTTATCGGAACCACCTTGCCACCATTATTAACTCCTCTGAACATGGTGCGTAGGAGTAAATTACTCCTATTTCTGTTTAAGTGGTGTAACCTGTGAAGCTCAACAAAGTTAACTTCGTTTGACAGCCAGCAGTTGGGTACCTATCAGAAAACCCCTAGAGCCAAAGAAAAACAAACAGGATTTCAGTGAGCAGAGCAGCTAGAGTGAAGCATTGGCACCATGAAAGGCACTAAGAGGAGCATTGAGAGGCATGGAAGGCAGTTAGACAGACTGCTGTGGTTATTTTATTTGTCGAAACTGCTATTGTACCCGTCAGCATTTGTACTGGGAAAATGGAGTCCACTCAAAATGGCCAAACCTACTGAGAAAGGTAAATTAGGCTAAACAGTCTTCATCTTCAGAAACAGGGGTCGAATCATCGATTGCAAGCTACAAGTCAAACCGAAGCAGGACGGAATTTTGTTTTTCCCCCCCACAGTGCATCGGTCGCAATACAAACTCTCTTCAGTGACAAAAGGGGATGTTTGATAGCCAAATTAAAATGCATATTCACATTTAAACTAGGATCATCACCTATTAGACACTGATATCACATTTTACATACAATCGGAACACACACCACATCCTTTAGCAGTTGGTGGTGAAGTGCATTGTGCACATTGCTTTAAAATGACATCCTTGGCATGAAGAGGTAATGATACTTGTGTTTATACAGTAATATCATAGATCAAAACATTTCAAGTATTTCACACGTTAATGATCGTGAAGTGCGATGACTATTTATATACAGGTTAATGCAGCAGCCATTCTGGACCAGCGATCTTTCACAAGCAGGTACACAGGTTGATTGTTTTGTTTCTGATAGTATTGATTCAGGGAGGACTATTCACCACTATCCTGGTGGCCGTCAGGATTTTTAAAAATTCCACCCGCACCGCCAGAACAAATAGAGCAGGCCTCAGATTAACAAAATGGTTGGCACCACCAAAAGGCAGCACTCAATCTGTCCCACACTGATAATGAAAACATGCAACTCAAATCCATTATATTTCAGGAAGGGGTGGGGTCTTGCAGTCAGGAAACCCTTGCAGCAAGTCCTGTTAAACCATCACCCCTGTGTTCACCGACCTACATTGATTCCCAGTCAAGCATCTTCTTGACTTGAAAATTTGCGTCACTGTTTTCAAATCCTTCCATGGCCTCATCACTCCCATCACTGCAACCTTCTTCAGCCCCACAATCCTCCTAAATATCTGTGATCCTCTAATTCGGGCCTCTTGTGCATCCTTGATTTTAATCGCTCCACTATGGGTAGTCGTGCTTTTAGATGTCGAGGCCCCAAGTTCTGGAATACCCTAGCTACACCTCTCAGTCTCTCTACCTTGACTTCCTCCTTTAAGACAGTCCTTAAAACCGACCCCATTGACAAAGAATTTGGTAATCTGATGCAGTGGGCGCTGTCTACCGGCCGGTAGATGCCGGATGAAGCCTCCCTCAGGCTTCCCGGCAGCCAGCACGCTACACTAGATCTATCCAGACCTTGTGAGGCATCACGATCAGGATCCCACCCACAATGGGCATGATGAAGCTTCACGCGCCAAATCGGTTTTAAACTCACTTCGGTGTGCTCACCCGGGATCTACCGGGCTCCCTGCCTCTATATGTCTCCCCAGAGAGCCCCAGCTGGGCGCCTTACAGTATGGGTCCACGCAAACATGGACCAGGCGGAACGGCCGGGGGTGGGGGGGGGGGGGGGGGGGGGGGGGGGGGGGGGGGATCCTGGGCCATTTGAGGTCCCTGGGTGGTCAGGGACAAGGCAGGGTAGCCAGCCTCCTGGCTCTCCCTCTGCCAAGCTGCAGGAACACTGCCAGGGTGCCATTGCCAGAGCAGCCCTGCCAAGGGTCAGGGTCTGTGATTGCCAGGTTGGGGGGGGGGGGGGTATGAAAGGTGGGGGGCAGGGGGCACGCAGGGTGGGTATGAAGGATCCTCTGGAAAGTTGGGGGGGTTGGGGGGGGGGGAGCCCTGAAAGGATGTGTGGGAAAACCTGAAAAGGGGGGACACTCAGTGACCCCAGAGCAGGATGCGCAATAATGCCTATGGGGGGGGGGGGGGGGTGGGGGGTGGAGAAGAGAGAGAGAAGACACGGACCCACAAGCAATCTCAGAGATCGGGACACCCTTTCAAAATGGTGGTCCAATCTGTGAGCAGACGGTCTAGCCAGTGGGTTCAGCTCTCCAGTGATGAAAATAATTCTAGCGCTGGCTTGACTGGGGAGAAACTCCCTTGGGCCCAAGACAGTGACTTGGGCAATCTACCAGCCATGTTGCGCCAAAAACGTCAGCGTGGCTGATTTTTGCTGGGAGATCCCACTTGCGGCCGGCATTTTTCCCGCAACAGGCATCCGGTCCGGGGGTGCCCTGCACAGGTGAGGGTTGTCACAGGGAGTCCCTTATAAGTGAATTGGGGCTTTGGGGGGGGGGGGATTCAGGGGTCATGTCGGGGGCACGTCAGTGCAGGAAACGGGACTAAGTGCAGTCTCAACCACGCGTTCCCTACTGAGGCCCCCAATCTACCCGAACGAGTGGTGTTCCTCGGCACACCGAGCAGCGGGAAACACCCAGCTAATCACGCGCTCCGGCCCCCGTTCCTATTCGGGTTGATCACGCCCTAATGTGGCTAGATAGTAGTGGGGAACTTACCGATGAGCCCAGTGGGAACCTCCCAGCAAAACCGTCACAAATGACACTTAGAAACCTTTCTGTTAGATTGCACCCAATATCTTATTATGTGACTCATTGTCAAACTTTGTTTTCTAATATTCCTGTGAAGCACCTTGTAGCATTTCATGATGTTAAAAGTGCTATTTAATTAAGAATTGTAGAGGTTGTTGCTGCTGCGAGAGCTAACAAGCCTGGCCTGATACAGCCAGAAACAAAACAGCATGTTCTGGAAATAAGATAATGCAAACCAATCCTTTTATAAATCCAACTTGTTCTTAACTTATTCACCAAACATAAACAGAGTGATTTACTTACTAAGCGCCACAGAGACCCTGCACAACCATAATGAGAACACCATCTGTAGACTGCTTGTGATCTAGGATTGTAGTTGGACATACACCAAATATATGCTGCTTAATAGTTTAAGTATCTCGTAGTATTTGTTTGTGATGCACTTGTTTTCAGTTGTAGAGGCAGGCTGGCATTAAACGGAGACAAACACAAGCACAATTCACTTCAGTATATGGTTTTTCAAAACTATTTTTTACTTGTAGCCTCTGTTTAAAGTACTAGGCGGAGGGGGGAATGCTAATAGGCCAGTCAGTAATGTTCCTCACCATATTTTTTCACACCAGGCTCTGTATCCAAGGTCAGGGTTTTCTATTCTGGGCCTAATTGGGAATCGCGAGGCCGGTGGGAATTCCCATCAAATAGCGTGATGCTGTCCTAATTAATTGTGCAGTTAGGGGTTTCCCGACATATTGCAGTGTGGCAGACAGGATGGCACGCGCCCTTTCGTAATATCCAGGCACAATATTTAAAAGGAAAAGCAGCCCTGGCATCAACTTTCCTTGTCACTGGGCGAACCTGTGACACAGTGGTTAGCACTGTTACCTCACGGCGCCGAGGACCCGGGCTCGATCCCGACTCCGGGTCACTGTCCGTGTGGTGTTTGCACGTTTTCCCAGTGTCTGCGTGGGTCTCACCCCCACAACCTAAAGATGTGCCAGGTAGGTGGATTGGCCACACTAAATCGCCCCTTCATTGGGAAAAAAAGAACTGGGTACTCTAAAATTTTTTAAACTTCTATTGTCACGAACGCACCGTGGAAGGTGGAGTTGGCCCGGTGATCCTAGGGAGCTCTGGTCCCCCCGACTCAGCAATGCCTCCTTTGGTGTGCAGCTGAATGCAGGGAAGGCCAGGAGGGGCGTCCTGTAACCCGAAGATGGATGGTGGAGGCCAAACAGTGTGGCCACCTCTGCATGGGAGGAAGTCGCGAGGGTGCTCAAACTGCCCTGCAGTGCCAGAAACGGATGAATGACTTCATCGGCTTTGCCAGGATAAGTGAATCCTCAACTGCTCACTCACCTCACTAAATGTTACAGGGCACATGGTCCTTAGTGCAAGGGCACCATCTGTGCAGCCTTTGCACTAAAGAGCTACCCAACCTGATACGGTGATATCTCATAATCCCTCTGCAATCCATCTAGTTTGCATGTGGAGATGCCATTATGGGTCCTTGACCCTTCCTCACACAGATCTCAGATGCTCTCTGAAGGGGGGAACGGGAAGGTCATTGAGGCAACCAGGCAAGCACTGCTAATGAAATGATTCTGTGAGCCTTACCCTTTTATTTGCATGGGCTCACTGCTCTGGAAGATGCTACCCCAGAACAACCTGCAGTGCATCAATCACATGGCACACAATCCAGTGGGTTATTTGCAAGACTTAAAGCATGACAAAGATACCTAAAGCCCAGTTGCTCACAACCTCACCTTCTCTCTTTGTGCAGGAGAAGTTACTGCACAACAGCAGAGTGCGAGGAGGAAGATGCAAGCCTGCCCCGAGGAACCTACAGAGTTTGAGGAGTGGGCAACTGAACTGGCAGGGGAGGAATCTGATCGAGCCAATGCAGATAGCGAGGTCAGCGGGTGGCCTCCATCCAGTAAGGTACAATGCATAATGTAGTCATATACATATGTTCTTCCCTGTTGGAGGCAGCTCACGCAGTCGCTCGCACTCTCCTCTCTCAGTTTCAGGTGACAGCAGGAGGAGGGTAAGGCCAGAAGAGGGATCAGGGTGGAGGAAGAAAGTACAGCTGTAGTGCCATCACAGCCATAATCTGCACTCTCCATTGACACACACCTCAGTGAGTAGTAGACTGAGTTCAGACAGGGTCCCACATTCTGATGGTCACCACATGGAAACATGGCCGCTGCTGGAGGGTCAGCCAAGCTCACCGGTACTTGGAGGACACCTGGGGAAGAGGCAACTTTCATGTTCAAGTAGGATGGTGAGCTTATTGGACTGGCTCTGCCCGAGATGCAGAGAGAGCCGAGGGAACATCAGGCAGAGGTGGAGGAGGCCCTCAACAGCGTTGTATGTGAGGCAGAGGAGCCCATCCGCCTCCTGGCTGATGAACTGGTGCCGATATGTGCGTGTATCAATGTTGCCTTGGACAGAGTGACAGGTACTATGGAGAACCTGGTTCAGCAGAATGCCCAGTTTAAGCCAGAGATGCACGAAGACCTGTGCTCCATTGCTGTAGCCATATGAGTTTTTGCGGTGGCTGCACAAGAGGCAGACGGGGCACCTTAACCTCCCTCCAGGTGTCCCTTCCGCGAAAGGAGTCAGGTTGTGGCCCTCAGGCACCTAAAGGGAAGAGTGACTGCGGGGCACCCCTGGGACCTCTACTCAGGACTCTTTGAGGGTGTCAGCTCTTCGGAATCCCCCTTCAGCTTTGTTCGCTGTGATCGCAGAGGGAGCAGCTGCCTCACAGCAGGATAGTTAAAGCATAAGACCATAAGACATAGGAGCGGAAGTAAGGCCATTCGGCCCATCGAGTCCACTCCACCATTCAATCATGGCTGATTTCAACTCCATTTACCCGCTCTCTCTCCATAGCCCTTAATTCCTCGAGAAATCAAGAATTTATCAACCTCTGTCTTAAAGACACTCAACGTCCCAGCCTCCACCGCCCTCTGTGGCAATAAATTCCACAGACCCACCACTCTCTGGCTGAAGAAATGTCTCCTCATCTCTGTTCTAAAGTGACTCCCTTTTATTCTAAGGCTGTGCCCCCGGATCCTAGTCTCCCCTACTAATGGAAACAACTTCCCTACGTCCACCCTATCTAAGCCATTCATTATCTTGTAAGTTTCCATTAGATCTCCCCTCAACCTCCTAAACTCCAATGAATATAATCCCAGGATCCTCAGACGTTCATCGTATGTTAGGCCTACCATTCCTGGGATCATCCATGTGAATCTCTGCTGGACCCACTCCAGTGCCAGTATGTCCTTCCTGAGGTGTGGGGCCCAAAATTGCTCATAGTATTCTAAATGGGGCCTAACTAGTGCTTTATAAAGCTTCAGAAGTACATCCCTGCTTTTATATTCCAAGCCTCTTGACATAAATGACAACATTGCATTTGCTTTCTTAATTACGGACTCAACCTGCAAGTTTACCTTTAGAGAATCCTGGACTAGGACTCCCAAGTCCCTTTGCACTTCAGCATTATGAATTTTGTCACCGTTTAGAAAATAGTCCATGCCTCGATTCTTTTTTCGTTGAATTTCATCAGCCATTTCTTGGACCACTCTCCTAAACTGTCTAAATCTTTCTGCAGCCTCCCCACCTCCTTAATACTACCTGCCCCTCCACTTATTTTGTATCATCGGCAAACTTAGCCAGAATACCCCCAGTCCCGTCATCTAGATCGTTAATACATAAAGAGAACAGCTGTAGCCCCAACACTGAACCCTGCGGGACACCACTCATCACCGGTTGCCATTCCGAAAAAGAACCTTTTATCCCAACTCTCTGCCTTCTGCCTGACAGCCAATCGTCACTCCATGTTAGTACCTTGCCTCAAATACCATGGGCCCTTATTTTACTCAGCAGTCTCCCGTGAGGCACCTTATCAAAGGCCTTTTGGAAGTCAAGATAGATAACATCCATTGGCTCTCCTTGGTCTAACCAATTGTTATCTCTTCAAAGCAAGCAGGGGTCGTCCAGGCCTCGGATCTCCAAAGGACACATGCCAAAGTCATCCAGGGCAACAGGGAAAGATGGTCAGCAGGCTGCCTCCACCCCTGCTGCAGATGTCAGGGGAGCATCTAGAGGTGGAAGGGATCGCAAGGTTAAGAAGTTTTGATTTCACCTGTGGTTGCACGGGCGCACTTTGATTGTTAACCTTATGACACTTTTGTAAATAGAGTACAATTGCACTTTAATGAGGTCTGATGTGGTTTAATTGCCATGTGTAATCCTCAAGCCTATGTGCATCCAAACCCCAACATCCTCTAAGAGTGAGCCCAGTCTGGGTCTCTGTCACCTGGAATCGGGGAGGCAAAGGTCTTTGCCAGGGCCCGAGTGAGCAATGTGCAAGAAGTCTCCCACACTCGCTGAGCCTTCGTCATTCAGACTCTCATCTGTCCCAAGGCCCGAGCATTTGTCAGTACTCCCTGCTGGGGTTCCCTTCAGTTGCCCAGCTGAGCTAACCTTCATCTCAGCCCATCCCCAATGATCAAACTCCCGTGCAGTGTCTCGAGATCTCCACCACGAGCCTCTGCATCATTGCAAGTGGCCATGGTTCCTGTCATGTTTGATGATCAGTTCAATGCCTGTATCCCTCCCCTTGTGACCTTCACCCTATATCCCCATAACCATTGCCCCCCCGCCCCCGCCCCGCCCTCCCCCCCATGTGTAACATTTGATCTTCCACAGTTACCCTTCAACCTTTTTAAAGTTTAAAAACTAGAAGCAGTGGAACCTTTTGCCGCAGAAGGTTGTGGAGGCCAAATCACAGTGTCTTTAAGACCGAGGTAGATAGGTTTTTGATCAATAAGGGGATCAGGGGTTATGGGGAAAAGGCAGGAGAATGGGGATGAGAAAAATATCAGCCATGACCGAGTGGCGGAGACTCGATGGGCCGAGTGGCCTAATTCTGCTCCTATGTCTTCTGGTCTTATGGTCTAACCTGCTTCCAATGTCCTCCACCTGAATGTCCACATCCTCTACCTTCCCGAGGAGCCCACCCTTGACAGAAGATCTGCACCCTACCTCCATTCTACTGATCCCAGGACCCTGCTTCTAATTTTGCCTCCAATGATCCTCAGCACCCCTTCCCCAATCATCGCCATTACCATCCCACCCTACTGGCTCCCACTGCCCCCTTTGACGCACACCATCCCTTCCCTTTTTTATGTATTAAAACCATTTTTTTTTAGAGTCCTCAATTCTTTTTTTTCCCAATTCAGGGGCAATTTAGCCTGGCCAATTCACGTACTCTGCACATCCTTTTGGGTTGTGGGGGTAAGACCCACGCAGACACTGGGAGAATGTGCAAACTCCACATGGACAGTGACCTGGTGCCAAGATCGAACCCGGGTCCTCAGCGCCGAGAGGCAGCAATGCTAACCACTGTGCCACCGTGCTGTCCTTACACCATTTCATCCTATCACCAATTCTCTCAGTCAGCCTCCCAGGATAGATCAGTTGACAGCACAGCCATATCCTCTGAACCCGTTTCCCCCTTACCCTCATGCCTGTTCATATCTGCACACCTCCCCACCCCCGACCATGTCCATTCAGTCCCACACAACCACCCGCATTCCACTGTGGCCCACCCCATCTTCCCCACTCCATGCCAACTCACCCCATCCACGAACCCGCAGCATCTTGCTCTTTGCCCTACCATCCTCAAACTCCCACCCCCCCTCTTCCTCCACACCCAACCCATCTCTTTATTAATTTCCTATCCATTTCATTTTGCACACCATTGCTGATAGTACCTCATGCAGCCGTTCACATGCTATGTGAAGCTTCTGCAGGGAGAATTTCCATGTCGTTGATGCCCCACCCACTCACTACTACACGTGGTGTTCCAGAGTCCACAGTTACTGGAGGCCTCCTTCTTCCAATCTCTGCAAGCTGCCCCAGAGTTTACTCCAGGTGAATCCTGTATGTCCACACCACATTGGTCTGGACGTGTTCTGGACCGGCATGATAACCCACTGGAAAACGGCTTCACGTCAACCTCTGATGGGAATAGCGACATGCCATGACAGACGGGAGCGCACATTCCCATTGCCATTTCCCGCCTGCGGAAAACCAATTTTTCTGCATCTGCTGCATTTTGGCCCCCTCCCTCCCCCACCACCACGTGCTATTAAACCCAACGCTCCTAGGGCTAGAAAATTCCACCATTATCATGAACAATAGATATGCGGGGAGGGGTTCTCTCTCCAACACACTTACTGGCCTTAACAAGGGAACTGAGGGCTCCCTCACAGCCACACTTTCTGTTTTTCATGAGTGAAACACAGTTCAATGATGAATGCTGTTACCATTCTTCTTCCGAAGGACATTTTTTAATTCCTTCCACAATTCAACTGCTCTCATTCCCAGGGGTGCCTGCTTTCCTCGTAATGCCTCAGGTAACATTTCCAAGGCTGCTTGACTTGCCAAAATACAATCCGTGCCCGATGATTCTAAAATGATCAGATGTTGGGACTGGCCAGGACAAACCCTTTCACCAAAACACCTTGGGGCTCTTTGGTATGTTAAAGCTGCTTTCTGAAAATCAAAACGCATTGCTTGGTCTTTCTTTTTTTCCTTCTTTTTTAAAAATAAAATTTAGAGTACCCAATTAGTTTTTTCCAATTAAGGGGCAATTTAGCGTGGCTAATCTACCTAGCCTTCACATCTTTGGGTTGTGGGGGCGAAACCCACGCAAACACGCAGAGAATGTGCAAACTCCACACGGACAGTGACCCAGAGCCGGGAATGAATCTGGGACCTCGGCATTGTGAAGCAGCAATGCTAACCACTCTGCCACCGTGCTGCCCTCTACTCTGCCTTTCTTATGTTAACTAATTCCTTCCCAAAACTGTAGAACATCTTGGGAGAATTCTCCGCCGGCGGGATTCTCCGTTTTGTCGGCGCCCGGGGGTTTCCCAACGGTGTGGGGCTGCCCCACAATGGGAAACCCCATTGACCGGCTGGCGTAATGGAGAATCCCGCCGGCAGGTCGAGGTAGAAATGTTGCGCGGCAGGGCAGGGCTGATTTAGTACAGTGGTTTATATAGTTGGCTTGTAATACAGAACAATGCCAGTAGCGTGGGTTCAATTCCTGTACCGGCCTCCTCAAACAGGTGCCGGAATGTGGTGACTCGGGGCTTTTCACAGTAACTTCATTGAAGCCTACTTGTGACAACAAGCGATTATTATTATTATTAGAATCCAACTTCCAGTCATTCTCCTATTCTGCAATCCACAGCATGGGCTTTTAAAATCTTCAATTACCACTTGTTCATCTACCTGTCCTTCTTCCCAGCTCTTTTCAACTTTGACGGTGTCCTTCACTGTGAACGTCCCCATACCGACCACTTGTTTGCATTTGAAGCAGACAGTCAGCACTCTCAGGGGCTCTGATATACAATTTCTAAATTCACTGATGAAAATGAGTTCCGACCAGGCCCTCCAACCCTGCTCCAGGGTACTGCTGCCATGAGTCCAGTTGAAGCCTCTGCTGCAAACGGGAAATTTTATGCAATTGCAAACTGTTCCCAACAATTTTCATTAAAAAAAGAGATACATTTATATACTGCCTTTCACAACCTCCGGTTATCCTGAGACTCTCGACAGCAATGAGGCACTTTTTAAAAGTGTAGTCAGTGTCACACTCTTGAGGGAAAAAGGTAAGGGACGTTTTGGCAGGGGGTCCCCTAAGAAGGGGCAGGGGTTACTGAGGGAACGATAGAAGTGTGTCGTGGGGGGGGGGGGGGGGGGGGGGGGGGGGTATTGAACCTGTCAGGTCAGGCAGCGATGAGGAGTGCAAACCTGTACCGTGCATGCACAAAGTTTAAAGGTCCAAGGCCAGAATCTTCCAGAATCCACCACCCCCCAACCTGCACGGCGGGTTCCCCATGGCCAATATGACAAACCATTGGCCGGCGGGTCTGCCAGCCCTGCCAGATTCTATGCGTTTTTGCGTGGCTTACCCACGCTGCCGCTGGGGAACCCACCACGAGGAATCAACTTCAGCGGGGCTGGAGGATCCTACTGGCGGGAGGGTTGGGAAAATCCCTGCCCCAATTTTCAAGTAACGTCTGAGCAACATACAACCCAGGACAACCACCACAGTCACGGAACATCCCATTAATGGGTCAGTCACCCTGGTCACTGTTGCAATACAGGGAATGTTGGCCTTCCAATTTCTACACAAAGGATCCCACTAACAGCATTGCGATAAAGACTAGGACATTTTTTGATATCGATGGTGTGGGATACATTGCGTGAGTGAGGGTGAACTAGTAGCCAGGCTACCCGAGAGAACTCTCCTGCTTCTTTTTGAAATAATGCCATCTGAGAGAGCAGACGGGCACTGTGTTTAACACCTAATCTGAGCGATGGCGCCTCCAACACTGCAGCACTCCATCACTGGATTTAAAACTTCAGATTCAGAAGCAACAGTACATTATGTCTCTTGTTTCAGTCATGCTCAAGTTCTGAACTACCAAGCCACTGTTCCTCTGTTGTATAGATTTTCATCGCAACTCCTACTTGAAGAGCGCTCATTGCACCTTCCAGCATAGTTCAGGAATTAAGTGTTACTAAGTCCCATCAGACAATCAAGTGTAATTATTTCTTTTCAAGCTACCTAGTGTCATGAAGCTATTGGTTAACTGTTACTAGCGGTCTCGGTTGGCAGGTAAACTTTCTTTTTTTTAAAAAGTGCAGATCCTGCTTACTGCCTGTGCTCTATTATTTCTGTTCAGCTTAGAGGGCAGCACAGTGGCGCAGTGAGAGGGCAGCACGGTGGCGCAGTGACAGGGCAGCATGGTGGCGCAGTGACAGGGCAGCACGGTGGCGCAGTGAGTAGCACTGCTGCCTCACGGCGCCGAGGTCCCAGGTTCGTTCCCGGCTCTGGGTCACTGTCCGTGTGGAGTTTACACATTCTCCCTGTGTTTGCGTGGGTTTCTCCCCCACAACGCAAAGATGTGTAGGGTACGTGGATTGGCCACGCTAAATTGCCCCTTAATTGGAAAAAATGAATTGAGTACTCTAAATTTATTTATTTTTTAAAATTCCTGTTCAGCCTCAAACAAACATAGGAATTAGGAGCAGGCAGTTCTGGGTAGCTCGCAGGACACATTATGGAAAATTTATAAACTTATCAGCAAAATTTCATGAGATTCTCAAAAGGTTATGAGACATAAGAGACTTAATAGTCATTAAGGTAGATGCTTATTTCAATAATGGGCCACCGTAATGTACAAAAGATGCGACAGCAAATGCTGTCCTCTCTATTATTCTTCAACCTTCTCTCGCAAGATAGTAAATCGTGTGCTGGAACTCATTTGGGATTTCTGGCTTGCATCACAGGAACACCTACACAGAAAAACTAAGTGGAAACAGCCATAAACCATTTCAGAAACACAATTCGGAATGTTTTGGAGCATCTCTGGACCAAGATCAGGGCAGCATGGTCACAGAGTGGTTAGCACAGTTGCTTCACAACTCCAGAGTCCCACGTCCAATTCCCGGCTTGGGTCACTGTCTGTGCAGAGTCTGCACGTTCTCCGTGTCTGCGTGGGTTTCTTCCGGGTGGCTCCAGTTTGCTTCCACAGTCCAAAGATGTGCAGGTTAGGTGGATTGGCCATGCTAAATTGCCCTTAGTTCCAAAAAAGGTTAGCTGGGGTTACTGGGTTACGGTGATAGGGGGGAGGTGGGGCTTGGTTAGGGTGCTCTTTCCAAGAGCTGGTGCAGACTCGATGGGCCGAATGGCCTCTTTCTGCACTGTAAATTCTGTGATCATATCAGGAAGACTTTTCTGTCCACAGGTCACCAGAGCATGTGTGTAAAACATGTGTGCACACAGACACATCTACTCATATATCAGCCTGCATCACTGATGCAGGTTTCCTTTGGTCATAAAATCCAACCCAAATCAGAACCAGATCTGTGCTGTTACAACACTTGCAATAATGTGACCCCCCTCCCCGCAAAAGATCCGATTGAAATAATTGGCAAATGAAATCATTGATCAAAGCGTGCAACAGAACATTGCTCTTTAAGTGGTTTCTAGAAATGCCAAAACATTCCCATTGACAAGCAGCTGGAAACCCCAATCCCCCCCCCCCCCCCGCCCCCTCGCTTGATTTCTGTAGGAGTAGAAATCATCATGCAAGAGCCCTCTCTCATATATTCATTCACTTCAACAGAGCATCTCCCATTGAGCCAGCCCACTTCCAGTACCTTATGCAAATGGACAACTGTATTGTGTCAGCTGGTCAGTCAGTATTGGCAACTATTTTACCAAGGAGAATATCATAGCTAAATCTGATTGTTACATTCTGAATATTACTTAAGTTATTTTTTTCAAATTGAGCTTCAGCAATAATTGCTGATCAGCTTGGCTGATATGTGTCAAGTAACATTGTGTCACACAAGTGCCAGACATTAATCATCTCCAACAAGACAGGGGGCGCAATCTACAGGCTTTTCACACTGGCGGGGTATTCCGGACCCACGCCATCGCACGGGTTTCCTGGCGACGAGGGGTGCAGTCACCGGGAAATCCCGTTGACCATGGCGGGGTCGGTAAATTCCGCTGGTGGTCCGCCTCCACCGATGTAAAACACACAGCGGGCTGGTCGGTAAATCCCGCCCAGAATCTAAACACCCCCCCTTGACAGTCAATGGCATTACCATTGCCCAATCCCTCACTATCAACATCCTGAGGGAGTTACCTCGATCAGAAACTGACCTAGACCAGCCGTATAAATACTGTGGCTACACGAGGAGATCAGAAGTTTGCAATGCTGTGGTGAGTAAGTCACCACCTGCCTACACAAAGCCTGTCCACCAGCTACAAGGAACAAGTGAGGAGTGTGATGAAATATTCTCCACTTGTCTGGAAGAGTGCAGAACTACACGTAAAAAGCTCAACACCATCCTGTATAAAGCAGCCTGTTGGATTGGCAACCCACCCAGTAAACATTCATTCCCTCCACCATCGACAGTGGCAGCAGTGTGTACCATCTACTTGTGCTCAATTTATATTCCATCATACCATGCTGGGTTTTCCCAATGAACATTGGGCAAACAAAACCCCTCAGTGTTCCATGGCAAGAATCTTAATAATGCCTTTAATTCAAACTATTTAGTATATGCCCTGATCACGTTGCATAACATGTTGTACCACGAGCACAATGTAATCGTCATGAATCTGTAAAGCCAGGTGACCAGCAATCAGCACAGCGGCAGATATTTTATCAAGATTTATGGCTCTTTCTGCATTCTGTACCTTGCATTGCTCCAGTAGCAATGTGTGCTCACATTTAATTGATTCCAGTCATTATGCTCCTTGTCGCTTTTCCAAACCATTCATGCCGTTTTTTGCTAGGCAAGCCAACAGCCACATCTTGCAAAAATGGGCACTCCCAGCTGAAGAACAAGGAGAGTTTGAGATTTCATCAGCGGGATGTCTGCCTGTATCATGTTGTGAGAGCTCTTTTTAAAAAAATATATATTTATTAAAGTTTTTTAACACAATTTTTCTCCCTTACAAACAATAACCCCCTCCCCTCATAACAAAAAAAACCGAGAAATCGCGCAGAGCAAGATATATACATGGCAAAATGATATATTTACACAGCTTTGTACACTGGCCCTCACCCGTACGTGCCAGTTTCCCCAACCTTTCATGTTATCTCTTGCTCATCCACCCTCCCAGGCAGTCCCCCCTTCCCCCCCCCTCTCCCCCCCCCTTCCCAGAACGCCCCCCCCCCCCCAAGGTTGCTGCTGCTGCTGTCCGACCTTCCTCTAACGCTCCGCGAGATAGGTGATGTGAGAGCTCTTTAGCATGGGTTAAGAAGTTCATTATATTTCCCACAAAGCAATCTTTAGATCATATATCAGGGCCGGGATTCTCCAAGCCACCGCTCCGAAATCGCGCTCGACGCGGGGGTGGAGAATGGGGTCTCAGCCCGTGGCGCCGGTACGCGATTCTCCGCGGACCGGAGAATCGCCGCCAACCGCGGGCACGTCGCCGCCGCCGTGCCGGTCGGGAGCCGTTGAAAGAGGCCCCCGCGGCGATTCTCCGCGATCGACTGGCCGAGTTCCGCCGGCATGGTTCCAACCTGGTTCCACCAGGCGGGAGCTTGGACTCGCGGCCACGCTGGCTGTCCTGGTGGGGGGGGGGGATCAGAGGTGGGGCCTCATGACAGACAGGCCCGCGATCAGGGGCTACCGATTGACGGGCGCGCGCCATCTAGGGGGGGTGCCTATCTTCTTCCGCGCTGGCCCGCTGTGTTGCTCCGCCATGTTGCGCGGGGGCCAGGGCGAAAACGGCCGCCGCGCGCATGTACGGACCTGCGGCCGGAAGTGCAGGGTCCCATATCGGCAGCAGGAGCTGGGCGCCGCACGCCAGGGCCCTGCTATCCCTCTTAAAACGGGTGAATCACTCCGGACTTCTTGAAAAAAGTCTGGAGTGATTAGCGCCGGTTTTCTGGCGGGTATGGGGACATAGCCCCATTTTCTGAGAATTCTGGCCTAGGTCCATCATACTGTTGGGTGCTGTTTCAATCAATTATGCAACCTTCCCTTCCATCTATTCCCAGGACATGCAAGTAGTTGATCCACTTACTACCCGGTCTCAATAACGCTGCGATGGTTGCTCGAATGTTAAGGACAGCATTTGCCATACAGCTGCATATTTATTTAACCATCCATCAACAAAAGCTTGATATGTACTGTGCCCACATAAATCAGTTTTGTGCCTCCACGTTGGGTTGCCTTTCATCCTACACATGCCCAACTCTTTTTTCACTTCACTCCTAGCCTTGGCAAGCCGGAGCAATATGCAAAATTAATCCTGAATTTTGTTTAGACTCATCTTTAAGTACATACGTCCCTTTAAATTAGACTTGCACAAGTATTCCAGTGATCTGGTGTAGAAATTCTGGGAGTCACAAAGCACTGCTCTGTTAGTGCACTTAAATCCAGCAGTGTAACATCACCAACACCAGATCCATTTGCGTATTGGACATAATTAATGTAAGGCTTTCTCCGGCACCCAAATGTATATGTACCTCCCCAGTTTCCCCCCCACCCCCACAAACTTATGTGTTAAAAATAATATTGCCAACTGCACAGAGTTGCTGTTGCATAATAGCTTACCAGTTTTGTTTTTGTGTTTTCTTTTCATAATATATATATTATTCTGTGTACATAACTGTAAATATACTTTGTTCAAAAACCCAATAAAAAGCAGTTATTTTTTAAAATCCAGCAGTGTAACCAAAAATGCTTCAATTTTCCACCATCCGTGGGGGGGGGCACAGTGGTTAGCACTGGGACTGCAGCACCAAGGACCCGGGTTTGAATCCTGGCCCTGGGTCACAGTCCGTGTGGAGTTTGCACATTCTCCATATGTCTGTGGACATACCAACCTTTGGACAACCCAAAGGTGTGCTGGTTAGGTGGATTGGCCACACTAAAATTGCCCCTTAATTGGAAAAGAAAAATAATTGGTTACTCTAAAAAAAATTTTTACATTTCCACCATCCACCCTTGAATGATTCCTTTGGTATGCACAAGAAAAATGCTCAACAGCATTATCTTATCTCAAACTAGTTCAATTGAACATTAAAGAGGTACATGAACGGTTACTAAATACAAACAGTAGATTCACAGACATTAAAGACTTCACTATTCTTCTTGCTGCAAGATGCTTCGGTGCTACCACAACATGAAATTGAATCTGGAGACAGTATAACGTTGTTGCCATGGAGATTTGACTTGTCCCTCTCGCTGACAGCTTTGGAACGACTGTTGACAGGCTGAAAGGCAGCCTCAGATATATACCATTCAAAATCCCTTGAACAGCGATCAGAACAAAGGACATTAAAAGACACATGTCTCATAACCAGACGAGGCAGTCTGTCATTCATAAATCCTGGGTTTATTCACAGAGGAATACAGCTTCCAGTCAAACATGTACAGGCCTTTGAACTGAATGGGGTTCTGCTCCTGTGTGACAAATTTATAATGCAGTGACTTGGCTGCCGACCGGAGGTTAAATCATCCTGTTCCTCACAACAGTAGCAATCCAATTGTCATTTATTTGGAAACTTGGTGGACTACAGATCAGACCAATCAACCACTGAGTTATATTCACTGATGGGTTCATGGACACACCATCCATGTGCAGAGCTCTTGTATATTAAACGGGCTAGCCGTTTTCTTTAATTGACACCAAGCTTTAACCCCACAGATATTTTCAAACACGGTTGCTTTCTGCTGTTCAGTTTGCTTCAATGGAAAGATGTTTGAATAGATTTTGTTAGGTGATTAATATTCAACGACCCCTCACAGTATGATTCTATGAGGATGAGGCTTCTCCCCGGGGGTCATTAGGCTTTGACCTTCTCTGCCACAGACAGCAGTGGAGACTGGGTTATTTTAATATATCCAATGGCAGCATGGTGGCGCAGTGGTTAGCACTGCTGCCTCATGGACCCCGAGGACCCAGGTTCGATCCCGGCTCTGGGTCACGGCCCGTGTGGAGCTTGCACATTCTCCCCGTGTCTGCGTGGGTCTCACCCCCACAACCCAAAGATGTGCAGGTTAAAGGGTTACAGGGGTAGGCAGAAAGGTGGAGTTTAGGTCACAATCAGATCAGCCATGATCTTGGTGAATGGTGGTTCAGGGCCTACTTCTGCCCCTATTTCTTATGATCTTCTGTATCTTCCTACCTACGACCCATACTTCTTGTTCTATTTTACCTTCCTGCACACAAGCATGATCTGATGTTTAACTTTTGGCACAGTTTGAACTATGCAGATTAATCCTGCATGCAGGCATTGCTGTCAAAAACCTTGTCAATGACAGCAGGAAATAGCTGGAGATGACAACCAACCTAACCTGCGTGAAACACTTGCAGACAGTCTGGTGAATTATAGGCCAGGTGTCTGACAGCTACCTCAAGTGTCGCCTTGAAAACCTGCAACATGAAATACTTGCAACACATGGAAAGGCTCAAGGGCATTTCAAAAGGCTTTAACTATGCCTGTTAAATATTATCCTTAGTTCCGGTTATAACCTGGACGTGTCTTACGGGTAGGGGATGATTGACTAACCCGTGGATCTTGCCGAATATGAGCTCCGAGGGTAAGGGGGTGGGGAGGGCATCAACAATCTCTGGCTACGTATAAACAGAGTTGGCCAGTAAGAACTGACCACAGAAGACCCAGTAGGGAACCACTGGAGCTGCACATACTAATAGTTGTGAAATAAAGTAAGGTTTTTTTTCAACAAACTCTGTTTGGATTCTTCATGGTCCTGACAAAAGTTCCATTAGTGAAGAATTTTCCATGAAAATGGAATGCACTGCCTGGGAGGGAGTTAGACGTGGGATTCCTCACATCCTTTAAAAAGTACCTGGGTGAGTACTTGGCACGCCATAACATTCAAGGCTATGGGCCAAGTGCTGGCATGTGAGATTAGGTGGGCAGGTCAGGACCTTTCATGCGTTGGTGCAGATTCAATGGGTCAGAGGGCCTCTTCTGCACTGTAGTATTCTGTGATTCTAGGCATGAGAGATGTATTTAAATATTAAGTACAAGGTTCTTTTGTTAGGGCAGCACGGTGGCACAGTGGTAGCACTGCAGTCTCATGGCGCCGAGGTCCCAGGTTCGATCCCGGCTCTGGGTCACTGTCCGTGTGGAGTTTGCACATTCTCCCCGGTGTGGGTTTCGCCCCCACAACCCAACTATGTAAACGTAGGTGGATTGATCACGCTAAATTGCCCCTTAATTGGAAAAAATGAATTGGGTACTCTAAATTTATTTATTTTTTAAAATTCCTGTTCAGCCTCAAACAAACATAGGAATTAGGAGCAGGCAGTTCTGGGTAGCTCGCAGGACACATTATGGAAAATTTATAAACTTATCAGCAAAATTTCATGAGATTCTCAAAAGGTTATGAGACATAAGAGACTTAATAGTCATTAAGGTAGATGCTTATTTCAATAATGGGCCACCGTAATGTACAAAAGATGCGACAGCAAATGCTGTCCTCTCTATTATTCTAGATTATTCCACGTAGGTGGATTGATCACGCTAAATTGCCCCTTAATTGGAAAAAATGAATTGGGTACTCTAAATTTTTTTTTTTAATGTTCTTTTGTTAGACTAGAGTACTTAATAATGTTCACCAGTACTTAACGTCTGCTCTGCAGGTGATAAAGTCGTTTCCTCTATCTTTGAATCATGGAACTATTGAATGGTTAGTGCACAGAATGAGGCCATTCAGTCCATCCCTTTCACTATCTCCGAGAGCAACTCTGATGGTCCCACTCCCCTACTTTACCCTTAGCCCAGAAATGTTGTTTTTCCTCTTCAGGTACTTATCAATTCCTGAGTACACAATTCTTTTTTTTTCCCAATTAAGGGGAAATTTAGCATGGCCAATTCCACAGTAAAAATAAATCTATTGTAATGTTAGTAGCCTGCTGGAAGATCAGTACCATTTTAGCATGGTGCAGAAAGCAACAAGAATATTCTCACACAAAAGCAACAAGAAAATTCTCACACACCACATTGGGTGGAATTTCCCTGCGTTGAATTTGGTGGCAGATGACAATGGTATAAATGCAGGTATTTTCAAGAGTAAACCAGGTCTTCCTTCAAAGTGAATTGAGAGCAGGTGATGCTCATTGAAGTAAACCAGAGTATTGAGAGTAGAAGTAACAATAATTAAAACCCGATTGGTGCTCTCGCATTTGAATATTGTCTAAAACAGCATAGAATGAACAGAGGATATTTTGTTGTTGTAAATTTTATAACTCGCACAGGATTTTAATTAATAGTCAATGGTCATACAGAACTTGAATATTGCTGAAAAAGACACATGCTGTCAAAGCTTTTCATCTTGCACTCATCAGACGATCGCAAGAATAATAAATTGTACAGAGAGCAACAATTTACACCGCATAAGAGAATGTTGATTGGTCAACAAGTGAAAGCTATTCCGGCGGTCAGACCAAACCTTTCAAGAGTAAACCAGGTCTTGCGTCAAAGTGAATTGAGAGCAGGTAATGCTCATTGAAGCTTGTAATTAAGAATTTTTCTCTCGCTGGGGAGGGAGAGGGTCCAGAAGGAAGAGTGGAAGCCAGTTTGTGCACTAACCTATTATATCACAATAAAACAGTTGTGAATATCGGAATGTCTACTGCTGCTTAATTCTGAAAATGGATTAAAGTGGGAGGCATTTAATTTAACAGGATGCTTACTATTTACCTACTGTAGCCAACGTCGCATGAGAGTTCTGAATATCACCTATCATCACCATATATACATGGTGGTTTCAAAGTATTGTTGTGTCCTAATTTGCTGGACTATACAAGTCACAAAAATTAAATTAAAGCAAACCTTTATGCCTTATCAACTGAAACAGGATCACCTTTCAGGTCTGTCACCTGTAAGAAGGTTGTTGACAGAGTGGAAATCTATGCCGATTAACCTACACTTCCAAAGAGTAATCACAAATTTGCATTGCACATGCACAACCCTGTGATCTGCCTAACATTGAGTTCCCAAGTGTGGGAAAGTGATGCTATGACAGCTATCACGCCGATGTAACTGAATCTCTGAATTTATAGAAAAGTGGACAGTACTTTTCAAAATAGAATGGAAAATGAACTGACATGGAAATAAAATGGCATTGGGAGATCGGACGACCATTTCACCTTTTGTGTCTGCCAAATGTAGAGAAAATGCCCAAGGCTGCAAATGAGCCTACTTGCCAGATCAGGACATTAAATTGCCAATGACCTTTTTGAACATTCCATTGAGAAGACATTAAAAAGTCAACAGACTCCCCTGTATATTTAGTACCTGCTACTGTCCATATACCTACAGAAACTAATGCACAATGATCCGACAAATTTAGAGGTTGCAGAAGAAAATTCCACAAAAAGATTTTATCTCACACCCGTTCTATCACAATGAGATGCAAATGGCCGAGGTGCAAACTCCACCAGGTTTTAATGCTCAAGTCATTAGGGACCTTTTGTGTGGACAATAGGAACATTGATACTATGATCACCTGACAAAAAGCAGCTTGTGGTAATTAACATTTATCAAGATATTTTTGGAGAACTGCCTCATGTCAGTCAGTCTGGGAGTCAGAGAGACCACAGATTTATTGCCCAGTAAAGGAAGAATCCCAACTAAAATCTGCTATGACTAGGCACTTAACTACTGACTTGAAGAACCAAGACAGATCTTCACTACAGGTGCTTAACTGCACCTCAACTGGAGCCAAAGCAGAAACCTATTGCTGCAAGTAGTAAGCCACCATGAATCAGAGGCTAAAAACTTCCAACATGTATTTCCTCAGTGAACCAAAATAGAATCATCAAGCCCGCAATGTTTCCAGCTTCCGTCTCAAAAGACTCAAGAGAAAGTGATTTTTTGACCTTTTCAAAAAACAAAAGTCCTTGCTATATCTTTTGTAGTCACCTTTTCTGGAGTGGGCATGTGTGTTTTGTATGCATGTGTACGGTTATAAGAAAAATATTTGGGTGTTGAGAAATAAACATTTAGGGCAGGATTCTCCAGCCTCGCCCACCCGGCAACCAGAGAATCCCACCCGAGGTCAATGGATTTCTCAGTTGTCGGCGTCTCGCCCGTGGCATACTTGCGGCCAGTGGAAGAATCCAGCCCTTATTCTTCTTTTTACACTCTGCTCTTGACAGTCACAACACTCAAGGGGTTAAAAAGGTTCTTCTTTAAAACACATCTTGCTACGATCAGTGGAGAGGTAGAAAAAAGGGAACTATCCTGCCATGTCTCACTTGTCCACAGAACAGTGAAGACAGTGCGAGAGACTTCAAATCTGCAGGTGTCTAATTGCTATGGAGAGATGGGAGTGGTGCTCAGTAATTCATTTAAAATGGGGGGGGGGGGGGGGGGGGGGTGAAGGATGATGAGGAGGAATGCTAATCTCCAGACTATAGCCACTAGATCATGCCTTTAGCTCCTTCCCAGCCTCAAGGGTCACCGATGATCTACCTCCGTTACACTGAAATGAATTCTAAATAAATCCTGAATCTCATCCAATTTAAACAGTCTAGACCCTATTTAGACTTTATAATAGGATTCGTGCACATATTTCAGAAAATGACAAGGTTAAGAATATTTCAATTTGTTCTGAAATGGCTGATGATTAAGAACTTCTCACACAGTGCAGCATTCACCTTGGTCTTCAAAATATTTTCTTCTTTTAAGAAAACCTCAATTAAAAACAAAAATGATTTCTCGGAAAATTGTGCTATTGCTACTGCTGATAGCCAAATATTCATGGCGGTTACAGTGAATTTGTGGGTGCAGTTCCCTATGGCAACCAGACTGAAAGGGGTGGTCGAGGGGTGTTACAGTCCACTCAAGAAGTCAGAGTTGCTGTGGTAACATGCACTTTGGCATGCATGCTGGCGTCTAGAGACATAGATAGTGATTGCAAGAGGCTCCAATTTCTTCCCCATCATGTAGCTGACAGGGAATCTTCCCACTCTTACCGTCTGCCACAGAAGCGCGTTGGAATGATTTACAGGCCGATACTCAACCTGTTTGGTAGTGTTACAAATTCACCTGCCTTTGCCATCAAGTCCCGGAGTAGGACTTGAACCAGGAGCTTCTGGCTCAGAGGCAAGGTCGCTCCACAATGCCATAAAACCTTCCCTTAATGGGGTATCCGAGCAGTAATTTTTTTTTTTTTGTTCGGTTGCAAGGTAATCTGAAATTAGCATCAGTTGCATTGCATCGTTCCAGGAATAACTTTTCAACAATATGAGAGTGAGTTGTGGCGGCATGGTGGCACACTTGTTGGCATTGCTGCCTCACAGCACCAGGAACCCGGGTTCAATTCCCACCTTGGTGATTGTCCGTGTGGAGTTTGCATTTTCTCCCGGTGCCTGCGTGGGATTCCTCCAGGTGTTCCGGTTTCTTTCCACAGTCGACTGTTGTGCAGGTTAGATGGATGGACACAATAAACTGCCCCTTAGTGTCCAAAGGTTAGGTGGGATTACTGGGTTACGGGGATAGGGTGGAAGCATGGGCCTAAGTGGGGTGCTCTTTCGGAAGGTCCGTGCAGGCTCGATGGGCCAATTGGCCTCCTTCGGCAGTGTCGGGGTTCTATGATCATGCCACATTCAGAACTTCCCGGTTTCCTCTCATCAAAAAAGATTTTGTTTTTTTTAAAATTTAGAGTACCCAATTATTTTTTCTAATTAAGGGGCAATTTAGCGTGACTAATTCACCTAACCTGCACATCTTTGGGTTGTGGGGGTGAAACCCACGCAGACACTGGGAGAATGTGCAAACTCCACACGGACAGTGACCCAGGACCAGGATTCGAACCCGGGTTCTCAGCACCGTAGAAAGCAATGCTAACTACTGTGCCACGTGACGCCCCGTCGTCAAAAACATAATGCAAGCACATACACAAACATCTAGGGCTGGATTCTCCAAAAATGGGGCTATGTCCCCACGCCGCATAAAAACGCTGGCGTCTTACTCCAAATTTTCCTGAAACAAATGGAGCACAATTCACTTACCTGCAGGGGGCTAGCAGGAACCCGGGGAGCTTCACGCAGCTTTGGCTGTGGATACGGGTCCCCACAATTCCGGTTCCAAGTCCGCGCACGCACATGGCGGCGGCCTCCAGCAGCTGCGTCGAGCGCCATGGCGGATTCGGACCACAGACCATCAGCAAGAAAGAAGATCCCCCCCCGCTGCTTAATCTGACCAACCTGATCGCTAGTTCTATTCACTGTATGTTATCCAGTGCCTGTGGTGTTTCTATTCACTGTGTGTTATCCGGTGTCTCTGATGTTTCTATTCACTGTTATGCTGTGCCTCTGGTATTTCTGTTCAGTGTATGTTATCCAGTACCTGTGTTATTTCTGTTCACTGTATGTTATCCAGTGCCTGTGTTATTTCTATTCACTGTGTATTATCCAGTGCCTGTGGTATTTCTATTCACTGTATGTTATCCAGTACCTGTGTTATTTCTGTTCACTATATGTTCTCCAGTGCCTGTGGTATTTCTGTTCACTGTATGTTATCCAGTGTCTGTGGTATTTCTGTTCACTGTATGTTATCCAGTGTCTGTGGTATTTCTGTTCACTGTGTATTATCCAATGCCTGTGGCGTTTCTATTCACTGTATATTATCCAGTGCCTCTGGTATTTCTGTTCACTATGTATTATCCAGTGCCTCTGGTATTTCTGTTCACTGTGTGGTATCCAGTACCTGTGGTGTTTGCTGTCTGTTAGAGAGTCTGTGATGTTTATATTTAAATAATGTTGTTACCAGAAAGAGGATCTCAACATACCACAGCAGAGAGTGTTTGACAACAAAGGTCTCCGCAAGTTAACAGGTCCTAGTGTGCAGAGCAATTGTCGTCACCACACTACTGCAGTGAGACCTGGGCTGTGTATCATAAGCGAGCTGGAGAAATTCCATCAGTAACGCCTCCGCCGCGTCCTCGGGATTCAATCAGAGGACCGTCGAAAAAAGGCTAGTGTCTTTCGTAAAACTCGCTCCACAAACATTCAGGCAAAACTCCTGCAAAATCAGCTGGAATGGGCTGGACACTCTGACTGGATGGCTGAAAAACGTTTCCTGTGTGGAGTTTGCACATTCCCCCAGTGTCTGTGTGGGTCTCGCCCCCACAAACCAAAGATGTGCAGGCTAGGTGGATTGGCCACGCTAAATTCACCCTTAATTGGGAAAAAAATATTGGATACTCTAAAGTTATTTAAAAAAACATGCGATAGAAACAATTGCAAAAGAAACAACTGAAGTTGACTTTATCCTGGCTTGGTTTTATCCTGGGTTCGAGACTTCTGTCTATGAGTTTTTTCCTGCTTAGCCTTCCTAACCTGTTCACTGTTTAGCTTGGTGCCATTATATTGGAGGTAGATTCACTGGCTCGTAATATTACGGGTCTACAGGGCTGCAGTTGGATTACAAAGTCGGATCTAGCAGTGTAAATTTCAGGAGCCGATTCATGCCAATCTTCAGGAATCCAAATTAAAATGATATCAATATAAAAGCAGCTTTAGGCTGTTTGAAATGATTGTATAATATACTAACCTTTCTCTTTAAAACTGGCTCCACAATAATGGATTCAAATCAGGTCAGTGCAATTAGATTAAATTGAATTCTTTGTTGCCCCCAGCCCTGCTTTTAAAATTTAAGTTTGGGGAATTCATGAAATAAGAACAACCTAGAATAAAATGTTCTTTGCTGCGGAAAGATCCAATAGCAGTGTTCCTTGGGATTAATGTGGGGCAGCATGGTGGCACTGTAGTTAGCACTGCTGCCTACAGCGCCGAGGACCCGGGTTTGATCCCAGCTCCGGATCTCTGTCTGTGTGGAGTTTGCACATTCTCCTCGTGTCTGTGTGGGTTTCACCCCACAACCCAAAGATGTGCAGGGTCGGTGGATTGGCCATGCTAAATTGCCCCTTAATTGGAAAAAAAGAATTGGATACTCTAAATTTTTTTTAAACGTTTCAGAATAATTAGCTGAACGACCCAGGAAACAGAGTAACAGTTAATGGATTCTTTTTGTGCTGGAGGAAGGTTTGTAGTGGAGTTCTCCAGGATCAATGTTGGGACCCTTATTTTTCTTGAGAGGCATTAATGATGTGGACCTCGGTGTATAGGGGACAATTTCAAAATCTGCAGATGACACAAAACCTGGAGGCGTTGTGAACTGTGAGGAGGGTCATCTAGAACTTCAAAAAGGGATGTAGACAAGTTGGTGGAGTGGGCAAACAGGTAGCAAATGAAGCTCAATACAGGGAACTGTGAAGTGATTCATTTTGGTAGGAAGAACATGGAGGGACAATTTAAAATGGGGCTCAATAGGTGCTGGCGCTTAGGTTGGAGGAGCGACTTCTGAACATTGTTGGGAAGGATTAAACAGGGTTTGTGAAAGGTAGGTGGTTGTCCTCTAATGTGCTGCGCCTGTTGATGGTGATCCTACCTCCGCGGTGGGAGGGGTAGCAGAAGGTCATTGTGGTGCTGGATGCAGAAACGGTCTTCGAGAGGGTAGAGTGGAAGTATCTGTTTGTGGTTTTGGAGCAGTTCGGTATAGGACCCAATTTTGTGTCGCGGACGGGACTGTTATACAAGGAACCTAAGGCTAGTGTTCACACGAATAATATGAGCTTGAAATATTTTCAGTTGTGCAGTGGAACTAAGCAGGGGTGCCCTATGACCCCGTTCTTATTTGCGTTGGCAATAGAGCCTTCGGCCATCACGTTGAGGAATTCAGGGGAGTGGAGGGGGATAGTGAGGGGAGGTGAATGGAACATAGGGTGTCTAAGGGTGTCTATGTATGCTGATGATCTATTACTGTACATTTCAAACGCGGTCCCTGCAATGGGTGGCATCATGGCACTGTTGATGCATTCTCTGGGTATAAGTGAAACCTGGAGAAGAATGCGAGTTTATCGGTTATCCCGCCGGAGAAGGGAACTAATTTAGGGGTGCTGCTGTTTCATTTGGCGGACACTCATTTTCAGCATTTAGGGGCAGGTAACGGGGATTGGGCTCAGCTTCGTAAGCTAGACTTTACGTGTCTAGTGGGTAGGGTTAAAGTGGACCTGCAGAGATGGGATAGCCTCCCTCTGTCCTTGGCAGGCCGAGTGCAGTCCGTGAAGATGAACATTTTGCCATGTTTTCTGTACCTATTCCAATGCTTGCCGATTTTTTTGTCAACGGCATTTAAAAAAAAAAAATTTAAACAGGGGTGGAGAGGCTTTTGTTGTACTTTAGATGTCCGGGTAAGGTTGCTAGGATCTGTCAAACAGTCCTGCAAAGGGACCCGCAGTCAGGGGGTTTGGCTTTGCTGACCTAGATATACTACTATTGGGCGGTGAACATGGAGAAGGTGCTGGGTTGATGTGGGGATCAGAAGGCAGTGTGGGTTAGGAAGGAGTCAGGCTCATGTAAGGGGACGGGTCTGTCGGCGCTGGAGATGGCCTCGCTGCCATTCTCTCCAGGGGAGTATTCAGGTAATCAGGTGGTGGTTGGGACGTTGAAAATCTGGCATCAATTTTGGCAGCATTAGGTAGGATGTCGAAGCGGGCGGTGATTTGTGATAATCATATGAACTGGCAATGCTGGATGCCAGGTTTCGGGGCTGGGTGGATGGAATGGGGGGACAGGTTTATGGAGGGGCGAGCCTGGAGGAGCTGTCAGAGAAGTTTGGATTTTCACAGGCAAAAGCTTTAGACATCTGCAGGGCAGGTGAGGGGAAGGTTTTCCCATTGTTTACGGTGGTGCAACCATCCTCACTGTTGGAAAGGGTTTTCATAGAATTGACAGTGCTGAAGGAGGCCATTTGGCCCATCGAGTCTGCACCGGCCCTTGGAAAGAGAACCCTACTCAAGCCCACGCCTCCACCCTATCCCCGTAACCCAGTAAACCCCACTTAAGCTTTTTTTTTGGACACAAAGGGCTGTTTAGCATGGCCAATTCACCTACCCTGCACATCTTTGGATCGGGAGGAAACCGGAGCACCCGGAGGAAATCCACGCAGACACGGGAAGAATGTGCAGACTCCGCACAGACAGTGACCCAAGCTGGTAATCAAACCTGGGAACCTGGAGCTGTGAAGCAACTGTGCTAACCACTGTGCTACCGTGCTGCCCTAGGTTTTGCCGCTCACAGGGTGGGAAGAGGGGAGTACCTCGAGAATCTACAGGAGGATAATGGTGGAGGATACTGCGTCCCTGGTGGGGATTAAAGCAAAGTGGGAGGAGGAGTTAGGGGTGGCATTAGAGGAGGATGTATGGTGTGAGGCCTTGCGTAGGGTTAATGCCACTGTCGTGTGCGAGACTGGGGTTGATACAGTTGACGGTGGTACACTGGACACACTTAACTAGGGCTAGGTGGAGTTGGTTGTTTGAGGGGTGGAAGTTAAGTGTAGCGCTGTGGGAGGGGTCTGGCAAACTAGGTGCATATGTTCTTGGCGTGTCCTGAGCTGGTGAGATTTCGGGTCACCTCCTTCAGCACCATGTCGGAGATTTTACGGGAGGACTTGAAGCCCAGTTCCCCAGTGGCCATATTTGGGGTGTCAGGTCTGCTGGAGTTGCAGGCCTGTGGGGCGGGGGGGGGGGATGTCTTAGCCTCACAGGCAGGTTCTGTTGGAGTGGAGATCAACTTCTCCACCCAGTGCCTCAGTGTGGCTGGGAAATCAAATGGAGTTTTTTGCACCTTGAGAAAGTTAAATACACGTTAAGGGATGCAATTGATGGCGGCCTTTTACTGTGTTCATTAAAGAGCTGGTCACTGTCAGTTGTTATCGGGGAGGGTTGACGCTGTTGGGTTTGTTCTTTATTTTGTTTTACGGTTTTGTATTTATTAAAAAATGCTTGATAATAACATGTTTTTTTTAAGATAAATAAATAAAATGGGGTTCAACTGCCTCAAATTTTCTGATTTCCAGCCCACTCCCAATTTCTTAGCTAAAAATCCTATTGGGACCAGTCTTCTGACTTAGGCCAGTGAAACCTGGGTAGTGCAGAGCGCCCCCAGAGCCTAGCTCCATTGAAGGGGAAAAAAATCCACACCCTTTTTTACTGCACAAGCTGCTCGAAAGCAAGTCAGTTAAGTGTTCTTTGGGAGGTCGGTGTGGATCTATGCAATAGTTACCCAGAGATAGAGGTTTTAATTCTTACTTTTCCATGGTAACTATTGATGTAACCCAGTTGGAACTATCCAAAGTTTTGCGATTTGAATTGCATTTTCAGATAGTTCCAAGTGCAGAGCAATTACCCAGGGGAAGTTTGCAGTTCTGGGCATTTGCTGTGCAGACCTTACCTGTGAACCTCCGAAAGAGATTCCCCGGCACATCAGGTGATAACCCTAATGCAGTGTATTAATTTTCACTCTAAACTGGACTGAGATTACCATGATTTAGGGTATTTACGGAGACAGAAGACTTCGATCACACAGCATTGGATTGGACTCAAGCTCAGAACCTGAATGTAAAACATTTTGTTACAATACAATGCATGGCCCCGATCCTCCCCCAGCCCACCCCGACCCTCCCTTTCTGTGGTGTGTCAAACCTTCTTCCCATGTGCCATGTTCTTCATATTTTCCCAATTTGAGAAAGCTGAAAAACAAATCAGCTGACAAAGCCAAGAGCCTGCACCATTACAGATGTTCGGAAACATCAGCCTCAATATTGCCCTGTTATCGGCTCAGCATTCTACTATAGTTTGCGCCAACTATCTTAATACCGTCACCAAGGTAGATGGCAAAACAAAATGTCAATTTGAAATAAAGGATGCCTTTGTGCAATGGACGCAAATCCAAAATAAAATAATTTCATAATTCCACTCACTGAAGATTATCCAAACTAGCAGAAAGGAAGAAAGAGAGGAGATAGGCATATCTGTCTGGAATGGAATGATTTGTATGAAGAACTCTGACTGGAGAATGCCCCTGGAGGGCCACTCCAAATGGAACATTTCAGATTTTGTTTACTCTGACCAAAGTAATATAATAGAATGGCACACTAGTTCAGCACTTCATTCCAACTGAATCCAGATATTTATTATTTTAATCCCTTGTTCTTAAATAACAGGTAATAACATTAATAGGAGTGCGTTGCAATTTTAGCATTGTGGATAACCCTGGTCTTATCGCAGTATTTGGTGGATTAGCATATTGAGGGGGTTTTTCCATTCTGTCGGTTACATTCTAAACTCATCATGCAGTATGAAATCCTTGACCGTGTCACCATAAAGTATAAATTTGTAGAAGCTTTTCATCACCAGAAAACAATGGTGAAGAGCCCAGTGCTTCTCAGATAATTTTCCTCAATTACATCCTTATTCCCTTTATTAGTCAGAATCTGCTCATCTCTCAACAGTATTGCTCGAGGACAAGCAGAACATTACACAGGAACATGGGATGTGATTTCCCCACAGGCAGGGCCAAATGTCTACTGCACTCACAATTTACAAATGATTATTCTTTGAATTAATCACTCTTGAAAAAACACAAACAATAACAGGGCTGTGATGATGGCTGAACTGCAAACACTACCCAGAATCAATCCATCATTATTACTGCATGAACACAATACAACCTGAAAACATCATTACTCATTTTCTGCAAGCAGTCAAATTAGGTCTTAGACTTCTTAACCATCTGAAGCCTGCAACAACAATGTACATGCATTCGGAACAGATTGAACGTGGCAATTCATTTCACAGAAAACGAACAGACCCAAAGGAGTGTACAGATAGGCGACCACTTATTTGAGAAGGCATCCAAAAGGTGTGGAGTAAGGTTACCAAATCTCCAGGGAAGAGAGTTGTAAAGGATAGGGCTTGGGCACATTGACAGCTGGATTTGCTCCCAAGGAAGGAGGCCGAGATGCATAGGCCAGAATCAGAGGATTAATGATGCTGATTGAGGGCGGCACAGTGGTTAGCACTTCTGCCTCACAGTGCTGGGGACCTGGGTTCGATCCCAGCTCAATCTCCTCGTGGAGTTTGCACATTTCCCCCGTGTCTACGGGGGTCTCACCCCCACAACCCAAAAAGATGCGCAGGGTAGGTGGATTGGCCACGCTAAATTGCCCCTTAATTGGAAAAGAAATAATTGGGGACTCTAAATTTATATTAAAAAAATTATTCTTATTGAGATGTGGGACTGGGGGAGGTTGCAGAGGTAGAGGGAGGCCACAACTGAATGTGCAAATGAGACTGAGGATTGGAGAACATTGAAGACAGGAGTTATAAGTGAGTGAAATTTAGTATATGTCAGGATGTGGGTAGCAGCAGAACTTTGGATAAGTTGGAATTTATGTATTGTCGAGCTTGGAAGGTCACTGAGAGGTCAAGTCTGAAGGTAACTAAAGCATGCTCAAGGTTTCAGCAGTGCTGGGGATGAGATAAGGGTGGAGGTAGGTGACACCATAAGGTAGAACTAAACGGTCTTTGTGACACATTGGATACATTGGAAACCCTAGTTATGCGTTAAGTTGAGACTCAACCACATTTCCACAGAAGCTACAGAGACCGGACAGCTGTGGCCAGAAACTCATTTGGCTGGATGCTTTAATGGACGGATGTAAAACATGAAGGCGGTTTCATCATATTGGAGTTATGGGCGGACCTCAAGACACTCAAAAGAAAGGGTTAGAAAACAATAGGCTGGACTTGCAGCATCAAACTGATTGAATCCATTTTTATTCAAAGAGCAGAACTCTCTCTCTCTCAGGTGAAAGGTAGCACTGGCGATGTGAAACAACGTACTTTAAATGAACACCTACCAATGACAAGCGACTCTTGCATTTCAGATAAATTGCCTATACAATTGGTTGGCCAACACTGGTGGCCAGCACTTCGGTAGGTCTACCAAACAGATGCACAATTTATTTTGACAGCTTTCGGCTAACCTCATTCTGAAGTCACGTCCTGGAAGCACAAAGCATCATGCTTCATTGGATGGAGCAATCTGGCCTTTTTTGGCTCTAACAGTCAGATATGTAGCCACTGTAAAGCAAAGGTTTACTTGCCGCTTGGCTACAAGTTAGTCTCCTATTAAGAATTTGATTGATTTGTCACTTTACAATTGCTCCTTATTTGCTTTGTAAACCACTGCGCTCTGCTTCATTACTGTGCATCAAAGTGGAGAAATATTGGCGAGGTTAGTGGCAAACAAGGGGCATTTTTGTACTACATGTCAAGCGGTTCTGAAAGCTCCTTCCTTGCCACAATGTAAGAAAAGCCAGGGGGCCAGGCCAGGTCGAATGATTGGGAAATTAGTCAGAATATGGGGAATTTCTTTTCAGTTGCCGATTAAATTGTATGTGATTAAAGTGTTAACCGGTTGTCAAAAATCAAAGACATGCCTACACCTACTCATCAGCATTCTATACAATGTGTCTTCAATCATAGATGAATGATAGTCTGTCTTCAGAAGCTCTTTGGACTAATTAGTAGTGGCAAAGTCTTCACTTGTCTCAGCTCTGACAGGAAATCTGAACTCGGGATTAAATGATGATTTGCATTTTCCACATATGACCACAGCATCACCCAAAGATTACCCTGACTCTCATCCAAAAGTCTTATCGCTATCAGATTCTGCAATAAATATGGATATTTTATTGTGGGTTGACTATATTTTTGTTAGTTATTATGCTGACTTGTATCTTGTTATTTCAGTTAGCTTCTGTACATTAGTTAGCTTATAAATAAACCTGACAATGTCATTTTAGGTTATGTGCAATGATTTGCTGGTCTGGGATTTTCTACCTTTCAGGAGAGCGAAGGGAATATGACTGGCATCTCACAAGACCTTCAGGGAATTATATACCTTAATAAGGCAATTGGTTAAATTTGGACACCACTCCACACATGGCACAAAAAATAACTGGATTTTGGTTCATAGGTGACTCTGAGGCCCAAAATATCAATGCAAAATCTCAGGTCTAACCTAGTTTGAATGATGATTCACAATTGCAGACCTGACTCAAAGACAGTCATAGCGAGAAAGGAAAATTTCATGTTCGTGAAATTTGATGAAATAGGAATTATTCAGACGGGGTGTGATTGAAGGCAAAACTTCAGCCAAATTTGGACAGTCTTTAAAGACACTTTGGGTTCCTGGGTCTACTGGAGATTAAACGGAATTGTGTAATTCTCAGTCTCTATTTCAGATGGGGGCTTCCAATATCCACTCAAGAGCAACGGGAATTCAGTGAAGGGCTAAATTTACAAAAAAAGTAAATTTAGAGTATCCAATTATTATTTTATAATAAGGGGCAATTTTAGTGTGGCCAATCCACCTAACCTGCACATCTTTGGGTTGTGGGGGTAAAACACACGCAGACACGGGGAGAATGTGCAAACTCCACACAGACAGTAACCCGGGGGCCGCGATCCTCCACACAGACAGTAACCCGATGCCGGGATCGAACCCAGGTCCTCAGCGCTGTAGGCAAGAGTGCTAACCACTGCACCACCGTACCACCCGTGAAGGCCCAAAATGAGGTGAAAATCCAATTAAATAAAATGGCAATGATTCAGTGCACCTCATCAAAGCCCCAAGCAGGTACCAGGCACCGAAATCAGATCCTCTGTCTGCATTGAGCCTCTCTTTACATCACGAATACAGAAGTGTTGAGAGCAAACTGTACCAAGTATGACTCAACTCCCAATTGATATGCAGATTTTTCACTATTCTTTCATTAAGGTGCCAGATCAGCCATGCTCTCACTGAATGATAGAGCAGGCTGGAAGGACTGAATGGCCAACTCGTGCTCCGAGGTCCAATGTTCTTGTGACGGTATGTCAGTAATAAAAACCCTTACAGGAAACAGAGTTCTCTCCATTTGTCCACTTCACACCCATGAACAAATGATCCCTGTCGGACAACGGCACATTGAGGAGCACAAGCAACACATTAAGGCTCATGTCACAAGGTGTGATTCCTTAAAGGATGGGAGGAGGGGGGGGGGGAGAAATAAAGAGTTCACACATACAAAAATGAAAATATAAATCTCCTGCTACTTGTGTGTCAGTTACTGGTGTGAGTAAGCAGTTAAGTAACTTGCTGCATGCAACAATGTCAAATAAAAGCCTTGATTTAAGAACAGAAATCTTCTCTTCCCATGCCCCCGAAATCGGAAAATTGAAAACAAAGTACAATGGAGTAATTGACTGAGTGATTCAGTGATCTTTCTCTTATGCAGTAATGCCACACTAGGGAAGGAGTATCCATAGTTTCTGTACATTTGTGTGTGTTTCTCTGTTTATTATTAATTGCATTGGAGATACCTAATTTTTCTTCCCATCCCTTTTGATCATTAGTCTCAATGTTTGTTTGAAAGTGTTTGTTTTATTTTTATACCGATCGGGCCTTCAGGAAGCCGAGTGACAAAGTGATGCCAAAGTGAACCAACTGCACTTCAGAAAAACTAAAGTCATCAGAATTCTAGTAGCGCAGAATGGTAGGTGTGGTGTCCACACATTCACATTAGGGACCTACGCTCAGACAGCATGTTTGTGGGTAAAGCTCCAGCACTGTGGTTAATGGGCTGTCAATGGTAATGGGAATTACTTCAGATGATGACTTAACAATGTCACACAGATGTGCTACCCAACACATTTAGGCTCAAGTGCTGCCTTTTGTGTAACTTGATTCTCATGGTGGGGTAGGAAGCATGCTCGAGAGAATCTTCCCAAGGATTTTCCGAAGGTATCATTTTATTTGATTGACTTAATATGAGTTTGAGGATGTTGGAATAGGTACAGCTTAATTGGAGTGCCTGATCTATTTCCAGGCTGGTTTTCATCGTTTGGAATGCAATAATGTACTAAATCTGCCTCATGGCAATATTGCCCAATACACAAAAAACTATGCAGGACATCATTGCATAGAAAAACAGATATCACATAGCTAGAACAATAATTATTAAACCCATCCCTGAAAACCAGGTAGAGATCAAACTTAAGCCTTTTTAAAAATGCGATAAAAATCCCATCAGTCTATTTGGGCACTGTCCAGTCCTTTCCTGAACATGTCCAGGTAAATGACCGATTTGCAAAGTACTGGGAACACGGGTGTTCCTGCACCCAGCTTCCATAGGGATAGCAAACCTTCAATCTAAAAGTCATGTGACGAGGCAGTTTGCTAACAGCTAATCTA
The DNA here is from genome assembly GCF_047496885.1 of Scyliorhinus torazame. Classification (NCBI taxonomy): domain Eukaryota; kingdom Metazoa; phylum Chordata; class Chondrichthyes; order Carcharhiniformes; family Scyliorhinidae; genus Scyliorhinus; species Scyliorhinus torazame. Next base: position 179,880,141 of record NC_092718.1, read on the forward strand.
TCATTAAACGGTCCCTTCTGTCTTCTGTGTAACAATACGGCAGCATGGTAGCACAGTGGCTAGCACCGTCGCTTCACAGCTCCAAGGTCCCAGGTTCGATTCCCGGCTTGGGTCACTGTCTGTGCGGAGTCTGCACTTTTTCCCTGCGTCTGCATGGATTTCCTCTGGATGCTCCGGCTTCCTCCCACAGTCCAAAGATGTGCAGGTTAGGTGGTTTGGCCATGATAAAGTGACCTTAGTGTCCAAAAAGGTTAGGTGGGGTCATTGGGTTGTGGGGATATGGTGGAGGCATGGGCTTGGGTGCTCTTTCCAAGAGCCGTGCAGACTCGATGGGCCGAATGGCCTCCTTCTCCACTGTAAATTCTATGATTCTATGAATACCCATGTCATCTACATGTTCCTAATATTAAGTAATTTAAGTTTACTGAGTGCTGCTGAACTTAGCGTCAGCCTCGCGGAATCCAGTCCAGACCGTTTGCAATCAGCTAATTATCTGATACCTCAGTGATTTGATTTGACTTATCCTGTCTCCCATTCTGGCATTTAGGTCTGCACAAACATTTGCATATTGTCTAATTGCTGACATCTTTGCAAACTAATTGTCATATTCCAATTGCTTCTGCATCACCCAATTATGTTTATCAGCTCCACTAAAGTACAGGTGAGTCTGTAGTTATTTGGGTGAAAGGGTGAAAAGAGGGGCTAAAAAGACACACCTGTTTGAGAGTCTGGTTTGAATTTAAACCTTATCGAGTCGCAAGTCAGAAACCTGGAGGTTAAGTGCACAAGTGCTGATTAGAAGTAATTTTCATGGAGCAGGTTATGGAGTTCCTTCCACCAGTGCTGGCTGACACGCAGCGGCACTTTCCAGGGTTGCGCAAGGATGGATGGAGAGGGTGCACAGGCTCTCAGACATGGCACCAGAGGCCCTCTTGGAGTCAGAAGAGGAGGGATGTCCTGTACCCACAGGGAGGAAGGTGTTCACCTCACTTTCCTGTTCCTCTCTCGTGCAGTAGTTGGTATTGCACTCCCTGGCCTCATCTCCTCCTCCCATTTCTCCGGCAAACCAAGGGGAACCCCAAACAACATGCCAGTGACCAAACACTCTCCTTTCTCCTGGTGACTCCCAAACTAAGGTTTGGTCACACAGTGGTTAATCTTCTTGGGTGAAGTCCTGAAAGAATTTCTGGAATAAATGTTGAAGTCAAAATGGCCCAAAGTTTTCCATGTGCATCAAAAGTCATCTTCAAATCTCCAACAGCAATTGAACAATGAAGTAGAAACGATTGGTTTACTCCTGTTCAGCTGTTCGTTGTCAGGAGAGGGCATTAGGTCAAGCTCTATCCACCTAAATGCTGTGTGGTCTCCTCAATGAGCACTACCAGGCACTTCAAGTATGATTCAGCTCCTTCTGTGTAGCTGTTCCTCGTGAAGGCTTCAACTCATTATCAATATGGTGTCTTTGTGCTAACTGCGGGCTAATCTAGTGCTCCGGTTGAGACCACATCATGGTGAATTCAAAAGCCCTCAAAGTGAGAATTGCATGGTCCAAACATCATTACCGTATAGATCATGGCATTTGCCATGTTATCATAGAATCTGTTGTCGTAGAATTTACAGTGCAGAAGTTCATTTGACCCATCGAGTCTGCACTGGCCCTTGGAAAGGTCACCCTACCTAAGCCCACACCTCCACCCCATCCCTGTAACTCAGTAACCTCACCCAATCTTTTTGGACACCAAGGGCAATTTATCCTGGCCAATCCACCGAACCTGCACATCGTTCGATTGTGGGAGGAAACTGGAGCACCTGGAGGAAACCCACACAGACATGGGGAGAACGTGCAGACTCCACACAGACAGTGATCCAAGCTGGGAATAGAACCTGGGACCCTGGAGCTGTGAAGCAACTGAGCTAAACACTGTGCTACCGTGCCCCCCCCCCCCCCTTGGGGGCATCTGTTAGGTCCAGATGGATTCACAACCATTCAACATATCTGTTAAGCACCTATACAAGTAAACTCACCTATTTATAATAAATTTTAGGGTGAGATGGTGGTGTATTGGTAATGTAACTGGACTAGTAATTCAGAGGCCCAGGTTAACGATATGGGGACATGGGTTCAAATCTCACCACGGCAGCTAGAGAAATTTAAATTCAATTAACAAATCTGGAACATAAAGCTAACCTCAGATTGTCGTAAAAATCCACCTGGTTCACCCATGTCCTTCAGAGAAGGAAGTGGGACTCTGAATTGACCTAGCAAGCCATGAAACTAGGGATGGAAAGATAATTCTGGCCTTGCCAGCGAAGCACACATCCTATGAAAGATTTTTTTTAAACCTTACAAATGGGGATGTCCATCCTGTGAAGGGCTGGTCAACCTATGTTGTATTTAAAACAACTGCATGAGTTGGTCATCTGGAAGGATTAAAAAGTATTCTTTTAATAGATTAGGAAATCCATGTAAAGCTAATTCTTATAGTGGTTTGCCGTTGCACGTCATTCCTACAGAAATATGATTATCTCCACATGCAAATGTGAAAAGAGCTATCACATCACCATTGTCCCTTTTTCAGATACACTAAGCTGTCCCATGGCCTATCCTTACCCAACAAAGTAACAAAGAAAGCCAGAAGAGGAAAACAGAACCCCAGTTCTCTTTCCAGGCATTTATTGTGGATTCTGAATCAATACAGCCACTGGTTCTTCAACACCGCGGACGGGATTTTCCACGCAAACTGGCATGTGTTTTGCAGTGACAGAGGCAGCCTGCCATTTGCTGGCTGCTGGATCTTCTGCTCCTGCCATACATGCACCCCTCACCACCAGGAAACCCCGGCGGAGGTGCGTCCTCGGCGGGACGCGAGTGGTCGGAAAGTTCCGGCCCAACAGAGAGACAAAGGCCACTCAAATCCACTGCTGCCCTTCATTCTAGGATAATGTTTTATCCCAGGAATAGCACCTTTGACAATGCTGGATTTCATCAGTCCTGCCAATAAACTTCCCTTCCCTTCAATCGTTCCTTTTATTGCTCACTCGGTTTTTCATTTAATTTATGCTAATTCTGCTTAAACTTCTCAGATTATTCTGTACACATTCAGTTGCTATGATACAAATTTTCCTGCTAAAAATCATCAGTAAAACTTGGTATTCATGGATCTACTTTACTTGGTTAGAGTTCATCCCGACAAAATAGCTCTCATTACTTAAATGCATTGAAATTACTTTTTTTTCCAAAGGCATTGAAGTGTTTCAACAGACCTGTAAATATTAAAGTTGGAGGATATATTGTTTTATAATGACAGGAGAGTTTTTTTGGAACATACAGTGCAGTATTACGTTCATAGCAGACGGTGAACAATGTGATAGCCTTTCCTGAATAGCCTAAAATGGAGAGCCTCGAGGAAAAGTGATTAAGTCTAGCTGGACCAGCTCAGCTCATCCCTGCGGGATTGTGCTGTAAATAAGCATTTCCTAAAGCTAGCTGGATGCTAAATGCTGCTGCTCAAGGGAATCTTTGCCAAAAAGAAACATGCTTTGGAAAATGTGCGACCTGTTCATCAATAGGTTCTCGATGTGCTCAGATGTGACTTAGTACAACTTTACGAATATGATGCAGAACCAATCACGCACAAGTGTGACAAACTGAGTTGTGACATGGATATGCTGTAGGCAAGATTTTTATTCTATGTCTTTATCAATGATGAGCATGTTTACTGATACTCTCCTCCTATGAAAAAGTCTGTTCATCTTCTAATGTTCAATTTTGATTTTTAAAAAGCCAAAGCTCAAAGTGTCAAAGTGGCCTGCGGAGGGTTCCCTAATGGCACAGGCAGTGAATAATGACTCAAACGACCATAGACATTGTTGGGGCTGGAGGATGCCACCCATCCGCCCCAACCCCCGTACTGCTGACACACAGGGAATTGATGCCCATGAGTGAAGTCTCAGCCTGAGCTCTCGCGAACAAAGTGGTTCAACATTCTGATCATCACATCACTGCACACTGAATTCTTCACCTCAAGCCCACTGTAAAATGCTTCCGCAAGAATTAATTTCCCACTGAGAAAAAATTGTCAACAGATGGCAGATAGTATCTGTGAATTTGGCATATCTGGGAAACCACACAAGTTTTACTGAAACTCCCAATTTTTTTTTTCTCCACTTCAGTCTCCAATTCTTTAGCCAAAAATCATGGGAACAAGGCTCGAGGCGCATGTCTTCTTCCAAGTTACTCTGCAACCAGGAGGGCAGATATGTGCGTCTATCAAAAATTGACCGCACCCCAGTCTTAATTCTCCACCCAAACAACCAGCTGAGATGGGAAATTAAACTGTGTGTAGAATGGGAGGTGAAATGTTATAAGCTGTGGAGGTTGAAGGAGAATTTGAGGTTCATAGATCATAAAAACATCACGGGCAAATATAGAAAATAATCAAAAAGGCTAATGGGGTTTTGGCCTTCATATCTAGAGGATTGGAAAGACTACGTCAGCTTACACCTAGGGTACTGTGAGCTGTTCTGGGCACCTCACCTTCGGAAAGATGCATTTGCCTTGGAGGGAGAGCAGCATAGATTTGCCAGGATGATGCATACACTCCATTATGAGAGATGTCACAAACGAAGGTTGTATACAGTTGAATTTAGATTTGGCTGAAGTTGTTCAAGATATTAAGATGAACAGTTAAGAGTAGATTGGGGAAAATCTAGTGCCACTGATTGGGAGTGTAGGACTAGAGAACAAGGTCTAAAAACTAAGTCAAGCTATTTCAGGGTGAAATAAGGAACCAGTTCTTCGTGCAAAAGGTGGAAGTAGTAATTGATTTGAGGTCAATTATTGCATTTTAAATCTTCAATCGGCTGACAAAAATCTATCAATGGTATCAAAGGTTAAGGGGCAAAGGCCCCAAAGGTCCAGGGAGTTGGTTCGTAGATCAGCCATTATCACATTGAATGGCGAACAGGTTTGAGGGGCGAAAAGGCCTACTCCTGTCCCTATGACTGGGATTTTCTGGCCCCGCCACTAGTGGAAAACCGCTGACTCTTAGTAGCTCTCCAAATTAGCTCTCCAAATTTCCTCATCCCGCCCACGGCAATGCTAGCCAGTGTCCGGGCAGGAAAATCTTGCCCTGCGTTCTTAAACTTGGCTCTCCACAAAACAGGACATGAAAGCAGCAAAACGGTGTACAGCAGGGTGTATAAAAGGATTACATTGCAAAGATTTTCTTTCTGACAGATGAAAGTCCTTGCAAAACCCACAGAAGAATGGTTGCTTGTAAGATCAGCGTAGAAAATATATGTACAGTACTGCTACATAGATCAGGATACAACCTATCTCACCCCTACAGCTCACTGGCAGTATCCATGCACAGGCAGAAAGGCAGCTATATTGTGCATATTTTTAAAAAAGATTGCCCTTTGTGAACATCCTTGCCGACTAACAGCCATATTTAATTTACAAAGCATTTTCAATTAGAAAGTTGAAGGATTTTCTCTGTCAGTTTAAACTACAGCAGCTTCACAACACATGCAGACATTGTGGAGAGTTCATTGGATTGGATTTTGTTTATTGTCATGTGTACCGAGGTACAGTGAAAAGTATTTTTCTGCGAGCAACTCAACAGATCATTAAGTACATGAAAAGAAAAGAAAATGCATAATAGGGCAACACAAGGTACACAATATAACTACATAAACACCGACATCGGGTGAAGCATACAGGGGTGTAGTGTTAATCAGGTCAGTCCATAAGAGGGTTGTTTAGAAGTCTGGTAACAGTGGGAAAGAAGCTGTTTTTGAGTCTGTTCGTACGTGTTCTCAGACTTCTGTATCTCCTGCCCGATGGAAGAAAGAGTGAGTAAGCCGGGTGGGAGGGGTCTTTGATTATGCTGCCCGCTTTCTCCAGGCAGCGGGAGGTGTAGATGGAGTCAATGGATGGGAGGCAGGTTTGTGTGATGGACTGGGCTGTGTTCACGACTCTGAGGTTTATGCAGTCTTGGGCCGAGCAGTTGCCATACCAGGCTGTGATGCAGTCGGATAGGATGCTTTCTGTGGTGCATCTGTAAAAGTTGGTAAGAATTAATGTGGACATGCTGAATTTCCTTAGTTTCCTGAGGAAGTATAAGTGCTGTTGCGATTTCTTGGTGGATGTGTTGACGTGGGTGGACCAGGAGAGATTTTAGGAGACGTGAACCCCGAGGAATTTGAAGCTACTAACCATCTCCACCTCGGCCCCGTTGATGCTGACAGGGGCATGTACAGTACTCTGCTTCCTGAAGTCAATGACCAGCTCTTTAGTTTTGCTGGCATTGAGGGATAGATTGTTGTCGCTGCATCGTCCACTAGGTTCTGCAGCTCCCTGCTGTATTCTGACTCGTCGTTATTCGAGATCCGGCCCACTATCGTCGTATCAGCAGCAAACTTGTAGATGGAGTTGGAACCAAATTTTGCCACACAAGTCATGTGTGTACAGGGAGTATAGTAGGGTGTTAAGCATGCAGCCATGCGGGCTCCGGGAACTATTTTTAAAATTTAGAGTACCCAATTAATTTTTTCCCAATTAAGGGGCAATTTAGAGTGGCCGATCCACCTAACCTGCACATCTTTGGGTTGTCCGGGTGAAACCCACGCAGACATGGGGAGGATGTGCAAATTCCACACGGACAGTGACCTAGGGCCGGGATTCGAACCTGGGTACTCAGCGCCGCAGTCACAGTGCTAACCATGCCGCCCTTCGGCAAATATAGGGGCTCCGGTATAGAGGATTATTGTGGAGGTGTTGTTGTTTATTCTTACTGATTGTGCTCTATGAGTCAGAAAGTCGAGGATCCAGTTACAGTGTGAGGAGCCAAGTCCTAGGTTTTGGAGCTTTGATATGAGCTTGGCTGGGATTATGGTGTTGAAGGCGGAGCTGTAGTCAATAAATCGGAGTCTGATGTCGGAGTCGTTGTTGTCGAGATGCTCTAGGGATGAGTGTAGGGCCAGGGAGATGGCGTCTGCTGTGGACCGGTTGCGGCGGTGTGCGAATTGCAGTGGATCCAGGCATTCTGGAAGTATGGAGGTGACGCGCTTCATGACCAACCTCTCGAAGCACTTCATTACGACTGACGTCAGGGCCACCAGACGGTCGTCTTTGAGGCACTTTGCCTGGTTCTTCTTTGGCACTGGTATGATGGTGGTCTTCTTGAAACAGTTGGGGACTTTGGAGCAGAGTAGGGGCAGGTTAAAGATGTCCGCAAACACATCTGCCAGCTGGTCTGCGCAGGCTCTGAGTACATGACCAAGGATCCCATCTGGGCCCGTCGCCTTCCGAGGCTTCACTTTCAGGAAGGCCGATCCAGATTCATAAGAATAGAATCATAGAATACCTACAGTGCAGAAGGAGGCCATTCGGCCCATCAAGTCTGCATCGACCCTCTAAAAGAGCACCCTACTGAGGCACACTCCCCGCCCCATCCCCATAACCCCACCTAACACTTTGACATTAAGGGGCAACTTAGCATGGCCAATCAACCTAACCTGCACATCTTTGGACTGTGGGAGGCTGGAGCACCCAAATGAAACTCACGCAGACATGGGGAGAACACAGACAGTTGCTCAAGGTTGGAATTGAACCCGGGTCCCGGGCATTGTGAGGCAGAAGTGCTAACCACTGTACCACCATGGTGTTTAGTCAGTTAACGTTAGTTTAGAACATAGAACATAGAACAATACAGCGCAGTACAGGCCCTTCGGCCCACGATGTTGCACCGAAACAAAAGCCATCCAACCTACACTATGCCATTATCATCCATATGTTTATCCAATAAACTTTTAAATGCCCTCAATGTTGGCGAGTTCACCACTGTAGCAGGTAGGGCATTCCACGGCCTCACTACTCTTTGCGTAAAGAACCTACCTCTGACCTCTGTCCTATATCTATTACCCCTCAGTTTAAAGTTATGTCCCCTCGTGCCAGCCATATCCATCCGCGGGAGAAGGCTCTCACTGTCCACCCTATCCAACCCCCTGATCATTTTGTATGCCTCTATTAAGTCTCCTCTTAACCTTCTTCTCTCCAACGAAAACAACCTCAAGTCCATCAGCCTTTCCTCATAAGATTTTCCCTCCATACCAGGCAACATTTAGCGAGCAAGACAAATATTGTGCCTTAATGCACGGAGCATTTGCAATAAAGTGGATGAACTAAATGGCGCAGATAGATATAAATGGGTATGATATAATTGGGATTATGGAGACATGGCTGCAGTGTGAACAGGGATGGGAATTGAATGTCCCAGGGTTCTCAGTATTTAGGAAGGATAGGCATAAAAGAAAAAGGTGGTGGCGTGGCACTGCTGGTTAAAGAGGACATTAACACAATAAGGAGAAAGGATATTAGCTCTGACAATGTGGAATCTGTATGGGTAAAGTTGAGAAATACCAAGGGACAGAAAACATTAGTGGGTGTCATATACAGACCCCCAAACTGCACTGGTGAGGTTGGGAATGGCATTAAACAAGAAATTAGTGATGCATGTAATAAGGGAATATCGGTGATCATGGGTGATTTTAATCTTCACATAGATTGGGCAAATCAAATTAGCCACAATGCCGTAGAGGAGGAATTCCTGGAGTGTATACAGGATGGTTTTCTTGACCAATATGTGGAGGAACCAACTAGAGAGCAGGCCATCTTAGACTGGGTACTGAGTAATGAGAAAGGAATTATTGCCAATCTGGCTGTACGAGACCCCTTGGGGATGAGCGGCCATAACATGATAGATGGAGAGTGAAGTAGTTGATTCGGAGACGAGTGTGCTGAATCTTAATAAAGGGAACCATGAGGATATGAGGCATGAGTTGGCCTTGATAGATTGGGGAGAGTTACTTAAAGGGATGACAGTGGATAGACAATGGCAAACATTCAAGGAATGCATGGAGGAACTACGGCAACTGTTCCATTCCTGTCTGGCACAAAAGCAAAGGGGGTAAGAGGGCCAATCCATGGCTTACAAAGGAAATTAGAAATAGTATCCGATCCAGGGAAGAAGCACACAGATTGGCCAAGAAAAATAATAGGTCTGAGGATTGGGAGCAGTTTAGAATTCAGCAAGGACGAAGAGATTGATTAAAAAGGGGAAAATACAGTACGAAAGGAAGCTTGCAGGGAACATAAAGACTGACACTAAGAGTTTCTACAGATATGTGAAGAGAAAGAGATTGGTCAAGAGAAATGTGGGCCCACTGCAGATAGAAACAGGGGAATGCTGATCAATTAAATACATACTTTGGTTCTGTCTTCACAAATGAGGACACAAATCAAATCCCAGAAATGTTGGAGAATGAAAGGTTTAGTAAGAGGGAAGAATTGAGGGAGATCAACATTAGTAGAGAAATAGTGCTGGGAAAAGTGATGGGATTAATAAATCCCCAGGGCCTGAGAATCTGTATCCCAGGGTGCTTAAGGAGGTGGCTCTAGAAATAGTGGATGCATTGGTGGTCATCTTCCGGGATTCTATAGACTCTGGAACTGTCCCTGCAGATTGGAGGGTAGCTCACGTCACTCCGATATTCAAAAAGGATGGTAGAGAGAAAGCAGGGAATTATAGACCAGCAAGCCTAGCATCGGTAGTGGGGAAAATGCTTGAATCCATTATCAAGGACTTTATAGCGGAACATTTAGAAAGCAGTGGCAGAATCAGTCAGAGTCAACACGGATTTATGAACGGAAAATCATGCTTGACAAATCTGTTGGAATTCTTTGAAGAGGTAACCAGCACAGTCGACAATGGGGGAGCCAGTTGATGTGATATATTTGGACTTTCAGAAGGTGTTTGACAAAGTCCCGCATAAGAGATTATTGTGCAAAATTAAAGCGCATGGGATTGGGGGAAATGTATTGAGGTGGATAGAAAACTGGCTGGCAGAGAGGAAACAAAGAGTAGGAATTAATGGGTCCTTTTCAAATTGGCAGGCAGTAACCAGTGGGGTATCACAGGGATTGGTGCTGGGATCCCAGCTATTCACAATATATATTAATGATTTGGATGAGGGAACAAAATGTAACATCTCAAAGTTTGCAGATGATACCAAATTAGGTGAGAGGGTGAATTGTGACGAGGATGCAGGGATCCCACAGCAAGATCTGGACAGGTTGGGCGAGTGGGCAAACCAATGGCAGATGCAGTATAATTTGGATAAGTGTGAGGTTATTCATTTTGGAAGCAAAAACAGGAAGGCAGATTACTACCTGTAAATTGGGAGAGGGGAGTGTGCAGTGGGACCTGGGTGTCCTTCAGCACCATTCGCTGAAGGTAAACATGTATGTGCAGCAGGCGGTAAAGAAGGCTAATGGTGTGTTGGCCTTCATTGCAAGAGGTTTCGAGTCTAGAAGCACAGATGTGTTGCTGCAATTGTACAGTGCCTTGGTGAGGCCACACTTGGAATATTGTGTGCAGTTTTGGTCTTCTTCTCTGAGGAAGGATGTTCTTGTTCTTGAGGGAGTGCAGCAAAGGTTTACCACACTGATTCCAGGGATGGCGGGACTGTCATATGACGAGAGATTGACTAATTTGGGATTGTTCTCGCTGGAGTTCAGAAGAATGAGGGGGTTCTCATAGAGACTTATAAAATTCTAACGGGACTAGACAGGGTAGATGCAGGGAAGATGTTACCACTGATAGGTGTGTCCAGAACCAGGGGTCACAGCCTGAGGATTCAGAGTAAACCATTTCGGACAGAGATAAGGAGACACCTCTTCACACAAAGAGTGGTGAGCCTGTGGAATTCATTACCACAGGAAGTAGTTGATGCTAAAACTTTGAATATATTCAAGTGGCGGCTGGATATAGCACTTGGGGAGAATGGGATCAAAGGCTATCGGGAGAAAGCAGGATCAGGCTATTGAGTTGGATGATCAGCCATGGTCATGATGAATGGCGGAGCAGGCTCGAAGGGCCAAAAGGCCACCTCCTGCTCCTATCTTCTATGTATCTATGACTGCAGAAGTTCCTGAGATAAAAGTCACCATAGGTCCAGATAACCGTAGGCTGCTTTCCCCTTTGAGGGGTAGAGCTGGTGGTGATTTAACCTGAGGATCACCACACCTTAGGTGAGGGGCAAGGTTGAGAAGGCAGGAATAACCTCAGCCGCTTCGGGAATTGAACCCACGCTGTTGGCCTTGGCTGTATCACAAACCAGCTGTCCAGCTGAGTGAGCTAAATAGGCCCCACCTAGCCGTGTTGAAGGGGAGGCACGTAGCATAATGGAATTGTGGGGTTCATCTGTCCTTCGGAAATCCATCAGCAAGCTGTGGAATTTTTATTTTGACAACTGTGCCGAGATACAAGCTTCTCCATTCTTATGCTCCTTGGAACTTGCCTGGGGGAGGAAAAAAATAGCCACCGTGTACAGAGGAGCCATCAGATTTTGTCACAACCACATCACATGGCGGTCGTCCAGGGTGAGAAACCCATAAGAGCAGCCTGTGACAGTCACATATTTCAGCCCTTGAATTTGTTCACAGCCTCTTATCCTGCTTGTACACAGCTGACAAAATCCAGTCTGATAGTGCACTCTAACCAGCTCAAACTGCTCAGCAACTGCCATGCATAAAACAACAGCAGTGTAGCAGTTCTGCACTGCTAGCATGGTCAGCATGACTGTAACTCAGTCATTTCAGAGAGTAGGTTCCACAGTGCGCTAAAAAAAAAACGATGATGATAAGGTCATGCAGGACACAGGGAAGCTCAGAGCCAAATATGCCCTCCATGGTAGACAAAACTGGAGCCAGACAAATCCTCAGTACTCCTGCTCAGGACACTGCTGGCGATTGAACAGCTGGCCCAGCTCACTGCGGGGACTTGGGAAGGGTTTAAAATATATCACTAGGCAAAAGGAGAGTCCCCATTGAATACGGTTTGGGGCACTTTAGCATAATTATGTTTTGTTTTACACCTGTTAGTCTTGAACGCTTCAACGTACCTGCAAAATCCAAAGTGAATGCTCCAATTTCCCTATTAATCATAAATAATTACGTTCATGTGGAGTTTGCATATTCTCCCCCTGCCTGCATGGGTCTCACCGCACAACCCAAACAGATATGCAGGGTAGATGAATTGGCCACGCTAAATTGCCCCTTATTTGGGAAAAAAAAGAATTGGAGACTCTAAATTTGTTTTAAAAAGCATAAATAATGACACTGGACTAGAAGGTAGAATGCATAAAGCATTTCCCAGACTGGAAACAGGAATGGAGCAAGCATCAAAGCAGCACAGTTTACAAAACAGGAGGAAATTCCACACAATGGTACCCCAACACTGTCACCTACACCTGTGATTCCTTAACAAAATCCCAATTTCACTCCTGCGAGAACAGGCGAGGAAAAAAAACTGCAGCGTGGCACTCGTTCTTAAGCAGAAAAGAGATTTTGCCACAGGAAGACGATCAGACTATTTACCTGCTTCCCTGTCACAGACTGCGACCGAACCCACTGGGCTTGAAAAGGGGAAACGAGTCAAAGAGGAACGAGTAGAATGAGCAAACAGAAAAGAAATGGAAAAATAAAACACAAAAAAAGCAAATCCAATCAGTCACTAGATCCTCGCCTTTGTGTTTGGAACCCCCGTTGTTAAGTTCAGTTGGAATGTGATTGTGTCACCCTGCAGCAACACCAGGCCAATGAAGAATGCAGAACATGACAGCAGCAATAGTCCGGCACTACAGGAAAGAAGTGATTGTGACGGAGGAAAACTTAAACCTGATTTATACTGTGACAGCGGGTGATTGATTTAGGGAATGAGAGTTTTGGTCAACAGCCAGGAGAAGAAATGTTGAGAAGCCTTGTGGACTAGACTGAACGACACAGAATGTGACTTTGTTCCAAAGGCACTCATTTCAGACAATCAACTTATACTCATATGGTGTCTTTAATGTATCAGAGCCTATGAACATCCAAATTAGGAGCAGGTATGGGCCATTTGGCCCCTCTAGCCTTCTGTGCCATTTGACAAGGTCATGCTGATCTGATTGTTGCCTCTACGTTCCTATCTACCCCCTTGGAGTGGTGGTGGGGGGGGGGGGAGATTTGCCGACAGAGAATCCACGACGTGGATTTCCCGGCTGCAAGGGTGTGTGGATTCAATGGGAAATTCAAAAGATGCCCCCACCTGCCAACGACGGGCTGCCAAGGAACATGCCAGTGGGAAGGGGACTCCCCTCCTTTGGCTCCCTTGTCAGTCAAGAGTCCAGCTAACACAGCCTAAAGAATATTCATGAACTTACCTCCACTGCCCTCTGGGGAAGTGAATTCCACAGCCTAATGATACTCTGAAAAAAAAGTTCCTCTAATCTCGGTCTTAATTGGGAGGCCCTGGGTGGGATTCTCCAGCCCGCCAGCCATGTGTTCCTCGGTGGCACACCTCGCCAGCAGGGGGATTCTCCGTTCCTGCCACGGGACTTCTCATTGTGGCCACCCCACGCCGCAGGGAAACCCACAGATGTGGATGTCCTGCTGCTAGTTTTCGTCTCTCCCACAGGACTTTATGTGTTTCAATAAAATAATCTCTCATTTTTGTAAATTCCAATGGATTGAGGTCCAACCTTTCCAACTTTCCCCTCATAAGACAACATCTTCATTCAAGAAGTCAGTCGAGTGAATCTTCTCCTCACTGGTTCGAATGCAATTATTGTCCTTTCAAAATTAAAGAGACAAAAACCGTACATAGTGCTCCAGATGTGAGCTCAACAACATGTACAACCGTAGCAAAACTTCCCAACTACTATATTCCATTCTCCTTGTAACAAACAACAGCATTTGATTTGCTTTGCAGATTCCAGAGATCCAGATTGTGCCGCGAAATCTTGTTAAATCTTGCAAGGCGTTCCGAACATTGCTAATCCCTCGCGAGGCCTCTCATGAGATTCAACGGCCTCGTTGCGTCACCGAATCAGGTGCGATGAGGCCATTCGATCGCACCCCCTGTCCATCAAAAATCTAGCTCTGCCTTGAATAGGGCAGCACGGTGGTGCAGTGGTTAGCATTGCTGCCTCACGGCTCTGGGCCACTGTCCGTGTGGAGTTTGCACATTCTCCCCGTGTTTGCGTGGGTTTCGCCCCCACAACCCAAAAGGATGTGCAGGGTAGGTGGATTGGCCATGCTAAATTGCCTCTTAATTGGAAAAAATTAATTGGGTACTCTAAAATTTAAAAAAATAATAATCTAGCCCCCGCGGATTTCTGGGGAAGATAGTTCCACACACCAATGACCCTCAAAGAGAGAAAAAAAATCCCTCTTCATCTCCCATCTAAGAGGGAGACCTCACATTTGTAAACTGTATTTTCTCTAGTTTAAAATGGCCAAGTTTGCTTTCTCACACATTGTACTCCATCTGCCAAATTTATGCCCATTCACTTAACCCAGTGTTTTTCAAACTTTTTTTCCAGGAACCCATTTTTACCAACCGGCCAACCTTCGGGACCCATGTCAGTCGACCTTCGTAACCCACACCGGCCGACCTTCGTGGCCCACGCAAGCCGACATTCGCGACCCACTATTTTCTCTTACTATTAATGTGAGAGATGAGCCTGCTTGGTCCTCACGATCTCACTCCAATCAGATTCACAGGAGGAGAGAATATTGCACATATCGGGTTCAAGATTCAGCCGGTTCCTTAGTGCCGTCTTAATCTTTGTGAGGATGGAAAATCCAACCTCGCACAAGTAGGTCGTTGTGAAGGGCAAAAGCAACAAAATGCTTGCTTTACTCAGCTCTGAATACTCCTTGGAGATGGCTACTCCAGAATGCTGACAGTTTAATTGGCTTGTGCCGTGCTTTTAATGTGCGGTCAAAGCTGAGGTTCAGAAGTTCAGTCAGCTTCATTTTGAGTCAGGTTTGCCAGTCCATTTACAGTTTCCTTACTAATGCTGTTTTATTTGATGTGTCGTAGCAGTGTGGGAAACATGTTTTGGCTTTGTCCTCGCAATTGCCTAACTTTCAATTACTTTTGGAAAGCTATGAATGCTTCACAGTGCCAAAAGCAATCATCACACTTCCCTTGCAATTTGAGGTTCAGGTCATTTAGAATTGAAAAGATGTCTGCAAATGTAAGACATAGATAGCATCCAAGTTTCATCAGCAAATGAATCAACCAGAGAGGACAATTTCTAGAGGAGAAAAGCGTGGATTTTGTACCTCAGTTCGTAAACTCTGAGTATCCCCCATATTGACTGATCATTACAGCGGATGAAGTCCACCGTCACTGGGGTTGACTGGTCACGGTTTTGATTCAATGCATCAATGCAGTCTAACTGGTCAGCAAAAAACTGATAGCCACCCTTCAGTACACAGAGGGCGACGATGTGCTGATTTCCCATGGCTTTCATTTTATCCCTTGCCAAACGTTCAGTCCTGTCCATGATTAAATCATGATGAATATATACTCTCTCCACATCATTTGCATAATGTTTAGGGATGCAAAACAGATGGAGGTCATAGCCTTGTTCACCATCGGTGATCACCATGCTGTCAGCCGCCGCCATGCCTCGATCGCACTTTGACCCCGGGTTCAGGTCCCAAAACTTCGGGCCACATGCGCACTGATGAGCGGGCATGCATGCACAGTGCGCCCACACTTTTTTAGCTGTTCACGGTCGCCATTATTAAAGCCACTCGCAGCCGGAATTGTTAAAAGCCGGCTGTTGCGGCTGTTCCACGTGAATTCCCACTTTGAAAATGCCTGACTTAACCTATCGATATCCCTTTGTAGACCCCTTAGGGCCTCTTCACCGTTTACTCCCCAACCTACCCTTGTCACCCAGAGGGTGGTGGGTTTCTTGAATTCATTGCTCGAGTTGAACCAAACACACGCAACTCATTATAAAAAGGTACCTGGAAATACACCCAAAATGCATCAACCTGCAAGGCTACGGGTGAGGTGTTGCAAAGTGGGATTCAAATGAGCAGCTAGTTTCAATTTTTCTTTTGGCCTCCTTCTTTGCTGTACCTTTTCTATAGTTCTATGGATTTGAAAATAACGATTAGAATTTTAAAATTAAGGCAGTGATCGTGTGGGTGCCAATGTAGGTCAGTGAGTACAGGAGTGATAGATGAACAAGGCTTGATAAGGATGCAAGCAGAATGGTTTCGGATGATCTCAAGTTTACAGAGAGTAGAATGCGGGAGAAAGGTACAAATAAGGGTTTCCTGCAGCAGATCAGCTGAGACAGGGAAATATTCAGGCAAAGTTACAGAGATGGAAATAGGTGGTCTTAGTGATGGTGCAAATATATGGTCAGAAGATCAGCTTGGGTTCAGATATGATGCCAAGATTGGAAAGGATCCGTTTTAAGCTCAGAGAGTTGCCAGGAAAAGGGATGGTGTCAGCAGCTGGCGAACAGTTTGGAGCGTGGACTGAAAGCAATGACCAAAGGTTTCCTGCCGTTCCCGCCAATAGGATCATCCATTCCCGCCGACAGTGTTCCCCTGCCCAGGGTTCCCCAGCAACGGAGGCGGCAAACAACTGAAAACCTGTTGACAGCGCCCAATGGATCACCTTCATGTCAAATATTAATTCCTGTACCTATTAAATTCGGTAAATGCTGCCCACAAGTTTAGACAGACATTAAGTACTTGAACCCAGTACTTTCAACTCAGAGATGGCATGGGGGCAAGAGTAATCACCACTGAGCATGTTAGAAGGGAGTTTAATACTATTCCAGTTTAATGGAGCATATCAGGATCCATTATTTTTCACCTTTCCCCTTTGAGTCTCACCATGAAAACCCATCAGCACAGGATTGAAATGGAACAACACATTCTAATGTTCCTTAATAGCATAACTTAATTCCGAAAGCTATTATTTGAGACATACACAAGGTGAGCACTTGAGGGTAGGTGGTTCCACCTGTATTAGTCCTTGAAGAATTACAAATGGAATCAAAACCTCTGCAATATCATACACACATGTTTAATTTCCATCCATTTGTGGAAAAAGGAAAAAACTGTCGGGAAGAATATATTTGGCTACTCTATTTTACAGTCGCAGATGGTATAAACTTCAGATAGCAAAAAATAGCTTGGGCCTCTAGTGGAATAAGGAGATTTTTTTTCACAATAAGAGAGACAGAATCAATGGCACCACTATAGTTCTTAAAAATGCTCATTTTTGCACATGATATAATATTACAGTCAGCTTTCAGTAACACAGTCTTCATTGAAGTAAAGAAATCCAATACATTAATCTACTTCCCATTCGCTGCCAGCTTGTCTTGTGCTCAGTCACGCTGCCAATTTTCAACCATGCTGCAGTACCTTTTAGAAATCTCTATCATTTTAAGTAGATTAAACATCCAAGCCCATGGCATCAGCTTTGAAGCCTCATGCCGCTGATCTCGGCTGATGTTTCACGTAAAAACAGTTGAACGATGCACCCAGAAGCAAATTGTTTCTCACTCATTAAGTGAGGGAAACTGGCATTTCCCTCAAATTTCCAGAACTGCAGTGGAAGCGACTGAAAAAATGATTGAATCTGCAAATCTAGAACTTCTTACTTTTCAGTAATGCCAATGCCGCATCAGTAGCAGAGACCATCCACCTATTTCCTCTGCCAAGGAATTCCAAAGGAATGACTTAATACAATAGCTAAATTTGCTGTTTTCAACATGGCCTTCCTGGTACGGCAGGCAGCCTGTCAGAGGTCACATTCCAGCACAACGGGCACACACACGTCTCACTTCGAGCTCTGCCCAAATTGCAAGGTGATTTCCCGGCCCGTAGCAAGTTCCCTCTGAAACGTAGCAAGGATGATATTAGTAAGAGCATTTGATTTTGACTTCCACCTGGCAATTTCCATGGTAACAGCCGAGTTGAACACGTGTCAGGGAATTTCTTCGAGGATATTCAGGCTCCTTCCCATTTGGAACAGTTGTTCTTTCCCAGTTATCAACAGTGATCAGAAGATAAACAGCTGAAAAAGAGGCTGTCTGTAGGTGTCAACATGTTCATCAGAAGAAGTCTCCTAAAAGGCTACAAAGTAAACTTAACAAAACATCTCTGTCCCAACTGTTTATTTTAAGATTACTGTTAATAATACTGCCACGTTCGGTACATTTGTGCCAATCAGCACTCTCGACCAGTTCATATATTGCTAAAATTGTTAAAATATGGATGTCCGGCACTCACACCTTAACTTTCACAGATTCCTTGTCGAGAATATAATTTTGATGCAACTACACAGGGAGATTACACTCAACATGCAGCACTCTCGCACTCTTCGTTTCAAAAAATAACTTTCAAAGCTCTTGAAAAAAAAAAATTTGAGTACCCAATTATATTTTTCCAATTAAGGGGCAATTTAGTGCGGCCAATCCACCAAACCTGCACATCTTTGGGTTGTGGGGGTGAAACCAAACATACACGGGGAGAATGTGCAAACACCACACGGACAGTGACCCAGGGCGGGATCGAAGCCGGGTCCTCAGCGCCGTAGGTAGCAGTGCTACCCACTGCGCCGTGTCGCCAAAGATCTTTAACAATAATAATCTTTCATTGCCACAAGTAGGCTTACATTAACACTGCAATGAAGTTACTGTGAAAAGCCCCCAGTCGCCATATTCCGGCGCCAGTTCGGGTACACAGAGGGAGAATTCAGAATGTCCAATTCACCTAACAGTACTTCTTTCGGGAGTTGTGGGAGGAAACCGGAGCACCCGGAGGAAACCAACGCAGACACAGGGCGAACATGCAGACTCTGCACAGACAGTGATCCAAGCTGGGAATTGAACCTGGGAACCTGCCGCTGTGAAGCCATGGTGCTAATGTGTGCGACCACGGTGCTAACCACTGTGCTACCCTTTATAATAAAAGCAGTTGTTCAGCATAATTGTACTTTATGCCCAGGGCGCAGCTTTGAATCAGAGTTTGATTACGCAGTTGCTCCTGCGGTGGGATATTTCTGTCCCGCGATGGGTTCGCTAGCGGCAAGGCAGGCGAGCCATGCAAAACGCCGCAGACTCCAGTCCCACCGGCGTCCAATGGTGAGCCGCCTCTGCCATGGGAAAGCATGCTTTACATTAGGTGCTTGCTAATGAGACGATTATAAAATTTTGATGTCACTTGCCGCTGTCAGCATCACTGTGAATCAATGGTTATGTCTTTTCAGGAGATTGCAGGTCTGAGGAGTTGTTTTTGGGCCAGAACCTCACCGTGTAGATGAACCATTCAGCACGTGGCCAGTGGTGACTTGCTGCGTGATGCAAAATGTGGGCAGGGCTCTAATCCTGAGCTTGGATGTTTCTCACTGAAAATCACCTCTTTTACATAAAAAAGCTTTGAATTCAAACAAGCAAATACTCTTCATTGAAATTGTGGACCAAGATTGCCAAAGTAAAGAAAGATCTGCCACCATTTTTTGCCTGGAGACTTGTGTCTCTTCATTAGCAACAGGTACATAGATACATAGAACATACAGTGCAGAAGGAGGCCTTTCGGCGCATCGAGTCTGCACCGACCCACTTAAGCCCTCACTTCCACCCTATCCCCATAACCCAATAACCCCTCCTAACCTTTTTAAAAATAAATTTAGAGTACCCAATTAATTTTTGCCAATTAAGGGGCAATTTAGTGTGGCCAATCCACTTACCATGCACATCTTCTGGGTTGTGGGGGCGAAACCCACGCAAACACGGGGAGAAGGTGCAAGCTCCACACGGACAGTGATCCAGAGCCGGGATCGAACCTGGGACGTCGGCGCCATGAGGCAGCAGCACTAACCACTGCGCCACCGTGCTGCCCTCCCTCCTAACCTTTTTGGACACTGAGGGCAATTTAGCATGGCCAATACACCTACCCTGCACGTCTTTGGACTGTGGGAGAAAACCGGAGCACCTGGAGGAAACCCACGCAGACACGGGGAGAACGTGCAGACTCCACACAGACAGTGATCCAGCAGGGAATCGATCCTGGGACCCTGGCAGTGCTAGCCACATGTGCTACCGTGCTGCCCAGGTTCCAGGTTTCTTGATGGTGTGGGGGCTAATCTCAACTGATGTAGCTTCAGAATAAAAAAGACCACCGTGAAGGAGAAGTAGTCGAATAGGAGTTTAGAATGAGTAGTGACTGATCGGAGCGAGACACAGGCTTTAAATCAAAAGTTTCACTGGCATGTTTGCAAATGGCTGCTGTTATCTGCTGCAAATTAACAAGGAGTCATTTGTTTTATCCCGAACCTCCAAAGGCTCAGAAAACACTCAGAGGTTTGTTCCATCTGCTGATGTCAAAGGTAATGCCAACTGACTCCTGATCACTGAATGGGAGTCTTCTGTTGCTGCTAGACAAATAGGAGAGCAGCAGCACAATTTTGAGAGGTGCCGGTTCTCCAGGAGGGTTATTTTGGCCCCTGGAAATCCGTGAAATCAGTGACGCAAGTGCAGAAAAAATAAATTCTAGACATTGGAATTAAAGTTCTTGCTGGGCCCATCACAGTGTTTGTAATTTTAGAACGAAAAATCTGCACCTACTTTTTCCGAACATCAACAATCACTGGTGAGGTACCCTCAATAATGATGCTTAGAGATTAAACTGTAAAGAAGGCTTTATTAGGCTAAAAACTATGCTACAGATTTGGACGAGAGCTGACTGCTATACAGACCATGAGGCAGGCCTTTATGTATGGCTCCCAGATGGGCGGAGCCAGAGGCGGAGTCCCCAGGGTTCCAAGCCTGGTCTTAAAGGGGACATCACCTTACATAATGATAAGGCAGTAACAGTTCATCACAACTGGGTACAGACATTAAATGCGCATCCACAGGACTTCCCAAAAGCAAGCAGGGAAATGGGAAAGTGGCAGTGAAACTTGCTGCTGTCCTGTCATCCTGCGCTCAAAGCAGGAAATGGTTTCAAAACCGTGCAAATCTTCAAACCTGATTAAAAGGGAAAAAAATCCTGTTTGACATGACAACTCTGGCCTGACACGGTGTTGCAATTATTGCTGCCGTTGCAAAACCTCACCAGATACGGTGTAGGCTGGAGAGGGGATGATGACATTGCAAACGCCATTCTGTACCCCACGGCAAAGTATTGAGTCTCATAGTAAATGCACGTTCATGCCATCGATACCTTTTATTGAAGGAGTGCAGGCAGCTAATAAATACACACTTCCCTGAATCGCAGACCCCTTCATTAAACAAGGACAAACACATAAAATATACTGCCATCTCTGTTTACAACTTACTCCAGTCCATTATAGTGTTCACCCCCAGATAATATGGATTTCCACTCATTTACGTCATCACACTGTCTTCTATGGCTTGCCGGCACATTAGAAAGAATAATTCAATGCTCTCCCCGCGGCTTGTCCTTCCTTTGACATCGCTGACTGTGTAACAATCTTCATTCTCCTCCAACAACATTCATTTTTCTATTCTCTGATAACTGGCAGGAGGACCCAAAGTGGATTGTGGTGGGAGGAGTGACTGGCCAGTGATTCAAAGTGCCTTCATTGTTACTGAGATATAAAGAAAGGACTTGCCCTTATTTAGTGCTTTCAGTGCTAATGAGCTCTTTACGGCCAATAAATTACTTGTGAAGTGTAGTCAGTGCTCTTTTGTAAACAAGGTGGTATTTATTGGCACCTGGTCTTGTGAAGTAAGAGTTTTACTTTTCTCGGGGAGTAACCAACAAACACTGTTAAGAATGTAACGACTTATATTGCACTTCCCATGTAAAGAGATAAAACCATATAACCATAGAATTTCTGCAGTGCCGAATGAGGCCATTTGGCCCATCGAGCCTGCAGCTACCCTCTGAAAGCGCATCCTTACAGGCCCAGACCCCTGCACTACCCCACAACAGCACAGTAGTTAGCACAGTTGCTTCACAGCGCCAGGGTCCCAGTTTCAATTCCCGCTTGGGTCACTGTCTGTGTGGAGTCTGCACGTTCTGCCCGTGTCTGCGTGGTTCCTCCGGGTGCTCCGGTTTCCTCCCACAAGTCCCGAAAGACATGCTTGTTAGGTGAATTGGACATTCTGAATTCTCCCTCGGTGTACCCGAACAGGCGAGTGTGGCGACTAGGGGCTTTTCACAGTAACTTCATTGCAGCGTTAATGTAAGCCTACTTGTCCGTGTGGAGTTTGCACATTCTCCCCGTGTCTGCGTGGGTTTCACCCCTACAACCCAAAGATGTGCAGGGTAGGTGGATTGGCCACGCTAAATTGCCCCTTAATTGGAAAAAAATAATAATTGGGTACTCTAAATTTAAATTTTTAAAAAAAACATGTAAGCCTACTTGTGACACTAATAAAGATGTACCCCACGTAACCTGCACATCTTTAGACACTAAGCGGTAATTTAGCCTGCTCATCTTTGGACTGCTTCGCAAGCCAATGCATACTGAACAGGAAGGAGCAAAAAAGAAACGGAAGGAGAAATGAAGGAAGGAAGCAAGGCTGAATCAGATTTAACTGGCAGATTGCAGGTAACAGCCAGAGGTGCTGGAAAGGAATCTTAAGCGGATGATGAGATAATAGCAGAAAGAAGAATTGTTGCTGGCAGAGCGAGAGGTGAACATGGGGCAGGATGGCATCAGAGGAATAGAGGATGCACACAAAGACAAATTGCTAGGACCCAAAGTACAACATCTTGCCCATGCACAAGACTGTGGCTGGATCACATCAGAAATACTACAGTTCCTGTTGCTCCCTCGCATGGTTGGTGGGTGATGCATTAACTTTGGGAAATATTCAAAAAGAAGAACCATCAAGATAAAAGTTATCTGGTCATTCCTTTTTTAAAATAAATTTAGAGTACTCAATTAATTTTTTCCAATTAAGGGACAATTTAGCGTGGCCAATCCACCTACCCTGCACATCTTTGGGTTGTGGGGGTGAAACCCACGCAAACACGGGGAGAATGTACAAACTCCACATGGACAGTGACCCAGAGCCGGGATCGAACCTGGGACCTCAGCACCGTGAGGCCGCAGTGCTAATCCAATCTGCCACCGTGCTGCCCTATCTGGTCATTCTGAAGGCCTTAATATGTTTGATCCATTCCTTTTGGAAATGCTTAGACTTTGGGGTGAGTATTGAGGAGTATACAAACAGTCAAAATTTATGCTCCTTTGGGAAGCTCTTTTTTTAAAAATAAATTTAGAGTACCCAATTATTTTTTTCCAATTAAGGGGCAATTTAGCATAGCCAATCCACCTATCCTGCACATCGTTGGGTAGTTGGGGTGAGGCTCACGCAGACACGGGAGAATGTGCAAACTCCACATGGACAGTGACTCAGGATCGAACCCGAGTCTTTGGCGGCGTGAGGCAGCAGTGCTAACCACTGCGTCATCGTGCCGCCTATATTTTGGGAAGCTCTAACAATGTTTATCCAGAGCTTGTGCACTTCAGTTTTGGGAGCATAGAATCATAGAAGTTTACAGCATGGAAACAGGCCCTTCGGCCCAACCAGTCCATGCCGCCCAGTTTTTACCATTAATCTAGTCCCAGTTGCCCGCACTTGGCCCATAACCCTCTATACCCATCTTACCCATGTAACTATCTAAATGCTTTTTAAAAGACACAATTGTACCCGCCTCTACTACTACCTCTGGCAGCCCATTCCAGACACTCACTACCCTCTGAGTGAAGAAATAGCCCCTCTGGGCCCTTCTGAATCTCTCCCCTCTCACCTTAAACCTATGCCCTCTAGTTCCCCTACCTTTGGGAAAAGATGTTGACTATCTACCTTATCTATGCCCCTCATTATTTTATAGACCTCTATAAGATCACCCCTAAGCCTCCTACGCTCCAGGGAAAAAAGTCCCAGCCTATCCAGCCTCTCCTTATAACTCAAACCATCAAGTCCCGGCAACATCCTAGTAAATCTTTTCTGCACTCTTTCTAGTTTAATAATATCCTTTCTATAATAGGGTGACCAGAACTGCACACATTATTCCAAGTGTGGCCGTACCAATGTCTTGTACAACTTCAACAAGACGTCCCAACTCCTGTATTCAATCTAACTGTATTAAAATGTTACTTGGTCCTTCTTTTACCCAGAGGATCGCATATCTATGGAACAGGGTACTGCCTCAATACAGACACTCTGCGTGCTTTCAAGAGAATATTGGAGAAGTTCCTTCTTGGGAAGGAAGGTCATGTCTTTGAAGTAAGTAAAGTCACCATAGTCCCAGATGACCCTAGGCTGCTTTCCCCTTTGAGGGAGAGCTGACTGGTGGTGATTTAACCAGAGGACTAGCACACCCCAGGCTAGGGACAAGGTTGAGAAGGCGAAGCCTTCATGAATAACCTCAGCCATTACAGGAATTGAACCCATGCTCTTAGCCTCACTCTGCATCACAAGCCAGCTGTCCAGTCAACTGAGCTCAACCAAACTTCAGTCTTATAACAGGTGCCACTTTTGCGATGCTCCGCCCCCTCCAAAGCGGCGTATCGACGGCCTCCCCCGATGCTCCACCTCCGACCTGCCGAGTTCCCGACGTGGGTCTCTCATGGTCTCACCCGTTGGGAACTCGGCATGGCGGCTGCGGACTCAGTCCAGCGCCACCACAGCCGAGGGAAGGCCGATTGGCGGGCAGGGGGGACTTTCGCCAGGGGCTGGGGGCACTGTTGGGGGTTGGTCCAGGGATCACGATGCGGTCAAAGGGGGGGCACTATTTTGCAGGTCGGGTCAGCGAGCAACCAGCGCCATGTTGCATGGCCCGGCCACAGACCCAGCAATTCTCTGGACCGTATCAGCAGCTAGAGCCAGGTGCTCTACGCTGCCCTGCTGCTAGCCCCCAACCAAATGGATCGCTGGCCGTTTTATGCCAAATTTTTGGTTGTAAAACGCCACCGTGCCCATGCCGGCATGGGGACATAGCCTCAGAATCAGAGAATCCAGCCCAGGGAATGTTTCAAAGAGGCCTTCATTCTTCATCAGCAGCTTCATCCATAGACATGACAAGGGTTTTGCAGTAATTCAATGTACAATAAATAACCCTAATTCTGCCATTGTATTACATATCAGCCACTGCTTCTGCATCAGTGTAAATCATATTAGCGCACAATCACCAATATACTATTATGATAGTTCTAGTACCAAATAAGAAATTTGCATTATTATATGCAGATGTAATTTAATATGCAATGAAAATAATGGTGAGAAAGCAAATAGCTCCTTCAGCATGGATTGTCTGATTTGTATTCTTTTCAACATAGATATGAATTGCTGCCTTGTCTCTTTATGTGATTGATCAAATTGGAATTCCATGCATTCTCGGAATGTGTTACAGACACCAAATATCAAAAGGATATCCTCACTATTCCCCTTCGACCACGAACAGCCAGCTACACCTTATTTCAAAAGAGAAAATTGCACCAACTGAACTGCTATATTAAACACCACATTCAGAAAGAAAATAGTAATTTTACACCCTGTCCAACCTTCCTTTGCAATGGGGTTGTTGAGAAGGAAAACCTGATGAGATTTATCGCAAACTATTTACTGCCACCCATTTTGCAATCCCAGCACAGAGACATGTCAGAAGGCGCACACAGAATTACATTCAAACAAGGGGTCAGTGGCTTCAGGAGAGAGAACAGGAGGAAATAAATTCTTCTCTGAGGCAATCTATTTAATATGCGATCACTTCTTTAATTAATTACATTTCAGCGATGGCTCAGCATACAACTGAATAACATTGAATCATTGTTCATTGTCACTGGAGCCTTAGTGGCGCCACTAGCATAGTCTTGCTGGCTTTCCTCAAGCTTCTCTCAGTCCATGATTCAGTGGTATCTACTCTTCCTCCTCTTGTGCTTTTATCCTCAATTTCTCATTCAAACAGTTGCCAGGCCTTTGTTTCCAATGTCTGTACTTAGCTATTTGTCTCTCTCTAACTGTACTCCGTAAACCTTAGCTACATTGAATACATAGCAACAAATACTGAGCAGATATTCCAAACATGGGATAAAATTGTAACAGTTATTTTCAATGCAATTTTACTGAAATCATCATGACTGGGGCTACCGCTTGAATCACTTCCCACTGTTTCATGTGAGCTGGCTTTCCTGTGCTCCAGTAGGATTTTCCCCTTGTCCACTGTTTAGGATTCTCAGGGTTGAAGTTAAGAACTGGACCAAATACAGTCCCGGAACCTAATGAATTTTAAGTCACCAACCTAGTTTGCATTTCCAGCTACGTGACTCATTAGCACATCAACCACAAACAGATATAGTGCGTTAGCACTTCGGCACCATGGATGCAAATGCTCGTTCACCCCCTTCCTCAGAGCTGTTACTTGTCAGACTGTAAGACTAAAACATAAAACTAAAATGTTTTCAACATTTGCAGTCCAATGAGTCATGGAATTGCAAGTCGAAGCTAGCTGTATGACAAGATTTACTGAAAGACACTGTCAGTTGCAACAGCTGAAGAGATGTTAACCCTGAATTATATACACAAGCTAATAACTAACCTAGCCTTTACCAAATGTATACCTACATTGTCACGCGTGAAGGTTGTTAAGACACTTTCTAACACCCAGATACCATTCCCAAACATCAGCTCTTCCTCATTCATGGTTACAAATACTGTTGAGCTGCTGAGAAATATTAATTATTGAAAAGGAATTTCACTGCAAATGCATATATACCAATGTTAGTCGTTTGTGGAGAATGATCTAAGAGTAGCACTAATCTTATAACTTTCTTTAAAAACCTTGATCTGCAGGGCAGCACAATGGCACAGTGGTTAGTATTGCTGCCTCACATGGCGGGGTTCATTAAACTGGAGCAGATAAAGTTTGCCCTGAGAGGATCGGCTCAAGGGTTCACCAGGCGGTGGCAGCCATTTCTCGACTACCTAGGGGAACGTTAGAGGGAAGACAGATGACCAGCAGCAGCAACCCAGGGGGAGGGGGAGGGGGGGGGGGGGTTAGTTTAGGTCAAAGATAAAGGGGTTTTGTTACTTGTGTATTGTTTAAAATTTCTGTATTGTTATTGTTGCGTTTGCTTTGTAAGAGGGGAAAAATAGTTGTTTGGGAAAAAATTTTCAATAAAACATTTCTAAAAAAAAAGTATTGCTGCCTCACGACGTTGAGGTCCCAGCTTCGATCCCGGCTCTGGGTCACTGTCCGTGGGGAGTTTGCACATTCTCCCCGTGTTTGCGTGGGTTTCATCCCCACAACCCAAAGATGTGCAGGGTAGGTGGATTGGCCACACTAAATTGCTCCTTAATTGGAAAAAACGAATTGTGTACACAATATTTTTTTAAAAACTTGATCCACAAAGCATGTGATCTTTACATAAAAGAATTAAGTCTGGAAACACTCATCACATAGTTAAGTGCCAACTTTAGTCACAGCAACAGAAGGTTAAGATAGGTTTATGAACAGGTAGATACATGAAACAGAATTAAAGACACCCCCCAGTCAAAGACCAAAAACACTGACAGATGGGTGGACTAAAGGTAAACAGAAAGATAGGTAGACAGGCATAGAATCCCTACAATGAAGAAGGAGGCCATTCGGCCCATCGAGCCTACACCGACCCTTCTGAATGAGCTACCATTTACACTGCCCTGTCCATCCCGTCCTATCCCCGTAACCCCATAGCCAAACCTGCACATCAAGGGGCAATTTAGCATGGCCAATCCACCTAACCCACACGTCTTTGGACTGTTGGAGGAAACCGGAGCACCCGGAGGAAACGCACGCAGACACCGAGAGAACATACCAACTTCACAGAGACGGTGACCCAAGGCGGGAATTAAACCCGGGTCCCTGGTGTTGTGAGGCAGCAGTGCTAACCAATGTGCCACCCTCAAGATTTACCCACAGATATAGCGATATGGACAAGGAGACAGTGGGTAGCTAGATCTAAAGATAGAGGAATAGAGATGGGAAAAATTAATATATAGTGCCTTGCACAACTTCAGTATGATCCAGGTCACTTTACATTCAAGGATGGCATTTTATGAACTGTAATAACTTTGAACAGTTCCGTAGCTATTTCAAATCCAATCGAACTAACAGAACAGACATTCAATACCTCAGTTTAATGGTTCAATAAACAGCAACTCTCGCAATGCAACATATATTTTAATGGAATGTCAGCCCGAGTTAGACATTCAAGCCTGGAAGTGGGGTGCAAACCCACTATCTTCTGATTTATGAACAGCGTTCTGACAAACAAATCGCATGAACCTTCTGGTTGAATTCCATCCTCATCCCCTCCTCCCCCCTCAAACAAATCTCATTGCCAAACTCTTTTCATGTTGACAGTGCCCTTTTAAATCAAATCTAATCATATATTGTTACTTGAAAATTTCCACCCTGTAAAGCAGATAATTTTTTTCCAATCTGTTTTCACGAAATTATTAGTAATTACTTTTCTAGCATAAAGCACAGTGTGGTGGCACTCAGCTTTAAATTACAAAAAGGAAACAATTAAATACGTGCTCTCAGAGTCTGACAAGGAGGGAATGTCATGCAAGATTCTTACAGAGCCTGGGTACAAGAGGAAGTTTTTACTGCAGTGTTTATTTGACTGCAATACGTTTTCAGACCCAGGGATAGAATTTCCCAGTAAAATTCGCAAATTCATTTCAAGCTTCTAATTACAGCTTTAACACCATTATTCAGACACTGAGGGTTTATATGAATCAGTGGGAGAAGCATAAAGTTGTTTTCTGAGTTGAACTTCTTTCAATTCACGAAAGCTGGATTAACATGGAGAATGGAATACTGTATCCACAGAATCAGAGGGGGGACCGTGACCCAGTCACTCATAGCTCAACAGTGCAATGCACCAATTGGCCTCCCATGGAGTCAGAATTGTCGGGAAGGAGGAAGGAAATATTGAGACTAACTCCTCGCTAAGATATCTGACAAAATAATCTCAGTACTAAGCAGGCCATCTGGGCTTTTATTCAAAACCTTTGAAAGAACTTCACAAACGACAACTCCAGTCTTATCCAAAACCCCTGTGGAATTTGTGCCATTAAACACTATTTAAACAACCACATTTTATGTCAAAATATTTACAAAGCACATAGTGAAGTGCTATATTCAACATGTCCAATGACTGCAATAGTTCTTAGTATATCTCAGCAGTCATCATGCACTATATCTCAGCAGTCATCATGCACAATTCTGTCGATGTAGACCGCTTTCAATAACAAATGCATGGTCCAAAACAACTCACATTAGAGAGATACGAGACCATAGGTCTAGCACCTTTGTGAATCTGCCAGTACTTATTGGTACTGTTATAACAAGTCCTGGGTGGAACAGTGGTTAGCACTGCTGCATCACGCCGTGAGTAGAGTTTGCACATTCTCCCTGTGTCTGTGTGAATCTCACCCCCAAAACCCAAAAAGATGTGCAGGGTAGGTGAATTGGCCACGCTAAATTGCCACCTAATTGGAAAAACAGAATTGGGTACTCTAAATGTATTAAAGAAATGCGATATAAAGTCCTAAGTAACAAACTGACAATTCACAAGAATAATACTTTGAGGGCTACAGCATATTCACACCACAATAAGAGGGGTTGAATTATTAATTTTATTGCTCAAAAGCTAAAAAGGTGATTTTTGATTTTAATCTGAACCATATGGTCCATCAGCATGTTCCTTCCATGGATTTTGGGGATTGTGGGGAATGGGGGGTGCGGGGCAGGTAATCCATACTGTTCCCAATATGCACACTAATGGCAATGGATTTCATTGCTCATGCCGAGTTTGCTACATCCTAGATACTTAGCACATATGGTCATGTTTCTGGTTCTTATGTTGAGCATGAGTGGGAAGTATCAGGAGAGAGCCCAAAGCATAGCAAGTGCCAAGCACCATTCCCTGACAGACGGTGAGCAGACAGCATCTGCCAACGCTGCTTTGTAACAGGTTGCTAGGATTTGTGGAACAGCGCTGAACACTGACTCACGGTTATGAACCCATATCCTACCACAGCATGTTGCACAACCTGACAACATGCTGGCATTGAAATGAATGAATTGAAATGTTAGGCAGCTCCTTAAAAGTACAGCTCGTGCTAAATGGTGTTCAAATTCTCAAACTGCTGTGCAGAGATTTGAACTTGGGATTATTAACTTGATGCTACTGAAATATCACCACTAGAAAGCCATGCCCATCCATATGTGAGATTCTGACTAAGACTGTGTGTGAGTGCGAGGATCAGTGTGAATCAATGGAACAATGAGCGTGTGGGTGAATGAAGACGAGAGTGTGTACGTCAGTGAATGAGCTCGGGAGAATGAGTGCGAGTTAGCAAATGGGAGATAATCAGTGTGGCAATGCAAGGGACAAGCAGCTGCCTTCTCACCCACCCCACTCACTCGCCTGCAGACATGGCTGAGGTAGGAAAAGGAGGAGGCACAATTCTGTTCTTGTGTACTACGAGTACCACTCGATTACTTGGATGCTTCACAAGACTGCACTACATCTCAAGCACACAGGCTATTTTGAGTCATCATACAGCTCATATTCTGGCATAGCATCAGTTATTGAGACATGTATCATTATTCAATGTCATTTACTCTTGTGTTTGCAATCAGTTATTGTTTTGTTAACTATTTCTGTATTACCTATTGCAAACATGCATTTTCATGATTGCACGTGTGCAGATCTGACACCAGATTAAATCAGTAATATTTACTGTCATTATGTATAATGTAGGGATTTCAACAACTTTTGCAGAGAGATAACTGAAAGGAGGACTCCACTCCCACCCTGGACAATGAACTGGATCTTCTATGGACAGCATGCTCTCATCCTGCTCAAGTGTGCTTCCTCATATGATTCTCAAAGCATCAACATGAATAATTTATTTCCAATCTAGACCATTTGATGAACTAACATGGAAGCAGGACAATGGCATTTGATGAACTAACATGGAAGCAGGACAATGGCACTAAGTGGACAATGCAATTGAACAAGAAACTTATATCAAGTAGAAAATTAAATGACAAAACATTTTTTTTTAGATTGAATACTAAAACCAGCAACCTGTGTTTCGAGCTAATGACCCATCCCTTTGACCCCTGATTGTAACTCTGTGGTCCAAGCAAAGCATAAGTAAAACAGACAAGGTACTTGTGTCTGAAACTAACCGCTATAAAACTTGTAACTGACTGTGAGTCACTCAACTCACACTCTCACTCATTGTCTCATGCTATCTTTCACACTTATATCCAATCACTCATTTGTTGGTATGGTAGTGCGATGTTCACATTACTGGTTCAGCGATCTAGCAGCCTGGATTGTGGCATGTGGAGCACTACTTACCACAGTGATATTCTTCACTTTAGACCAAGCTCCCAAAGTGTGATGGTGAAGCAAGTGGAGACCACTGCGTCTTCACACTCAAAAACAATCCGCATTAGATCTTGTGAAAATGGCTCCTTGGAAACACCCTCTACTGCTGTGCTATTTATCGCAGGCAAACATTCATGTGAATGTTTATTTCAGCAGAGCTCAAAATAAACCAAACCATCGCAAATTGTCAAGATTTAGCTTCAGCTCATCCTTACTGTAATTAAGATCGTCAGTACATCATTGAAGTATTTAAATTAAAAATAATCAAATGTCTGTCTGGAATAGGACTAACATAAATAAAATATTCCAGATGGAAAACTGGATGTCTGACTTGCTCCGATAATTGAAAGTGGCGAGGCTGAAACGTCCTGCAATGTGTGCGTGTCAGGCAGGGCCATATTGCCGATGTGGATCACAGGTTAAAGTCTGTCACTTAGCTATATGGATTTGTCCGTAAAATGGTACAAACAATTTTTATATTGGGAACAACTCAGACATGTTGAGGCACAGCATAGAACCAGACATTCCTCGTATCAAGAATACACAGCAGCACATTCAGATCAGAAACCACTGGGTCTACAAGTCAGTGCCTGGACATGAACCAAACCTGATAATGATACTGTTGACCATTTAAACTCACTAAACTTGCATTTCTGTAATACATATCATAATTTCAAAATATCCCAATGTGCTTTACGGCAAATGTGGTCTCCGAACCTGCTGGGGTGGGAGCATAAGTTTCTGGCCATGGCCGTACCAATGTCCTGTACAATGGTAGCAAAATTTCTCTACTTTTAGATTCCATTCCCCTTGCCATAAATAACAGCTTTCCATTTGCCTTGCTGTACCTACATTTTAACCTTTCGCCATTCATTTGCAAGGACACCCATGGTGTACCAAGGATCTTCAATCTTTCTCCACTTAAATAATATGCTGCTTTTCTATTCTTCCTACCAAAGGGGACAAATTCACATTTTCCAATTTTATACTGCCAAATGTTTGCTTAATCACTTAACCTATCTATGCCCCTTAGGTCTTCTTCATAGATTTCTTTTCTCCCTACTTTTGTGCCATCAGAAAGTGTAGCTGCCATACATTCAGTCCCTTATCCATGTCGATGTAGATTGCAAATAGCGGAAACCGGACATTGATCTCTGCGGCACTCCACTCGATACACCCTAGCAACCCAAAATGATCCATCTATGCCTACTCTGTTTCCTGTTAGCGAATCAATCTTCTGTCGAAGCTAATACGTTACCCCTTACACCACGAGACCTTGGGCGGAATTCTCCGACCTCCCAGCGGGTCGGAGAATTGCCGGGGGGCGGCGTGAATCCCGCCCCTGCCGGCTTCTCCGGCGCCGGGGATTTGGCGGAGGTGGGAATCGCGGCGTGCCGGACGGCGGCCGCTGGCAGCGGCCCCCCTGGCGATTCTCCGGCCCGCGATGGGCCGAGTGGCCGCCAGTTTCGGCCGGCGTATGTTACGACTGGTACTTATCGGCGGGACCTGGCTCCGCGGGCGGCCTCCAGGGGGTGCCCACCGATCCTCAGGCGGGCCTGTGCCGTGGGGGCACTCTATTCCTCCGCACCGGCTGATGTACCGGTCCACGATGGCGGTGAGGAGATGAAACCCCCTGCGCATGCGCTGGGATGACATCAGCACACGCTGGCGCTCCTGCACATGCGCGAACTCGCGCCGGCCGGCGGAGGCCCTTCTGCGCCAGCTGGCATGGCGCAAACCACTCCGGCGCCAGCCTAGCCCCTGAAGGTGCGGAGGATTCCGCATCTTCGGGGCGGCCCGACACCGGAGTGGTTCATGCCACTCCTTCGCACCGGAGTTGCCCGCCCCGCCGGTTTCCCAAGAATCCCGCCTCTTATCTTTTGTAATAATGTGGCAATCTGCCGAATGCCTTCTGGAAATTTAAGTACACCATATCTATGCTTTATCCATGTTCCTCATTACTTCCTCAAAAAACTCAAATAAATTAGTCATACACAATTTCCCTTTCACAAAACCGTGTTGACTTGCTTGATGCAATGAGATTTTCTAAGTGCCCTGCTATAACATCCTTCACAATAAATTCCAGCTTTTCCCTACGACAGATATTAAGTTAACTGGCCCACTGTTTCTTTCTTTCTGTCTCCATCCATTCTTGGATAGAGGAGTTACATTCACCATTATCAAAGTTCATTGGACCTTTCCAGAATCCAGGAAGTTTTGAAAACTAAAAGCGATGAATCTACAACCTTGGCAGCCACATTTTTTCAGACCAAGTCCATTAAGACCTGCGGACAATTGTCAGCTTTTAGTTCTAATAATTTTCTCAGTACCCTTTCCCTAATGATCGTAATTGTTTTAAGTTCCTTCCTTCCCTTTCACCTCTTAACACACAATTGTTTCTTGGATGTTATTTGTATCCTCTACATTGAAGATAGATGCAAAATATCTGTTCAATTAATCTGCCATTTTCTTATTTTCCATTATTAATTTTTCAATTCACTCACTCTCGAGGGCCAACGCTCACTTTAGTTATTCTTTTTGTTTTTAATCAACTGGAGTTGCACAGTGGTGCAGTGGCGAGGTCACTGGACTAATATTCCCCAGGTTGGTGCTCTGGAGACATGGGTTCAAATCCTACCATGGCATTAAGTTCAGTTCGATGAATGGAACGTAAAATCTAGCCTCAGTCTGGGGACCATGAAACTATCATCGATTGTCGTATGCATCTTATTTACTTCTTCTGGACTACATGTGACATCAGTTCCACAGTAACTTTTAATTGCCCTCTTAAATGGCCGAGCAAGCCATTCAGCACATGGGCAACAAATGCTGGCTTTGCCAATGAACACCCAAATCTCATGATAAAATATAAAAATCAAAAGGCACCTTACAGCACCATTTGGACTAAAATAATGAAATACAACGGGCGGAATTCTCCGACCCCCCCCGCTGGGTCAGAGAATCGCCGGCGGGCCAAGCGAATCGCGCCACGCTGCCCCGATGTCGTGACTCTATTCTCCGCAGAGTGGAGAATCGGCGCTACTGGGGCCGGCGTGGTCAGCGCGGCTCAGGTCGGGGTATGCGCCGACTCTCCGGCCTGGGCCGGCGCAGCGATTCTCCGGCCCGGATGGGCCGAGCAGCCGTCAACAAAAAGCAGAGTACCGCTAGCGCTGTTCTAACATCCTCTGAGCCGGCGGGACCTCGCAGTTCAAGGGTCCGGGGGCGGCCTCCATAGTGGCCTGGCCCACGATCGGGGCCCACCGATCGGTGAGCCGGCCTCTCTGTCGGGGGGCCTCCTTTCCTCCGTGCCAGCTCCTGTAGCCCTGCGTCGGGGCCGGCGCGGGGAAGTAGGCCACTGCGCATGCGCTAGTTGCCGCCGGGCCAACAGCGCATGTGCGGACCCCGCGGCTCCGGGTTCAGGCCGGGATCGGCAGCTGCAGCGGCGTGGGCCACTCCAGCACCATGCTAGCCCCCTGTGGGCCACAGAATGGGGACTCGGAACGGGCACCAACGCCGAAGTAAAACACTCCCGATGCCGGCGTCGGCACTTAGCCGCCCGATGGGAGAATCCCGCCCAACATTTCTTTAGATTGCCCATATAATAAACATGCATAAAAATATATATATTGTAGAGTCCCTGCAATTCAGTGTAATTGGAATGACGAGATGAAATCCCAGTCAATTCCAGAAATCACAACTGGAAATGAGCGGAATGTTTATAGAAAGCACAGCATAAAACTACATAAGATTACTTAGGCACAGAAACAACTCATTCGGCCCAATGAGTTCATGCCAGTGTTATGCTACACTTGAGCCTCTTCACATCGTTCCTCACCTAAATCTAAATTAGAACCTGTTCCCTTCTCCCTCACATGCTTGTCTAGATTCCCCTTAAAGACACCTGTATTATTCGCTTCAAACCCACCCTGTGGTAGTGGATTCCACATTCTCTTGGGGTAAAGTCATTTCTTCTGAATTCCCCATTGGATTTCTTGGTGAATATAGGGAGCGGGATTCTCCACTCCCGCGCCGAAGTGCCCATGCCGTCGTGAACGCCGTTGAGGTTCACGACGGTGCGAAACGGCCATTATCCCGACCGATTCAGGGCCTGATAATGGGCTAGGAGCGGAGCCGTGTCATCTACACGCGCCAGGCCTTGTCGCCGCGTAAAGGCGGCGCCGCATACATGACGCGGCCAGCGCCGCGTAACTGGCGTCACCCGCGCATGCGTGGTTGCCGTCCTCTCCGAGTCCGCCCCGCAAGAAGGTGGCGGACAGATCTTGCGGGGCCGCGGAAGGAAGGAGGTCCTCCTTCAGAGAGGACGGCCCGACGATCGGTAGGCACCGATCGCGGGCCATCCCACATTTGAGGTACCCCCCGGTGCAGGATCCCCCAGGATCCCCCCCCAGCGTTCCCGCGCTGTTCCCGACGGCAGCGACCAGGTGTGGACGGCGCCGGGGGGAACCCGCGGTTTTGGCCTGGCCGCTCGGCCCATCCGGGCCCGAGAATAGCGGGGGTGCCGGAGAATCGCCATTTTGGGTGTCTCCGGTGATTCTCCGGCCTGCGGCCCGCGGAACCCGACGGGGCCGTTCCCGCCGCTTGGGAGAATCGCGGGAGGGCGTCGCACTGGCGGCCCGGGAAATTTTGGCGGCCCAGGTGATTCTCCCAACTGGCGCGGGAGTGGAGAATCTCGTCCCTTATATCGAGGACCTCTAGTTAGCCTCTTTCCCACAAAAATAGACATTCTCTCTGTATCCACTCTATCCAAACCCTTCGTTAAAGACCTTTATTAAGTCACCACTCAGCCTTTATTTTACAACAGAGAGATACCCAGGCAGCCAATTCTTTCCCGATACGTATACCCTGGCATTTCTGGTTTCACCCTTGTTAATCCTCCCTGCATCCTCCCCAGTGGTTCTACAGCCTTTTTTACAATACAGCAACCAGAACTCCGAGTGAGGTCTAACCAAGGCTCAATACAGATTCAACATAACATCTCAACTTTTCTATCCTATCCCTCTAAAAATAAAAACAAGTGCTAATTTTGTTTTTTATATGGCTTTGCCAACCTGTGGCATAGCTTTTATTGACTGATGTATTTGGATTCCACAATCCCTTTGTTCCTCAACCCCACCTCGGCGTGCACCTTCCAGGCAATAGTGATCTCCAAGTTCTTCCTAACAACATGTTCTACTTCACATTTATCGACCTAGAGAGGCCATTTGGTCCACCAACTCTGCACTGTCTCTTTTGAGCAATTCAAATACAGCAAGTCCACACGATAATTCGCCCCACTGAATGTTGTTTTTTTGAACGTTCTTTATTCTTTCAGGCTTGTTTATCCAATTAGCTCTGCCATTTTCGATTTTATGTCGTCTGCACTCTTACCCAACCATCCCTACCCCCCCCCCCCTCCCAGTGCCCAGCTGCCACCATGTTCTGACGCCAGAGCTGCCACTGCTGCCACCAGAGGACGAGGCCGTGGGAAGTGAGGGAGGCCTGAAATCTAGGATCAGGAAAGTAGCCCGGGGATAGGAGGTTGTCAGCTGTGAAGCAGGTGGTGACGTGAGTAACTGGGAAGGGGGGGCAAAAAGAGTAGGAAAGGAAAGCAAGCAAAACGTTGAGCGAAGTTTCAGGAGTGCTGTGGGTGACATACAAAAGCTGTTCTACTCAGAGTTTCTTTGGGTAATTTTGTGTTATCTAACTTGAATGTATGCAATATTTCTCTCATACTCATTGATTTGTTTTATTTTGCAAGTTACTCAAGTTAGGAATGAGCCATGCTGTACATGTACAGTCCAGTATTTCAACTTGTGATTTTTCTGGGCAGCAAACGTCCGAAGGAACCAAACTCTGGCTTTTACACTGATTCCGATGGGAACCCATGATTCACTTAAAGTCGCGATTTTCAAAAACGCAAACACAACTTAAAGTGTGGCCCCACTCCGTTCAGAATTTTCTCCTTCCAAGTATTTAATGAATTCCAGTTTGAAAGCGGTTTCCAGCCCCCTATCAGGCTATGCGTTCAAAACCCTAATCACTTGTTGCCTAAGCAAGTTTAGCTGCATGTCAACTTAAATCTGAGCCTTCTGATTATAAACCTTTCAGCCACAGGAAACCTTTTTTTTTCTTTATATCCTGTTTTTAGCCTTCATGATTTTTAATAAACCTCCATCAAACCTCAAAGAATTTACAGTGCAGAAGGAGGCCATTCAGCCCATCGAGTCTGCACCGGCTCTTGGAAAGAGCACCCTACCCAAGCCCACACTTTCACCCTATCCCCATAACTCAGTTACCCCACCCTACACTAAGGGTAATTTTGGACACTAAGGACAATTTATCATGGCCAATCCACCTAACCTGCACATCTTTGGACTGTGGGAGGAAACCAGAGCACCCGGAGGAAACCCACGCACACACAGGGAGAATGTGCAGACTCCACACAGAGAGTGAACCAAGCCGGGAATCGAACCTGGGACCCTGGAGGTGTGAAGCAATTGCGTTAACCACTATGCTACCATGCTGCACGTTTAGCATTCTCTGCCTTAAGGAGAACAACCCCAGCTATCAGGTTATATTTTGTTCACGATCTGTTATAGTCAATAATACCCCTGAAAAATATTTCCAGAGAATGGTACATCCAACAAATCTTGGCAGCCTAGCATTGGTACTTGTCCAGATAAGACTGTTGCTTCACTATACAGTCTTTTCTTGGGCCACATACTTTTCTACTCATCACACAAAGCCATTTGAGAACATGAACAGTTCCTTTTCACTGGTCAACCGTCACTGCCGTATTCACCGTCTGCCAGATCTCCCCGCTTCTCAATGAGATCTGATTGAGCTTGGACGACTTCCACCATCCTTCCACAAAATCACAGTGGCTAGCACTGTTGCTTCACACTGCCAGGGTCCCAGGTTCGATTCCGAGCTTGGGTCACTGTCTGTGCAGAGTCTGCACGTTCTCACCGTGGGTTTCCTCCGGGTGCTCCGGTTTCCTCCCACAAGTCCCAGAAGACGCGCTTGCTAGGTGAATTGGACATTCTGAATTCTCCCTCAGTGTATCCGAACAGGTGCCGGAATGTGGCGACTGGGGATTTTCACAGTAACTTCATTGCAATGTTAATGTAAGCCTACTTGTGACAATAATAAAGATTATTATTAATCTCGGCTCTGGGTCACTGTCCGTGTGGAGTTTGCACATTCTCCCCGTGTTTGCGTGGGTTTTGCCCCCACAACCCACAAATTTGCAGGCTAGGTGGATTGGCCAAGCTAAATTGCCCCTTAATTGGAGAAAATGAATTGGGTACTCTAAATTAATTTAAAAAAAAGATTATTATTAATCTGACACCCAGTGAGAATACTCGGTAAATTCTAAGCACCACCACCTCAGGCAAAACATGTTCCAATTCTGCCAACGCAATGTCACAATCCAGACATTGGTCAATGGATACCTTTTAGCTCAAGATCAATCAAATTTATCCTGTTTGGGGCATTTGTTGCTGAAATCTGACAATCCACTATTTGTCACAGAGTGCCTTGTGTATTTCGCAGCGAATCACACGGATTATAATTCAGACTTCCCTTGAAAACACTGGCCTCTCATTCACTGCAGCAACAATTTTCAAAAGTGACAGTTTTCAAAAAGTGGACCGAGGAACAAAAACCTGACACTTAACGGCGGTTTATCAGGAGTCGAATAATTATCCCCCACCTTCCAATGCGTAGATCAATATACACGATCTCTGTTTTGGATGTAAGTAAATACTCCAGTCAGATTGTAACATTCAAGTTTAAATCGTCAGCTTTACTTACATTCAAGATAATTAAACTGAAGCGGAACACTAGATTAAGATTACTGATGATAAATACTTGAAAGAATAATGATAGAATCATTCAACAGGGAGTTGAAGTATCTGTTTCAAAACAAATTGCATTTAAAAACAACATTTTTCATTTGTATAGCATTTCAACATATGAACCATTCCAAAGTGCTTTACAGGAGTGTTTACAAAATTTGGCACTGAACCACATAAGGAGCTTTCAGGACAGATGATGGGTGTTAAGGCATATCATAAAAGGAGGAAATAGAAAAAGATTCAGGGAGGCAATCCCAGAGTTAAGGCCAGGCAGCTCAAGGCACAGTCTTGGACATTTGCAATAGGCCAGAATAGATGAGCAGAGGTGTTGGAGAGTTGTAGGACTAGAGGGGGAGGGGGTAACAGAAATAGGGAGGGGATGAATTATGTATGTACATACAAAATAAGTGAAGTAGGCCATTCAGCCCCTTGAGCCTGTTCTGCCATTCAATAAAATCTTGGCCTCTCCGTTTGTGTTTTGAATTCCACATTTCCCATCTATCCCCAATACCCTTTGATTCCCTTGCCTAACAAGAATCTATCTACTTCCCCCTTTAAAATATTGAATGATCCCCTCGTCGCCTTCGGAGGCAGAGGGCGGGATTCTCCACTCCCACGCCAAAGTGGCCGCGCCGTCGTGAACGCCGTCGACGTTCACGACGGCGCGGAACGGCCTCGGTCCCGACCGATTCAGGCCCTGACAATGGGCCAGTATCGTGGCCGCGTCATCTACCCGCACCAGGCCTTGTCCCCCGCGTAAAAGCGGCGCCGCATAGATGACGCGGCCAGCGCCGCATAACGGACGTCATCCGCGCATGCGCGGGTTGCCGTCCTCTCTAAGTCCGCCCCGCAAGATGGCGGACGGATCTTGCGGGGCCGTGGAAGGAAGGAGGTCCTCCTTCAGAGAGGACGGCCCGACGATCGGTGGGCACCGATCGCGGGCCACCCCACAATCCAGGTGAAGCCCGGTGCAGCGTTCACGCACCGCCCACGACTGCAGCGACCAGGTGTGGACGGCGCCGGGGGGAACCCGCCGTTTTGGCCTGGCCGCTCGGCCCATCCGGGCCTCAGAATAGCGGGGGTGCTGGAGAATCGCCATTTTCGGTGTCTCCGGCGATTCTCCGGCCCGCGAAACTCGACCGGGCCGTTCCCGCCGCTTGGGAGAATCGCGGGAGGGCGTCGGACCGGCGTCCCCGGAAATTTTGGCGGCCCAGGCGATTCTCCCAACCGGCGTGGGAGTGGAGAATCGCGCCCAGAGTGTTCCAAAGTCACGGAACCTCGGCAAGAAAAGATTTCTACTCATCTCTGTCCTAAAAGGGTGACTCTTAATTTTAAAACAATGCTGCCTGGATCTGGACTCATCCACATCCACCTTGTCAAGAGCACTCAGGGTCTTTACATACTTCAATCCCCCTAACTTTTCCAAACTCCAGTGGAAAGAAGTCCAGTCTTTCCTCATAAGCTCATTCCAGGTATCTATCTAGTAAACCTTCTCTGAACCGCCTCCAGCGCATTCACATCCTTCCTGAAAACAATTTCAAAACAAAGATGATGACGTGATTCTCCGTCGGGGTTCTCCGTCCTGCCAGCCGGCAAATGGGATTTCCCATTGTGGGTAACCCCACACCGTCGGGAAATCCCCGGACGTCGGTGCACTGTCGGTGCAATGGAGAATCCCATCAGTGGAGAATCCAGCCCAAGAACTTTTAAATCGTGACAATGCTGGGCTGGGAGCCAATTAAGGTCTGTGAAGCACAGCATATTTCTTTCGCAGTCTGTTCATTTGTGGGAATTCCCCAATGCAAAGCAAAAGAACTAAAGATCTGGTGAAAAGCTGATTGCATGCCTTCCAACCCAAAAGGAATGAAGAGTTGTCAATTCACATGTTCAAAAAATACTTTCTACATAAACGCATCTGATCAACTATTGTTCGCACCTCACCCTGGTCTCATATATCCATGAACGCTTTGCATATACACAATGTGGTTATGACGTAGGGTAAACGTCTGAATTCTAACCGGTTTAACATAGAACATAGACATACAGTGCAGAAGGAGGCCATTCAGCCCATCGAGTCTGCACCGACCCACTTTAAGCCCTCACTTCCACCCTACCCCCGTAACCCAATAACCCCTCCTAACCTTCTTTTTGGACACTAAGGGCAATTTAGCATGTCCAATTCATCTAACCTGCACGTCTTTGGACGGAAATTGAGTGAAGAAAACCGGAGCACCTGGAGGAAACCCATGCAGACACGAGGAGAACGTGCAGACTCCGCACAGACAGTGACCCAGTGGGGAATCGAATCTGGGACTCTGGCGCTGTGAAGTCACAGTGCTAACCACTGTGCTATCGTGCTTACACAGCGAACATTTGGTCAGCAAATCACAGGCAGTATGTTTCTGATCGTAAAATGTAGTTCAATCAGGATAGTTTTACACATGGTCTTTGTGGCAAAAAAAACCTCTTGCCTTCAAACGTAGCTGTACTGTCAGATATCTCTTTCAATTTATATTTACCTTATTTTGCTAAGTTTATAATCTTCTCGGGTTCTCTGCCCAAAGGCACATTTGATCCACACTGTCAAAGCTCCATGCAGCGTAAGGAGGCAGGTTCCAGTCAGAACAGAGATCGATCCTGTCCTGTAAAGCACAGGATCGATCCCTGTTCTGACTGGAACCTGCCTTCTTGCCCTGCATGGAGTGTTGGCACTGTGGATCAGATGTCACTGTGGATCAGATGCCGCTGGGTCACTGTCTGTGCGGAGTCTGCACGTTTTCCGTGTTTGCGTGGGTTTCCTCCAGGTGCTCCGGTTTTCTGCCACAGTCCAAAGACGTGCAGGTTAGGTCAATTGGCCATGATAAATAGCCCTTCGTGACCAAAAAGGTTAAGAGGAGTTATTGGGTTACAGGGATAGGGTGGAAGTGAGGGCTTAAATGGGTCGGTGCAGACTCGATGGGCCAAATGGCCTCCTTCTGCACTGTATGTTCTATGTCTATGTCAATCTGATCCACACATTCCATCCAGGCAAAAGAGCCAACCAGCTGTGGAGTCAGAATTGCTGTGACAATATGTTTACAGGCATACTGTAGTCCAGACCCAAGGATCGCAATGCCCGAAGTTCAAATATTCTTTCCATCATGTGGCTGACTAGGAATCGTTCCCACTCTTACTGGCTGCCCACTGTCTTGTGGGGAAGGACTTACTAGTTGTTATGCAATGTGTTTGGCCACAAGATCAGCGCACCTTCCCTGACCAGCAAGTTCTGGAATGCGACTTGAATTCAGACCGAAGTTGTCACCTATTACTCCACAAATACTTATGAAAATATAAAACTACATGATGGAACATGTAATTGCTCTTGCCAAAACTATGTTAATTAAGAAATAAAACAGGTGTTTTGATGGCAGATGTTTGTACTCTTTAGACTCTCTATGAAACTGACTTCAATGTGCTGTCTGTCATTACTGTGTACAGATTACTGAAATGATAAAATCCACCGATTAATGACAACTGATTGAAACAAGTCGGGTGTGCACCAAATTGAACAGGTACAACACCAAACTGGATGGGTACAGAGTCATGAATGAGCACAACTTCTCCGTCAGCACGATGGCGCAGTGGTTCGCATTGACGCCTCACGGCACCGAGGTCCCAGGTTCGATCCCGGCTCTGGGTCACTGACCGTGTGGAG
Source organism: Scyliorhinus torazame (assembly GCF_047496885.1). NCBI lineage: Eukaryota > Metazoa > Chordata > Chondrichthyes > Carcharhiniformes > Scyliorhinidae > Scyliorhinus > Scyliorhinus torazame. Next base: position 179,923,004 of record NC_092718.1, read on the forward strand.
TTTGCACATTCTCCCCGTGTTTGCGTGGGTTTCACCCCCACAACCCAAAGATGTGCAGGATAGGTGGATTGGCCACGCTAAATTGCCCCTTAATTGGAAAAAATGAATTGGGTATTCTAAATTTATTTTTAAAAATGAATGAGCTCGACTTCAGATAGACTGCTTTTCAAATGGAATTTTCAGCCAAACCTAATTAAGGACTGAAATAGGTTAAGTCTCCCATGTTGCTGTGGGTGAGTTACCGGGTGACAGCTAAGCAGCTGCTTGGGTACAAAGCCATGTTAAAGATCGTAGGTGTCATTTGAAATATAAAATAAATCAAAGCTAAAAAAATGAATCATTATTGTGAACTGGCAGTCTGATAGGCTGGTCGACTAATGCTTTCCCAGTTGCCTTGTGGAAAATATAAATCAATTTTCTCTTCGAATGAAAAATGGCATGGGTGAAGGCTGAATTTAATCTTTGATGATCTACCGTCTGTTCCTTCTATCCTTCGCCTTCTAGTACTAATTGATATTCCCAACTAATCCTGGCACTCATTTGGGAACAGGATCGGAATCAAACCTTCAACCTCATGAATATCCAAGATGAACAATGGACTCAGGAAACCAAAAGCAAAAAAAAGTCAAACCCTGCAGCATCCAAAAGCCTTCACATTAAAAAAAACAGCTATTTGCACTTTAAAGGGCACATCAGACTAGAAATTGTTGGACATTCTCAATAAAGAAAGGCTATGCATATAGAAAGAGCCAGTGACACTGTTCTCACTGACTATCAGTACCAACACTTCAATGGTAATATGAGCAAGGCTGACTGTTGTATTGCTTACCTACAGTACTCGGAAGAAATAGCATAAAAGTCACACGATGCTAAAGCCTCAGGCTTCCACCTTATAGAATCATAGAATCCCTAGTGCAGAAGGAGGCCATTCAGCCCACTGAGTCTGCACCAACAATCCAAAAGAGCACCCTACCCAGGCCCACATCCCTCATCCCTGAAACCCCACCTAACCTTTTGGAGCAATTTAGCATGACCAACCACCTAAAACTGCACATCCTTGGACTGTGGGAGGAAGCCGGAGCACCTGGAGGAAACCCACGCAGACATGGGGAGAACATGCAAACTCCACTCAGTCACCCAAGGCTGGAATTGAACCCGGGTCCCTGGCACGGTGAGGCAGTACTGCTAACCACTGTGCCACTTATGGTGATACTGTTTTGTAAATGAAATGCTGGCACAACAATTTAACCTTCAGTGAAGTAATGCACAAGAACTTCAACAGTGAAGTTAGAAATAACAAATCGTGAACTTTCCTTCCTAATAATAACATGAAGCTTGTTCTGGGTTCTCTTTTGTTGTGTCTCTTTATGCGTGACCTAAAGCTCTCCAGTTACACTGCACAAGGAAGTAATCTTAAAAGTCAAGTAGGGAATAATCATGAATGATTTCTGATTAATTACTCCAGAACTGAAGTTAGCCTGCAGTCATTTGGGAACTGGAAGGTGCAGACGTCTTGCCCTGTGCTGCCCTTATGCGTATATGAAAGAAAGCAAATGCCACTGTAAGGTAATTTTGACTTCCCTCAGGCACAGAGGACAACTAGCCACAGCTTCAAGATCCACTGGCACTTATTCGCTTGATGTGAGATTAATTAAATTTGAAAACAATTGACACTGTTAAACCTTCATAGATCCGTTTCCTTTTCAATTTAAGATATAGAACCTCTGATATCTTTGGGATCTTTCAACATGGTTCACAGTGAAGGAATTACTTTTGAAGTTTGGTCACTGTTGTCATGTAGGCAGGAAAGTTGGCAGCTCCCTTGCGCACGACAGTAAATTACATAAGTGAAAACATCTATTTTCTTCTATGAATTGAAGCCATCCATTCTCACGTAAACGTCCTATGTTTAGCAAACAAATATGGTCAAGTTTCACATCACAAAGAGCATATCCCTATCTACAAGAATTGCCCTGCATAGTAAACACGTGGAAATGATTCTGGAGCAAATCTAAATTTCAACCACTCTTTTGCAAACAGTTTGTTTCTCTCCCACATTTTTCAATCTGTGATTGGAGGAGCAGCAACAGCGGCAGCAAGAAGTGTGCTCAGGAGAAGGGGAGGGAGGTAAAGAGAGAGAGAGGGAGAGGCTGCCATGGTGGGCCATATGGGGGAGGGAGAGACTCGCTGATGCGATGGGGCACGCAGTGGGATAGGAATGCTTGGTGAGGATGGAAAGACTCACTGCGCATGGCTGTGTGAGAGAGTGGGAGTGAGTCAGTATATGTGGAAACGAGTGAGTGAATGTGGAAGGTAATGTGAGATTGAGTGAGTGTGGGGTAAGAGAGCAAGTAAGAGTGGGAGAGATAGCTAGCTTGGAAGAGTGAGTGAGTGCAGGAAAGAGCGTGACGGAGTGAGTGTGGGAAAGAGAGTCGGGGAGTGAATGCGGGAAGCGTGTGTGTGACTGGCTCACTCGGTCTCAGATTTCCCACTCACCCTCACCTTCTTACATTGCGGATAAGGGTGAGCAAGTGACATCAAGAGAGTGGGAGTGGGGCAGCACGGTGACAGTGATGAGCATTGCTGCCTCACGGTGCCAAGGACTCGGGTTCGATCCTGAGTCACTGTCCATGTGGAGTTTGCACATTCTCCCAGTGTCTGCGTGGGCCTCACCCCAACAACCCAAAGATGTGCAGGGTAGGTGGATGGCCACGCTAAATTGCCCCTCAATTGGAAAAAATTAATTGGGCATTCTAAATTTATTTTAAAAAAGAGTGGGAGTGAGTCAAATGCACTCGAATGATGATCTTTGTGAATTACTCCTTTTCTAAATGATCAAATTTTTAAAATTGCTTTATTTTTGCTGAGCAAGATGTTTCCTCCCTTAATAACTTAATTCACATTTTATGTTTGTTATAACCCGCACGGGTCTTACAGGGTAGGGATGCTCCACTACCTCGTGGCACTTGCAGAATACGAATACGACTCCTATCCTTGTCCCTCACAAAAAGTTGATACCTCGGACGGAATTCTCCGGTGGTTGCAATTCAGTTTTCCCGCCGGCAGCGCATCCCTGCCAAAGGGTTTTCCGGTAGCATGGGGCGGTTACAATGGGAAATCCCATTGATAATCTGGCCGCCAGTGAACAACACGCGGCCAAGATGCATACGGACAGGGAACCCTGCCCCTTATATTTCTGAAATTGGCTCGTCGGTCCCTTGAGTGAGAAGAAAATGGAAATATGACCTCCAGCTCACCAAAGTAAAAAGGTTGGACAAGCCTGATGTAGGTGAAGTCCTTCATGTGATGGTTGCCTCTTGTTTACTGCTGGCAGGTACCAGAGTGACTACGAGCAGGTCACCTAAGAAAGTTTATGGCGGTTTACAGATGGCAGTACGTGGGACGTAGAGATCCATGCTCGAGTCACTTTTGTTTATCAATGACAATAGCCTGCATTTATATAGCATCTTTGACATCCTAGGTGTTTTCCAGGAGTGTTACGGAACACATTTTGACACCCAAGCCACTAAACAAGGTGGGTGGACAACAGTTTGGCTGGAGATGTTAAGGAGCATCTGGAAAGAAAATCAGGAAGAAAGGCAGAGTAGTTTAGGGAAGGAATTTCAGAGTTGAGAGCCCAGGCAACTGAAGGCACGGCCAACAATGATAAGGCAATTAAAATCAAAGCTAATCATGAAGCTAGAATTGGAGGAATGACTGAACAGGTGAGATAAAGAACAAATAAAAGTGCAGCACAGGAACAGGCCCTTCAGCCCTCCAAGCCCGTGCCGGCCATGCTGCCCGTCTGAACTAAAATCTTCTACACTTCCTGGGTCCGTATCCCTCTATTCCCATCCTATTCATGTATTTGGCAAGATGCCCCTTAAATGTCACTATCGTCCCTGCTTCCACCACCTCCTCCGGCAGCGAGGTCCAGGCACCCACTACCAGCTGTGTAAAGAACTTGCCTCGTACATCTTCTCTAAACCTTGTCCCTCACACCTTAAACCTATGCCCCCTAGTAATTGACCCCTCTACCCTGGGGAAAAGCCTCTGACTATCCACTCTGTCTATGCCCCTCATAATTTTGTAGACCTCTATCAGGTTGCCCCTCAACCTCCGTCATTCCAGTGAGAACAAACCGAGTTTATTCAACCGCTCCTCATAGCTAATGCCCTCCATACCAGGCAGCATCCTGGTAAATCTCTTCTGCACCCTCTCTAAAGCCTCCACATCCTTCTGGTAGTGTGGCGACCAGAATTGAACATTATACTCCAAGTGTGGCCTAACTAAGGTTCTATACAGCTGCAACATGACTTGCCAATTCTTATACTCAATAAATGTGTGGGAATTGATGCGAGTTAGGATGCAGGCAGAGTTTTAAATGAATTGACTATTTTACACTATCAATCCTTCCCTTCTCTGCTTCCTGTATCTATCCATAAGTCAACAAGGAAGAATTCACTGGATCTCTTGCCGACTTTCCCCATGTGCCCACAAGCCACTGCTGCTCTAACAACTATTCTCCCTCTTGGATACAGTGTGAGGAGTTTGCACTGGGAGATTCACCAAGCCGAAGTGAGCAGCAGGTGGGGCTGGCAAGAGTAGTCACGGGAAGAGCTCAGCTCCTCTGCCTTGTTCAGGCTTGGAATCAAACGGATAGAGGTTACAATCAGATCAGCACCTTGGGACATCTTGGTAAGTACAAGCACAGCCATATAGTGATCTCCTGGAGGCTGCTCTATTGCAAATCAGCAGGAGTGCCAAACCACAACCCAATATCAGCAGCAGTTATGCAGTAGGAATGGAAAATATATACACAAAAAATCTACATATGCTATTAAATACCCTGTGGAAAATACTTGCTTGGAAAACACTTGCTTATTCTTACTCTTAATTGACAATTTAGTAATGATGCATGAATTTCAAGCTGCTTTAATTATTTTTAAACACCATATCCTTTTTTTGAGAAAGAGGGAGTCAAATTAATAGACACAAGGAATCTTGCACAGGTGAAAGAACTCCACATCGGAATAGCACAAGCTGGATATAATAATAATAATCTTTATTATTGTCACAAGTAGACTTATATTGACACTGCAATGAAGCTACTATGAAAACCCCATCAATATCGTTCGAGAATTATCGCAAGTTCCGACCACTGCAAAATAACAATTTTAACCAGGTTTCCATTAAATTGAGATGGTGTTACCATAGTAACATATACATAATCTGGTAAGAGCCATTGCCAGTGGTATAGGACTTCAAAATGAGTTCAGTGGGGTTAAAAGCAAGACTTTGGATCCAAGAGATAGTTCAGCATAATTCCAAAATGGTGAGAAGCCAGGCATGGTAGGGGAACAAAGATATAGGAGTACAGAAATCAGTAAAAGCTGGTGGACAGTTACAAACAATGGCCGGGATTCCGGGTGCCAGGCTGGCATTGCCAGGTTGGCAGAGGCACTTCCAGGGTGCCAGGATGGTAGTGATCAGGTGCCAGGTTACCATGCCAGGGGTCGGGCCCAGGGTGCCTTGCCCCAAAGTGGTGGAATGAGAAGGGGCTCAAAGACCCCAGAAGATGCAAGTTGGGTGCAGTGCCATGGCGGAGGGTGGTTGTCCAGAGGCCATGGAGGCGGGGGGAGGAGTCGAAAGATCAGGGCTGCCTTTAAAAATGGCGCCCAATCTCCAAGTACTCTTTCTGCACTGGCGAGCTGAGCTCATCAGTGCTGGAAATGATGTATGTGCGGCCTCGCCGGAGCGTTGCTCGCCAAGGCCAACAAAAATTAAGTGCCATTGAACAAGTGGGGTGCTTATCGGCGCTTCAGCCGCCGAGAAACACCCTACTAAACGTGCCCAAAAGCGGACTCTGATTTTCTTTCCCGTTAAATCGATCCTAGAGCTAGGGTTTTTTTTTTCTTTTTTAGCGTACCCAATTGATTTTTTTCCAATTAAGGGGCAATTTAGCGTGGCCAATCCACCTAGCCTGCACATCCATGCAAACACGGGGAGAATGTCCAAACTCCACAAGGACAGTGATGCAGAGCCGGGATCGAACCTGGGACCTCGGCGCCGTGAGGAAGCAGGGCTAATCCACTGCGCCATCATGCTGCCACAGAGCTAGGGTTTTGATTCCAATAAAACTCTTCTCCCGAACTGAGTTAAGATAGAGATCAGCTATGATTTAATTGAATGGCTGAACAGGTTCAAGCGGTTGGCTAGCCTACTCCTGCTCCGATGTTCCTTCCTAAGAATGACTGAGAAACCTAAGGAATGCTACAAATAGGCACAAAGCAAAGCATCTGCACCTCTCTGTTTCCTTAACAGTCACCACAGCAAGCAACCATGCAATTCAGCAGCCCACTTCTAGAGAGAGAGAAAGAGTGACAGAAAACATCTGCTAACAAGCCCAACCAAGGACTGCCTACAAATAATACTTATAGAAAACTCAGTGAAGGTTTTTCTCATGGAAGGGAGCAATTAAAGTTCAACACACAGAGTTACATACATAGATACATAGAAGATAGGAGCAGGAGGAGGCCTTTTGACCCTTCGAGCCTGCTCCGCCATTCGTCAGATCATGGCTGAACATCCAACTCAATAGCCTAATCCTGCTTTCTCCCGATAGCCTTTGATCCCATTCTCCCCAAGTGCTATATCCAGCCACCTCTTGAATATATTCAATGCTTTAGTATCAACTACTTCCTGTGGTAATGAATTCCACAGGCTCAGCACTCTTTGGGTGAAGAAATGTCTCCTTATATCTGTCCGAAATGGTTTACCCCGAATCCTCAGATTGTGACCCCTGATTCTGGACACGCCCATTATTAGTAATATCTTTCCTGCATCTACCCTGTCTAGTCTCGGTAGAATTTTATAAGTCACTATGAGATCCCCCCTCATTCTTCTGAACTCCAGCCATCAGTCTGTTAAACCTTTGCTGCACTCCTCAAGACCGAGAGCATCCTTCCTTAGAGGAGACCAAAACTGCACACAATACTACAGATGTAGCCTCACCAAGGCCCTGTATAATTGCAGAAACACATCTGTGCTGCTATACTTGAAACATCTCGCAATGAAGGCCAACATACCATTCGCCTTCTTTGCCACCTGCTGCACTTGGGGCTGGTTTAGCACAGTGGGCTAAATAGCTGGCTTTTAAAGCAGACCAAGACAGGCCAGCAGCGTGGGTTCAATTCCCGTACCAGCCTCCCCGAACAGGCGCCAGAATGTGGCAATTAGGGGCTTTTCACAGTAACTTTATTTGAAGCCTACTTGTGACAATAAGCAATTTTCATTTCATTTTGCCTGCATGCTTACCTTCAGCGACTGGTGCACAAGGACACCCAAGTCCCGTTGCACACTCCCCTCTCCCAATTTACAACCATTCAGGTAGTAATCTGCCTTCCTGTTTTTGCTTCCAAAGTGAATAACCTCACACTTATCCAAATCATACTGCATCTGCCATTGATTTGCCCACTTGCCCACTGTCCAGATGCAGTGCGACCATGAATTTTAAATGAAGCAATCACATATTTTTGTAAGACAACTATAGTTCAGGTTTATTCCTATAGAAAACATTTTTATATTTGCCACCTTTATTCTTCATAATTCGAGAATAGGATATTCATAAATGGCAGCAGGTGACAGAGTAGGTTAATGCATCACAGATTGAAAAATCTACACTCGCATTCCATTGGACTGTATCTTTTCTGGACATAAGTTGTCAAAACATACTGTAGAGGTTTGGCAAAACAGGCTACGAATACAGAATCTATAGTATCCCTACAGTGCAGAAGGAGGCCATTCAGCTCATTACGTCTGCACTGATTCTCTGAAAGAGCACCCTATCTAGGCCCAGTCCCCCGCCCTATCCCCGTAACCTCCACATCTTTGTGCATCAAGGGGCAATTTAGCACGGCCAGTCCCACCTAACCTGCACATCTTTGGACTGTGGGAGGAGCCACGAGGAAATCCACGTAGACACGGCAAGAAAGTGCCAACTCCCCACAGTCACCCAAGGCTGGCATTGAACCCGGGTCCCTGGTGCTCTGAGGCCACGGTGCTAATCACTGTATGTATATATGCCACAACAAGATGGAAAATCCTCTCTACTCCTGTACAAGGGCCATAGTCCCATTTTTGAAAAATTATTCTCATCATCTTGCACAGAATGCTGGCGGCACAGTGGTTAGCACTGCTGCCTTGCGGCACCGAGGATCCGGATTCGATCCCGGCCCCGGGTCACTGTCCGTGTGGAGTTTGCACAATCTCCCAGTGTCTGCATGGGCCTCACATCCACAAACACAAAGATGTGCAGGGTAGGTGCATTGGCCACACTAAATTGCCCCTTAATTGGGAAAAGAAGAACTGGGTAATCTAAATTAAAAGTACTATGTGAAAAATAAAAAACTTTACTATGCAGTACTATGTTAAAAATAAAAAGATTTTGGAGGCAGAGATTTATATTTGACTGGAACTTATTTGAATTCCACTAAACACTCTTCGACATCCATCAAAGATAAACTGACAAGTGAAACCCACGCCTATGGGGAGGAGAGGCAAGTCTAATACTTTGCCACTTAGGTCATGGCCGCTTTTCAGACAGGACATGAATTGCAGACCAGTACTAAAGATCCAATGGAGGAAATCTTGTGGCGTAGTGGGTAGTGTATCTGCTTCTGGGCCAGTAGCTCCCAGCTCAGACCCACCCCAGAATTTCATGGCCAATGAAAGTGCATTCATAACTGAGAACCACAGAAAAGTTACAACACAGAAGGAGGTCCATGCTAGCCCGAGGACACCGAGGTGCCCTTTCTAATCCCACCTTTCTGCACCCACTCCATAGCCCTGTAGCTTTCGACACTTAAAGTGCAGATCCAGGTACTTTTTAAGAAAGAGTTTTGGGTCCCTGCCTCCACCACTAACTCGGGCAGCGAATTCCAGACTTCCACTACCCTCTGCATAAAAAAGTTTTCCTCATGTTCCCCCTACACCTTCTGCCACTTATCTTGATTCTATGTCCCCTGGTTCTAGAATTCTCCACCAAGGGAAGTCATTTTATCCTGTCCACTTTATCACTTCCCCTCATAATTATGTACACCTCAATCAAGTCACCGCTCAGCCTTTTTTGTTCTAAACTATTCAATCTCTCCTCGTAGCTACACTTTTCTAGCGCTAGCAGAATTCTTGTAAATCTCTTCTGCACTCTCTCCAGAGCAATTACATACTTCCTGTAATGGCCAGAACTGCACACATACTCCAGTTGTCGCCTCAGCAGTGTTTTATACAATTCCAACATTCTATCCTTACTTTTATATTATATACCTCTGCCAATGAAGGAGAGCATTCCATATGCTTTCTTTACAATCTTGTCAACTTGAATTGCTGCCTTTAGCGACCCGTGTACTTGTACGTCAATATCTCCCACTTCATCTACCCCTCTCAGTATATTCCCATTTATTGTGTACTCCCCACAACAGTTTGACTTCCCAAAATGATAATTTCATACTTCTCTGTGTTAAATTCCATCTACCAGTTTATCGCCCACTCCACCGACCCATCTATGTCATTTTGGAGATTATAGCTATCCTCTGCACTGTCCACCACTCAGACAATCTTTGTGCTGTCTGCAAATTTCCCAATCATGCCCCACCCCCCCACCCGCCATGTTCACATCCAAATCGTTAATGTATAACACAAACAGAAAGGGTCCCAACACTGAGCCTTGTGGAACACCACTTGAAACTGTGGTGTTGGGCGTTCTGACACACAGATGAGCCAACACAGTTGTATATGGTACAACGCTATTTTATTTAAATTTTCTATGTACATATTTGTCTTGGTACTCTGCACGTGGGGATTCCCTGTTTGTGATGTTTAAACAGATCGTGTCCGTGTCCTTGTCCCCAGACCTACTGTCCACCAGGTGTCGTGTTCGTGCTTTTATATGGTTCCTGTCTTTGTGTGTGATTGGTTGTGGTGTTGTGTGTTCTGATTTGTCTGTTGGTGTGTCCATCATGATGTGTGTGTTTGAATATCATGACAGAAACAACTTTCCATTTGCAAGGGCAGCCATCGACATTACCCTTTGTTTCCTGTTCTCAGCCAACTTTTTAAATCTAGTTTGCCACATTGCCCTCCATCCCATGGGCTTTTACTTTTTTGACCGATCTGTCATGTGGGGCCTTGTCAAACGCCTTGCTAAAATTCCTGTATAAAACATCCACTGCACTACCTTCATCGACCCATCTTGTCACTTTGTCGAAGAATTCAATCAAATTTGTGAGGCAAGACCTTCCTTTAACAAATCCATGCTGACTTTCCATGACTAGTCCATGCCTTTCTATGTGACAGTTAATCCTATCGCCAAGGATTGATTCTACTAATTTGCTCACCGCGGATTCAAGACTAACTGGCCTATAATTGTTTGCCATTTCCTTTGATCCCTTTTTAAACAGTGGAACCACGTTTGCATTTCTCCAGTCGTCTGGTACCTCCCCTGGTATCCAGTGAGGATTGGAAAATTATCCTCAGAGCATCTGCTATCTCCTCCCTGACCTCGTTCAGTAGCCTCGGAAACATTCCATCTGACACTGGCGACTTATCACCTTTCAAGAATTCCAACCCTTCCAGTACTTCCTCTCTCTTTCTGATTATCCCATTCAAAATCTCAAGTGTTCCTCCTGGACTACTATATCTGCATCATCCATTTCCTTTATAAACACAGACAAAATATTCATTTAAAACCCTTCCCACAGCCTCTGCATCTACACACAAGTTCCCTTCTTCATCTCTGATAAATCCCTCTTTCTCCTTAACTAACCTTTTACCATTAATATATTGGTAAAACATCTTTGGGTTTTCTTTAACTTTACTTGCTAATCTTTCTTCCTGGCCTCTTTGATTTCCTTATTTGCTTCGACCCTGCACTTCCTATACTCGTTTAGGCGATCTGCAGTGCTAGGTCTTTGTTAATATCGTACGCTTTCTTTTTCTGTTTGATCTTTCCCTGTATTTCTCCAGACAGCGGGGGGGGGGGGTCCTAGATTTGGCAGTACCACTCTTATTCTTGGAGGGGCATGTCTACTTTGTATATTTAGGCTCTCACTTTTTAGTGCTTCCCACTAGTTTTCCACTGATTTATCCTCTAGCAGTGCTGGCCAGTCCACCTCAGCCAAGTTCCCTTCCGATTCATGCAAAACTTGCCTCCCCCACTTCAACACTTTTACTCCTGCTTTACCTCGGTCATTTTCTCTGATAGAGATTTTGTAAAACATATATAAATATAATGCTTTCTTTCTTGCAAGAGCCAGAACCTATCATCATTCAAAACTCTCTGCTTTCAAACTATATATTTACTAATAATAGTCTTTGCATTTCTTCCAATTGCTGAGTAACTAACACTTTTTTTCTATCCTCATGTTAACTTAGAGGGTATATATTCTTGTGGATAAACAAATGAAAAGGCTTTCTGTACAGACATTCAAGTCAACATGTCTTCACATGTATGCCCCTCACTCTTATTCAAGCAGAATTAGGATTTGAAGAATCACTAACACAAACACAATGCAAATGTGATTGGTGCATAAGTGACAGGATTGAACCAAACCAGGCAGCACTGCCTGACTTGACACTGAAATGAAATGAAAATCGCTTATTGTCACAAGTAGGCTTCAATGAAGTTACTGTGAAAAGCCCCAAGTCGCCACATTCCGGCGCCTGTTAGGGGAGGCTGGTACGGGAATTGAACCGTGCTGCTGGCCTGCCTTGGTCTGCTTTAAAAGCCAGCGATTTAGCCCAGTGAGCTAAACCAGCCCCCGCTAATTTGGTACCTGCCGTCACTGCACCAAAACAAATATATTTTCATTGTCCTTGGTACATTTTTCCAATGAGGGACATGTTCTGAAAAAAAAAAATCAACTGGTTGTGAAGGGTCATCAGTGCCCTTTTATTATTGATGACTTGTGCATTACCATTTTAGAAAAACATTGGATCGAGTGTGGCATAAAGAAGATGCATTGAGTTGTGTTCAATCACGCAGGATATGAATGCAAAGAAGTCCAGGTCATAAATAAACAGGGCACTGGAGCTAGCACTGCAAATAAGCATCAGTGGAAGCACACAGCCCAATGGACTGTCACCCAGCTCTGCAGAGGCACAATGACAAATAACGCTGACTGTATCCTATCCTGGAAATGTAATGAAGGAGTCGAAGGTCCCAGTTATTTAAACTCTGTATTTCCTCAGGAACCATCAACAGAGATGATGGGTTTTCTAAAGAGAAGGAATGACAGGAAATATACAGGGCCATGGATCACTGGAGTCTAAAAATGGTGCTCAAGACCAAAGACATTTTTCCCTGTAAACAGAGGTCAGATTGAAACAATTGGCAATACATGTGAGCACGGACAGATCACAAGCATTTGGCTTCAGATTGGAATGCAGCACCGTGCTGCAAATAATAGAAGATCAAACAGTTGGCTCGTTCAGGTATCGAAAGGATCTCCATAGGGGGCTCAGAAGATAATGCAGAGGATCCGAAGCAGCTGTCAATGCAAATATTAGTTTTAAAGAAAGACTTGCGCTTGTATTGTATCTTACACAGGGTGCTTCAAAACACTTTACAGCCTATGTATTTTCTTTTTTTTTAAATAAATTTAGAGTACCCAATTCATTTTTTCCAATTAATGGGCAATTTAGAGTCTCCAATCCACCTATCCTGTACATCTTTGGGTTGCGGGGGCGAAACCCACGCAAACACGGGGAGAATGTGCAAACTCCACACGGACAGTGACCCAGAGCCGGGATCGATCCTGGGACCTCGGCAGGGCTAACCCACTGCGCCATCGTTCTGCCCGACTATGTATTTTCTAGAGCGCAGTCATTGCTGCAACAGGAGAAATACATCTGCAAAAATAATTAATAATTCCACAAACTCTTTGTAAATCTGGACGCATTTTGATATTTTGAACAAGGCAGATAATTCCTTTCAGTAGCTAAAGAAAGTTATTTGCTGTTCATTTCTGTTCTGTTCTTGCCTATGGCAAAACACAAATAAGCAACTGCAGGAATTCAGTTTTCTTGGAATAAAGTCTTTTGTTTTATAATTGCTTTGGCAAAAATGGGTCTTGAACCTTTTTTGTTTCAGATTCCAACATTCACAGGAATTTGCCTTTATCCTGAACATGAGTTTGACAACAATGTGGCTGACTGGCTTTCACTCATCTTCACCATGGTTTGTGGTTTCGATTACTATTGCAGTCCTCGAGGAGTTAAGTGGGAGTCATGAAGCCACGCAGGCTTTCCTGCAGACATCCACATCAGAACGTGATGCAAATTAGTTTTTTTGTTGTACAAATGAACACAGAAATAACTACCCTTCAGAGCTGACAGGGATATGATTTGTAGGGCAGTGTCGCCTTATTCATTTTCGCCTGCCGGGGGAAGGCAGTCAAGACGTGCAGCATATTCAAACACACGCGGGTGTTCACCAGTTCCAGTTAATCCTGTAGTTACAGGAGATACAATCTTGTCACTGAAGTGATGACTGCCATAAATCAGAGATGCCGTGCGATTAAATTAGCAACATCTTGGACAGAAGTATCAAAGGGCATTTGAGCACACTCTTTTCTAAGAGGGTGTCTCAAATCCATGGCCGATGACCAACTCAGAAGCTCAAGATTTGCCCAATTCTGACAGCTCTTATAACATTTTTAAAAAGCAGCAGACCTGCTTTGGATCATTTGCCCTCGAGTGCACATCTAGCATAACCTCTCACTATCCACATTCTGTTACAACCTGTTATTGCCTTGCAGTACAACATGCACGGCCATTTAAAATATTCCAACTTCCTGCACAATCACATAATGTTATGTATTTCATTCTGAAGATGAAATCAATCTGAAATGTCATGCAGAGCAATAGGTTCCCATTAGGCCTGCAAGTTTTCATTAAGCACTAAGCAAAAGCACTTTCCAGTTTTTAAAGCATTTCTAATACATTATTAAAGCCCATGAATTGTACAACAGCTAAAAGAGCTTATAACCGATGTAACAAATTGACTAACCCTTCGATGAAAAGGCAGAGTCTGGTGGCATAGATACAAGTGAGGGACCCCAACTAAACATGTTTCTGTGTGGTTCATCAGAAGCAGTGCTCCATGTATTCAATGGTTCAATAGAAAATAAAGACTTGCCAGGGTGCCACAGCCAGTAATGCTTGATCTACACCAGCCGCTGAAAGCTGGCCCCAGTGAGTGCATGACTTTATGTGCGACACATGGTGCAATTTCCAGCCATTCACTGGCAAGGGCTTATTCGGAGAACCTTTCCCGTCTTAGAAACTGCGTAAACAAACTGAGGCCACTCTCAACATTGTTTGCTTCATAAGCAGAGCAACCTCTTGTATTAACTTCCTTTCGGGTTTCTTTCTACATCCTGTTGGCTCCGAAAGAATTGGTAGCATTTACCACCATCTTGGAAAGTGCCACTTGCGCGGTTGCTGCTGCACCCCTCAATCATTTTCTTTCCACCTGACAATTCTGCTACTTTACTCAGCTGTTGGTATCAGACACATTTTGCAGGCTGATTTTTAAAAAATATTTTTATTCAGGACATTTTCATTTTATATACAAAGCACAACAATCAATCCAACATTATACATTTCTTTTTAAAGCCATGAGGTAACTGCATGCCCAACACACCACATTGTACAAAAATTATCAAAAGTGCCATGGTATATGATCACAAAGAAAGGCCTGCCCATGTCTTTAATCTGTTTGCTGTTATCACGGCTCTCAGGGGGTTGCTCTGAACACCTGACATTCATCAGCGATGGTTACATCGAATCAGTAATATTCCCACCAGAGGGTCCATAGACACTACTAATAACCAATGGTTGGAGGCTGGTGGAACTTACAACAGGACTCACAGCAACAGTCTATTTACAACAGAGTCTATTTACACAGCGGAGTCTTTTTAAACAGCACACTACATCAGTCTACAGTCTATTGATAGGCGTTAGCCTATAAAACTGGGGATTTTTCCAGCAAAAGAAAGTGCAGGATAGTTACATTCAAAGTGTGTGCGTAAAATCAATCCCAGCTATTTACAGCAGGGTGCTTTCTTTTTTTAAAATATAAATTTAGAGTACCCAATTCATTTTTTCCAATTAAGGGGCAATTTAGCAGGTCAATCCACCTACCCTGCACATCTTTGGGTTGTGGGGGCGAAACCCATGCAAACACGGGGAGAATGTGCAAACTCCACACGGACAGTGACCCAGAGCCGGGATCGAACCTGGGACCTCGGCCCCATGAGACTGCAGTGCTACCACTGCGCCACCGTGCTGCCCTTGCAGGGTGCTTTTTAAGTGTGATTGGCAGGGTAATTTCCCGATCATTTTCATTTCATGTGGGAGGCACGGTAGCACACGTGGCTAGCACAATTGCTTCACAGCTCCAGAGTCCCAGGTTCAATTCCCAGCTTGGGTCACCGTCTGTGCGGAGTTTGCACGTTCTCCCAGTGTCTGCGTGGGTTTCCTCCGGGTGCTCCAGTTTTCTCCCACAGTCCAAAGATGTTCGGGTTAGGTGGATTGGCCATGCTAAATTATCCTTAGTGTCCCAAAAAGGTTGGATGGGGTTGCTGGGTTATGGGGATAGGGTGGGGGCGTGGGCTTAGGTAGGGTGCTCTTTCCAAGGGCCGGTGCAGACTCGATGGGACGAATGGCCTCCTTCTGCACTGTAAATTCTATGATTTTGACCAGATATAGTGGTGTCGCTACTTGTAGCCATCTCTTGCAATTTTTAAAAAAAAATTTAGAATACCCAATTCTTTTTTATTCCAATTAAGGGGCAAGTTAAGAGTGGACAATCCGCCGACCTTGCACATCTTTGGATTGTGGTGGTCAAACCCACAAATATACGTGCAAACTCCACACGGACAGTGACCCGGAACCGGGATCGAACCCAGGTCCTTGGCGCCATGAGGCAGCAGTGCTAACCACTGTGCTGCCCTCATCTCTTGGCACTCAGAAGAGGAAGTACTTATGGCTGATATTTTACACTTAGAAGAATGACCATTGGCGATTGTTTAATAAAAAATTTCATGGGAGGCCATTAAGAAATGCTCTCTGCATGACCTGAACTTCAGGCCGGCATGACTCTCCTCGCTGAATGTGAAGTAAGTAAGCAGTGACAATATGATTTCCATTGGCTCTACAGTGCTGTGTAAAGAAACTCAATGTATTCTGTAGTGCAATAACACATAGCAGTGACATAGTTTCTTTGGATTCCTTCCCTCAATCTTTTTCCTTTGGTCTAAGGTGGAAGATTACAATGCTGAATCTAAGGCATAAGAGGCAACAATCTTACATTGCACCTTTAATGGAGTAATGGCAAGTACTTCACAAAGGTAAAGTCACGGCAGCGAACTCCGTCTGGGAGAAGCAAGGGTCGACAACACCACGAACAGATGCCTACTTATGTGTGTAAATAATTTTGCCAAGTGTGCAGAGCTGCTGCTGCTGAGCGGGGGCATAATACCGTCTGATGGCTTCTCAGGGAAAATTAAAACGTCAGCAGCAGCAGCGACCCGTAGGGGAGTGGGGGTCAGTGCTCCGTTGGGAGGGTGTGGGAAGACTGAGGCGCGTGGGGTCACGTCTAGTCAATTGGTATTGTATATTCTCTTTTTGCACTATGTTAATGTTCACTCTATTTTGCTGTGTTAGGATTAATACTATTTACTGTGAAAAACTTTGCAAAACTTTAATTTAAAAAATATTTTTTTTAAAAAACAAAGGTAAAGTCAGATAACAATTGACACTGAGCCAAAGAAGGAGAGGGCACATAACTAAACATTTGATCGAAGAGGTGGGTTTTAAGCAGAGTCATAAGGAGTGGAGAGAACTCAACAGGCAAAGAGGGGTTCCTGAGATTAGATTGCTGAGGATACAGCTGCCAGTGTCAGGAAGAAGAAATAGGGGGTTGCACAGGAAGCCTGTAAATGGCAAGAGTTGTCAGGCTGAAGGAGGTCACAGTTATAAAGATGAGCAAGGTCACAGTGGGATTTGAAAACAAGGATGGGAATTTTTAAAAGGTTGACTAGGAACCAATGTAAGTCAGCAAGCACAGGGTTGTAGGGCAAAATGGGACTCGGTGCAAGTTTGGGTAAGGACAGCAGGCTTGGATGAGCTCATGTTTAAGAAGGGTGGAAGACAAGAGGCCAGTTAGGAGAGGATTGGAATAATCCTGAGGCACAAGAGTGCGATCACAGCTAAAATGGACAAGAGCTAAGCTTTCCTTTGTTCACTGTAAATGTAGTAATAGGTCAAAATAGAGATTAGCTTTTTTTTTAATGTATCCAGAGCAGCACATTACAGTTTAACTACACTGTACGAAAAATGACATTGTCCTCAAAGATTTGTGTTATCTGACAAAAATTGCTGAATGCTGACTATCATTATCTTCTTCAAACATTTTTAATTAGGAGTCTTTGCATGATATTGCTTTGTGCTCAGAGTCTTGTTAAACTAGACTGATAATACAAAAGTGACAACATTTCTTTAGGAATCTCCAAGGTTCTGAGATTGATCTTGGCCCCAACAATAGTGTTTTTCTGCCTATGGCACTTCACTAATTTATTCATGCTAAATTATAAAGAGCTTTTGAAACATATCCAACCTCTTACACAATATGGCATAGAAGTCTCGTCCACAGTTAGATCAAATTGCTTAAAACCTGGTCTTTCATATTCAGTGGACTCTTAAAAATGACATTCAAATTGCTTAAAAAAATATTCATTATAGGTTCAAAATAAAATTCTATTATTGCAAAATTTGCAAAAACTGCTTTGGGCCATACATATTCATTATATGTTGAACGTTCAAAAAATCTTTCCATTATCAAAGTGTCCTATTTTTAATATTACCACTCAAATGTTTCCTGTTATTTCCTGAAGCCACTGATCGGGGTCTTATTTTTATGGACGTGGTTGCAATCTTGAACCTGAGGTTTCATGTGAGAAAAATCAAATAAACTGAACACAGGAAAGGCATGTAGTAGGTTTTATATTAATAAAATAAATCCATGGCATTATAGAACCATCTGATAATCGTATGTCTGAATAAGGCGAGGGTCATGAAGCTTACAATGTGAACAGCATCACAAATTAATGACATGAGCAGACTGGAGTTCGTGACATGGGCCGGGATTCTCCGAGCCCGCGCCGGGTCGGAGAAACGCCGGTCACGGTGGAAATTCTTGCCAAGCAGCTCTGACGCCGGGACGCGATTCTCCTGCGACCGGAGAATCGGCGGCAGCCGTGCGCACGCGGTCGACACGGCGCCGGCTGAGTTCCCACCGAGTTCCGCCGGTGTAGTTCCAACCTGGTGCCACCCGGCGGGAGCTCGGACCCACGGCCGCAGTGGCCGTCCTGGTGGGGGATCAGACTCGGGAGGGGGGCTGCACGATGGCCAGGCCCGCGATTGGGGGTTACTGATTGGCGGATGCGCGCGATCTGGAGGGGGCCTACCTCGTTCTGCGCGGGCCTGCTGTGTGGCTCCGCCATGTTGCGTGGCGCTGGAGCGGAAACGGCCACCACGCACACGCTGGCGCAGAAACGGCCACCTCGCGCATGCGTGGACCTGGAGCAGCGCTCAGCACTCAGGCACAGTGCTGGCCCCCTCCTTCCCACTGAATCGCTGGGCCAAGAGGCCCGTTGACATCGGCGTGAAACACTCCGGATTTTAGAGAATCCCGGCCATGGTGTCTGCAGGCACTAGAAAAATTAAACCCGCATTTTCAAATTAAAGAATGACAGGCTGAGGGGGCTTAAATCATAATCATAGAATCCCTATAGTGCAGAAGGTGGCCATTCAGCCCATCGAGTCCGCACCGACTGTCTGAAAGAGCACCCCAACTAGGCCCACTGCTCTGCCCCATCCCCGTAACCCCACCGAGCCTTTGGATGCTAAGGGGCAATTTTGCTTAGCCAATCCACCTCACCTGCACATGCTTGGACTGTAGGAGGAAACGGGAGCACCCAGAGGAAACCCACGCAGAGACAGGGAGAACGTGCAAACTCCACGCAGACAGTCACCCAAGGTCGGAATCGAAACCCGGGTCCCTGGCCATAAAATCTGAGAGCAAAGCTTGCCCACTTTTCTCGTCCTCTCAAACTGGAGTTATGTTACTAGTTCAAAATGCATGCAGGAATGTTTGAGTATCGTGGGATTGAAACCATTCCACGAGACCTGGAGAATGTTTGCTTTTCTCTGAAATCAGCGAACCACTGATGAAATTACAGGCTTGTTGGAAGGTTCCAGCCACTTTGCTCACTAGTTGTCTTCTCAATTACTGTTCTCCCTCCCAAACCACTCAATCACCTCAGCTGCACATTTCCTCAGCTCCAATTTAACTATTCCACACCATCCCAAATCAATACAAATCAAGAACCCCTCCCATAAACCACATTCTCCCACTTATCCGATGCAACATGACAGCACATTCATTTCCTTGTAAAACAACATCTCCTCCTGTGAGTATCACCAGGGTAACTATGTAAAATGCCCAGTATCTCGTGTGCATTTGTCACATCTACACAGCATACATTGTTACAGATTCAAACCAGCTCACCAAATGAGGAAGAATGGGAAATATTCAGACCAACGCTTTCTCTTGAATGCAAGCCTGAAATGTACAAGTCATTTGCAAGTTATTTACTAATCTCTAATTGACCCACATAATTTATAAACAGTAAACATGACCTGGATTCTCAAAGAGAGAATGTGAGCAGTGGTCTTAAGGAAGCAGGCCTTGTGGGATGCTAAACCTCAGTGTGCTTGAGACTTCAGACTACCTGTGAACAATGGGAAACCTACTTGTCTGTGCCATTTGTCACACAACAATGAAGCTTTGGCAGCTCACATTACCTAAGAACCAATTTTAAAATATTTATTTTAATACTCTGTGCTATCTCCAAGCATGTTGTCATGATATGAAAACATGCAACCAATGAACACTCAGAATAGGACACAACCAATGGGCAGTCAGGACACTCAAAGGAGGCATCACCACAAGGGGGCATGACAAACACTATAAAAGAGATGAGGCACTCACACCCTGCCTCTTTCCAGACAGACATCTAGAGAGTTAGACAGGGTTGATAAGCAGCATCACACCCCAGCACGTGGCTGAGAGCAAGCTGGCACAGTTAGGCTGAGTTACTACAGTTAGATAGGCAGACAGTCAAACTCATTTTAGAACTGTGTTAATAGTTCAATAAACACGTTGAACTCATTTCAGAGTCTGGGAGCATCCTTTAGTTAAGACTGCATCAAGTAGCAGCCTGTGTTATCCGAAGTAGCATAACACAACATGACACCAGGAGTGACTGGTCAATCTATTTAGTTCAACTCAGCAAGATCTGTGACAACCAGCTACTGCATACAGGCACAATGGACAAGATTCAGGCTCCTCATCTGCACAGGACCACCGGCAATCTTAGTGCCAACTGGCGATCATTCAAGCAGAAATTTCAACTATACATGGAAGCATCCGACCTCAATGGCATGACCGATGCGCGGAAGGTAGCTCTTCTACTCACCACTGCGGGTGACCATGCGATAGGGATCTTCAACTCCTTTCACTTTTCCGAAGGGCAGGACAAAACGAAGTACCAAACCATCTTGGACAAATTCGGCAGCGAGGTGAACACCAACGAAATCTTCGAACGCTACATCTTCAAGCAGAGGATGCAAAGTGAAGATGAATCCTTCACCTCCTATCTAACTAACCTTAGAGTGCTTGTGCAATCCTGCAACTTCGGTGATATCACCAGCTCCATGATCAGAGACCAAATCGTTTTTGGAGTCCACTCTGATCCCCTGCGAGAGCAATTGTTGAAAATCAAGCACATGACCCTGCCAGTCGCGTTTGAAACGTGTACTGTGCATGAGCACTCTAAAAATTGCTATTCACAGTACGAAATGGCAGAAAGTGAAAAACAAGCCTCCCACAAGGTGGAGTGTGTTCAGGTGATCTCCCGGATGCAGCGCCTCCACATTGACGAAAGTGACCATTTTGCGCGCTCTTCCCGGGGTCCGACGCATGCGCAATGCGACCGGGAACACGAAACGGCCGAAAATCACACTGCGCAGGTGCAACGTCAGAGAACCGCACCGCGCATGCGCAACGACGCACTGAGCGTCATGACGTGTGCGAACTGCGGCACCACCCATTTTTTAAAAAACTGCCCTGCAAGAGGCAAACACTGTTTAAACTGTGGGAAACCAAACCACTATGCGCCCCCCCCCCCCCCCCCCCTCCACACCAGTTAGGAGCCAGCGCTCCCAATTCCAACAGTGGCGCATCAGAAGTGTGCAACACCAAATGCATGACTCCGATCCAGGCAGTGCGAAGGATTCAGATGAAGAATACCTGGACAACACATACCGAGTGGGCATTATTACGAAGTGCGAATACGCCACACCAGACACATCGAGTCCAATCAATCCTGGCCGTGAATTCCGAGGACGAATGGCATGCAGTGATGAAGGTCAACCACTGCCCCATCCAGTTCAAACTGGACACAGGTGCCTCCGGCAACCTGATTTCGCAGGTGGACTTCAAGAGAATCAAGAAGCCCCCCACAATCCTTCCAGCTGCCTGCAAACTCCTGGACTACAATGGAAATGCAATCAAGGCACTGGGGTACTGCCATCTGCAGGTGTCCAGCCGACACAGACAAGCAAGCTTACGCTTCGAGATTGGTAAACCAGACAGGGCGTCCCTGTAGGTGCGCACGCCTGCATGCAACTGAACCTCATTCAAAGGCTCTACACCACGACGCCGTCCCATTCGGTTCTTCAGGCCAGCATCGACGACATCCTAACCCAGTACCCAGATGTATTGAGTACAAGATTCTACTGCGGCCTCATGCCAAGCCAGTGATCCATGCACCACGACGAGTCCCTGCTCCACTGAGAGAGTGCCTGAAGGCTGAGCTCACGAGTCTACAACAAAATGGCATCATCTCCAAGGTCACTGAACCAAACGACTGGGTCAGTTCGATGGTGTGCGTAAAGAAGCCTTTGGGGGAACCTATGCATCTGCATTGACCCCAAGGATCTGAACAAGAACATTATGCGGGAACATTACCCCATCCCGAAGAGGGAAGAAATCATGAGTGAGATGGCACACGCGTGCTTCTTCACAAAATTGGACGCATTCCAAGGATTTTGGCAAATCCAACTTGAAGAGTCCAGCAGAAGGCTCTGCACTTTCAACACGCCTTTTGGCAGGTTCTGCTACAACCGAAAGCCATTTGGCATCATCTCAGCATCAGAGATTTTCAATTGCATCATGGAACAGATGATGGAGGGAATAGAAGGGGTTCGTGTCTACGTTGACGATATCATAATCTGGTCCACAACCCCAGAGGAACATGTGTCGCGACTCAAGAAAGTATTCCGACGCATACATGAACATGGCCTCAAGCCAAACAGGTCCAAGTGCTGTTTTGGGACATCCACGCTGAGGTTCCTGGGCGATCAGATTTTGTGTGCGCGCCCGGACACAGACAAAATTAAAGCCATCGAGGCAATGAAAGTCCCAGAGGACAAGAAGGCAGTACTGCGCTTCCTGGGAATGGTCACTTTCCTTGGCCAGTTCATCCTGAATTTGGCCACACACACCACGGCCCTACACAACCTGGTGAAAAAATCAACCGCATTTGAGTGGAAGGTGGAGCACCGAACAGAGTGGCTGGAGCTGAAAGCCAAGCTCACCACTGCACCCGTCCTTGCATTCTTTGACCCAGACCAAGAGAGCAAGATATCCACAGATGCAAGTCAGGATGGCATTGGGGCGGTGTTGCTTCAAAGAGACGACACGTCATCCTGGGTACCAGTAGCATATGCATCACGGGCAATGACACCTACTGAGACCAGATATGCGCAGATTGAGAAGGAGGAGTGTTTAGGTCTTCTCACCGGCATCCTCAAATTTCATGATTAAGTCTACGGCTTGCCAACATTTACTGTTGAGACGGACCAAAGGCCACTGGTGCACATCATCCAAAAGGACTTGAACGACATGACGCCTCGTTTGCAGAAAATTCTGCCGAAACTCCGGAGGTATGATTTCAATTTGGTGCACACCCCTGGCAAGGAGCTCATCATCGCCGATGCATTGTCCCGCTCCGTCAACTCACCCAGTGAACCACTGGAGATCATACAGCACATTGAATTGCAGGTACAACTGTGTGCAAGCACTCTCCCGGCAACAGGTGAGAAGATCATTCTCATCCGAGAAGAGCCAGCCAAAAACCCCCTGTTGCAGCGAGTCATCCACAACCTCAGCAATGGCTGGCAGAAAGGGCAATGCCCTCAATTCTACAATGTCAAGGACGACCCGATGCTGATCGACGGCATCGTGCTCAAGCTGGACAGGATAGTCATCCCGCTACGTCTCCAGAGCATGGCGCTGTGGCAGATTCATGAGGGACACCCGAGTGAAGAAAAATGCAGACGCAGGGCCCAGCAAGCTGTCTACTGGTCCGGCATCAACCAGGACATCACGGACATGGTCCTGAACTGCGAAACCTGTCAGAAGTTCCAACCAGCGCAGAGCAAGGAGACGCTCCAGCCACATGACCTAGAGACCTCTCCGTGGTCCAAGGTTGGCAGTGACCTATTCCACACGAATGGTCGCGACTATATCTTAATCATCGATTACTTTTCTAACTATCCTGAGGTGCTGAAGCTGCCAGACCTCACCTCACGGACCGTCATCAAAAAGTGTAAAGAGACATTCTCACGGCATGGCTCCCGAACACTGTCATGAGCGACAATGGCCCGTGCTTCCACAGTCGAGAATGGTCCACGTTTGCCAAGAGCTACAATTTAAGGCATGTCACCTCCAGTCCGCACTATCCGCAGTCCAATGGCAAAGTCGAAAAAGGGGTGCACATCGTTAAGCAGCTCATCCGCAAGGCCTCGGACTCCGCTTCCGACATACACCTTGCACTACTTGCCTACCGGGTGACCCCCTTGTCCACTGGCATGTCGCCAGCTCAAATCCTGATGAACAGGGACCTGCGGACAATGCTTCCAGCCATACACCTGCCCAACCTTTTATCACCGGTGCTGCAGAAGATGCAGCAGCTTAGCGACAGCCAGAAGCAGGGCTATGACGCACATGCCACCGATCTGGACGTACTATCCCTGGCAGACATGGTCAGGATCAAGATACCGGATGGTGGGTGGTCTGCTCTGGCTGTCGTTGTTCGACAGGCCTCGCCCAGATCCTACGTCATACGTATGGCTGATGGCTCCATTGTGCGAAGGAATCGAAGGGCACTGCGAAAAGCTGCTTGCCCACAACCACTTTCCCCTCCATTTCCACATGTCGAATTGCCACCTCGAACAACGAGGCCACCAGTCGTGCCTCCCACTCGCCTGTCAAGACACCGTCATCCCCTCCACCACCTCTCCGGCGGTCGACGAGGATCAGACACAAGCCTCAGAGACTGGACTTATGCGCATTTGTTTTCTTTGTTCTGTTCTGTATTCCTCAGTCAGTCACATTAGACAGACACATTCACATGTATATACATCTACAAAAAAAAGGGGGCGATGTCATGATATGCAAACATGCAACCAATGAACACTCAGAATAGGACACAACCAATGGGCAGTCAGGACACTCAGAGGTGGCATCACCACAAGGGGGCACAACATAAACACTATAAAAGGGATGAGGCACTCACACTCTGCCTCTTTCTATAGAGAGTTAGACAGGGTTGATCAGCAGCATCACATCCCAGCACGTGGCTTAGAGCAAGCTGGTACAGTTAGACTGAGTTACTACAGTTAGATTAGCAGAGAGTTGAACTCATTTGAGAACTGTGTTAAACGCTCAATAAACACATTGAACTAATTTCAGAGTCTGGAGCATCCTTTAGTTAAGACGGCATCAAGTAGCAGCCTGTGTTATCCGAAGCAGCATAACACAACACATACCTTGCGAAATACCTTCCAAATCTTTTTCGCAGCCACAATATTTTCTTACCGACCCCTGGTTGATGCCTCCATGTAAAATTTATACGACAAAAAAGTGCACCACGAAGGATGCATAAATTTACGACTGACAACGCATCTTCAATATTCTTTCACTTAACACCAAAATGCAATCAGCCATGCTACAATTCCCTAAGCTGCAACTACAACCTCCCCTTAATTTACCATCTCGCCACTTTTATTTCTCCTCTTGAACCCAATAATAAAGACTAGGATTCAAAAATTGCAAATTGTGCACGTCTCCTTCTCTTAAGATGTCACACTGAAATTCACAGTGGAAATACCACCTCGCTTTATGACACGATAGGCAAATCTCCACTTCCCCTGCCCACCCACCCCCACCCATTTTCTTAAAGACCTTGCTTCTGTGCTCTTTGTTTTGTGGCTCAATGTGAACAATGGCCTGGGGGGAGGGGGGGGCATAGTACCTGTCACAACAACGCTGTGAATGTAAGACTTAGGGTCTGTAATTTTAAGTACTAATCTGCACCATCTCCTGCTGATACCCAGGTTTCCATTGTTCTTTCTAAACCACCTTAAATAGATCTTGGGCCTGAATTTTAAGTTCGGGGCACATCTGAAGGTGGCGTGGGCGGGAGATGTGACACCTGCTCCCGCCCAAGATTGAATTGTTAATGCGATATGACGCTAGGTGTCCAATTAATGTACATCCAGCGTGAAATGCGTTCTGCGAAAGGCGGAATGTTGGCACGCTCCAGGGAGGGTGGGGGGAAAGTTGAAGGAGGGCAGACGTGAAAAAGTGAGCGCGTATGCTGACGCTCTCAAAATTCTCCCTCAGATGGACAACCACTGTGGAGCTGTCTGAGGAAGCTGCTGACCCTGTTAAAAATAAATATTGATGGAAAAACCTGTGCCATGAGTGTCTAGGCAGCGCAATTGCATGCAGACCTCAGCCCCCAGACACATTTGTGAATTTTATTTCAGCCCTGCCTTTCCTTCTGTCCTGGATCGAGGTTGTAGCTAAAAAGCAAAGGCTGCCTTGCCAATCAACCCGTTAGCCAACAATAAAGGGAGCTGGACACCTAAAGTCCCGGTCAATTTCTGATTAATTAATTTAAGTTGGCTTCTTGATTATTGGCGGGTGCACTTCCAACTCTCACCTACTGATGAAATATTGCGGATGGACGCAATGATATCGGGACATGTGCCTGACGCCCTCTCGTGCTATTTTACACAATTCCAGGTTGGGCACACACCTGCCTGAGCAACATAAAATTCTGGCCATGGTTTTGTATATCTGATACTCTTGACAGTTGTTTCTATTTTGATTGTCGCTGATTTGAGGCTATTTACTCAACACCATTTCTACTTAGAATCATGGAACCGTTGCACTGGAGAAGGCGGCCAGTTGACCATTGTGTCCATGCTGGCTCTCCTAAGGAGCAATTCTCGTACTGTCACTCACCCACCCTCTCCCTACAACTCTGCACATTTCACAATTTCAGATATTTACAAAATGTAGAAACATTTCAGGCACAGAAGGAGGTCACTCAGCCCAGCGTGTCTGCCCCCAGCCTAATCCCATTTTCCAGCATTCGGTCCGTACCCCTGGAGGTTACAAGATCCCAGCTGCATATCCAGCTTGAGGGTTTCTGCTTCAACTAACTTTTCAGACAGTGAGTACTTTGTGGCCTTAAAGCGATACAGTCGCATTTTTCCATAATAATGCATTACAAAATAGAACACTCCTGCATTGTCCATTCTCACTGGCCTCCATTGGTTTCCAGTCTGGCAATGCCTCAATTTTTAAATTATTTTTTTTTTCCCCCTCTCTAGCTCTGCAATCTCCTCCTACCCTAACCCTCCATAAACATCTGCGCTCCTCCAATTCTGGCCTCTTGCACATCCCTAAATTTCACTGCTCCATCACTGGAGTTTGTGCCTTTAGTTGCCCTGGCCCCAAGCTCTGGAATTCCCTCCCTCGGCCCTAAGTTCTGGAATTCCCTCCCTCAACATCACTACCTCTCTATCTCCTTTTTAAAAAAGAATTTCCAATTAAGGAGCAATTTAGCCTGGCCAATCCACCTACTCTGCACATCTTTGGGTTGTGGGGATGAGACCCGCGCAAACGTGGAGAATGTGCAAACTCCATCCAGACAGTGACCCGGGGCCAGAATCGAACCCGGGGTCCTCGGCGTCGTGAAGTAGCAGTACTAACCGCTGCACCGTGCTGCCCCGCTCTACCTCCTTTAAGATTCTTTAAAACCTCACCCTTTGACCAAGCCTTTATCACTTGTCCTAATATCTCCTTTTGTAATGATGTTGTGTTACAGATCATTCAGGGAGTTTGGAGTTGCTGTGGCAACAAGCACTTTTACCTGCTTGTTGTCGTCTCGAGACCTAGATAATGATGGTTGCGGCTCCAACTTTCTGTCCAACACATGACTGACCAGGATCTTTTCTGCTCTTACCGTGTGCCAATGGTGTGCTGGAAGGCTTTCCAAGTTGACACTCAATCTTTTTGGCTTTGAAATATCCTGCACGGAGCCTAGGGGGTGGGAATGCTCGTCTTCCCAATGCTCTTTGTGGAGTATGAGCTCCGACCCCTCGGGGCACAGTATCTCAATTAAACAATGTATGAAAGGACGACCAGTAATCCATGCACCAGAGGGAAGAACTCACCGGGTAGTGTATATATTGTTCGTGTAAATAAAACATTGTTTCTTATTTTACTTGGTTTTCACTCCATGTCCTTATTAAAGCCTGGTTATAAACACACCTTCCTTGACCATCACATCCTGGGGTGGGACTTGAGCTCAGAGCTTCCAAATCCAGCGCGATTCACTGCACCACCAGACCAGCCATCTCATTCTGTGGCACGTTGCGATATTTTGTTTTCTTCACTCCAGCACATGAGCACAAAAATCTAGGTTCATCAATACTCCAATGCAGTACTGAGGGAGCGCTGCACTCTCAGAGGTGCTGCCTTTCAGAGCAGACTTTAAACAGAGGCCTTCCCAAGTGGCTTGACAAATCTCATTTTACAAAGGACGGGGCAGTTACCCCAGTGTCCTGGACAATATTTACCCCTGAATCAGCAGCACAAAACAGGTTATCTGGTTATTATTGCACTGCTGTTTGTGGCAGTATCTTGCGATGTTTTATTACACTCAATGGTGCTACATAAATGCAAGCCATTGCTTCACTTCTTCATTTAAATATTCACCTCAGACACTCTGCTCTTCTCTTTATTCATTTTCATTTTATTCGTTTTTGCTTCCTAACTGGTGTTCTTCCCTTTCTTGTTTGGCTTTATTCAGCTGAGTCTCCTGGGCTCTCTCCCTTTCAGCTGAACAGAATCATAGTAATAAATGTGGAACACTTTGCTCACAGATCAAACTTGCTCTTAAGCAGAATGTGTTCTCCAGAGAAGGAGCTTGTACCTTGCACAGATGAAACAGATATTTACATTTAATCTTCATTCAGTTCAGACAGAATTACACAGGTGTATTGACGAGGACTGGCAAGTGATGTTTCTGAAATACAATGCCTTTAGGTCATCATAACATAACTACCGAAGTGGTCTAATTGCCTTCAGCGTGATGTGTTTTGTCATTTGGCTTCCATAATCAAACAGTTATTTGTTGCTCGCTGACAGAAATGTTGGCATTCCCTAGTGATTTGACA
The DNA here is from genome assembly GCF_047496885.1 of Scyliorhinus torazame. Taxonomy (NCBI): domain Eukaryota; kingdom Metazoa; phylum Chordata; class Chondrichthyes; order Carcharhiniformes; family Scyliorhinidae; genus Scyliorhinus; species Scyliorhinus torazame. The sequence goes on from NC_092718.1 coordinate 179,951,726, forward strand.
TGTAAAAAGCAGCCTGCCGCAAATTAAGTCACTCCACAGTGACCTCTGTCTTCAGTGAACTACTCTGCCAGCTTTTGGTGTCTACTTGAAGGACAGAGTTGCTTAATTGGACACTTTCCACACAGGCACAAGTGGTGGCAAAGCCATGGTCACATCAGCCGTCGGGAGAAAAAAAATGGGTCCCTGTCTCGCGTGTGGTCCGTCCTATCAAATAATTTGCACTGGGGCTTGGCCCTTCTTTGCGTATTTTTACTTTTGTTCTCTGCCAGACCAATCATACTCTCCGTTGCCAGCAGTTCGTCGAAATCCTTTTCATTTCCAAGTCAAATAACATCACCAGATTCTTTTGTCCGACAATCTATGTTCCTTCAGCAATAAAAGCCTCTTGTGTGATCGGTGGCTTAATTGTTGGCACTCATCCCTTTGAGCCAAAAGGCCAAGGGTTCAAGTTCAACTGCAGCACAGGAGCACGCAAGGGCAGCTGCAGCATTGTACAGCGTGGAGGCAACAGGGGGGCAGAGGAGCACGAAAATCTGGGCTAACACGCTAATGCGGTACTGAGGGAATGCTGCACTGTTAGAGGGGCTGCCTTTCAAGTCTGCCTTGTCTGGTGGATGTAAGCAATCCAGTTTCACAATTTCAAAGAACTGGGCAATTATCCCAGTGCCCTGGACAATATTCATCCCTTGATCTGAAGCACAAAAAGAGACTATTCTGTCAATATCACCGTTGCTGTTTGAGCAAGCTTGCTGTGCGAAAATCGGCTGCTGCATTCCCCATGTCAAAAAAGTGACCACACTTCCAAAGCCCTTAACCGGCTGTAATGAGCTTTGGGGCATCCCAAGGTCATGAAAGACGCTGTATAGGGTGGGATTTACTGACCAATCAGCCGCATGCTTTTCAGTGGCGAAGGCATCCCGCCAGTGGGATTTTCTGTTCCCGCCACTGTCAATGGGATTTCCCGTTGACTGCATCCCTTGTCGCCGTGCGCCATCGGTGGGACTGGAATATTCCGCCGGTGTGAACAGCTGGTAAATTACGCCCATGATTACAAGTCTTTGGGCGGGAATTTCCAGCCCTGCCAGCAGCAAGCATTGTTACGGGCAGAACGGGAAGATTTGGAGAGCGAGAGGCCAGAAGTCTTTTTTTCCTGCTCTTCCCGTGGCAACACCCATCACAGGTGGGGACACAAAATCCTGCCCTTTGGTTGCTTTTTCGGCCAAACCCACACCTCCCACACAAAGCTCCTCTGTCCCCCTATTGCCTCCACGCTATACAATGCTGCAGCTGCCCTTCCATTGTGTAGCATAACCCAGTATTTACAGCACAGGAACAGACCATTTGGCCGAACAGGTTCATGCCGGCATTCACACTCCACACCATTCGTCTCCTCCACCCTTCACCTCAGCTAACCCCATCAACATATCCTTTCTCCCTCTCGTGTCTACCAAAAATCAAGCAGCTATGCAGAACTCACTGTCTTAATATAAAGTATCAGCAAACAGGCCTGTCACTTATGATCACAGCACATTTTAAAACTCCAAGCTGAGAGGTATCGAAACCTGACAATAAAATGGAGCAGTCGCTAAAAATGCCCTGGTGGGAAAAATGACATCAATTTGTGAGATATACTGAGTTAGAGAATCAGACAACGTGCTAGTAAATACGTTCAGTTCTTTGAAAAAAAAGAAACATTTTCACACAGTAAAAGAGAAAGGGTTTTAATTTTTAATTCAGAAAATACCGCCCTTTAAAGAAAATGCTTGTAAATGTTCCTCTTTTCTTCATGTAATCATTAACAGTGGAAGGAGGAACGTACAAAATGGCTGCATGTTCACAGGAATCATATTTCACTAGACTGAGCTTTTTACACTGAGTTGTGTCAAAGGGTCTGGTGTCGTTATTGGGTGCTCCACAGTGCTGGACTGTTCTTTCTCAAGAGCCAGCAGGAAAATAAATCTAATTCTGCCTCATGGGATTATCCTGACTGACAATAGCACTCGCAGTAGCAGTGGACAACTCTTTGAAGTGTATGTGTCAATTTATGTTAATGTGGCGGCAGTCTTCCTTCGGAGTAAGACCACTGTCAGTTCTAAACCCTACCACAGACTTCAGCACCTGTTCAAGGCTGATAGTGCTGTGTTGTTGGAGGTATCATTTTTTCATATGAGATGTTAAATGGTGACCTGATCTCAGAGGCCTCCAAAGAGATCTCCGACCCGCGCCCCCAGCCCAAACGCACTATGGGAGGGCCCCCATGCTCCCCGCCTCACCTAACACCCACACAGGGCACCCCAGGCCCTATCACGTGTGTGCAGAAAATGCCAGCATGACACCTTGGTAGTGCCATGCCAGCAATGCCAGGTTGGCACCCCGGTGACAATGCCAGAGTACCAGGCTGTCTTTGCCATGTTGGCATTGCCAGGGTGGCACCAGTGCCAGGGCACTACCCTGCCCAAAGGGCATGCAGCTGGGGGCCTCCAATCCCCTTATAGACCCCCACGTGTACCGTTCCATCTGGTCACCATTTGTAGAGACCAGTGCCAAGGTGCATAGGTGCCAGAGTGCGAGCCAGGGGGCCACCCTACGAAGTCCCCGACTACCCAGGGGTCTCCAAAGGACTGGGAGAGACCCCTCTTCTCCCCCCCCCCACCCCAGCTGCCATTAGGGTCAGTCCAGGCCTCCCTGTTCTCTGGTGTCAGGAGAATACGCGCAAGCATATTTAAATGAGCCACACGGCTCACTTTACATGTTAATCTGAATCTGGCCCAGCCAGAGTGAAATCCAGGTCACGACGTCTCATGAGTTTTGGATGAATCTCACGAGTCGTCTCAAGCATCGAGAATCTCGTGAGATTCATTGGCCTCGCATGCCACCAGGTCAGGCGCGATGAGGACGTTAAATCGCATCCCAAATCTACATCCGCCTTGTCACACCCTGCAAGAATGTTGTGAGTTTCAATTAGGTCATCCCTCATCTTTCCAGGAAATGCATATGCAGTCTTCTCAATGCAGACCCGGGTGGGATTTGCCGATCCTTCCCACTGACTGGCTCTTCACATCCCGCCAAAGTTGACCCATGCCGCGAGTTTCCCAGTGGCAGGATAGGTGGACCAGACAAAACGCTATGGACTTCAGCAGGGCCGGGAGAGCCCACCAGCGGCTGGTGGAAAGTTCCACACCCAGTCTACTCAACATCATCCAAACAAAACCCCCCACCTGGTCCTTATTCATTTCCTGTTTGTTGTATGCAGATTTGCTGGCAAGTTTTTTTTCTCGCCGCTGCAAGTGTTTCTCGGCGGTGGGAGGTGGTCCACCACTGGCTGGTCTTCTGGTCCCGCCACTGACAATGGGATTTCCCCATTGAATCCACCACCGCTGGGAAACCCTTGGCAGGGTTCATCGTCCGCGGAACTGGAAGATGCCACTGGCGAGAACGGCTGGAAAATCCCCCCCCTTCCACACCCCCACAGGTTCAATTCAAAAGTAATTCATTCATTGTAAGAGCGCTGAGTTGTCTGTTGAACATGGTGAACAACACACATCAAAGTTTCCCCTTTTCGCTCACACCCCTGTGTTTGCTGACCTACATGGACACCCACTCAAGCAATGCCTTGCTTTAAAAATTCTCATCCTTGTTTTCAAATCCCTCCATGGCCTTGCCCTTCCTTCTCTCTCCAATCCCCTCCCACCCTACAATCCTCGGAGGTAACTTTGTTCCTCAAATTCTGGCCTCAAGTATCCTTGATATTTATCACTCCGCCTTGGTGCCGTGCCTTCATTGCCTCAGCCCAAGCTCTGGAATTCCACTCTCCATCTCTATTTTGTTTTCCTCCTTGAAGACAGTCCTTTACTCCTACCTCTTTGACCAAGCTTTTTGTCATCTGATATGATGTCTCAGGTATGTTGGTATCATACTAAATGGGCTGGATTCTACGTTACTGGGACTTTGCCCTTACGCCATTGTCAAAACTGTGGAGTCATAGGCCACATATTCCTAGCTCTACAGGGGGCTAGCAAGGACCTGGCGACATCAAGCAGCTTTTGGTGCAGATACAGGACCCCGCACTTCCGGGTCGGAGGCCGTCCGACCCTGTCCCCCCGTGCCCAAACATTTCCCTGCCGCGTACAAGACCCCTCTGCCCTCCAATCAGCCCACCCCCGACCAGCGTGGCCGCGGACACGCGAGTATCCCGAACGGCTGGACTACATTATATCCACGCCGTGGGGACTCCGGCCGGTCGGGGGCGGAGAATGGCGGAGCAGGCCTGCAGCAATGACGCCAGGTAGGTGCTAGGCAGCGCGGTGTAGTTGGCGAGTACGTCGCTTTTCAGGGCTCGCAGAATCGAGGAATCGGCGCCGGTCCCGATTCAGTCCGGAAAAATGGGTTCTCCGCCCCCGGGCCGGCTGCGATTTCGCCATCGGGAGGCAGAGAATCCAGCCCAATGTTTCTGTGTAGTGCCTTGGAATATCTATGTAATAACCTGCATGGAGCACACGGGGCTGACTTGATTGTGTTCCCTGTGTGGCCCGAAGAATATGAACTCATCCGCTAACTACGGAGCTATGACCATGTGTACATAAGGTCGGCCAGTTAGGAACCGACCGACAGAGAGAGAGAGAGAGAGGGGCCCGGTAAAGTTTGAGCGGGCCCCTTTGTGCAGAGCACGTTGTTATAGATAAACGCCTTCTTAACGTTACTCGTTGGACTCCTTTTTGTCTTTAATAAAGTCTTATTATGTTACGGATGATACATAAATATAAGTTGCTGTGATACAGCTCCACATTCCTAACAAGGAGGATGGCACCTAGGCTGGAAGGGAACACATGTTGATTGGATATTATCACTAGGGAAGGGCAATCGTCCAGGTTTCTCCTTCCAGGTCATTATGTAGCAAACCCTGCGGACTATGTAACTGATGAGGACCAGACTGCTGTCACTAACTGTCATTGGCGGTTTCCACTTGTGGGGGAGGCAAAAACTAGAGACCGTAACTCAGAGAGTCACTAATAAATCCAACAGGGAATTCAGAAGAAACTTTTCTACCAGAAACTTATTAGAATGTGGAATTTGCTATCTCAAAGTTGAGCCAGATAGCATGTATTGAAGGGAAAACTCAATAAACATGGGGGAGGAGTCATTTGAAGTTTATATTGATATGGTTAGATGAAGAGGAGTGGGAAGAGGTTCATTTGGATCATAAACACTGGAACTGACCAATTGGGGCGAAAGACCTCTTTCTGGGTTGCATATTCGATGTAATTGTACAAAACAGTTAAGCTTCACAGGTGAATCATGGCTTCTTGAACAAAGTCCCAGCGGATGACCACTGTCATGGAACTAAGCCCCAGAGACAAAACCTGCAGAAGAGTGCTAGGCAAGAGGGAGCAAAAAGCAAATCAAAATCAGAATTCAACATCAGACTGATAGATCAGTGCATTACATTTAGAAGTAAAGTTGTTAGATTCAGCTGTTGCACAGTATAATATATCCCAGGGCTTAAAGAGCTAAATGTAGGGAATGTTTATTCAACAAAGAGCCAAGTGGTTATAAACTGCTAATGTCAGCATCTCTGTACTATACATACACGTGCAAATGTAATATATATATATATATACACACTGACAAACAGGGAATATAAATGTACATTCATTGCACTAAGGGAGTTCTCAATGTTCATGCACTTTAGGAGTACTCGAGCATTATCACAATACAAACATTTCACTTAAACCCGCATAGATTTCTCCCATTTACCATAGAGTAATCTGATGTTAATCTTCTTGACTGATGCGCATTCAAGTGCACCTGTAGTGCTCATTATAAATGCAGAGTCCCCTGCAGTCTTAAAGGAGCCCTGTCGTCAAGGTAACACATCTCTTGCCTGGTTTAGAAACAGTGAGATTTGACAAAGTCAGCCCTTGTGTATTTGCAGATTCTTTTTGCTTCTTACAATTCTTTTGTCAGCCAGACTAAAAAAAAAGGCTCGGTTTATTTTTTCTTTGAAATTTGCAGTACACCAATCAATAATATTTACGCTTAACCCTTCCAAGGTTTCAGTCGTGCCTTGTAACAAAATTGTTTCAGGTTATTGTTCAAGACTGCAAATCCAGCAAACAGAAAATGTGCGTTTCCCTTTGAACTGCTGTGTTGGAATGAAAAATAGAAAAGCAGAATTATTTTTTGAATGTGTGAGTGACTGGGAAATGTTGGTATTCAGAGTGATCTGGTTATGGGGCCAGCAGTGGTGTAGCAGTATGGTCACTGGATGAGTAATCTAGATTTAAATTGCCTTGGGATAGGGGTTCAAATCCCACCAAGGCAGATGGTGAAATTTGAATTCAAGAAAAATCGAGGATTATTAATGGATGGGAAATCTGCAATTGTTGCATGGCGTGACTCCAAATCTACAACAATGTGGTTGACTCTTAAATTCCCTCTGAAATGGCCTGGCGAGCAACTCAGTTCAAAGGATATTAGGGATCGTCAATAAATGCCGGCACTGCCTGCGATGCCCCATATTTTAGAAATGAATAGAAAGTGAAAAAAAATTAGCACTGGTGCCTCACGGCGCTAAGGACCCAGGTTCGATCCTGGCTCCGGTCACTGTCCATGTGGAGTTTGCACATTCTACTGGTGTTTGCGTGGGCCTGACCCCCCCCCCCCCCCCCCCCCCCCCCCCCCCACAACCCAAAAGTGTGCAGGGTAGGTGAATTGGCCACTGTAACTTGCCCCTTAATTGGAATAAAAAAAGAATTGGGTACTCTTAAATTTATTTATTTTTCAATTGCAAGAGATGGCTACATGTAGTGACAGCACTATTTCTGGTCAAAATGAAAATGATTGGAAAATTCCCCTGCCAATCACACCTAGAGAGCACCCTGCTGTAAATGGATGGGATTAATTTTACGCACGCACTTTGAATGTAACTATCTGCCACACTTTTTTAATAGGGTGACGCTTCTGTAGTATCGGTCATGAGTTCTGTTTGCCGTAGATTGTCAGGTGTCTTTTTTTCAATAGACTCTGTAGATTCCTATAGTGTGCTGTTTAAAAAGACACCGCTGTGTAAATAGACTCTGTTGTAAATAGACTGTTGCTGTGAGTCCTGTTGTAAGTTCCACCAGCCTCCAACCATTGGTTATTAGTAGTGTCGATGGACCCTCTGGTGGGAATATTACTGATTCGATGTAACCATCGCTGATGAACGTCAGCAGTTCAGAGCAACTCCCTGAGAGCCGTAATAACAGCAAACTGATTAAAGCCATGGGCAGGCCTTTCTTTGTGATCATATACCATGGCACTTTTGATCATTCTTGTACAATGTAGTGTATTGGGCATGCAGTTACCTCATGGCTTTAAAAAAATCAGCTTAATGAGAAATGTATAATGTTGGATCGAATACTGTGTTTTGTATATTAATTGAAAATGTCCTCAATAAAAATATTTTTTTTAAAAAATCAGCCTGCAAAATTTGTCTAATACTAACAGCTCAGTAAAGTAGCAGAATTGTCCGGGTGGCACATGGCACAGTGGTTAGCACCAGTGGTTAGGACCCGGGTTCGAAATCCGGCCCTGCGTCACTGTCTGTGTGGAGTTTGCACATTCTCCCCGTGTCTGCGTGGATTTCACCCCCACAAACCAAAAATGTGCAGGGTAGGTAGATTGGATGCGCTAAATTGGAAAAATATAATTGGGTACTCTAAATTTATATTAAAAAAGTAGCAGAATTATCAAGTGGAAGGAAAATGATGGAGGGGTGCAACAGCAGCAGCCGAGCATGTGTCACGTTACAAGATCAGGTTAAAGTCCAACAGGTTTGTTTCGATATCACTAGCTTTCGGAGCGCTGCTCCTTCCAGAAGTTCCGGTATTGGAAGACTTCTTACTGTGCTCACCCCAGTCCAACACCGGCATCTCCACATCAACGTTACAAGATGGTGGTAAACCCTATCAATTTTTTTGGAGCCAACAGGATGTAGAAAGAAACCCTAAAGGAAGATGATACAAGAGATTGCTCTGCTTATGAAGCAAACAAAGTAAAGCAAGTATAGTTTGTGTGATCAATCAACTGTTTGTTTCTTAGGGACAAGTGTCGAATCCAGTTAGTAGTGTTTAATAAAACAGTTTTGTTGGTTTACAAGACTCGTTCTCTAATCAACACTACACATTGAAGCCATCCAGATAGAGCAAGGCAGAGAACAACACAGTAAGATTCAGTCCTTAAAGTTCTGAAGGAATTTGTTTGGGTAGATGCTGGGAGGATGCTTCCCCCGACCAGAAGTCTAGAACTATTCTCAGAATAAAAGGTCATCAATTCAGGGCTGAGATTTGGAGCTGTTGTTCACTCAATGGGCTGTGAATTTTTGGAGTCCTCTGTCCCAGAGGGCTGAGGATGCTCAGCCTTCGAGTGCATTCAAGACCAAAATCAATAGATTTTGGGTTATTAAGGGACATGTGGATAGTGGGAGAAGTTGAAGTAATCGCCCACTGTAATCCAGAGGACAGGAGTTCAAATCCCACACTGGCAATTTGAGATTTTTGAATTCAGATTTTATAAATAAAATCCGAAGAAATTTTGACAAACTAGCTTCAGTAAAAGTCACCATGGGGCTGTGGGTTCGTCATGAAATGAAATGAAGTCTCCACTGGTTCACTAATTTCCACATGGAAGGCAACCTGCTGTCCTCACCGAGTCTGGCCATGTATGCTTCCAGCACCACACCAATGTGGTTGACTATAACTTAGCCAGCAAGACACTCAGTTCCACTAGAGATAAATAATGAAAGCCAGCCATGCCCACATCTCGAGAACGAGACATTTTTTTTTTTTTTTTTTTAGAAAGAGAAGCTCCCAGTCCTGCTCAGTTGTACTTGCAAGAACAAGATGGCCGGCTAAACAGAGCGCTATCCAAGAACTCACTCATTTTCCTGATGGAAAAGCAGCTATAAATTAAGAGGTCCGTTGGGGGCTATGTGTAATGCTCTGGCGTTTAAATTGTGCAATTCTGCAAGTTTACAGAGAACATGTAGCACTGCTACATTTCACAGATGTTTGGACACTGAGTAGGCACAATAGGTTAACAAGCAGCGCGTTGGGCAAAATAAAAGATTGATGGGGTAAGTATTCTTGAGACAGAACTTTGACATCACTGTCCAAGCCCAACAGACCAGACTGGACATAAACCTAAAAAGAAAGTGCTGCCCTTGATCGTTCAAACCCCGTAAATGGTGCAAAATGTGAAAGTCTTAACCCCATTACAGACAAAAAGGTTGGTAAAAGAACTGCACAGGGTGTTGTGAGACAGTTGCAAGGCCTACAAATATGGATCAAATTAGTGATCCTGATGAATGCAGATAAACTTCAGAAGGTCCTGCCCTCGCGAAGGGAGACTGGCTCATTTTTACTGGGTTTCTATCTGCATTCCATTGAATGAAAGGAACCAGGTTAAAAATGTTTACGCAAGAATTTTAGCCAGCCTTACATATTAATCTTTAAATATAATAACATGATTACAGCCTTGTAGTGGGACTGGGTGTGTTTGATGGCATGAGGCAATATCGGCTTAATTATTCCATGCTTGTTTAAACTTCTGAGGATTAGCAACAAACAATTGAATGAATATTTTACAAACAGGCCCAGATCCCCTCAACTATTGTCTTTTACTCAAGAGCGTCCCTGGTAAAGCACAGCTACAACCTACAGGAAACCACACCACTAATTACTGTGTTGATCCGCCCTGTCAACATACTGCAGCTTCAGCAGTCAATGGGTCTGACTGCCCCTGAATGATCAGACATTCGGAATTTTAAGTGCCCAATCGGTCAGAGGAAGTACAATTCTTCCATGTATGTCTCACCGAGGAAGAGCGTTTCTTGTCAAATTAGATTTCATGAATTAGGATTTGCATGCGTTTGTGCCTAGAATTAAAATGAGCATGCGTTGGCATGCCAAAGATTAAATGGACTGTTCCTGCCCCCCCCCCACCTACCCCACTTGACCTCATCACTGTCAACCCCAGATGCTGAACATGACCTCGGGTGACCTAAGGAGGGTCCAGCCCTTCCCGTGGCTCTCAGGCTATTTCAGAAACTCAATGCGCACAAAGAGGAGCTGCAGAATAGCCCAAAGTGAAAAATGACAAAAGGCCACAGAGGTTATATTGGTGATCGTTGCCATGAGAAAGAGACAACGCAAAGCATATGCACGGCAAGGAAGTCCTTGCAGTCTATGAACACAAGATAAATTTATGGGCATTTCTCTGCAGATAATAAAGTGTACACCACCATTGAGTGCACACAGTGGCTTAAAGGATTAGCCTTGTAACACTGAGCTAAATGATTAGAAAAAGTGATAACGCGTGCTAGCCTTAATTAAAGCGCCGGACAGACTACAGCACAACACTGTTTCCTCGCTACATAATGGTGTCAGACTACGTATAAACATGGGCATCTAGCAGCATGGGGGTCAAGGTTCCTACGATAACTCAGGCCACACATCCTGGGGTCTTGTATCCCACCTTCCCCCTTAAAAAATGTGAGTCTACTTGACATATGTTGTGTGGATATCAAACAACATCAATTATTAATGGTTTCAAAGCTGTGGAGCCCCACAGTGGAAAAAGAAACAAAAGGCCAAATCACTTTGGCCTCAATCGTTCTACTCAAGGAATCTAGAGTCAGGTCCCAACAGTTTGTGCGTTGAGAAAATTTACTTTGGCATGAATTTCCTTAATCCTTTATGCCAAACAATGGAACTTTGGCATAATAACGAAAAACGTGCAGTTTTGAAGCCAATTATGAACAAGTGAATTTCAATTTTACAGCGTAGACACCATTAGGCTCCCATTTCCAAAATCCTGCCTCCCAATCCAGTTCAAAGCTCCAAGAAACATGGGTTTCCTGCAATTTTCTCCAGTCATTAGAAGGCATAAATTGAAACCCCAAATTTTAACACAGCGGACTTAAGGGTCACACTGCTACTGGGGTTTTACAGCAAGCATTTTCACAATTTCTGTGGGTACTGACAAGAGGTCAAATTGTGGGAAACATCTCTTTCACAGCAAACCAATACAGGGAAAGCAACACGGCCAGGATTGTCTACCACTGAACTCACGATCATGAATTATAAAGTGCCCGCAACTATATAAACGGAATAAACTGAGAATCCTTTCAGAAGCTTTTGGGAAATGTTGTGTCCATTTATATTAAAAGACAAAAGATATTACCACTTCCACTGCTAAAAGTGGCAGAGACATTCATCCCTGGGGGGAGGAACAGGGTCAAAATGAACAAAGTAAAGAAGCACAGAGAGAATAAATCCCATTGTCCAGATACATTGCATCCACACAGAGGACCATATTTATATATTTAAAATGAAGCTGAAACAAGTCCAGAAAACGATAGCTTAATGTCATAGGCAAGAAAGATACTGGAATATTTACCTACAGATGTAATAGCGAAAGCAAAAACAGAATGAATAAATCACATTGGCTTTATAAAATGGTCACATTTGACCAGCCTTGTTGAAATCAGGCGATAAGTAACAGAATGGACAGCAAACTGGCCACACGACAGAAAACAGACAGTAAGGATTAAGGGCTGCGACTCAGGCTGGGACGTAGTGTTCCACAGGATTTGGGACAACAATCATTCACAGAAATCATCTGGACTCGGGAGTCAGAAATGCAATTTGACAAAGCGTAGATAACAAATCTTGGTGGGTGGGTGGGGGGCCTTAATATTGAGGAACAACTTGACAAAATACATAACAGAGCATTACTAAAATTACAGAAGGACATCTAATTGGCAAATCAATTTCAATATAGATAAGTGTGAGGAGTGCATTTTGATAACAAGAATAAGGGAGCCACTTGCCATTTGGATATTAAAGAGGGCTAAAGAGGGTCGAGGTACAAAGGGATTGAAGGTACAAATGCATAAATCACACAATGCAGCAATGCAGGTTAATAAAGTGTTTAAAGAAGGGAGCCGAAACTGGGTTTCCTTTCCAGGTTAACTTCAGAAGGAGAGACGCGATGTTCAGTTTGTACAGATGATTCACCAGTACTGCATTCAGTTCTCGACTCCGTAATATATTTTTTATAAATTTAGAGTACCCTATTATTATTATTTTTCCAATTAAGGGGCAATTTAGCGTTGCCAATCCACCTAACCTGCACATCTTTTGGGTTGTGGGGGTGAAACCCATGCAGACACGGGGAGAATGTGCAAACTCCACACGGACAGTGACCCAGGGCCGGGATTCGAACCCGGGTCCTCAGTGCCGCAGTCCCAGGACTCCATAATATAAAAAGATGTAGAGACACTGGAGAAGGTGCAAAAATTATTCAAAGCGTGAAAACTGAGTGGATGTAATTCTCAAAAATGGTGAATGGACTGAGGCGCTTTTCTTTAGAGAAAAGGCTGAAGGGTGCCTTGATAGGGTTCTTCAAGGTTATGAAGGAGTTTGATGTGGTAGATGTGTTCACTTGCAGAGGCATTAAAACTAGAGGTCATCAATATCAGATGGTTACCAATGCATCCAATGGGGAATTCAGGAGCAACAATTTTAAGCAAAGGGTGGTAAGAATATGGATATGCTACCACAAGGGGGTGAATAGCATTGATGCATTTAAGGAGAAGCTGGATAATCATATGAAGGAGAAAAGAAAAGAAGGATATGTTGATAGTGTTACATTAGCATCAGAGGAAACATAAAAGGGGCAGCACGGTGGTGCAGTGGTTAGCACTGCTGCCTCACGGTGCCAAGGTCCCAGGTTCGATCCCGGCCCTGGATCACTGTCCGTGTGGAGTTTGCACATTCTCCCCGTGTGTGCCTGGATTTCATCCCCACAACCCAAAGATGTGCAGCGTAGGTGGATTGGCCTTGCAGATTGCCCCTTAATTGGAAAAGGTGAATTGGGTACTCTAAATTTATTTTTTAAAAAGAGGAAGCATTAAAAGTAGACAAGCCTGGCTGTCCTTCTTCAATATCTCTCCACCTTCAGCCAGTTGGGTGGCACTGCACTTGCACTTGTCTTATTCACCTAATCGCAGCCAGTCAATCGCCATCCACAGCTTCTCTTCCCATTCCTGCACAGCATCCTCCAAGCTTCTATCCTTGCCACCTCCCCCACGCCCCCCCCCCCTCCCCCGCCCTTTCCCAACTACAAACTGCCCTCGGCTATATCACACAGGACACAACATCCACATGCACACTGACAACACCCAGGTTTACCTCACTACAACCTACATCAAAATTGTCAGACAGTTTTGTGCTGGATGCGCAGATCATTTCTCCAATTAAATATTTGGCGAGTGAGGTTGTAGTCTTCAGTCCCTGCCACAAACTCTGCTCCCTCGCCACTGAGTCATCCTTCTTCCCCATATTTGACCCTGGAATGAGCTTCCAACCTCATATCCATGTCACCATTAAGACTGCCTGTTTCCAATTCCGCAACATTGCCCAACATCTCCACTGCCTCAGTTCTTCTGCTGCTGAAACCCTCATCCATGCTCTCTTTTAGGGACAGACTTTTAAAAAATATATAAATTTGGAGTACCCAATTCATTTTTTCCAATTAAGGGGCAATTTAGTGTGGCCAATCCACCTACACTGCACATCTTTTGGGTTGTGGGGGCCGAAACCCACGCAAACACGGGGAGAAGGTGCAAACTCCACACGGACAGTGAACCAGAGCCGGGATCGAACCTGGGACCTCGGCACTGTGAGGCAGCAATGCTAACTACTGTGCCGTGCTGCCCTTTACCTCCAGACTTGACAATTCTAATGCACTCCGGGCGAACCTTTCGCACCCTCCCTAAATTTGAGGTCCTTCAAAACTCTGCAGCCTATATCTTAGCTCGCACCAAGACAAAATCCTCATTTCCCCTGAGCTCACTAACCTACGCTGACTCCCGGTTAAGTAGCACCTCGATTTGAAATTCCCCATCCTGGTTTTCAAATCTCTCCATGGCTTCGCTCCTCTCTATCTCTGCAATCTCCTACAGCTCTACAACACGGAGGTATTTACCTCTCCTCTAATTCCAGCTTCCTGAGCATGCCCGATATTAATCACTCCATCATTGGTTATCATGCCTTCAGATGCCTGGGCTCGAAACTCTGCAATTTCCTCCCTCAACCTCTCTACCTCACTCTCCTCCTTAAAACATACTTCTTTGACCAAACTTTTTATCAATATGTTCTAATGTTCTGGCATGGACTGATTGGGCAAAATGGTCTGTTTCCATGCCACATATCATATATTATATCTTCTTGCAAGGCTTGGTGTCACAAATTAACTTAGAAATTTTGGGGGAGAATCATGCCCAAAATGTCAAAGTGCATCCCTCCAATACGTTAACTCCCACCTCAGCCATCGTAATATCTCATTGCGTTCCGAGCATAAGCAAAATGCAGCGGATGCTGGAAATCGGAAATAAAATCAGAAAATGCTGCAAATACTCAGCAGGACAGATAGCAACTGTCAGGCTTTGCACCAAGCAGTCTTTTGCCATTTAATCACTCCTGCCCTCGAACTTATCACAGAGCTTCCCTTGCGTTCTTTTTCCCGACCCCTCTGCCCCTTCACTTCCTTAAAACCATTTCTACCATTTTCCAGTTCTATTGAAAGGACACTGACCTGAAATCTCCCTCTCCACAGATGCTGCCAGACCTGCTGAGTATTTCCCAGCCTTTTTTCAACAACCGTGAATGTTAGGACATGAATGCTTACAGCGGTACATGAAATAAAGGAAATGCCAGATGTACGTATGTGATAGGACATCGAATAAAACTTGGTGACTACGCAACACAGGAAAATCAATGATACAACCAATATTCTGTTGGTTTATGCATCAGGGAAATCATTGTATTCGGCATTGATGTGTCGAATCTGAAGATGACTATATAGGTATTCTCAATGTACCACTCTCAGATCCTGTGAAAATGGGTGAATAGGTTGATGGAAACAGTAATCGTGTGAAACTCAAACCGGCCTCCATGCAAGAAAACTGCAAATAATTTTTGAACAGTCGTGTCAGCCTAAATGGATAATGTTGAATGCTTCAACGGTACTTAAAATGTTCGGTTTTTAATACCTGTCTCGTGAAGCAGCTTCTTAGTGATAAGGGTCTGAACTGTCGATCCCTATCATATATCTGCTTTCAGTTGCATCTTATCTGGGAAGAACTGACTTCCCACAAATTCCTGCTGACAAGTGCTATAAGGTATAATTAGAGAAACACAAGAAACCCCAGGGCGTTCTCATCAAAAACAGTGTACACTGGGGGATGCAGTATTTATCTGCGCTATATTTTTACTGATGACAATTATTAGTCACGCCGACACCGCCATGCACCAATATAAATTTACAGTTTTCATTTCTGTGGAAAAGGGTTTAAAAATAGACCACATCCGACTGGATTGGTGATCATCAAAATCACACATGTCAGGGTGTTTTTTCTTCAAGGCTGCAGCTCTAACCCACGCCGGAGATCAAGAAACCTTCAGGAGTTTGTGTGAACACCAGGCCTAAGGCCTGAGATTATGGGGTCAGCTTTGAAGCCACCTCCATACACAAATGCTCTTCCTTCCCCTCCCCCCTCCCACCACCACCACCAATACATGGTGGCAACCAGGCAGAGGGAGGTAGTTGAAATGGTGCAGGATTTTTGCCAACTCCTTTCCTGCCCCATTTTGGCCAACTTACAAGTTTAAAAGTGCAAGCAGCACGGACACCCGCCCCAAAACGGATGGTAACACTGGGGCCCTCCCTGCCATTTTAAACCCAAGGTCTGAGCTAAAGAGCAGTAATGGATTCGCACGTGACAAAACCTGCCGTCAACAATAACCAGGGCCACATCTTGGCCTTTGCCTCCCTGGTAGCCCGGAGACGGCTATTGCTAGCGTGGAGGAACTTGAAGCCCCCAAATCAGAGACCTGGGTTAGCGACACGGCTGGGTTTCTCAGTCTTGAGAAAATAAAGTTCACCCTAAGAGGGTCAACGCTAGAGTTCGTCCGGGGGTGGCAGCCTTCGACTTCTTTGGGGAAAATTAACTGTCAGCAGAGAACTGTCTAAAGAGGGTGGGGGAGGGGAGGAGTTAGGCTATTTTCTGTTAAGGGTAGGAGGAACTTGTGAGGGATGGAACTGATGTATGTACTACATTTAAATTTGGATTTGTTTTCTTTTCTGTTGTTGTTATTGTTATTACTATGAAATTACAAATACTTCAATAAAATGTTTTTTTTAAAAGAAAACAATAACCAGGGCCAGGAAGGGCCCTGTGAGGTGACTTTGTTTTAACGTTTATGTACAGCACTCCTTTTGCGCCTGTAGGAGTAGAAGGGCTCCTCTGGGCCCCACATGGGAATTTGAACCTCCTGTCCCTGACCATTCTGCCTTTTCCCTGACTGGGATTTCTGTTCCCCATCTGCTATTTATGCTCAAAGGGCACAATATTTCTTGCCAAATTAGTTGTGTACTCACAAGGACTCATCTGTGTTAAATGTGACTGACTTAAGCACTGGTGCATAAAATAAACTGCCCTTGGCTAATGACTGAGTTCTTAACATAAATTGTCTGCTGGAGTTCAGGGGCTAGATTCTTCGCAGCCCCCCGCCAAAATCACGTTCGGCACGGGGGCGGAGAATGGTCGTTTCCGAGGAAATCGGGACCGGCACCACTGAAGCGATTCTCCGCGGCTCAGGAATCTCACCCCATCGCGCAGCCGCTGCAGGCCCGGTACCGCCGTGCGCATGCGCAGACTCCCAACCAGAAGGGCAGGGCCCCATATCCGCAGCCAGAGCTACGAGGGGCACTCAGGGGCTCTGCCAGCCCCCTTCAGGTAGGAGAACTGCTCAGGCCTTTCTTAAGAAAAGTCAAGAGTGAAACGCCAGCATTTTCACGCTGGCGTGGGGACATAGCCCCATTTCTGGAGAATCCAGCCCCAGGTTTCTTGATCAAAAGGGTGTATTTTGTCTCCCCCGACCAGACAAGCAGCAGCCCTCTCTTCTCTAGTTCATGTGTACATGTGATCAATTGAAGCAGGTCAGCCTCCTCTTTCTAAAGAAAGAATGAACTTGCATTCATAAAACACCTTGCACAACCTCAGGACACCCCAGAAAGCTACACAACCAACTCCCTTGAAGTGGAGAAGTAGCTATAATGTAACACCATAGTCGATTTGGAGACAACAGGTTGATAAAAACAAATAATGAGATGAATTACCATCTTAAACTTTAAGGCACGGCAACACAGTGGTTAGCACTGTTGCTTCATAAGCGCCAGGGTCCCAGGTTCGATTCCCGACTTGGTTCACTGTCTGTACGGAGTCTGCACGTTCTCCCTGTATCTGCATGGGTTTCATCCGGGCGCTCTGGTTCCCTCCCACAAGTCCCGAAAGACGTGCTTGTTAGGTGAATTGGACATTCTGAATTCTCCCTCAGTGTACCAGAACAGGCGCCGGAATGTGGCGACTAGGGGATTTTCGCAGTAACGTCACTGCAGTGTTAATGTAAGCCTACTTGTGACAATAATAAAGATTATTATTATTTTAACTTTGTTTCTCTCTCCATAGAGGCTACCTGACCTACTGGGTATATCCAGCACTTCAGGAGCGAGATTCTCCGACCCCCCGCCGGGTCGGAGAATCGCCGGGGGCTAGCGTGAATCCCGCCCCCGCCGGTTGCCGGATTCTCCAACACCGGATATTCGGCGGGGTTGGGTATTGCGCCGCGCCGGTTGGCGGGCCACCCCCCGCGATTCTCCGGCCCGGATGGGCGGAAGTCCCGCTGCTGGAATGCCTGTCCCGCCGGCATAGATTAAACCACCTACCTTACCGGCGGGACAAGGCGACGCGGGTGGGCTCCGGGGTCCTGGGTGGGGCGCGGGGCGATCTGGCCCCGGGGGGTGCCCCCACGGTGGCCTGGCCCACGATCGGGGCCCACCGATCCGCGGGCGGGCCTGTGCCGTGGGGGCTCTCTTTCCCTTCCGCCTTCGCCACGGTCTCCACCATGGCGGAGGCGGAAGAGACTCTCTCCACTGCGCATGCGCGGATGCCGTCAGCAGCCGCTAACGCTCCCGCGCATGCGCCGCCCGGAGATGTAATTTCCGCGCCAACTGACGGGGCACCAAAGGCCTTTTCCGCCAGCTGGCGGGGCGGAAATTCATCCGGCGCGGGCCTAGTCCCTTAAGGTTGGGGCTCGGCCCCCAAAGATGCAGAGCATTCCGCACCTTTGGGGCGGCGCGATGCCCGACTGATTTGCGCCGTTTTGGGCGCCAGTCGGCGGACATCGCGCCGTTTCCGGAGAATTTTGCCCCAGATTTCTAGCATCCGCAGTATTTTACATTTATTACTTCATTTTGGTGATGTTGGTCGAGGGATCGCTGTTGACCGGGACACCTTCGCGGAGAAGAGAGATGGATACTGCCAAAGCGTCTGCTGTGACTCACACGTGTGGGACAGGGAGGTTTTGGTTCAAGACCCACTCCAGGACGACAACACAGAAATGGAGGCTGAAACTCTAATTCAGCACTTAAGGAGTACTGCACTGTCAGAGTTGGCATCTTTCAGAACTGAGGCCCCCGTCAGTCTTCTCAAGGGGGCATAATAGATCCCATGGTACTGTTTGGAAAAAGGATTACCCCAGTGTTTTGGACAATAGTTGTCCCTCAAGCAACATTACAAAAGCAGATTATCTGGTCATTATCATATTGCTTTCTTTTTATTGGAGCTTGCTGGTTGCTGCATTTTCTACATTACAGCAGTGAGTGATGACATTTGAAAGTTACTTTATTGGCTTTAAAAGTGCTTTGGGGCGCCCGGTAGTCATGGGGACGGCTAAATCCCAAGTCTTTCATTTATATCTTTCTCTGGAGGCAACAAAATGCTGCTTTTGACAAAGAAACTTGAACTCCAAGATGTCCAAATCGGACAAGAGAGTGAAACACTTCTGCAAGACTGAAGTAAATAGCTAAAGAACAATCTCAAGGAATGTACTGAGCATGCAGCATTTGTGATTAGGCATGAGAAATTAAAGTTTCAACTCACTGAACCATCCTTCGAAAACATTAGGCAGACCTGTTTAAGAACCTGCAATTGGAGTAGGTGCCTGGTATTAATGATGTAAAAAATGGTTTAAAAAGCAGAAAATAACAGTGCAGATCTCAATGAAAACAAAAACACGAGAAAAATGATTGCTTCCTGCCCTGCCAGAATCTGACTGTAATTCGAAGAGTGCCTCTGAACAAGCACAATTGCAGGAAAGTCATGCATGAGCTTTTCTAACTCGAAATGTGGGTGCGGGGTGCAGCTTTATGGGCAGGAAGGCAGTCGGGAAGAGGGATCGAATTTTTAAAAATCAAATTGATCTGGGCACATTGCAGTTACATACTTAAGTCATTCACACGCAGAAGCCACTTACATACAAAAGATCTTTTAAACTGCACAATTGTGCCCCCCCCCCTCCCTCTCCCCTCATTACATGCATCTCTGGGTGCAAATACAAGAAATTCAAAGTCCATTATTGCGAAGACAAATTGTAGTTTGATTTCTAGGTCAGGGATTTGGACCTTCACTCTGCACAGGAGCTGGGATTCCCAGGGATACAATGTCCCTAAGTTGAAGAATATATTCAGCAGATGATCACCTGACACCTGCAGACTGACAACCACTTTGCACACACAGGTATTATTTCTCCCTTTTTCTCCTGAAGGCAATGATTCCTGTTGTGGTGTGGATATACCCACACCCTAAGTATCCTTCCAAACCTTACCCAAGTGTCCATACTGCACACATTAGTTCCGATGTTTAGATACGAGCAGACTATTTAACCATGCAGAAATCACAAATAATGAGCAAAGCAAGCTCAACACTGACAAACGGGAGGTAGTATGATTAGGCAGGTTATTTATTTATTTATTTAAAGTACCCAATACTTTTTTCAAATTAAGGGGCAATTTAATCCACCTACCCTGCACATCTTTGGGTTGTGGGCGTAAGGTAAAGGGAGAATGTGTAAACTCCACATGGTCAGTGACCCGGGGCCGGGATTGAACCCGGGTCCTCAGCGCCGTGAGCCAGCAGTGCTAACCACTGCGCAACCCTGCCACCCTCAGGCAGATCATTTATTGCCCACAAGGTGCAAGTCTAGGTGGGGAATAAAAAGGAACAAAGAGATCTTGTGGCACAAACAATCGCTAAAAGCCGTGCTCCAGATTAGCGGGGCCGTTAAAAAGAAAAAGACAAAACAAGCTTCATTTCCAGAGGGATAGAATTGAAAAGTAGGAAAGTTATGCCATGCCTATATTGAACCTTTGTTAAACCACATTTAGAATACTGTAAAAAGCTCTGGTCACCACACTATAAAAAAGAGGCAGAGGCATTGTAGAGGGGCAAAGGTGCCAGGTATTATGTATGGTGAAAAGGTTGGACAGGCTGAACTCTTTTTCTCCTGAAAAAAGGAAGATATTAAAAGATATTAGAGATATTTAAAATTATGAAAGGTTTTGATAGAGTGGAACAGAACAGCGTTAATAGGCAACAATTGCACTTCTTTGTCCTAGGTCCTTAGCAATCCTTTAATGACTGTTTTAAAAATGTTTCAGAAGTCCAAAGACCAAAATACATGGCAAAGTATGCACAGTAAATATACAGTTGTCGACACATTACTTACAGCATGTTCTGACTATTATCTTTAAGTGCTCCGAAACCCAGTTCTCAAGTTCGAAATGTCTTCATTTTACTTTCCCTCCAGTACTTAAGTGCCACTGTTATTGTATGGAGTCTTCATAGGCATCGCAGGCCTACGATGTGGCACGGTCATCTGGGACGACACTGCGTGTCTGTGATTTCTCAAGCACACTCAATTAAAAAACCGACAGAAAATTAAATAGTTAACTCCATCTGGCCAGCAGCACGAGGAGGCTACAGCCCTGTACATATATCTGATTCTGCCCTTCAGGAAACTGCTGGCTTGTAAGAATAATAATGAGGGAAAAAAACACTGTTTCAATATATTAACTTGGAACGTTTAAACCAATATCAATTTTAGTCATCATCAGAATAAGCTGGCACGAGGGACTTGTACCACTTTAAACTTACCACGCAGTACGAAAGCTACTAGTTTATTTGGGGTGGACTATTTCTGAAACCAGCACTTATTTTTGACACTGGCAGTCATACAATGCATCATGGCATATTCGTATGCATACTCAATAATGCCTGTCTTTTAAAGTGTCTTCCTTCATATCATTTCCCATCATTTCCAATTACTTAATCTTTGCTATACATTGCAAGACTGCACATTCCATTTCAAAATTGCTGTTCTAACTAAATATTTGATCATTTTTTCCACTATTTTCCTCAACTCCATCACATCAAGATGATACGCCCAATGATGCAAAATGGAAACTAAGGCAACCTACCATGGCAGACGCCATAATCAAATACCTCAGCTAAGCCCTGCTGCACTCTGGGGCAATGCTGATGTTTAGACAGTCAAAGTGGTTCTTTAAATGGGATTTGTCCCTGTTAATTAGGGTTCCACTCCACTCCAGGGGCGAAATTCTCCGGTATCGGCGCGATGTCCGCCGACAGGCACCCAAAACGGCACAAATCAGTCGGGCATCGCGCCGCCCCAAAGGTGCGGAATGCTCCGATTCTTTGGGGGCCGAGTCCAAACCTTAAGGGGCTAGGCCCGCGCGCGGACGAATTTCCGCCCCGCCAGCTGGTGGAAAAGGCCTTTGGTGCCCCGACAGCAGGCGCGGAAATGACATCTCCGGGCGGCGCATGCACGGGAGCATCAGCGGCCGCTGACGGCATTCCCGCACATGCGCAGTGGAGGGAGTCTCTTCCGCCTCCGCCATGATGGAGACCGTGGCGAAGGCGGAAGGGAAAGAGGCCCGCCCGCGGATCGGTGGGCCCCGATCGCGGGCCAGGCCACCGTGGGGGCACCCCCTGGGGCCAGATCGCCCCGCGCCCCCACCCCAGGACCCCGGAGCCCACCCGCGCCGCCTTGTCCCGCCGTAAGGTAGGTGGTTTAATCTACGCCAGCGGGACAGGCATTTTAGTGGCGGGACATCGGCCCATCCGGGCCGGAGAATCGCGGGGGGGGGGGCCCGCCAACTGGTGTGGCGCGATTCCCGCCGCTGCCGAATAACCGGTGGTGGAGAATTCGGCAACCGGCAGGGGGGTGGGGGGGGGGGGGGGGGGCGGGGGGGATTCACGCCAGCCCCCGGTGATTCTCTGACCCGGCCAGGGGGGAGGGGGGGGGGGTCGGAGAATCTCGCCCCAGATAACCTTATATGCCAATGTCCGAATGGACAGCAAAGTATATAAAAACTCTCTGATGCCAGGCTGCATAGTGTAAAGCTCCTTCCTGTTTATTTCCCCTTTTCTTTTATTTTTTGCCGTTACATTTTTGATCCATGGACGATTAATGGACATGTGCCTTTAAGGCAAGCAGCCTGTATTTTTAATTAAAGCAGAAGAATCGAGAAATCTGCGCTGGTTTAAACTGGAGTTGCAGACTGGCCGGCACCAGTGAGAAAGATAGGCAGGACTCAGTTTCATTTATTTGGCTTGTGGCAAATAAACGGGCCCAAAAGGCTGTGCTCTGCCTGGCAACAGTTAGTGATTGGATCTTATCCCAGTGGGATGCTTCAGAGACCTACGGGGGGGGGGGGCGTTTCAGTCTTGATTCTGGAAGATTCTGATGAAAACAGATCCAGCTGACTCTCTCCAGAAAGCTGATGTGAGCGCCATCTCTCCGGAAAGGCTGTGACTGTTGCATTCCTGAAGCTACAGAGGCCTGAAGACAAACCACAAACTGAAAGGAAGGTTTGAAGAGAAATAAAGTGCCTCTTCAGGAAAATTGTAAGTACTGCATGTCTAAACTACAGGAAGACAGGTGCAGACTGCAACAGAGACTTTAATCTGGAAGCTTACTTCTGGAAGAGGAGTGTGCTAAGAACTATCATCCAAAACAAATACTCTTTTTCCTTTCCCCCTTTCTGTTTGTCTGCCGTGTGTGTGTATATGGGTGGGGGTAAGTTAATGATGGAGTTAGGTATTATTTAATCAACTGTATTTCATTATAGTCCTTGTTATAATTAAACAGTAATTGTATTTACCTTTGCAAACCTGGTGATTGTAATTATTAGGCAGCCATGGGAAACACTTCAGGTATTTTTCTAAGAATTATTGGTTCATTCACTTGTTGTGACTCCGGGACAAGTGGGGCTGGAATTGACCGCGCAATTGCCCAGCAAGATAATGTGAGGCTTGGGATGTTTGGAGCGGTAGATGCCGAAGTTTGGTTACAGTATGAATCAAGAGACACCAGGGGCGCAATTCTCCGCTCCCGCGACTAAGTGCTTACGCCATCGTGAACGCCGTCGAGGTTCACGACGGCGTGAAACGGCCCCGATCTCGACCGATTCGGGACCCGAAAATGGGCTAGGATCGGGGCCGCGAGAAACTCGGGGGGCGTGTCGCAAAAGCAGCGTCGTCAGCACACGCCGGGCATTGGCGCCGCGTAAAAGGCGTAACCAGCGTCACCCGCGCATGCTGTTGGCCAGCGCCAGCCCGCGTATGCGTGGTTGTCGTCCTCCGCGCAAGAAGATGTCGGATGGATCTTGCGGGGTGTGGAGGAAAGGAGGTCCTCCTTCAGAGAGGCCGGCCCGACGATCGGTGGGCACCGATCGCGGGCCAGACCTCTTTTGAGTCCTGCTCCGGTGAAAGAACCCCCCTCCCCCACCACAGGCCGCCCCCCCCCCCCCCCCCCCCCCCCCCCCCCCCCCCCAGCGTTCCCGCTGGCAGCGACCAGGTGTGGATGGCGCCAGCTGGAAGCCGTTGTTTTGGGCAGGCCACTCGGCCCATCCGGGCCGGAGAATAGCAGGTGTAGCGGAGAATCACCATTTTGGGTGTCCCGGGCGATTCTCCGGCCTGCGCCGCGCAGAACTTGACGGGGCCGTTCTCGCCGCTTGGGTGAATCGCGGGACAGCATCGGACCGGCGTCGCGGGGAAAAATAGCGGGCCAGGGGATTCTCCCAACCGGTGCGGGAGCGGAGAATCGCGCCCCAGGTTTGTAGCAAAATAACAGGATGGCTTAGAAGCTGCCAAAGCTTCTCTTTAAGTGGACGAGTTATGTGAAAGAACTTCGCAAAGGCAAATAGTTGGTAGGTGAATTAGAAATAGATGTACCAGCTAGAGCTAGGAAGGTGGAGATAATTGACATGATTGATTAGCATTTAAATTTGAAAGAAATGTCAGAAACACATCCTAGGTCATGGCTACTAGCAGTAGATTTAGCCAAAATCCAGCTACAAATTGAACTATTAGAAATGCAGCAAAGAGAAAGAGAAATGGAGACGCACCAGAATGAAATGGAGAGGAACCATAAAGAAAAGGAAAAAGAAATGGAGAAGGAAATAAGCAAGTTGGAATAATAGACTTCCAGATTAAGGCACTAGAAATTAGAGGGGAGCTGCCAAAATCCTAAACTGGAATCCAGTGGCAATAAATTTATGCAGGCCCACCCAAAATTTGTTGAGGAGGTGATAGAAACCTACAATCGTCTCAGAACACCAAATCACAAACCACCCTCTACAACCCTCACAACACAAACCGCCCTCTACAGCCCTCACAACACAAACCGCCCTCTACAGCCCTCACAACACTAACCGCCCTCGACAACCCTCACAACACAAACCGCCCTCGACAACCCTAACACAAACCACCCTCGACAATCCTCACAACACAAACCACCCTCGACAATCCTCACAACACAAACCACCCTCGACAACCCTCACAACACAAACCACCCTCGACAACCCTCACAACACAAACCACCCTCGACAACCCTCACAACACAAACCACCCTCGACAACCCTCACAACACAAACCACCCACGACAACCCTCACAACACAAACCACCCTCGACAACCCTCACAACACAAACCGCCCTCGACAACCCTAACACAAACCGCCCTCGACAATCCTCACAACACAAACCACCCTCGACAATCCTCACAACACAAACCACCCTCGACAACCCTCACAACACAAACC
This sequence comes from Scyliorhinus torazame, assembly GCF_047496885.1. Taxonomy (NCBI): domain Eukaryota; kingdom Metazoa; phylum Chordata; class Chondrichthyes; order Carcharhiniformes; family Scyliorhinidae; genus Scyliorhinus; species Scyliorhinus torazame. The sequence continues at coordinate 179,976,795 of NC_092718.1, forward strand.
ACCCTCGACAACCCTCAACACAAACCACCCTCGACAACCCTCACAACACAAACCACCCTCGACAACCCTCACAACACAAACCACCCTCGACAACCCTCACAACACAAACCACCCTCGACAACCCTCACAACACAAACCACCCTCGACAGCCCTCACAACACAAACCATCCTCGACAGCCCTCACAACACAAACCATCCTCGACAACCCTCACAACACAAACCACCCTCGACAACCCTCACAATCAAACCACGCTCTACAATCCACACTAGACAAATTATCTTCTACAACCTACATCATATCACAAATCTCTAGTAGAACCACACCTACTGCCACATAATCAACCACCTCATGGGATGCAAAGCACGCAGAATACAAACAGCCTACTGCAAAGGCAATCCTGCACAGATTAAGCTCTGATGTCACCACAACTTAAAGCAAAACGTAATGCTTGCAACTTTAAAGTGTGGCATAAACAAGGTACAACAACGCCCTTTCATGGCTTCTGATAAAAAGTAAACCAGCAATGAGATCTTCTTTTTTTAAAAAGAACTTCCAATTAAGGGACAATTTGGCGCGGCCAATCCATCTTTTGGATTGTGGGGGTGAGACCCACACAGACACGGGGAGAATGTGCAAACTCCACATGGACAATGACCCGGGGCCAGGATCAAACCAGAGTCTTAGGCGCCATGAGGCAGCAGTGCTAACCATTGCGCCAACGCGCCACCCTCAGTGAGACTTTCCTACATCACATTCACCATTTAGTCTGGTGACCTGAAACTGCCAGCATTTGGGCAATTCACTTCTCAGCGAATCACCGGTTCCAGACACATATCCATCACGTAATGTGTGCATGTGGCTGATCAATTGATCGTTTCAACTGACAGGTTATTAAATGACAACAAAAAAAATAAATTGCATTTGCCTTTCCCAATATAAATATCGAATCCTAACTTCTTTAAATTGCTGACTGTGAGCTTTTTCCATTAAAACGGGAATAAGACGAATGTGCTTCGTCTTACCCACCAGTAAATATCAGTGATGCCATTCTACACAGATCAGTACACTTCAGCCTTCAACCGCCATTATCAAAAGTGGAAAGGAAATATTTCTTCACCATCCCTGAACTGAATTCACCAGACATTGAGGCTCCTTTATTGGAGTTGTGTTGTCTGTAGTCGTCTTTTAACTTTTCTTAAATGAATGGTCATGAAATCATTCCAAAGTTGCTAAGGCCCGGGGAGATTAAGGGAGTGTAGATATTGAAAACAAAGTTCTTTAGAAAGCAATGAGGGCAGCACGGTGGCTCAGTGGTTAGCACTGGAAGTACGGCGCTGAGGACCCGGGTTTGAATCCCGATCCTGGGTCACTATCCGTTTGGAGTTTGCACATTTCTCCCAGTGTCTGCGTGGGTTTCACCCACACAGATGTGCAGGTTAAGTGTATTGGCCACGCTAAATTGCCCCTCAACTGGAAAAAAAACAATTGGGTACTCGAAATTTAAAAAAAAGAAAGCAATGGCAGTGAAGCAAGTCTTTATTCTCATTGCAATTCAACAGTTATTTGTTTGTAAAACTGGTCAATTATTTCCAGGATTCATTTCTATTTGGCTTGAGCAGGATGTACATCCGGGCTGAACAGTTCACTTGCTAACATGGCCACTTCGCCTAAAAGGGGAATCGGCCAGTAGTACATGAGGCGTGACCAAATCCAATCTTTTTTGGCCATCACTTGCCTCACATTTGCTTTCAAAATGGAATCTCCAACTTTCGACATGAGCACGACAGAGACCTAACAGCTGGCTATTCTTGCCAATACAGCACCCAGATTGTTTTTTTTTTTTTAAAAAACTGGACTCTGCATTTTCTACCCGGTGGAATAAAACATGTTTCCTGATGTCAGCACAAAAGCAGCAATCTCTTGGAAATGGAATTTTCTTCTGGATTCTACAGAAGTTCCTTTTTTATAAAAAAGTCCTCAAGAATTTGATTCACCACAGTAAATTATTTGGAATTCTGCAGTGATTCAGATGGCAATCAAGGGATTTGTACAGTCACATTTAATGAAACTTTTGAAACAAAAATGAAGTCAACAATGCTTGGCAATAGAAAGACGAGGGTTACAGGCGCTGAGCCCTACTGTACGCAAAGCGGGTGAGGGTTTGCAATCTCAATGCAGCATAGAAAAAATACTGCAGATGTCTTTCCCAAACCAGTATATAGAAAGCAAGGGTCATCTGGACTCAAAATGTTAGCTTTTTTCTCTCCCAACAGATGCTGCCAGACCTGCTGAGATTTTCCAGCATTTTCTCCTTGGTTTCCGATTCCAGCATCCGCAGGAATTTGCTTTTATCCAGTGTTTAACTCACTGCCATGTCTCTTCCAGGAATGCCTACCCTGAAGAAGTACTGCTCTTCTCTCCGACTGAGCTTTGACAAAGGGTCATCTGGACTCGAAACGTTAGCTCTTTTCTCTCCCTACAGATGCTGCCAGACCTGCTGAGATTTTCCAGCATTTTCTCTTTGGGTCTAGAAAGCAAGGGCAGTGCAGTTTGTTACTCCCAGCTGCGGAACACTGCAGACCTTATGAATCCCAGTGACAGAGGAACACTTGACTTCCAAGGTGAATCATGTTTGTAGTATAACGGTCGGACAGAGAAAGGTTTAACGTGGTATAGTAGCGCCCAAACGAAGACGTAAAGGAAAACATGGCCCCAGTCTAGAGGACAGTCTTGTACTGGACTGAGACCTGTGTAGAGGCAAGCACGGAGAAAGCGCCTAGTTTGCACTTTATACTGTATATATACATAGTTGCAACTAATTAATAAACTCTTACTGTTGAACTACAAGGCTCAGAGCCTCTTCACGAGACTTTACAATTACACTCAATGTCTTATAACATGGTGCCAGCGATCGGAACACCCAGAATCTCACAAAAGCTGGAGAAAACAATTTCAAACCTGAAGACTGAAAAAAGCAGGCCATTCTAGCCTGAAGAAAAGCACCAGAAATGATGAAACAGGAGGCCACCAAAGAAAAACTCCACAGTAGGATTACAAGCAGAAGGTAGAAATAAAGTTCTACAGTTCAGCAGAAAATTCAATTGAATCTCATGGAAGTCCACCTTTAATACCCAAAGAGGACAGAGTTGGAAGAGCCGGGGGGAAGGACTAAAAAAAAAAAAAAAATTTTTTTTTGGCCAGAAAGAGTTTTATAAATCTTTTCCGTCAGCAGCAGACAGAACTGCCATATTAAAAAAGTAAAAAAGCAATGCAAACAGTGCCATGTTCCAGGTTGGCACCTGACTATGTGGCAGCTGAGCTAGCTCCGAACAAACAGGAATCAAATGATTTTTAAAAATCGTCATTTTAAGGACCAACAAAAGCTGGGAATCGGTGATTTCACAACCCGGAAATACTTAGATTTTGTGGACTTGTGGAGGAGACTCAGGAAGGTTGATCTAGGGAGCTGTTGCTAAAAATTTACGACACAGAAATCACAAACACCATTACTGTGGGAGCCCATCAAAAGCGATACGCATAGGAAACTTTTGTGTGAAGGATGTATGGCAGTGCCATCTTGGATTTCTTTACAGAATTCTAAATAACCAGAGATCAAAAATCTACTTGACCAGACCAGTTTGGACTCATGCCAAACCGAATGCAAAAAGTGGTTGTCTGGAGAAGAAAATATTGAAATTACCGGAGTACATCAGGTCTAGATAGGAATTCAGACGAACTCCAAATTAATACATTTTTCTACTCTTTTGGTGAACTTGCTGATGAAGCAATTCTAATGTAGTGATTTGATGAATCCAAAACCAGCTTTGATAAAATGGTAAAAGCCTTTGACAAATTTTTTAACCTTCAAATTGTGGAGCACACGGACATTAAAAATAAGGATAGAAAACCCCCAGTAAAGCTACAAAAGAGGAAAAACTGTTCCCAGGTAAACCACACAATGGTGCCAGAGAGGCAGAGAACATGCCGGAAATCTTAGAAATAAAGATTTTTGAAAATACTGACACATCACCTGAACGGCAACAGCAGGTGGTCGCGCTGAGCCACCTGACTCTTTGACTGTAAAGGACGAGAGAGAGCAAACAGCTTTTTCTCCAGCTTTTGTGCCAAACTCCAGGTGGATAAAGAAAAGTTGGAAGCAAATCAGAAAATGGAGATTTGGAGCTAAAGACCAAGGAATGAGAACACTGGATACCTCAAACTTACTGAGGACTATTGAGTCATTGAAAAATGAAGTTGAAATCAAGAACTTAGAATGACAAGAAAAAGTAGTTCTCACAAAAAGAGTAAAGTGTTTCAAAAACAATTAGCACAAGTGTGATTACAGAATGTGATCTTGAGGAATAGCGCAGAGGAATTGTGCTCTGCTAAGGAAAGACTGATCCGTGCAGAGAACCAGCTTTCAAGTACAAAAGGTTAGTTTGACAAGGAAAAATGGGAACTGATAAAAACACTAGAATATCATTCGCAGGAAGCAGAACACTTGAAAACGGACTTGAAAAAAAAAAATTAAAATCTGAGGACTGAAAAAAGCAGAAGCAGAAATGATAACCTTGAAGAAACAGATTTAGCAAGGTTAGATCTTCAATGAAAGCTTGATGAGATTCAAGCTTCACAAGTCTTTAGTAAGCATCATGGAAAATACCTGGAACAGGAGAAAGAATGTCCCGTGCAGCTGAACAGTTTCTTGAAAGCAGAATTAACAACCAATACGGATTAAATTCTTGACCTTCGATCCAATTTGAACAACATGAAGGATGAGATGCGCAGTGTGGATCAGCAAATCCAGACTCCGAAAGCAGACAAGGAAAGTTCTACGAAACAGTCTGAAAATCTCACAAATGAATTTAAAATGTTTAAGGAGCAGCCAGTAACCATGGAAAAATATTCTAAAAAGAACTGGGTGCCCAGGTGAAGTTGCAAAACTTAATTCTACAGATAGCTCTGAACTTACCAGAATAGTTGTTGAGCAGAATGAAAAAAGATACACAAGCTCAAAACTGGAATACAAGAGTGATCAGATTTGTGGCTCAAGTTGTGAAACAAGTGGGGAAAGATTGCACATTCTTGAAATGTAAACTCCCACATGCTTCACGAACCCAAGTAGGAAGAAAAACAAAATGAGCACTTCAGATGAGCAAAGAGTTTGTTCTCTCTATCAGGAATGGGGTAAGCCAATGACCATCCATAACACCAGATGGGGAACTGATATGTAGCAGTTCAACTCCAAAGTAAAAAATAGTACACAGTACAAAATATTCAGAATTAAGATCAACCAATAAAACGCCTGAACAATCACATTCAAAGAAGCCTCCTATTTAACAAAGTTTCCCCAGCACAATAATAATCTTTATTAGTGTCACGTTTAAGCTTACATTAACACTGCAATGAAGTTACTGTGACAATCTATAGTCTACCACTCCTCCAATTGTTGCAAAGCCAAAATCTGGAAGAATTATAAAGCCTCCAGGCCATCTGAACTTATAAACACTTGAAGAGGGGGTAGTATAAGAAATGTAAATATGTTGGATAAACTGGAATGCACTGTAGATACGTTACATAGAACATAAAACATACAGTGCAGAAGGAGGCCATTCGGCCCATCGGGTTTGCACCGACCCACTTAAGCCCTTACTTCCACCCTATCCCCATAACCCAATAATCCCTCCTAACCTTTATGGTCACTAAGGGAAATTTATCATGGCCAATCCACCTAACCTGCACGTCTTTGGAATGTGGGAGGAAACAGGAGCACCCGGAGGAAACCCACGCAGACACGGGGAGATCGTGCAGACTCCACACAGACAGTGACCCAGCAGGGAATCGAACCTGGGACCCTGGCGCTGTGAAGCCACAGTGCTACCCACTTGTGCTACCGTGCTGCCCACGTTGGATCAAGAATAGGTGGGTGGGGGTGTAGTACAAGGTCTGGCATTGATACGGTTAACACGGGACTGGATAAAGCACCGCCCACACTTTGATGGAAAGGAACATGTGGCCACATTTTAGAAGGCAGCCTTGCACTGGACAGAGGTGTGAGTGGCGTAAGCGTGGAGACAGTTCTTCGCTTCGACTTTACACATGTATATTGTTACTAGTGGTTAACACTCACTGTCAAACTATACAAGACATAGAACCTCATCATAAGACCTAATGAACGATACACAGCCTTTTTCAACAATATTAACATTAGAAGAGAGTAGCTCAGGGCAGCACGGTGGCATAGTGGGTTACGCCGAGGTCCCAGGTTCGATCCCGGCCTTGGGTCACTGTCCTTGTGGAGTTTGCACATTCTCCCAGTGTTTGCATGGGTTTCGCCCCCACAACCCAAAAATGTGCAGAATAGGTGAATTGAACATGCAAAATTACCCCTCAATTGGAAAAAAATGAATTGGGTACACTAAATTTATAAAAGAAAAAAAAAAAGAGTAGCAGCTGTAATAGTCTGCTTTCAGCCAACGTTCGAAATATCAACAATAAATAGGTTGCCCCAGGACCGATTCACAACTGGGCTGGAGTTATTTCATTTTCTTTTGTATTATTTTGCATCCATATTTCTTCTCTATTTATTATTCCTTCACTTACAGATTTGCAGGCAGTAGTCACCCTCCAGTGCTTCTACGTCAAGTGTGGGTCAATGAGGCTGTCCAACAGTGGGAGGAGTTCAGAACCGAGAACAATCTGTGCTCATTCAGCATGCACGCATGTGTAGTTCCAGTAGGGGTCATTGTGTGCTGTTCAGGAATGGGAACCGTGCTCAATTTTAGTTTCTTTGTGCTTTGAGCAGCCATGGCCCCCCACAACCCTTCCTCAACTGCTTCTCTGGCTGAAATCAGCTGACTCAAGCCTGGCTCAGGGATTAAACCTGGTGCTCCACTAACTGCGCATCTCTGAAGCTAGGACTTTGGGCCACACCAACGCTGTGAACTCGGGTGATGAGAGACCATCGACACAAGACTGCCTGCTCAGCGTGTGCTCAGCCCTCCACCTCTTGTTTAAAATTAAGAGTTTGAATTAAAGTGTTGGTAAGTGGAGTGCAGCACATGCCAATTAGGTGAGCAGGTGTTATAGTAACCAGCTGGAAACTTCCTTCACTCGTAGACTAGGCTGAGAGAGAAGCAAAACATTGGCAATTTAAAACATGCTGTTGATTAAAATTAAACTGATGAGCAGATTAACCGACAGGGCAAGTTGAACAGTACAGTGAAAATTATGGGGTTCCTCATGAGTTGTTGAGTCACAACATATCACTTATCCTATTTATGATATGTGTGCGAGTGTTGGACCAGGATAATGTGAAGTATTATGTTAAGCACACATGCTAAGTACACAGTGTATTGTATATACAGAACGTTTGATCCTATCCAGCTGGCAACCCATAAATATACAAACATTATGTTCTTGCATATCTCCATCTATGTAATATATCAGGTCACAATGTCTTACTTATCATTAGTAAAAAGATTATAGAATCCTGACAATTGTTCTGGCCAGAATTATGTATTAATGCCTGGTAAATGGCTTCTTTTGTAGAACAGGCTGAACTGCAGAGCTCAGCAATAAAATCACTATCCATCTACTAATGGTCCTAATCAATGTTTCAATGTGTGTTATAATGGCAAAGGAGATCTTGAGACGATTAAAGCACAAGAGCACAATTGCTCTCCTCCACACCGGCAGAGAGTTCCTTGGAACAATTTTTAACAACTAAACTGAACCTCTCTCTCTCTCGCTCCTCCCCCTGCCCCCCTAACTATTGGAACCACTCCAGCTTTGGTATAATGTCACAATCTTGTAAAACAAAATCTCTTTCTGCTATGTGATGTGAAGCCACATGGAAACACTTGGCAGAACATTATGCTGGCAGTCATTGGAGAGAAGGTAAAGATTGCCGGCAGGGAGATACGGAATTCGGGGGGTAGAACTCAAACTGGAAACCTCCTAAGAAACAAACCCGCAACAGATTTAAAGTTACAATAATCAAGAGTCTGGGGAGCAAAAAGGCATGGATTACTGCAATGTTAACACAATAATGACCAGTGCCATAGATTAGCCATGGTCAAATTACTGCGGATGCTGGAATCCGAAACAGAAACAGAAAATGCTGGAAAATCTCGACAGGTCTGAGAGCAACCGTGGAGAGAGAGAGAGAGCAGAGCTAACGTTGCGAGTCTGGATGCCTCTTTGGTCCCCATCCTGAGCCGTTTCCAGCAGGGAGGCACCGAGTTGAGGCTGGTGTTGCTCCAGGGAAGGGAGGAGCTGAGAAAATCTACATGGAACAGTTCAATTGAAGGCACCAAAGTTGACCACGGAGCAGGATTGCACCCACTCGCCTTGTCTCAATGGATCAGTTGAAAAAAATTACCTGGAGCTATTTTGTGGTGTCTTCTCCAGGAGTGGGAGTTGGAATGGGGCAGGGGTGGGGGGAGTTTTGGGAGGCAACAACCAATTTCGGGTATTTGGGGGTGCAGATGGCCCAGGATTGGACGCATCTTCATAAGAGTGTGGTTGGGAGGGTGAAAGCTAATTTATTGAGGGTGGGGACAGTCTTCCCCTGTCGCTGGCAGGTCGGGTGCAGACAGTTAAGATGAACATTTTGCCACGTTACTATTCTTACTTCAGTGTCTGCCGGTCATTTTGCGAGGAAGTCATTTTTTTAAGGGGGTGGACAGGTTGGTTTTGTTGTTCGTTTGGGCAGGGAAGGTGGCCAGCAAAGGAAGGCTTCATTTCAGAGGGGCTGACAGATGTTGGGGGAGGGTGGGGGGGGGTGTCTTCCAAACATGATGTACTATTATTGGGCAGCGAACGAGGAGAAGGTGCGGGGCTGGAGTAGGGCGGCAGAGGGTGAGGTGGGTTCTTGTAGAGGGTCGGGTTTGCAGGCCCTAGCAACGGCACTGCTTCCGTTTGCCCCTAGGAAGATTTGAAGAAGTCCTGTGGTGGTGGACACGTTGAGGATTTGGAGGAAATTTCGGCGACACATTAGGTTGGGAGCGGGATCGAGGCTGCTGCCAATCGGGGAATCACGGATTGGAGCTGGGGAGGATAGATGTGAGTTTCAGTGATGGGAAGAGAAAGGGGTGAAGGAGCTGAAGGATTTGTTTTTGGAGGGGCGGTTCGCAAGCTTGGAGGAGTTGAGGGTGAAGTTTGGGTTTCCGTGTGAGGAGGGTTTTCGATATATGTAGGTGTGGGACTTTGCTAGAAAGGTTTTTCCAACCTTTCCGATAGCGTCTGTCGGCTCGGTGTTGGAGGAGGTGCTGTCAGTAATGGGGTTGGAGGGTGGGGTCGTCTCAGCAATTTATGGGAGGATTTTGGAGAAGGATAAAATGTCGTTAAAGCCAATTGGGGTCGGAGTTGGGGATGGTGCCAGAGGAGGGACTGTGGTGTAAGGTGCAGCAGAGGGGTCAATGTCTTAATCTCGTGCAGGATGCTGTTTTTAAAAAAAAACTTAGAGTACCCAATTATCTTTTCCAATTAAGGGGCAATTTAGCATGGCCAAACCACCGACCCTGCATGTCTTTTTGGTTTGTGGGGGTGAGACCCACACAGACACAGGGAGAGTGTCCACACGGACAGTGTCTCGGAGCCAGGATGGAACCTGGATCCTCGCGCCGTGAGGCAGCAGTGCTAACCACTGTGCCACTATGCTGCCCCTTTGATGCTGGGGTCGATACAGTTGAAGGTGGCGCATTCAAGGATGTTTGAGGGTGTAGAGGATACTTGCGAACGGTGTGGGAGGGGCCCGGCTAATCATGTGCATATGTTCTGGTCCTGCCCGAAGTTGGAGAAATTTTGGGAGTCGTTTTTCCGCACCATGTCGGCGATCCTCCATGTGGATTTGGAGCCGGGTCCCCTGGGGACCCTATTCGGGGCGTCGGACCGTCCGGAGTTGCAGCCGGGAGTGGGGGAAAAGATGTTTTAGCCTTCGTCTCATTGATTGCTCGCAGAAAGGCTTTGTTGGGGTAGAGGTCAGCTTCTCGACCCTGTGCCTCGATGTGGCTGGGGGATCTAATGGAGTTCTTACACCTTGAGAAGGTGAAATCTGCCCGAAGGTAGTTTGTTTATTATGCATTTCGGAGAGCTAGTTACCGTCAACTGGTAGGGGCCGGGTGTTGGTGCAGGCTTTATTGTATAGGTGTAATGTTTTTGTTTTGTAAAAATGTAAAAATGCTACAAGTTTGAATTAAAATACCTTTTTTAAAAAACAAAAATTACCATCGGGGAAGATATATGAGCTCACTTTTATGGTTATGATAATATACGAAAACTAAAGCTTTGCTCATGTCTTCTGGCACTGTGATTATACCCCAAACTAATATACAGAATACGAAGCAGCTGTTAAATTTGATTTGAAGTTTGGAGTCTATTCAGAATGCAGTTGCAGAGAAAAAGAATTTGCACGGTGAATTTCTTTCAGACGAAATGTGTTCCCAACAAACAAATTACGTATTTTGGGGGCCTGGCAATTAGGTAGCTGTGGACTCCTCATAGATGTAGAAACTTAGTCCGAGACTGTGACAGTATGTGAAGGCTGCACAACACCACTTTGCCACTTCCATTACAGTGTATGAAATTCATCATCAAGGCATATTGTTTGAATACGTACAGCTGATTCAAGCATCAAATTACCTCCTGTTATTTGTGTTGTCAGTGCTTGCCACATTAACTATCGTCAGTGTGTTACTTGATTTCACTTGGCAGCATGATAAACCTAATATCTGTGTCTTAACCACAAAATAAAATTACTCCCTCCTCCCCGCTGGACAACAGGCAAGAGGCTAGGGTTTGATTAAAGGCTACAATTGATGTTGATTCTCTTGGATTGGGAAGAGGAAAACAAAATTAGATAAGTCAGGACTCCGAATCATGGCCACTAATCAGTTAGTTCAACTAGAGAATGCAGTCATAGGACTGGGACCGGGCTCAGACTATTTCCCCTCGTGTACGAACATATCAAAATAGCAGGCAGCAATAGGTCCAATGTTTAGTCAAAAAAAGCATTCAATTCACAGGAGCAGCAGGTTAAGTATAGATCGGGAAATTTTGCCACTGGAGCCATTTTCACAATGAACGATCAGTGAAATTCACTCTGCAAAAACGGGATTCAGGATTGGATACGGCAACTGACCAAATCGGCAGATTCATCTGCAAATTAATTAGCCTATTCCAGGAATAAAGAAAGCAATATGGGGCAGGATTTACCGACTACCCCGCCACAGGTTTTTCGGTGGGGGAGCTGGCCTGCCATTGCGATCTACTGGTCTTTTTCATTCACAGCACTCCTCGCCTCTGGGTAACCCGTGCGCTGACATGGGACTGGAATTTCCCACCAGCGTGAACAGCCAGTATATCCCGCCCATGGTACCTCAGTACATCACTAGCTGCTTTACAGCCATTGGGTACTTTTGAAGTGTGGGAATTATTAGGTTTGTATTGAATCTAACTTTGTACATACATCTTATTCAAATATATATATCTTCCTCCATCACTGAGCTATCGGCTAACTCTCTCATATGACATCTAATTCTTCACTGCAGTGAATTCTGATCGAATATTTACTTGCTTCCCTCTTCAGATAGTGACCCCCCCCCCCCCTAGCTAATTCATCAGTTTTTAACCTCTTACTCTTTCCGGAATACAAGCTTGTTGTTCCCAGAGACTGACTAATCCCCGATCATCACATCAGTCTGCGCTGTCCATCTATTGTTTAAGGATTTGCAAACAACGAGACTGTCAGAATCATATTTGAGGCTTTGAAAACATTCAGAACTTTGTGACTTCTCCTCGGAAAAATATTTTTAAAACAAAATTTAAGCTTGAATGGAGCGGAGTGGTTCTAAAAAAAAAAAAAAACATCTTTCCGGAGAAAGAAACAGTCAGGTGGATGTTCTACTGTTCAGCCTCTGATTAAAGATCACCTCATGTGGATTAAGATAATACCTGCCGGAAGTCAGTCATTACTTCAATTATTCTGAGCTATTAAATGAAGACACTTAAGGTGGCACCTTTCCTTGACCCATCTGCACCACAGTGCATACCAATAATGGGACTATTTATATACTTAGCTGGGCTGGGTTTGCTGTTTAGGGGGAATTAGGTCGAATGAAAAAAGATCCTTCCAGGTGCAACACTGCTCTGCTGAAAGACAGACCAAAATAAACCTTGGAATCCTTTCAATAAGATCACAGCTAAAGCTGCCCAATCTCCTGGTGCACTGAATGCAACCAATCTCATTTCTCAAACTTGCTACACTGATCAGAGTAGAAAGTGTCTTCTAAAAAAAACGTGCTCATTTTCAAAAGGGCTTTTTATTAAAATTTAAAGGCCCGATTCTTTTTTTTACCCGATTAAGGGGCAATTTAGTGCGGCCAATCCACCTACCCGGCACATCTTTGGGTTGGGGGGGGGGGGGGGGGGGCGGGGGGTGAAATCCACGCAGACTCAGGGAGAATGGATATTGACCCAGGGCCAGGATCGAACCCAGGTCCTCGACGCCAGGAGGCAGCAGTGCTAACCACTTTGCCACCGTGCCGCCTTTCAAAAGTGCTTTTAAGCAACAAGCAATAATGTCACAAGGAATTCAAGCAGGGCACAATATCTTCACATTTGAACAATTAAGAACATTCTAGCAGTACAATTATAAGTCTAATCCTAACTAGGTGTTTCTGACTGAAAAATGCATTTTTGAGCTGTACAAAACAATGGTAAAATATTGGTGAGCCAAGGTCAATCACTAGCAATAGTTGTGGTGGGGGCAATTTGAGGTGATGAATTCAGATTTTCTTTGTGCATTATCAGAGCATATTAATGATATTATGTGCTGTAGGGAAAACAATTTATGAATGGTTTCTCCTCCAACCTATTGGTATCAATTTAAAAGTTGCCGTAGTCCCAGGTGACCATAGGCTGCCGCTTTCCCCTTTTGATGGGGTGGGCTGACTGATGGTGATTTAGCCTGAGGATCACCACATCTCAGGCGAGGGGCAAGGTTGAGAAGAAGGGGCCTTCATGAGTAACCTCAGCCAGTACGGGAATTGGCCTTGCTCTGCATCACGAACTAGCTGTCCATCACGAACTAGCTGTCCAGCCAACGGAGCTAAACCGGCCCATTGGTATCAATAGACTAATTGTGTCTAAGCTATCTCAGAGTCCTGGGACATTCACATAGCAAATAAAAGATAAACCTTATCGTTTCCAGGATTTTAAGACTTTAAAGAAAATATCTGCCATTTTGGATAGGACTTAGATGAAATGGTGTAAAATACTCTTGGCTGTTTTCGGTCAGTGCTAGAGGCTGTGTTTAGTGGATACGGTCCTCAATATTGCACTTTCGGATCTGAACCCAGCATTATCACTAGCTTTTCTATTGTATTGGAACCAGTGTGCTAAAAGCAAAAATTATGCTTCAGGAAACATGCTTCAATTTTGTACCAAAATGTTTTTCATGTGATATTCTCATATTGCTTTCTCCGACATCAGCAATCACAGACATCGAGCCAACAATAAGAACGAAAAGGATGTGTGCTTGTTTAGTGCATTATCATTTCCCTCAAGACATTCCTAAATAATGGGGCAGCATGGCGGCGCAATGGTTAGCACTGCTGTTTGTGCCCTGAGCCCTCTCCTGCTCGAGTGCCCGGGAAGTGTCGTGTTCCCTGCTTTGTACTGTGTATGCTCTTGTCCGTGATTGGCTGTCGTGTTGTGTGTGTTGATTGGTCCGTTGATCTGTCCATCATTGTGTGTGTATGTATGTGCTGTAATGTTCATCTGAATACCATGACACAGACTGTTTCCAGTTGCTGAACTCAAGCTGGCATGAAATTATGTCTCGCTTGCATGAATCCTTGTATCTCTGTTTTGGTCACCCAAAGGGTCTATTGGCACCATCAGGCTTTCCATACAGTCAGTCTTTTGAGTGACCCCTCCAACTCCACCTCCACACCCCACAGCCTAGTCCTGATCATGAGCACACATCCTTCCTTTGAGTCATTCCTTTGGAAACTTTTATGTCCATCAGAGGCACTGGAACAGACAGGAAGGAGCTCAGTTTAATAACTAATTTGAAGGGGATACTGCTGACAATGTCGCATTTGGTACTGCACTGAAACGTCAGTCAAAATCATGTGCTCAGGTTCTGGAATTAAGCTTGAATACACAACCTTTGAACTCGGAGAGAGCCAAATGAACCAAACGGACACCTGCTTCACTCACATATTTTACAATGCAAAATGCTCTCTGCAGAAACAACTCAAATTTACAATCAGAAGCATCACAAGATATCTTTTGACATTTCATGGTTCATATTATTCACACAGACTTAATTCTCAGTTAGCAGTTTTTGTTAAAACTTCTTGTTGCAACAGGGACAAAGTCTGCGCTTTGAAGCGCTCCACTTCGAGGGGAATTAATCCTGCAGAAATCTGACCCACCAATTATGAACAAAAATCAACAAAATCTAGCTCCGTGTGCATTAACAACCCTAAATGCCATTTGACAAGTCAACAATTAAATCTGCAACTTGTGGTGCATCAAAATACTGCGGCTAGTTTTCGAGATGCCCGAAAGGAAAATCAGCAGTAGAAGCATTTTCCCATCTTTTTAAATTGATTCAATGATGTGCAGAGTGCAGCCAAGTAGCCACATTTAGTATAGGTCATTCATTTTTAACATTCCTATCTACAAATACCACCAAGATGAACATGAACTTTTCATGACAGGAAGAGTTTAAGAGCAGAATAAGAACGAAGAGCCAAAATTGCAAGGTATTGTGTCCTGTTGAAACCCGGATTAGCATTACAGCATGTCATTTTTCAAGCCTAAGACTTTTTCAAATGCTGTATTGAAACTTTCTATTATGTTTGAAGGTATGTGACATACAGAGGGAGAAATTACTTACTCCAAGAATGAAGGTCCTATCACCCACGTGCAGTAATCAATGAGTTATGAACGTCTTGCAAGTGAAATATAATCAATGTCACTCTGGCCCAATTGCCCCTTTTGCTTACGACATGGGTGAAAACATGGGCATGCGAACAAGGACAAATGCATTTGGAAATGACTCTGGTGAAATGTTTTGGGAGGCCAATATCAACTCATTTTTACAATGCATGAGGAAACCATTATGCGACCAGACATGTGACATGAAGAAACTGTTGAGGCCCGCTCCTGTATCCAAATAACAAGCCAGGACAAATATGTCTGGGAGTAGAATAACACAGTAAACCCACAAGTGATTCAGAAGATACTGCAAACTACAGCTGTGAAACTGAAACATTGTAGAAATTCATCCAAACAGCAGTTTATATTACACTGATTGGTGTACTTTTAAACAGTATTCTGAACTTTTAAAAATGGATTTCAGAGGTAGCAATGAAACTGGTGAACCAGCTGTCAAAAAATAATCTATTGCATCGTAAACTGAACCATGAACGGTCTGATACAGGGAATGGTATACATAGTACATATCATGTGTCGGTCAGTGTTTCCACACATTCAGTTGTTAACCATTGTTAGCAAAGCTGTTAACACCTCCTTTACTCGGATTGCCAAAAACTGCAAAATCACAAGAATTCACAGTCTCTCCTGCAAACCTCATAGGTCACAGCACTGGGCCATAAAATCACCTTTATTCAGCATTGCCCTTGTCCACTTTTGAGCCCGACTCAAATAATTGAATGTATATCAATGTCTTGACTATGTTCAGTACATTATTGACTGGCCAGCAAAACTGCTCATAACAACATGCTACACAAAATTACTGGATCTGTTCTCAGCAGGGCTGCAGCTGATCAATGCCTCAATTACGAGACTTCATACTTTTTTTTGTTGCATTTTCAGATATACAAGTAAGTTTGCAATTTCTCACGCGTCACCGACGTAAGCCGAGACAAGGCTGAATTTTTATTTTTTGAAAATCACGGTGTAAATTTCTGGTAAATTTCATACAAAAAAGAAATACACCCCAATTAAGAAAAAGAACACTTCAAATGCCTATAGTATGATTACTGGGAGATGTGCGACCAGTAATTCTGCAAAATCATGCCATAATGGAGGAATCAATTATTGTCAAAAAAAGCAGCAATTCCTGATATGGTTCAAAATAAAAAGGATTAATTTTAATGTAAATTGCTTTATATCAGTGTAGTAAGGTCCCTTTATGGTGCACTCAAGTCATTTCTGACCATCTTTCAGGGTGGTAATTTTATATGTGACAGTCATGCAGTTTATTGTAGTTCTGTTGACATCTCTCCATCTTATTGAAAAATCACAACAGCCCATAATAAAAATCACCCTCCCTTTTATTTTCCTCAATATGACTCCCCAATGAGAAGCGTTTCTATTTTCTGACCATCTACTTTGCAATGTATCTGTTTGTAACTAGGGTCCTCACCAAAAAATTAACCAGCATTACTGGTTTGTTCAGAAATCTCCCATCGCAATTTGGAAGGTGAGATTTTATTGTTTCGCCTCTTCCCCTATTTCAAAAGTGCAAAAGAACTTCAATTTTGATAATGCCCAAGTGAAACCTGATGGACTATTGCATGAATTTTGAAATATTGGGCACGATTTATCGGCCATGTTGCACCTGGTGGGGATCCGGATGCGCCGGTTAAATAGTGGAAGAGGCCAAAATTGGGTAACACAACGGGCGCGAATCGGTTCGCGATCTAAGCAGACCTATCCTGGTGGCGGGTTCCAGATACCCCCTGAACGTGGCGAGGCACCAATTAAGACTAATCTCCATCTCAGTAGCAAGATGTAAATCCAATCTAACGGCCTCCCGGGAAGGAACCGGGTCTCCAGCGAGAGAGAACATGGGCACTGTTAGGAACTGGCCCACAAATACGTGGCGTGACGGCAACTGGGACAGTCCCCTAGGCCACAGAAGACCTCTGGGTAGCCAGGAATAGGACACCCGGGCAGAAGCCAGACTGGACCACACTGTCAGGGTGTCCGAGTGCCAAGCTGGGGCCCGAGGGAGCCATGCTCATGAAAGGGAGGTATGGAGAGTGGGGGTGAAGGGCAGGTATGAAGGGGCCTCCTAGAGTTTTGGATGGGTGAAAGGTGGGGTCCTGAAAGGCGGGGTAGCAAGGGGGATGGGGAGGCTTGAAAAACGGGGGGCCCTCAGCAACCCCATAGCAGTGTGTCCTCAATTGGGGGGGGGGGGGCGGTGTAGAGCAATGCCCATGTGTGTGGGGGGTGACACTGCCCCATGGGTGGGGGACCTTCATGTTCATTTAGAGATTTGGGCACCCTTTCAAAATGGTAGCCGGATCTCGGAGGAGCCGGTCTCACCAGCATGTTCAGCTCCCCACTCCCAAAAATATTTCTAAGTGTGGGCTAGACTGGAGAGAAACTCCCCAAGGCCCAGGAAAATGACTACGGGTGTGATTTAACATGGGAACAAAGAACCACAGTGAGCACGTTTAGCTGTGTGTTTCCCAGCGCTTGCTGTGCTAAGAAACACATGGCTATAAAACACCACTCGCACTAGATATGGGGCCTCAGCGGGGAATGTGCGGCCAAACTGCACACAGCCCTGTTTTGTGCACAGAAGAGCTCCACTTGCCGGAACTCCTCAGTGTAGCGAGAAATTGGGATGCCATTTTTTAAAGGCGTCTCGATCTCTGGAACCTCGAAGCGGTATCCAACCCCCCCCAAGCCCCACTGCACTAGGGGAGGGTTCCTGCCCTCCCACACCCCTCCCAACTGACCCTCACAGGGTAACCACTCAGCCCAATCGCCACCATGCAAAAAATGCAAACTTGACACCTTGGCTGTGCCAACCTGGCACCCTGGCAATGCCTCTGCCAGTGCCACATGGGCAACTTGACAGCACCAGGTTGGCACCAAGGTGGCATTGCCAGGGTGCTAGGCTGGCACCAGCAGTGTCAGGGTCCCAACATACCCAAAAGGTATGCACCTGCAGGCCTCCAATCTCCTGAGACCCCACGAGTGCCGTTCCGTCTGGTCCCCGTTTGTGGAGACCAGGTTTTTTTTATTCAAAAAAATATACTTTATTCATAAAATTTATCATTAACATTACAGAACATTTTGAATTGTCTTGACTGAACATTTCCATCAGAGTTACACATTCCTTTGACTTTCTTCCTTTCAATTTTGATAATATTATACACATATCACTCTTTACGTTACAATTCCTTCTTAAATATTTACATTGTCATGTTTCTTTTATACATTGGAGTGTTGGTGGCCCAGACCGAGGGGGGTTTACACTGTTACCCGCCCCTCGGTGTACATTTGCTGGAAAAACCTTACACAGTGGTCTTTCCCCATTGCGCCTTAGCGGCAACTGCCCCAAGCTTGAGTGTGTCCCTCAGCACGTAGTCCTGGACCTTGGAATGTGCCAGTCTGCAACACTCGGTCGAGGACAATTCTTTGCACTGGAAGATCAGCAAGTTTCGGGCAGACCAAAGAGCGTCTTTCACCGAGTTGATGACCTTCCAGCAGCAGTTGATGTTTGTCTCGGTGTGTCCCCCTGGAAACAGTCCGTAGAGCACAGAGTCCTGTGTCACAGAGCTGCTCGGGATGAACCTTGACAAATACCACTGCATCTCTCTCCAGACCTTCTTTGCAAAGGCACATTCCACAAGGAGGTGTGTGACCATCTCATTTCCCCCACAGCCACTCCGAGGGCAGCGTGCATTGGCGCAGAGCCTTCGGGTGTGCATGAAGAATCTGACAGGGAGGACCTTTCTCACCACCAGCCAAGCTAGGTCTTGGTGCTTGTTTGAAAGTTCTGGTGATGAGGCGTTCTGCCAGATGACTCTGACCGTCTGCTCAGGGAACCCTCCGCAGTCTCCTTTTCCCTGAGGGCCTCGAGGACATTACGTGCTGACCACTGCTTCATTGCCTTGTGGTCAAAGGTGTTTTTCTTCAAAAGCTTTTCCACGAAGGACAGGTGGTATGGAACGGTCCAACTACTTGTGGAGACCAGTGCTGAGCAGCGCTCGCCCGAAGTCTCCGAGGCAAAGGAGATAGATCCCAACGCCTCGGATGCCTCAGGAGCCTGCACTTTAAAGCGAAACTAGCCATCTTGCTTTAATGTGCAGATTTACTAAAAAATGACCGACCAATGCGTGAGCGGGATTTACATCACAGCATCTTGTGAGATTGGTCTGAGAAAATGGAACAAGATACAGTGCTCGAAATCGACGAGGACAACCACCATCTGTCTGCAGCCACACTATATGTACCTAATCAGCAACACTCTGCAATAATTTTCGGGAAGTACGGAGTGCGTTCGATTTTATTACAACTTTAGGAGACTGAGGTATTTTGAAGGAGATAATGCTTAACTTCTAACCACTTGGCTTCAATAAAATTATCAGATATTTTTATATAGTGCTGGAAATCATAACAATGGTACAAAACACAAAAAATAAATGCATTAATGGAGAGACACATTGATTAATGAAGATACACCTGCTCCTTTAGGCTAGTTTTTAATGAGTTCATAAAGGCATTTCTGTCCTGAAGTGTGTGTTTTGGTATCATTATTTCCCTCCATGTGAGAAGTGCATTGAACCTTTATGTTGTTGGATCATCAAAAGGGTGAAATAAGGCATATTATTTTAATTGTTCAAAGAGCACACTTGTTAAAAGAGATTACCATTCTCCAGTTTTCACTTCAAGCCACACCAAACAGGTATTAAAAAGTCACCCACTTTCAGAAAGGTCGATTGTCCAGCCTCTCCCATAAAAAACTTACAATTAAAATGTGCATAAGGAGCTCTGTGATTCCACTAAATGCTAACCAGCTTCTTGACTCAAATGATCAAATTCAGCTGCAAGTACAAAACTGTGCTTTGCAAACCAACGTACCTCACTGTCAAGTGAATAAACTGATTATATTCCCATCATTTTTTCTTTAATGTGGATCAATGCGGATCAAATTAATTTAACACGGCTCTGAAGGATTTAACAGGGTTTCACATGTCAACAATTCCACCAATGAATATCAGAACAGAACAGCAGCAAAGTCAGTCCAATACAACAGTAATGTCCAAAATTAAGCCATGTTTCAAAGCTGAATATAACCCCAAGGCTTCCTATAATGAAAGGAAGCACAGCATTTACTAGACACTGGCAGTACCACCATCTATGAAATTCTTTAAATCCAAATGTCTAGACATTGTCCAAGAGGGATAACATTGAACATGTGACTAGACTTCACTATCAATCTGGAAAGGGAAGGCACCAGACTAGAATGTGTACCCATAACAATCTAAAGGTGTCGTTGAAGTAATTTTCCAGGCAATGCCATGTATCAAAGTAGAATCATAATTTCTTATTGTCCCTTCTTTCTCCCCAGGGAAACTCTAAAAACTATTGTGAACACATTAATTGCAACAGTTCAAAACAAAATCTTTTTACAAAGTCGCATTAACCCACTATTTACATCAGTTAAATACATGGTGCACAGTAAATTAATTTTGCATCTCAAAGAGAAGGACACGATGTCAACCAATACCCCGAACTTTAGATTTCAGAACACCTTCTTAATCCAATTCATTTTACCATTAACCCGGAGGTCTGAAATAAAATTAAACTCTTCCGAATGTTATTCTGAGCAAATAACCATCTCTTCCTACAGATGTCACTGACAAGAACTGATCGTTAAAAAGACAGACTTCATATCCAACAGTGGAAACATGCAATTCAAAGAGTGTAAAAACAATGCATGAGAAACACATAGCAGGCATACTGACCTATTGCTTGTGCTACCATTGCTATGCACAGAGATGATGATACTGCAGTACATGAGGTTAAAAACAAATGCAAAAGCTTTGAATAAAAACTGCTGGAAAAGCTGTACAGGCCAGGTCCCATCTCCAGCACAACCATATTTATATCCCAGTGAAAGTTAAAATTAAACCATATTCCTCCTGAAAAACAAAAATAGTTGCCACAGCTTGCCCTGAGAAGTGACTTTAAAAAGTACTTCCAAACTAATAAATGGAAGTGAAATGTAAAAATTAAACACATTTTGGATACTTTCATTGAAGTTACAATTCACCCACTACTTCTGTTTAAAGCAGGCAAACATGTGGACTGGGACTATATATCTTTCTTTCTCAATAGTAGGTGCTGGTGGTGGAGGGGAGTCCAGCTGCTGTTAGATCAATGAAGCTGGTCCTTCTGAAACAAGACGCATCACCCCAGCCAGTGGATTGGTGGCTTCCCATCAAACACCAACCATGGTTAAAGATGTCCCTTACTTAACACTGACAATCTGACAACCTCTAAGCAAGCGTCACAACTACTTTGTTGATATTCAGGAGGTAGAAATGGCTATGTGCAACCAACACCATTCCATTGTCACATAAAACAGCAACATGTAACTTGACTTGGGAAAGCATTTTATCAACCATATTCAGGAATTCTGCCAACACGGCGGGCAGACTTATCCATAAATGCAAAAACAGAATCATATTAACACTGTAATTTTTCAAAGTGTGACTGAACTCTGGTTGTATTTCCAAAACACTTCTCAATAAATGGTTATCATTTCTTAATAATTCACATCCAATTCAAACATTCATCGGCCAACCAGAGGTGTGTTACACCAATCTCTTTCTTGGGCTGCCCTTTTTTAATTCCCCGCTCCCCCCCACCCAGAGTACTTGTTGAGTTGGCTTCTGGATACAACTGTTGGCATTTTATAACCTTCTCAATCACAACTCAATTTGGCCAATTATAGTCAACGTATCCACAGGATTCTCAATTCTCCATCGAAGGGGTACCTTAATATGATAAATTTAGCAAAATTGCAATGCAGAGGCCTAAAGCTTCTGTGACATGTGAGTTAACGAGGTACACAAATCTCATGCAGGCCAAATCACTGTGCTCCTTCCACTCTTGAGAAAGTATCAACATTGTTTTCACACTTTCTTACTTCATCTCAACTCTTAAATGGTCGGGGTGGAGAATGCCAGCCAAATATCAAGGAAATACAGGAGAAATTACTGTCTACAGGAACAGTGCAGCTCTGATCGAGGATCGTTGTGGAAATGAGCTCAACCCCAAGCTTTCCAGGATAGTTTTATCAAACAATATGAAGTGGGGTTTAATCATTACTTTAAAAGCTTCAAGATTATATTATAAGGGTCATTGTGGGGTTTTAAAGAAAATCTTAAAGCTGAATTCACATTCAAACATCCAGACTTAAGGAGGCAAGAATTCGTATTATCCAACTGTTTCTTACCTCCAGAGCTTCCAAGGTGATAAAACTGGCTATTCCAAATCCATCAATGAGATCTTCCTCTCCCGAGGTTGAATCTTTCCTGCGGCGTCTGGGGGGTCTGGGACGGGCTGAGGTTGGATTTTTGTTGCTGCCCTCTCGTTCAGACCCCGAGGAGGACAGGGTGTTGATCGCTCCCGAAGTGCCTCCTCCACCACCACCACCTCCAGCTCCCTTGGCTTTTCTGTCTCGGTTCCTCTGGGTTCTGGACCGCCTACTCCGACGAAGCCCACTACACCGCGGGCCATCCATCGCACGGCACAAGAATTCCCCACAGAGATGTGACCGCTTATAGAAATATATATATTTTTTTAACTCAATAAAAATTAACAATAGCAATTCCACAAAGCCCGGGCAAAGCACTCTGCAGGAGGCGATGGCTGGATGCACGTCGTCTGTGTATTAATCACCCAGGCAAGAAAAAAATCCGCAAGGAGAGAATCCGTTTACAACTTGGATGGAGAAATTATTCCAGTATTCCCATAATAATTCCAAGCGAGCCGACGATCCAGGCAGAAATTGACCAAATTCCAAATGAAATTGACAAGAAAATCCCCAGGTGAAATTGACCAAATTCTCAAGTGAAATTGACCAGGTCTCCACAGTGCAGACTGACGTTGATTCTATAATAACACACTTTTATATATATTTTTTTGCCCACAAGAGATGCGAGGTTTTTAAAAATTCCCCCAATAGTTTCAGCAGCAGTAATCTCCCGGAATCCACAATAACCACGACCACAATTTGGTCCTTCCTAAAAATTAAAAATAAAATCATACACTTGCAAAATGCTCTTCCCTTCCCACTTGTAGCGACCCGAAAATAACTAGGAATTCTGGCTGATTTTTAGTGCCCCTTCCCATTATTTCTGCAATTTGATCCAGTTACTAAAAAAATAAGGTGCTTCGCGACAAAATGATGTTTGATCCACACCTTTTCTCTCTTCACACTATCTCGTCCTCCCAATCTCTCCCGCACACATTCAGTCTCTCCCCCCCACCCACCCCCACCCCTCTTTCTTTCTGTGCCCACCTCCCCACTTCTCCCTCTCTCCTGCCTTCCCTCCCTTCCTCTCTCTCTCTCTCTCACCCCCACCCTTGCCTGTCTCCCTCTCTCGCTCTCTCTCTCTCTGACTTCTCTTTGTCTGGAATGAAATTCACGCACCGTGCACCCCACCACAGTAGATTTCAGCTCCAGCCATCAGCCTGAAGACTTTCGAAGCTGACGGGGTGTTTTTTTTTGTTCTCCAGATGCCGATCAAATGCAAAGAGGGAAGGGGGAGGGGGGGGGTGAAGGAGGGAGGGGGGTTTGAAAGAATCCTAATCGAGGAAAAGGGGGGAAAGGGGGGGGGGGGAGGTGATGAATAAGACTAGAGAGAGAGAGAGAGAGGGGGGGAGAAAGACAAATCCTTTTGGAAAGAATGGAGCTTTCCCCAGTCTGTAGCACAGATCCACAGCCCCTTCAGCGCAGGGATAACAACTTACGCCAGTTCCGCTCATGTCTACTTCCTCACCAGGAAATAGTCCAACCAGTTTCACTGGGGCATTTTTCCCAACCTCACAGATTTTGTAAAACGAGCCCCACTTGCCGTGAGGTGCCACCCGCTTCGGGGGTGGGGTAGGAGGAGGGTTTTTTTTTTTGGGGGGGGGGGGGGGCGTGAGGTTCTCCCGGCTCGGATACCGCAATCTTTTAAAGCCGGCGTCTTAATGACACCTCCTTCATTACGTTGAGCTCTGCATCTTGTGTTGCTCAAGTTCTGTTGAAGTGAGACAACTCGGACAGCACGGGTTTTCTTTTTACTTAAAAATGTGTTTTTTTTAAATTAACTCAGAGGCGCTAGCAGCTGATTTGCGAAATGACATGTTGAAATGGAGCCCGTGTGCGGTGGAATTGCAAACTCGCCTGGTTCTCCCATCGCTACATATTGTTCACCCCCCCCCCCCCCCCTTTAAAAATGACACATTGTTAAGATGGACGGAACTGCGAGTTGTTGAGAATGATAATTCAGTGTAGCAGTCAACTGGAACATGTTGGCTGTCCGAAGGAAGTTCACAGTTAGTTCGCCCAAGTGGAAAATGCGAATTGAGGGTCACCTTCGGCTCCAAGGATTGGATCCCACCCTGAGCGGGGCAGGGATGAATCAGGGATCGGGTGCCATCTGGACGGGATTCCCGTCAATGGAGGGAATTTCATCCCCCACGTGAGATCTCGATCGGATCCTGGTGATCTCCCAGCCCCCTCCCCCCGCCCTCCTCTCTCTCCCCTCACCCAAAGTCTCGGTAGTTTTCAAACTGATCGATATTGGGTGACCAAGGTTCGCCCATTGGAGGCAGTAGGCTCAATCGAACAAATCCCAATGCATTCCCTGCGGCCATCCTGAGCAGGTGCAAGCTACCGGTGGACTGGGACACGACACTGTCCCAGTGGCACACTGTGCGGTGGTTGTTGGTGGGGGGGTGGGGTGGGGGGTGATTTTTAAAACGTATAACCATTGGATTTTCACTGAGCTGGACCCAACATTGAGAGTGAGCACAGAACCGCCCAGCCGCACAGAAACACACAGCAGGAAATGAATGTTGGCAACAGACAAAAATGCATAGGGCCACGAGTTTGGAGTTTGACTTGAAATTGACAAATGTTCATTTCTCCCTGATGCACTTCCAACCAGTGAGATCCAAGTTCAAACCTCCTTTTTTCTTTTTTGTCCCACACTAAAATCAAGCGTGGTTGAGGTTTTCAACGTCCCCGATATTCTTTGTTACCATACCAACTTGGAATTTATTTTCAAAAAATATACGACAATATGTTTGCAATGAAATGCTTAATTATCCAAGCTACTGATTCCCCACGTTGTAAATAGTCGAAATGAAACGGAGCAAAAGTCACCACGTTACCACCACTAACCACCCCCTCTTGGAACTTGCCACCCTGGATGACACTGTTGCCACTCCACTCGTTAAGTTGCAACTTGCACGAACCGCCCCGGTATTTGTAGGATGCAATAATTGAGGAGGGAGGCGGCGGCGGCGGCGGGGGGGGGGGTGGGGGGAATGGGAGTGCAGCACTCAAGGGGTTAAGTGTTACCGGATCCGGCACGACCCATATCTGATCAGATGGCAGGTAAAGGATGCTTCATCCATGGAACTGGCACATTCGGAATCAGTCACAATATCACATGACACTGAGCAGTCAGATTCCATTGCCACTCAAATTCGGCCCTTTTAGTCTCTATCAAAGCGTTTTTAAAAATAGAACATTTAAAGGCGCGTGTAGAGTTGGGACTTCTTCAAATTTGTTTCATTTTTTTTGGGGGGGGGGAGGGGAGAACAAGGCCAATACCACTTGGTCCAATCTGACCCAACTGGTGCCAACCCCAAGTCCACAGAGCCAGAGAATACACCTCTGGTGAGCACAGGACCAGGCCAAAAAGGTAAATTAACCTTTGGTGCGACTTGTCATTCAAATTCCAAACTTGGGCCCATTTCTTCTTGAAAATGAAAATCACTTATTGTCACAAGTAGGCTTCAAATGAAGTTAGTGTGAAAAGCCCCTAGTCGCCACATTCTGGCACCTGTTCAAGTAGGCTGGTACAGGAATTGAACCATGCTGCTGGCCTGCCTTGGTCTGCTTTAAAAGCCAGCGATTTAGCCCAGTGTGCTAAGCCAGCCCTTTCTGGTCCTGATCAAGTTACTGTGCAAATCCAGCAGACTTGGTCATCTTCCAGCATCTGTTTGTATCAACAAAAAGATGGAGAATTTAAAGGGACAGCGCGTCAGTTGTTGGGAGTTTTCAACTAGATTCACTTCCAGCAATAGCCAGGAACACAAGTTGCATCCATAACTTTGGCAAAAAAAGTCACTATGTTGCGAACTGTGGCAAGTTTAATAAAATCTGCTTCAATGCCAAAATATTCAATTTTTATATTTATCTCGGGTTTGGGTGACATGGTGGCGCAGTGGTTCGCCACTGCTCAGCGGGACCCACAGCGCTGAGGTCCCGGGTTCGTTCCTGGCCCCGGGTCACTGACCGCGTGGAGTTTGCACATTCTCCCCATGTCTGCGTGGGTCTCACCCCCACAACCCAAAAAGATGTGCAGGGTAGATGGTTTGGTCCACACTAAATTGTCCCTTAATTGGAAAAAAAGAATTGGGTATTCTAAATTTATTTTTAAAACGTCACAACTGAGGAAAGAACTTGCATTTGTATAGTGCCTTTAGTGTGTTCGAGAGCACTTTGCAGCCCAATAAGTACTTTTGAATCGTGGTTACATGCTGCGACATAGAAAAGATTATTCCTATATAGGCAAAGCAAAATCCTACAAATAGAAACGGACTAAAAATGAGAAAATTGAAACTTGAATTGTTGGGCATTGTCATTTTCAGTTGGGTTATTTGTGATTTTCCCCAACCCATGCTACTTTCCGAGTAGAGAAACGCAAACACTAAAATATGTCAAACGTTTTCTTTCGTACTTAATAACATTTACATTTTTCAAATGACTTTAAAGAAAGGAAATGGCTAATGGCAGGATCATCTTTTTTAAAAAACCAATGCATCTTGAGGCATAATTACAGTCCTGGAAACTACGGAGAAACTGGGAAGAGTAGTTATTATCTTTTATATACACCTGGGTTCCTGGAACAGCCAAAAGGTAGCAGCTTCAACAGTACAGCACTGAAGAACCAGCCTAGACTTTATGTTTAAGGCTCAGGAGTGGGTTTTGAATACAGAACCATCCGACTCGGAGGCAAAGGCACTACCATCTCCCAGAAAGAGCCAAATACTGCACTTGTGTGTGACATTTGATACATTTCCCACATTAACCATCCTATTGCTGCTGAGTGAGATTGTTAATTCGTTCTGTGCTGTGGAGGCAATGTTCACTCACAAATTGGATGGGACTATCCAATCTCATGTCCGCTGGGATCCTTTGTCAACAGAGAGAGGAAACTTTAACCTCCTCAATCTCAACTGGATTTGAATACAAATCCAACATGTTCAATGATACATTTATTTCAGAAGCTGTAGTTGTTGGCCGAGCAACAACCAGTTAGCTGCATTATACAGCATGTATGCATTTTATGGGCCACAATGTCTTGTAATAAGCGCAAGAACTGTGTAAAGTCTTGAAGAGTTTATTACACTCGGATCATCCAGATTAACACTCCAGCAAAACGTACTGGGAGGAACTTTGTTCGCTAATATGTCAACTATTTTCCAAATCAAACATTTAGAAATTACTTGAATTGCTAATTGATTACAGAATTACCCATTGGGCTTTCTGGGAAATCCTGGTTAATGACTACGCAGTGGTACTGGGGGAGAGTACTGTGACCGTGGAGATGCCCCTTTTTGTGACATAGGGCCATGTTGCCCTGCTGCCCAAGAAGGGAGATCTCTGTCTCCTATAGAACTAGTTTACGGCCTCCCTCCTCAGCACGGACTAAAGATTTTTGTCAGGGCAATGTCTTTCCGCCTTGGCTCTGCGATGGACAACACAATCCACCCTGACCAGTATTACACGATCCCCGGCCGGACCATTTATGATAAAATCCACCTGGTTCGGGGCCTGATCCCCCATTCCTAGAGGGCTGGTCTGTCGAGGGCTTTCCCTGTCCCTCAAATGGAAAGAGGTTAGGTGCATTGGATGTCCAAAGGGAATTGGGGGTTCAGGTGCAAGTTTGGAATTTGGATGACAAGTCGCACCCAAAGGTTAATGCCAGGAAAAAGTGCAGAAAATAATCAAAAATGCTAATGGAACGCTAGCCTTTATATTTAGAGGATTAGAATATAAAGACACAGGGTTTATGCTGCAGCTATACAAATCCCTGGTTAGACCCTATTTGGAGTATTGTGAGCCGCTCTGGGCAACACACCCTGGAAGGATATTTTGCCTTTGGAGGGAGTGCAACATAGGTTTACAAAAATGATACCTGGGCAGGGGTTGAGTTACGAGGTGAGATTACTCAAATTAGATCTGTTTTCGCTCAAATTTAGAAGACTAATGTGTGATCTGATCGAAGTATTCAAGATATTAATAGGGAAAGACAGGGTAGATAAAGATAAATTATTTTCATTGGTTGGAGATTCTAAAACTAGGGGGCATAGTCTAAACATTAGCGCTAGACCGTTCAGGAGAGTTTTACGAAGAACTTCTTCAGTCAAAGGGTGGTAGAGGTTTGGAACTCTGTCTCCCACAAGCAGCAGTCAAAGCTAAATCAGTTGTTAATTTTAAATCTGAGATAGATTGATTTTTGTTGAGCAACAATACTAAGGGATATGGACCAAAGGTGGGTATATTGTTAGGCCACAGACCAGCCATGATCTCATTGAATGACAGGCCAGGCTCGAGGGGCTGAATGGCCTAATCCAGCTTCTATGTTCCTATGACAGGGTGGATGCCAAATACTTACTCAGAACTCTGCAGGCATTCAGATTCAGGATGCACTTCATCACCCAGATCCGACCCCTGTACACTGCCACAGAGTGTCTTGTTAAGAGTTGGCAGCACCCTTTCACTTTGGGAGAGGAGTGCATCAGGGTTGCCCATTGTTTGACCAGCTGTATTGTATCTCTGCAGAGCCTTTTCTGCATCTCTTGTGGAGGAGGTTGTCAGGTTTGGTTCTGCATGGACGGGGCAGTAGAGTGGTCCTTTTGACCTACGCTGATGTTGTGTTTCTCATGTTTATGGACCCTGCTGACCTGTGGAGGATGCGCAAATGCCAGGCTGTGTACTCTGCCATGTCCTCTGTCAGGATGAACTGGGACAAATGCTCTGGACTCCTGTTTGGTCAATGGAAGATGGACTCCCTCCCAGAGCTGCTCTGGCATTTCATTTGGAGAAGGACCACCCTCTTCTACTTGGGAGTTCATCTTTTCCCAGCTGAGGAATCCTTGCCAACCAATTGATAGGAGCTGGAGACCAAGGTAACCACTCACCTGATATGCTCGACAGGACTGCTCCGAATGCTGTCTTGCAGGGGTCGACTTTTGGTCATAACCCAACTAATTGCCCCCATGCTGTGGTGCCGATTGGTAATTTTGAACCCTCCCCATGATTTTGTCCCAAAAATCCAGAATCGCCCAGCGAAGCAGGTCGAACAATCTAATGCCAGCATTTATTCTTGTGACATTTTTAATCTTAAAAGAAAGACAACAAAGCGAAACATTGTTCAGAAAGCATAGATTTGTGTTATTATAAATCACACGTAATGCCATTAACATAATCATCCCTTGTGTTCGCTGACCGGCACTGAATCGTTGTCCAGAAATGCATCCATTAAAAAATTCTCACCCTTGTTTTGAACTCTCTCCATGTTTCTGCTCCTGACTGTCTCTTTAACCTCCGCTGACCCAGAACCCTCTGTAATCCTTGATCTCTTCCAGTTTTGAGCATCCTCACTCAAAGCCATACTTTCAGCTGCCTCAGCACTGTGCCCTCGAATTCCCTCGCCAAACCTTTGTGCATCGCCACCTTTCCCTCAACTGTTAAGACGTCACTTTGATCGAGGTTTCAATTAGCTCCTTATATCTCACGTGATCCAATCTCAGTTCTGTTTTAATAACGGTCCCATGAAGTGCCTTGAAACATTTTACTGTATCAAAGGCACTATAGAAATTCAAGTTGTCGTTAAACAACCTTCTTTGTTGGATCTTACATCAATATATTCCACTAGGTTATATTTTTGTATTTATTCTTGGCACCTGCACCCTGGAAAGTGTGCGAAAGCAAATCTTCCAGAAATCAATTGCTTTTAAATTTTTACCTCGGCTGGTAGCAAGCAGTGAGGTATATTATTTTTGCCAAGGTGATCGCAGGAAGAATCAATGTCACTCACTAGGTTCACATGGAGAGGTGACGCCATTGGTTAATTTCCCAAAAAGGGCAATTGCACTCAGCAAATTCATATGGAGCCACAACTCCACCTACTAATTTGATACAGAAGCAAATGAATAGAGTTTGCAATTATGCAAAGTAATTGCACAAGCAGGTAATCGACTCAGCAAAAATCACACACAAACTATCATATTAAATTCACACAGATACAATCGCTCTCAGCAAATCTACATGGGGCAATCCAACATGTAAAGCAGGTTCAGGAAAAGAGGCACGGATACTCAGAGAATTTGCACATTCTCTCACTCTCCCAAGTTTACATCGAGGTAGTTACAGTCTGAAATTTCCAAAACCGAGACAATCCTACCTCAGCGAATTTCCCTGAAGGGCCAACCAACTTGGCAAGTTCACAGGAGGCAATTAAGCCAAAGAAAGTTCACAAACAGAAGCAACGGACACAGCCAATCCCAGAAAAAGCTGGAAACACTCTCACCATCTGCAGAGAGAAAAAGGTGAGTTAACCTTTCGAGTGTGGGCTCCTGTGCCAGAACAGTATTGTGATCCAGGGTTCACACTAAAACATTGGAGGTCATGTTAACCTCATCCTGCCTGGGGAGAAAATGGCTTAATCTGATCAGCTGCCCATTCAACACCCTACTGATTTTACATTGCAACAGTGCCAAAGAATGACAGGCTTGCATTTATATCGTGCCTTTCATGACCTAGAATTACCGAACCATAGAATTGTCACAGCTCAAAGTGGGCCATTTGGCCCATTATATCCATGCTCTGTGCAAAAGCTA
This sequence comes from Scyliorhinus torazame, assembly GCF_047496885.1. Taxonomy (NCBI): domain Eukaryota; kingdom Metazoa; phylum Chordata; class Chondrichthyes; order Carcharhiniformes; family Scyliorhinidae; genus Scyliorhinus; species Scyliorhinus torazame. Next base: position 180,007,714 of record NC_092718.1, read on the forward strand.
CCCAGCTAATCCCATTCCCCTGCTGTCAGGTCATGGCAAAGCACTTACAGCCAACAAGGTAGTTATGCAGTGTCGTCACTGTTACGATAAAAAATGTGGTATCCAATCTGCACACTGGAAAATTCCACAGAAAGCAAATGAAATGACAGGCCAATCTGTTTTGTGATGTTGATTGAATGATAAATATTGGAAAGTGAAATTGGGTGGATTATTAACTTTTTTAAAAATTACAGTTAAGATCCCAACGGTTTCCTGTTGAGTAGGTTAAATTAATATTGCCTCTCCCCAAATGCTGGCAGGGTCTTTTCCCACATTTTCTGTTTTTTGCTTCAGATTTCTAGCATTTTCACTTTTTGTTTTTTGTCCACAGTGAAAGCCCAGCAAGCTCACAAGGAGGAGAGAAAAACAAACACAGCAAGTTCACAAAAGGCACAACCACACTCAGCAGATTCACATACAGATCACTGCAAAACAAGTTCACATGGAGAGGCAAACAGATTCAGCATAAACCTCAGAGGAAATCACACTCTGCAAGATTGCACACAAATACATCCAGTTAATTCACAAACACACACACGCACGCACGTCGTGATTCCCAGCAAGCTCAAACACACTCATCAATTTTACATGGAGAGGCAATCACACTCAGCAGGTTCAGATGGAAGAGTAAATGACATTCAGTAATATCACCAAGAGGCAATCGCAGGAATTTCAGATGGAAGAGCATCCACGCTGATCAGGTTCACACACAGAGGCAATCACACTTGGCAATGTCTCACACAGGGGCAATCACACTCAGTAACTCACTGGAATTTTACACAGGTTACAGTGCTTTTAAAGACGACTGAAATTGGCGAGATCACAGACAGGCACAAAGAGGTCCTCTGGAAGCAATCCTACCCATCAATTTTACATGGCAAGACACAGTCAAGAAATGTACACACTGAGATACTCACACGCATCAAGTTCACATACAGACAGGCAATCAAAAATAACAAATTAACAGGTTTGCACAAGAGAGTGCTTTTAGAGATCAGAGTGGAAGCAATTCATGCACAGTTAAAATTACACGCAGCAAAATCACATGGAGCGACAATCACTCTGCAAGTCCATATGATGAGATGAACAGATTCAGCAAGTTCTTTTGCAATGAGCTGCACAAAATGTTCTTGTTTTGTCCATGATCTAGTTTAGAATTGGCTTCTTCAATTATTTCATGGTACTGAGGAACTAAAAAGCTGCTTTATTCAACAACATCAACTTGCATTATTTAGCACATTTAGTAAAACATCGCTAGATGCTGCACAGGAACATTATCAAACCTTTTTTTCTGAATTTAGAGTACCCAATTATGTTTTTTCCCAATTAAGGGGCAATTTAGCGTGGCCAATTCACCTACCCTGCACATCTTTGGATTAAGTGGGTGAGACCCACGCAGACACAGGGAGATTCCACATGGACAGTGATACGAGGCCGGGGTCGAACCTGGGTTTTCAGCGCTGTGAGGCAGCAGTGCTAACCATTGTGCCACCATGTCGCCCTCAAATTTGACATCTACACAAGTAATGCAATATTAGGATAGAGGTGCATTTTAAGGTGCATCGTAAAGGAGACGAGAGAGGTGTAGGGAAGCAATTAAACAACCTAGGGCCCAGGTAGCTAAAGCCAATAGTGAAGGAGTTAAAATCAGCTTGTGCAAGATGCAGAATTGGAGGAGTGAAGACACCTCAAAAAGCTGCCAGGCTGGATGACATTACTGAAATTGACATGGGTGTGGTTATTGGGTTTCAAAACATGGATGAGAATTTAAAAAATCAAGACATTGCTGGATCTGGAGCCAATATAGATCAGTGAGCATCAGGGTGATGGGAGGAAGGGACTTGGTGTAGCTGGTAGCAGATGTTTAAACCTGCTGAAGGTTATGTGGGTTGGAAGGTGGGAACTTGGCCAGGAGAGAATTGGAGACGGCAAATCTTGAGACAACAAAGGTTTGGATGATGACTTCAGCAGCAGATAAGCTGAAGTAGGGGCAGAGTCTGGCGGCATTATGAAGGCCAAACCAGGCAATTTTGTACTGGAATGGAGAGGTGGTTGGCAGCTCAACCTGGAGTTAAAAACGATGCCAAGGCTACAAGCAGCCTGGTGAGCCTCAGACAGATGCCAGGGAGAAAAATGGAATTGGTGGCTGGGGAATAGAGTTTGTATTGGCTGGGGAATATAGGAGTAGGAATAGGCCAATCAGCCCTTTGAGCCAGCTCTGCCATTCAGTAAAATCATAGCTAATCTGTGCGTGGGCTCAACTCCACTGCCCTGTTTGCCCTCGATACCCCTCAACTCTCTTATCTATCAAAACCCCTCAGGATCTGAAGTGGTTCAGTAAGACCACTTCTCATTTTTCTAAATGTCAATTCCAATGGCTATAGGCCTAACAGTTCAACCTTTCCGCCAAGCTCCCTCAAAATTGCTTTTTTCTCCGCTGCGTAATGGGGATGAAGACTGTGGGCAGGATTTTCCAATCCTGCCTCCCCATGGCATGTTTCCTTGTGGCAGAGGTGGCTCACCGTTGGTGGCCAGTGTGATCTGCTGGTCCCGCTGATGCCTACGGCGTTTTGTATGGTGAGCCAATCCTGAGCGGGAAGGGCTGGAAAATCCTGCCCTATGTCTCTGGTTTTCCAAATATTTATCTGAGGAAAAACTGCTCATTCAATAATGGGTGCCAGTGAAGCAGTGGAGCAAATGTAAGTCAGTGAAGGTGTGAAGGCAGGTGCTGATGAAATAGAGTGGGATGTTTTTGGTGTACGTGTGAAATCAACTATCATTCAGTTGAGATGTTGAACTGAAGCTCCACCTGCCCTCTCAAATGGGCACAAATGATCACACAGCACTATTTGAAGAAAGGACAAGAGCATTCTCCCAGTATCCTGGCCAACATTTATCCCTCAACCAACACCTAAAACACATTATCCTATCATTTATCAGATTGCTGTTCGATCTTGCTACGTGCAATTTGGCTGCCAAACGTCCAACATTACAACAGTCACTGCCCGTCATTAATTCATTGGCTGTAAAGTTCTTTGAGATCTCCTGAGGTGATAAAAAGCACTGTAAAAATGCAAGTCCTTCCTTTTATCTGTCTGCCTGCACTCGTTCTGGGACCTTCATGAGCTGTCGGGAATCTCTGAAGGTTATTAGTTCCAAACATTTAGCTACCGTAAATGGTGAGAAAAATAAATGGATCCACTATATTAAAAAGTACTTCCGTTCTTGTTTACCATCAAAGTGATGAACTGAAGATTATTTATGACTATGCGAGGAGCTCGCCAAGTTGAACTGCTGTAAAATTTTATGTTGTGTTGCTGTGACTATATGCTTGTTCAACAATTAAAGCCTAAGACAAAATCTAGTGTTCTGCTATTCTTCTGCCCGGCAAAAAAACAAGGAGTGTCCCAAAGACAGAAGATAACAGCTAAATCACCGAACATGGACTCTCTTTATTTTCCAGACGCTCGGAGATTTGTAGCCATATCAAGTTGCTTTCAGGGTCACAGAAAACTTTTTTTTCTAAATTTAAAGTACCCAATTTTTTTTTTCCAATTAAGCGACAATTTAGCGTCGCCAATCCACCTACCCCTGCACATTTTGGGATTGTAGGGGTGAGTCCCTCGCAGGCAAACGGAGAATGTGCAAATTCCACATGGACAGTGACCCAGGGCTGGGATCAAACCCAGATCCTCGGCGTCGTGAGGCAGCAGTGCTAACCACTGCACCACCATGCCGCCCTGGGTCATCGAAAGCTAAGGCTATCCATGATGGGAATCTAGAAGCACAAATGTGAAAATTCCCTTGGGTTGACGCACCAAAAAAATGAAAAGAAACCCAAATATGTCACGTGGCAATCACGCCTCAGTAAGTTAACCTACTCAGCAATTGCATTTGTGAACTCATTTGGATTTCACACCAGAAAATGTTTCTGAAACTGACTAAACTTGGCCAGATGCTGCCACTACTAGATGATGTGGCAGCTTCCCCAGGTATTCACAAAGATCAGCATGTTGCATCCTTTTGAACATAAAAGCTCCAACCCAGGAAATGCCCTCCTCCAACAACAACAGATTGTATTTATATAGCACCTTTAACGTAATAAAATGTCCCCCAAGGCGCCTCACAGGAACGTAATCAAACAGAATCTGACACTAAGCCACCTAAGTAATATTCGAGCAGGTGGCTAAAGATTTGGTTGAAGAGGTATATTTTAAGAGGCATCTTTAAAGAGGTAGGGAGGTGAAGAGGTTTCATGAGGGAATTAAAGAGCATAGGACTCAGGCAGTGAAGGCACTGCCACCAGCCTTGAAGCCAGTAATTCAGGGATACTCTAGAATTTGAGGAGTGCAAAGATCCTTGACGATTGCAGAGCTGGATACGATTATAGATTTATGGATGGGCGACGCACTGGAAGAATTTGAAAAGAAAATTGAGAATTTAACAATCTATTGTTGCTTAGGATCCTGAGCCACTTCCATGAGTTTGAGACAAGAATGGGACATTCAACATTCTGTCTGTTGATAAACTCCTCTGAGGTACTTGGGCCAATCTCAACTGAACGTAGTGGGATGATACCTTGGACCAAGGGGCATGTTGCTGGGGAGTTAACATTTAACTACACCCATAGGGCAATGGGAACTTTGCTCACCTAACAGGGGATCTCGTGGCCCTCCCTACAATGTGTCTCTGCTAACATTGTGGCTCAAAATATGCTTTCACCAACCTTAACCGTACATTTCAAGAGAAATGTGGGAAATTTAAACCATAACTACCTGACTTTTTTTCATATTTCATTCTTTTCTTGAAATTGAGAGTGTCCAATTTTTTATACAATTAAGGGGTAGTTGAGCCTGGCCAATTCACCTATCCTACACATCTTTTTGGGTTGTGGGGGCGAGATCCACACAGACACAGGGAGAATGTGCAAACTCCAGATGGGTTGGGCGGCACGAGGCACAGTGGTTAGCACTGCTGCCCACAGCGCTGAGGACCCAGGCCCGAATCCCGGCCTTAGGTCACTGGCTGTATGGAGTTTGCACATTCTCCTCATGTCTGCATGGGCTTCATCCCCACAACCTAAAGATGTGCAGGGTAGGTGTATCGGCTATGCTAAATTAACCCTTAACTGAAAAAATAAATAATTGGGTACTCTAAAAATTTTTTTAAACTCCAGACGGACAGTAAACCAGGGGACAGAATCGAACCTGGGTCCTCAGCGCCATGACATATTTCATTTTTTCCCTCATTTAAAAAAAATAAATTTAGAGTACCCAATTCATTTTTTCCAATTAAAGGGCAATTTAGCGTGGCCAATCCACCTAGCCTGCACATCTTTGGGCTTTGGGGGAAAAACCCACGCAAACACGGGGAGAATGTGCAAACTCCACACGGCCAGTGACCCAGAGCTGGGATTGAACCTGGGACCTCAGCGCCGTGAGGCTGCAGGGCTAACCCACTGCGCCACCGTGCTGCCCTTTTCCCTCATATTTTATTTGTTTCATGTAAGTTTTGTCAGGCACCATGGGGTGGGATTCTCCTGCCGCGCTCGCCTGGCGACAGGAAATTCACGGCCAAGGTCAATGAACCTTTACAGTGACCACGCCCTGCCCGTGCCGATCTTGTGGCAGGCGCGGCGGAAGAATCCACCCCCATATATTATTACTTGATAAGGGAAAACCACATGCAGAGTCAGAGAAGGTGAAGAGGCGAGAGCAAAAGGTTGACAGAAAACAGCAGGTAGAAAATTAGAGAAAGGGACATATTCTTGCTTGAGGAGCTCAAGCAAGAAGTTGAAAGAGAACAACAAAATGCAAGAATAACCAAGCAAGAGATCAAGACCCTTTAAGGAAGCTTTCATCAATAATCCTCATATAATTATGAGTCAGTTCTGGTGCACGTAGATCAGGGGAATGGGACTATTGTGACACAACAAAGTGGAAATAAGAGCCACCTGCAATGGGCTCCTCAAATGATAAAGTATGATTGCTACCCTTAAGTAACCTGACTCACAGCACGGTGGCGCAGTGGTTAGCATTGCTGCGCTGCGGACCCGGGTTTGAATCCCGGCCCTGGGTCACTGTCCGTGTGGAGTTTGCGCATTCTCCCCGTGTTGGCGTGTGGTTCACCCCCGCAACCAAAAGATGTGCAGCATAGATGGATTGGCCATGCTAAATTGCCCGATAATTGGAAAAAATAATTGGGTACTCTAAATTCAGTTAAAAAAAAGTAACCTGACTCACTGAAAGTTCTTTCTATGGAAAGAACAACAAAATCCAGACACCTCTGGAAAAACATCAGAAATCGCAACCATTAAAAGGTCCAGAAAGGAGTCCACACAGAGCCGAAAAAGTTAAGTCAAAGGAAAAAGGTTTAATGCAACAGAATAAGGGTACAGAGCAGTTATTCTGCTACAGGAGGCCACTCACAGTTCATGGCTGTCTGGTTTTATACAGGATGTAGAAGGAGGCACCCTGCCCCTCAGTGGGGGAGTGTGTATTCCTTTGGGAATATCGATCCCCCAGTCTCATAAGTGTCCCAGGACCTGCTTAACGTTTCATTAGTGTCCCATGACTTGCTGAACCCCAGGTTATGAGAGTAACAGCATGACTAATAAATCTCTTTATTTTGCCTCAAGAAGGAAGAAAGCCGAATGTAGTCTGACCTGAAATATTTAATGTTTTGACAAGCACTGAAAATGCAGACAATGACGCTGAAGTGGTAATACAGATGTTGTCTTTGTCACTGATTATTACGATCCTGGATCAAACCCCAACAGTTGCTCAGATATTGCACAGAAACCCCAATATTTTATTTTATTTGTAAGACTGTGACGAAAGGATACTTGGTTTCAGGAGTGATTTTGCACACAAATAGGGATATGATGTATTAAAACAAACTTTATTACTAACACGGTATTACTAACTTTAACATCATAAAGTCAAATAGCTTTCAATTACAGTTGAACAATTATGGGCGGCACGGTAGCACAGTGGTTAGCACTATTGCTTCACAGCGCCCGGGGCCCGGGTTCCATTCTCAGCTTGGGTCACTGTGAGTGCAGAGTCTGCACACTCTCCCCATGTTTGTGTGGATTTCCTCTGGGTGCTCCCGTTTCCTCCCACAAATCCTGTAAGACGTACTCGTTAGTTGAATTGGACATTCTGAATTCTCCCTATGTGTACCCGAACAGGCGCCGGAGTGTGGCGACTAGGGGCTTTTCACAGTAACATCATTGCAGTGTTAATGTAAGCCTACTTGTGACACTAATAAAGATTATTATTATGCTTATGATTACAATGAAACAATAACCCTGCTATCTTTATCTCCACTCAACCAAAAGGCATCTCAGGTCAAAATCCACTTTTAAACACAGTTAGCCGATTCAGGAATATTTGTTGTAGAGAGATGTCTTGGATAAACTATTTTGAGAAAGTGAAATCCACAAGGAACGAGCTGCAGATTCTTTAAAAAAAAAATTATTTTTATTAAAATTTTTTACATTTTATACAGAAGTTACAAAAGACATAAACAAATACTTGTTACAAAATACCAACCCCAACCCCATTCCTCCCACTTCCTCCCCAACCCACAAAAGGTCAATAACTCTCCCGCCACTCACCCCCAACACCTCCCCTGCCCCCGCCAACAGCTAACAGCGAGGATCGCCACCCCCAGGCCCTACTGTCAAAGTCCAAGTGGACCATCTGGTTCACCCTTGTCTCATTTCCGCATGTGAGTCTCCTGTAAAAACACCACGGTCGGCTCCCAGACTCTTTCGAGGGGCAAAGTCCCTTGCTCTTTTAACTGCCCCCCTTCCCCAGACCCCACAATTTCCAGGGGACCAACTGTGTCGGGGGCTTCCCCCCTCAACCTTGAATCAGCTATTACCACCGTGATAGGTCATACACTCACCAACAATTCCCAGAGCCCCCAAAGATGGCAATGCCCCACTCCAAGGGTGTGACAAAGAAAAGCTCCTGATCACTGTTCACAGTGCCCCCCCCTCCCACAACCCCCCCCCCTCCCCCCCACCTCACTCCCCCCCACCCCAGGTTAGCAGACCTCCTGCCGCCTCCATTAACCCACTCCCATCCACACTCTCTAGACCTATCGAGCCTCGTCTAACTGGCCCAACAGGTCACAGCCTCTCGTCTCTCCCCCCACACTACTGTTAACTAGCCTAACTCCTTGCACTAGCAAGGTGTCCGCTCCACCAAGGTCCAACTCCTGAGAACAAACAGAACAAAGGCCTGTGATCCCCCCCCCCACTCCCCTACTCCCATATCAAAGTCTCAACATGACACCATGTTTCACTTTTCCTCTAATTGCCATATCAGAAACTCTCTCTTTCCACCAACCCCCATGGACTTCATCTCCTAAAGAGAAATGATAAACAAAGAACCCGACCCACCATCCAGGTCGAATGACAGGGTCACAAAGAGAACAACAAAAATAACCCACATTATTACAATATTCACAATTACCCAGCCCAACTTGTACAGAAATAAAAAAGCCGCCCACCAAGCATCCTCAAAACATTCCCAGTCCTTGTTCATTGACAAAGGCCACGGCCTGCTCCAGTGAGTCGAAATAATGGTCCTTCAAACCCAACGTGACTCTCAGCTTTGCTAGATATACCAATGCGAACTGCACACCCTTTTCATACAGCACTGCCTTCACCCTGTTAAAGGCTTCCCTCCGCTTTGCCAGTTCTGTACCAATTTCCATCCAGATCGATACTCTGACACTTCCTGCCCCACTTCAGGACTTGCTCCTCCTCTTGTGGTTGTGAAACTGCATGATCACCGCGCACGTTGGCTCATTCGGCCTCGGCTGTCACAAGGTCCGATGCGCCTTTTCCAACTCCGACGGAGCAAACATCTCACTTCTGCCAACCAGCCGAGAGAAAATTTCCGAGATATATTCGATCGGCCTCGAACCCTCTAGTCCCTCCGGCAAGCCCACCACTCTGAGGTTCTTATGCCTCAACCTGTTCTCCATATAGTTCACTTTGGCTTTTAGACCTTTGTTTTTGTCTGCCATCAGTAGTAAATCAGCTTCCAACAAGACCAGCTGATCCTTGTGATTCGACAAGGCCTCCTCCATGCCCTTCAACGCCTCACGCTGCTCACTCATAGCCTTGGCGGTTTTGCCAAGCTGCTTCCCTATTGGGCACAGTGCCTCCTCGACGATGGCTTTAAACAATTCTTTTAGTTCCTTGCCTTGTCAATCAAGTTGGCCATCAATCTGCCTTCAAAAGTCCTCCAACGTCTGCGCTATCACCTCTGCCAAGATTTTCAATGTTATGGGTGCTGCCACCTCCCCCGCGACCTTATCTTCCCCAGATTTATTTGCCTGGCTCCCAGCCTGGGATTTCTTTCCCAGAATCTTCTTTGACTCAAATTTCAACATCCCCCAACAACCTTACCAGACCTTCAGGCTAAACTACTGGATTAGAACCCTAAATTTCCCAACAGAAATGGGAAAATAGATCAAAAAGCAGGACCTTAGTGGGAGCCACCTTTTGTGTGACTTGCTGTCACATGTCATTGGAAGTCCCCCGCTGCAGATTCTTGCCCTCGCCAAACAACAGCTTCTCCAGAAACTGCTGTTCTATTCACCTTTCCTCTAATTAACATATCAGAAACTCTCTCTTTCCACCATCCCCCATAGACTTCATCTCCTGAAGAGAAAAGATAAACAAAGAACCCTACAAATTTTTAACAAAACTGCTTTGAGAAAAGCTGCTGGTCTGTCCACAGTCATAACTTTAACTGACTGTTTCTCCAGAAACTGCTAGTCCGCTCACAGAAAAATCTTTAATTGAACTGTATTGAGAGCACTGCTTCTTGGCTGTTCACATCCCAATCTAAAACTGAATTTCTTTAAACTGGAAACATCAACACCTGGCTGCTTCAGCCCTGGCTCCTCCCATGAACAACATAATCTTCCTAACACAATGGGCTGGATTTTCCAATCCCCCAGCTGCCTGTATCTTATTGGTGCGCCATTCCCTAGCTGCGGGATTCACTACTCCCATTGCTTGTCAATGGGATTTCCCATTGAAACCACCCCACACCACCGGGTAACCCACGGGTGGGGGTACCCTGCTGGCAGGAACAGTGAATCGCAACATCGGGTGAATTCCGGCCAATGTCTCTAGTTATCTACTCCCCAGGGAACCCTCTTTATATAAACAAAATACCATTCGTCCAATTTTAGCAAACAATATCCATGGCTCGAATGGATTATGATCTTACTTTTATGATGCCTTAATTGCACCTCTACCTCCCAAAAAATTGTCCAGCTGCCTTTCACACCAGGATTCTGAAAAACATGACTGCAGCAGTCACATACGAACCCAGGCTTTTAATCCTTACTGTGCCAACTACATATATTTCAATATATCTGAAATTCTTACTTTCATCACACTGATGATGAAATATTCAGAGTATTAACAAACATTCAGGAAATGGCTGCAGATGTGGATTTTGATCCTGAAGCATTTGAGAGTGACACTGATGGTGTAGAGAATTGGTAGACATGATATAGTGAAACTTGTAAATCTAATTAAACTCAATTCAAGCCAAGCAAAATAAAGCAAATGAAAGGAAATTCATGGTGAAAAAAGATTTCTGGCTAATAATATTTTGAGTATAATAGTGTGAATTTAGGTATTTATGTTTCATATTTAAAATCGAACATGAGAATAATTTTGCATAAGAAGGTAATTAAGTGAACTGTTGAAAGAAATCCTGAATATATGAAATGCTTCAAATAAATTACTTAATAGAAACATTTTTGTGGAGCGATTTTCAGCTTTAATACCTATCTCATTCATCTATATGCCCATGGGGCAAATAGCTCAGCTCCCTCCTACAGAGATATATATTATTTTTCCTCTTTTCTGAATCTTATTTACAAATTTTAACTCTTCCTTTCCTGGACATGGGTCTGATAGCCTAGCTTGTACATTAATGAAGGTTGGAAAGAAAGTCACTGTCTTTCATTGTTTACTCATTTTCCTGAAGGTGCCCTCTTCAGCTGCCAGTCACTGTCCAGTGTCTCATCCAGTGGCCATTCATAATGCATCAAACTCAGCAGTAAATAATGAATGGCTGTTCAGCTGTGGGGGGCAGAAAAATTCATTAAAATCCTGCCCTTACCGCATCTCCACACACACACACACACACACAAATATTTTCCAGTCAGTCACCTGGTTAAGATCAGCAGCAGGATTCTGGCCATAATTTCCCTCGTTCTCTTTTTTTACATTTTTTAAAAATTATAAATTTAGAGTACCCAATTAATTTTTTAAATTATAAATTTAGAGTATCCAATTCTTTTTTTTCCAATTAAGGGGCAATTTAGTGCGGCCAATTCACCTCACCTGCACATCTTTTTGGGAGTTGGGGGTGAGACCCATGCATACATGGGGAGAATGTGCAAACTCCACACAGACAGTGACCCGGGGCCTGGATCAAACTCGGTGCCATGAAGCAGTAATCTAACCACTGCACCGCCGTGCTGCCCTCCCTCTTTCTCTAGATCGAGATGCTGAAGCCAATTCCCACGTCCCTACTGGCTGAGATTGCTTAATTCAATGCAAACCAGACTGATTTGCAGTCGACACTGGCTTCCCCAGCTGAACGAGTGGGAGAAGAGGCTGGTGACTTCAGACAGTTGCGTTCGTCTGCTGCTTCAAAATTGGCAGAAGGAATTTTAAGTCAATTATAAGCACTGCAGCCTTAAAGCAGCATTAATGTAGAATTCATTCCTGCTTAAATATTTCAGTGTTTTGCAAAAGTGGAGCAGGTCACACTGGGATGAAGGTCACCTTGCTCAGACTATATTTCCTTACATGTCATTCCCTAACTTAATGGTCAGTGTTCTGTTACCACAGTGTCAGCAGACTGTTACAGAACAGAATCTAACTATCCAGATCAAATGCAAGTTCAGCACGGCACCACTATAGTATTTGATTTCTCGGTGGCGAGACAACTAAATGACTGTCAGTGTAGGGATACATAAATATCCATTCATCATTCAAAGACAGAGGTTGAGGGGGGACCTGATTGAGGTCTACAAAATTATGAGAGGTATGGACAGGGTGGATAGCAACACGCTTTTTCCAAGAGTGGGGGTGTCAATTACAAGGGGGTTACGATTTCAAGGTGAGAGGGGGAAAGTTTAAGGGAGATGTGCGTGGAAAGTCTTTTACGCAGAGGGTGGTGGATGCCTGGAACGCTTTGCCAGCGGAGGTGGTAGAGGTGGGCATTGAAGCATCATTTAAGATGCATCTAGACAGATATATGAACGGGTGGGGAACAGAGGGAAGTAGATCCTTGGAAAATAGAAGACAGGTTTAGATAAAGGATCTGGATCGGCGCAGGCTGGGAGGGCCGAAGGGCCTGTTCCTTTGCTGTAATTTTCTTTGTTCTTTGTTCTTTGTATCCTTGCATATCTCCCAGCATTCGGATTGCAACACATTTGTATCACTGAAGATTATTCTTTGTAAAGCTCTTTTGCAAAGGTGGTTAAGGTGGAGGGAAGATACAGCAATCAACAACCTCATGTGAACAAAGTGCAGTGAGACAGTGTGAAGTAGTGGGAGTATTTGCAAGCTAATTAAACTGTATTTACAAGTCATCGTATGGACAGTCTTTTCGTGGTCAGAATTGTCTTTATTCCAGTTGATAGGGCTATTAGTATCGTCTGATGCAGGGTTACCTGGGCCCTTAAAACCCATACAACACAAGAAAGTCACCCATAGCTACTGGACATGTATTCTGCTGGATGCCAACCCAGGTTAAAAAGTTGGAGGTCCCATATCCAACCACCATGACTACCTATTGTGTTCAATTTGGTCTCCTTCCCTTAGAAAGGATATACTTGCTATAGAGGGAGTGCAGCGAAGATTTAGCAGACTGAGTTCTGGGATGGCAGGTGTTATAACCTGCCTACTTACCATTGGCTGGGGACTAATGACAATCCCACAATCCTGTGGGAGTATGAGCTTCCCCAATGAGGGGGGCGGAGAAACCATTAGTAAACTCCAAGTATAAATAAAGCTGGCCAGTTTGGAAACAGCAGGAAGGAGTATGCAGCAAGGGAAGTTGTTGCTGCTGTTATATATATATATATATATATATATATATATGTTATTGTAAATAAATGTTATTACTTTGTATCCTTAAAACTCGTGCTGGATTCTTCGTGGCCCTCACAAAAGCAAGCATGTTGCATGAGAAGAAATTGGATTCACGAGGTCTGTATTTACTAAATTCATCCATTTCCATTTCCAGTTTTGACACAATAAGTTGTGCAAAGGCTTGAGAATAGTTGCTAGATTAGGGATAAACCTTCCATAATAGTATGATAAGCCCAAAAGTGATTGGGCCACGCAAATAGTACCCATGATGAAGATAAATGGTTCGGTGCGCATATGGGGCAATTTTAAAGTCACTATCAATCAAGTACTATGTGCAGATTTATGTGCTGGATTGGCTGGAGGCCAGCATTTCAGTGAAGTTGACCTTAGGGTTGATCTACATTTTGAGGGGCATTTGCCTCAGTTACTTTTGAAAGTGATTTGTGCAATCCCTTTTCATCTATAACTTGCCCTAGGTACTCAATAAAAGATGTGAAGAATTCACATTGATCCTTCCATACTTATAGTTCGTAGTTTACTTGTACCTGGATGTAACATCTAAATTTGTAGATGTTCTTCATCATTCTTTCCAGTGACCAAGATATTGTCTAAGTAGCACTGAACTCCTTCTCGTCCGCTGAGAATTTATCCATGGCACATTGGAACAATGCGGGTGTGGGCGTGATGCCAAATGGAAATCTTTTATATCTGAAAAACCCTTTGTGTGGTATGAATGTCAAATATTGTTGTGAATCTAGATCCACATTTAGCTGGAGATAAGCTTGACGAAGATCAACTTTACTGCAATGTTCACCTTCAGCCAACCCAGCAAATAAATCATCAATTAAAGACAGAGGGTACTGCTCTGCACACAGTACCGGGTTGATAGTGACTTTAAAATTGTCACATATGCGTACAACACCATCTTTCTTCATCACAGATACTATCGGTGTGGCCCAATCACTTACATTAATGGGTTTGAGAACCCCCCCATCTTGACCAGCCTCTCTAATTCTGCCTCAACCTTAGGCCTGATGGCGTATGGCACTGACCTAGTCTTCAGGCATCTTGCTCAGCTTACGTCCCTAATCTTTAGCTTGAATGAGATCTCTTTCATGCTTCCCAGCTCTCAATTAAAGACAATGGCATGTTTCTTTAAAATCTTTAGTGGACATGCTTTGGACTGCAAAAGGAGATTCACCTCTGCCCAATTTAGCTTGATTCTCTCCAGTCAGGTTCTGTGCATTAGGACTAATAATTACCTTTAATGATGTGCAAGGACAAGTCTGTGATCTGTCAGTTTAGCTGCACATTTACCTCGATAGGGTCCGTCAACAGAACCACTTCCCCAGTATAGCTTTTTAGAATTATCTTTGAGGTTTTTCAGGTGATATGTTGCAGTTTCTCATGGTAAACAGTTTCTGGTAGCAACGAAACTGCTGCCCCAGTGTCCGCCTCCATTTTCACTAGTTGTCTGTTCAATAAAGGAGTGACTCAGTAACCGTTGTTGTGTCTGCCATTGTCAGTATGTTCAATGAAAGTTCATCATCTGACTGCTACTCTGGTCCTTTTTCACTCTTGTTTTGTATCACGTGGATCCTTTTTCCTCTACTCAGTTTTCCAGTTGATATACTTGCTTCTTGTTCGTTAAAGTTCTTGTTTGGAGTTTATTATTTCTTTTCTCAACACGGATGTTTGAAGTGTCCCTTTTGACCACAATTCCTGTATTTTGGATCTTTACACCAGCAGTCTGCTGCTGATTGCCTAGTTATTGCACATCGGTGGCAATTTCAAACCTGTGTCTGTGCTCGGGTCTCAGTTGACATTTTATGGTTTGTAGTGCTTGATATTAATTGTTGGGCTTCCTTAGCTGATAATTCCATAGAGATTGTGACTTCTAAAGCCTCCTTTATGTTTAAGTTGCTTTCTGTTAACAGCCATTTTTGGATAACTTTGCTTCTTAACCCACACATTAGTCTGTCACTGATGGTGTCGTTCAAGACATCTCCAAATTCACAACATTCAGCTAATTTCTTCAAACTAGCTACGAGCTATGGTCAGTATGGTCAGTGATTGACTCACTTTCTTGTTGGTTACATTTATGGAACTTGAACCCCTTGACGATGATCAAATGTTCAGGTGAGAAGTGGCCCTGCAATATCTCCACAATCTCATAATTTTTCAAGCCTGGTTTTTCTGACTACACCAGATTTTGCAGGAGATTGAATCCCCCCCCCTACATTGTACTCAGGAAAGTTGGGACTACAATTTTGCATGTTCTCCCTGTGTCTGCTAGTGCTCTGGTTTCCTCCCACAAGTTCTGAAAGATATGCTTGTTAGGTGAATTGGATATTCTGAATTCTCCCTCAGTTTACCTGAACAGGTGCCGTAGTGTGGTGACTAGGGGACTTTCACAGTAACTTCATTACAGTGTTGATGTAAGCCTACTCGTGACACTAATAAAGATTATTATTATTATCTGCCACAATTTTATTCGCTTGGACAAAATAATCAAATCTATCAGGATATGAGCTCCACCGCTTGGTGTTCTCAACATATAGTCCCACAGCGCCAAATGTTTCCAGTATCTTTACTGTAGAAAGGGCTTGTGCAAGCATCATGTGCCACAATATTTTCAGCACTACTTCTTTTGATGTTGTTTCCTCTGAAATCTATGTTTAAGTTTTGGTTCATTCGATGGCTGCTACCGATATTTGACATCTCTCCGGCGCCATCTTTAGTGTAGCAAATGTTTTGGCTTCTTAATCCTTTTTCAGTGGTTGCACACAAATCGACGATTTAAAATGTTTTTAAAAACCTCTTTGTGAGTCTGCCAGCGTGGTTCCAACGTCCTCATCGCCTGTTTTCTTTGTGGCATTATTAAAGGATAGGCTTGCAGACCACGAAGGTACAAAAAAACAAAAATTTTGTTGGAAATGTGTTCACTCTACATGCTGTTTGGATAGACTACCCATTTACACATGCAAATGTCCGATGACCTCTTCAATACAACATGTGATCAGCCTTTTAAAGTGATCCTGTTCCAAATAGTAACAAACACGAATAGACAACGAATAGGCCATTTAGGACCAAGACGAGGAGAAATATCTTCACCCAGAGAGTGGTGAACCTATGGAATTGTTTACAACAAAAGGCTGGGGAGGCCTAGTCACTGAATATATTTAAGAAGGAAATGGATAGATTTCAAAGCCAGAATTTTCTGGTCTTTCATGCTGGAGAGATGTTCTGGACCCGCCAACAGTGCACCTCCACTGCCAATTTCCTGACTGTGAGGGGTGCATTCAATGGAAAACCCCAGTGCCGATGGCGCGCTGCCTGTGCCACTGCAAAACAAACCGCAGGATGCACGGAAAAAACGCCCCTAAATGCTGTAGGTGTCAAAGGGTATGGGGAGAGCATGGGAGTATGTCACTGGGAGAGCAAATCGGCCATGATCATGTGAATGGTGGAGCAGGCCCAAAGGGCTGAATAACCTACTTCTATTGTTTTTGCTTCTGTCTGGAGAGGAGTTTGAACCTTGCACTTAGAGGCAGACAAACTAACGTTAAGCCAAGGGCTTGCTCCAGGAAGGATGGTGAACCAAATCAACAACACTTTGAAACAAGACTGACCAATTCCAGGGAGAAGGTAACAACATCTTCCAAAAGCCTTAATACGCACATCCATACCAACTGAATGTATACAATAATGTCCGTACAATTTATTCATGCTACAGGCAGAAGCAATGATTCAACCAATGTAAAAAAGTACATAAAATGGTTTCAAATGAAAAACAATTAATGTCGTAAAGACAGGAATAATTCGTCACTCAAATGACTGATGTAAAGGTGGGAGGGGATTCAATCATACAATATGGTCACTTATGGATGCTGAATCTATTGCAATACGTTGGTACAGCAGGACAAATTGGAATTAACCTTTCACTTTATAAAGCTACCCTCGCAGTGTTTCTCTCTTGGTTAAATGCACAAAACTCTAAGCAGGTTAGAGATACAAATTAGTGTTTAAACAGTTTGTGGAAAGCCAAGTACTGCAAGACGCATAATGGATGAGTTATTTACACTAATAGCACTCATCCCCCCTACAGTAGATTAAATAATTAAGGTGCACGCACAAAAGGATTAGAGGAAATAAGAAAAGTAATTTTGAGGTGCACATGTATGCAGACTATGTGTAGACGGCAGTAAGGTTATTTGTAACATTCCCCATTGTGGGATAGTTTGCTGCCTTTCATTATTTAGATTCATGTGAAGGTGTTCACTCATGCTGGAAGCACCATGTGAATATTCATTAATTTGAGCCTACACTGTGATTGTCTGGTGGCTATTTTAATATCGGAAGTATTACAGTAGAGCCTGATTCTGTCCTCATCCAAGGTGCATGCACTTTCAGCTTCTAGCACAGGACATTTGGCAGCATTCACAACTGCGAACCCCGGCTTAATTTGATCTCCATTTGTGTTCCTGCTCCACAGAGCTGGTTTAGCTCAGTGGGCTAGACAGTTGGTTTGTAATGCAGAACAAGGCCAGCAGTGCGGGTTCAATTCCTGTAACAGCTTACCAGAACAGGCGCCGGAATGTGGCGACTCGGGGCTTTTCACAGTAACTTCATACTTGTGACAATAAAAGATTATTATTATCGCTTCCCTGAAGTGGAAGGTCAGCTGGTCAGGCATACTCCACCCCGTGCCCATCATATACCCACTAAAATGAGTGCCAAGAGGAGTTTTCTGTCACTTGGGCTACCGATTTACTCCTTGCAACTTGCTGGGAAAGCTCTTGCCCCAGTGAAATAATGTTGCAACTGATGCTGGGATATTACTGTATGGAACTGTGGCCGTGAAAGTGACACCACTGTGTCACTAGTTGAGACATTTGTGTTGCCATTGTACAAGCAATGGAACAGTGATACACAGTGGATTCATTGGGTTTGGCAGCAATAGCACTGGGAAAAGTAGTTTTGAACGGCTACAACTGGCCTAAAGAGATTGAAGTAGATCAGCTTTGAGCAGAGGTGACATGGAGCTAAACTTGGATTCAACACAATTTTCAGAAGATACCCCGCTTTGTCAGATTAGTATTATTTGATTACTCCTTCAACTTTTTCGGCTTAAGACTTCATATTTTTGATTAATTGATCAATTGATTTATCAGCACAGCTGTGTCTGTGTTTAAGAACAGATGTACTTAAATATCTGTGACTTCATGCTAATTCATCAAATAACTTTAGATTTCACAAAATATCTGTGAGCAGAAATCTCACTATATTTTTGGAAATACATGTTAAAGCTTTCATTTTCTTTATTCTTTGCCAATTAAAAGTCTTTTCTGTATAAAGCTGGGAGAGGTTTATGAATTATGACATTTGCTGTCTTCGTTGAGAGGAGTTGAACGCGTGGCTACAGGGATGGTGCAGGAGGGAGGGTTTCAGATTTCTGGATAATTGGGGCTCATTCTGGGGTCGGTGGGACCTCTACAAACGGGATGGTCGACACCTGGACCAGAGGGGTACAAATATCCTGGGGGGGGGGGGGGATTTGCTAATGCTCTTTGGGAGGGTTTAAACTAGTTCAGCAGGGGCTTGGGAACCTGAATTGTAGCTCCAGTATACAGGAGGTTGAGAGTAGTGAGGTCATGAAGTAAGGTTTCAAAGTTGCAGGAGTGTACCGGCAGGCAGGAAGGTAGTTTAAAGTGTGTCTTCTTCAATGCCGGGAGCATCCGGAATAAGGTGGGTGAACTTTCGGCATGGGTTGGTACCTGGGACTTCGATGTTGTGGCCATTTCGGAGACATGGATAGAGCAGGGACAGGAATGGTTGTTGCAGGTTTCGGGGTTTAGATATTTCAATAAGCTCAGGGAAGGTGGTAAAAGAGGGGGAGGGGTGGCATTGTTAGTCAAGGACAGTATTACGGTGGCAGAAAGGACGTTTGATGAGGACTCGTCGACTGAGGTAGTATGGGCTGAGGTTAAAAACAGGAAAGGAGAGGTAACCCTGTTAGGTGTTTTCTATAGGCCTCCAAAAAGTTCCAGAGATGTAGAGGAAAGGATTGCAAAGATGATTCTGGATAGGAGCAAAAGCAACAGGGTACTTGTTATGGGGGACTTTAACTTTCCAAATATTGACTGGAAACGCTATAGTTCGAGTACTTTAGATGGGTCCGTTTTTGTCCAATGTGGGCAGGAGGGTTTCCTGACACAGTATGTACACAGGCCAACGAGAGGCGAGGCCGTATTGGATTTGGTACTAGGTAATGAACCAGGACAGGTGTTAGATTTGGAGGTAGGTGAGCACTTTGGTGATAGTGACCACAATTCGATTACGTTTACTTTAGTGATGGAAAGGGATAGGTATATACCGCAGGGCAAGAGTTATATCTGGGGGAAAGGCAATTATGATGCGATGAGGCAAGACTTAGGATGCATCGGATGGAGAGGAAAACTGCAGGGGATGGGCACAATGGAAATGTGGAGCTTGTTCAAGGAACAGCTACTGCGTGTCCTTGATAAGTATGTACCTGTCAGGCAGGGAGGAAGTGGTCGAGCAAGGGAACCGTGGTTTACTAAGGCAGTCAAAATACTTGTCAAGAGGAAGAAGGAGGCTTATGTAAAGATGAGACATGAAGGTTCAGTTAGGGCGCTCGAGAGTCACAAGTTAGCTAGGAAGGACCTAAAGAGAGAGCTCAGAAGAGCCAGGAGGGGACATGAGAAGTCTTTGGCAGGTAGGATCAAGGATAACCCTAAAGCTTTCTATAGATATGTCAGCAATAAAAGAATGACCAGGGTAAGAGTAGGGCTAGTCAAGGACAGTAGTGGGAAGTTGTTCTTGGAGTCCGAGGAGATAGGAGAGGTGCTAAATGAATATTTTTTGGCAGTATTCACACAGGAAAAAGACAATGTTGGCGAGGAGAATACTGAGATTCAGGCTACTAGACTAGAAGGGCTTGAGGTTCTTAAGGAGGAGGTGTTAACAATTCTGGAAAGTGTGAAAATAGATAAATCCCCTGGGCCGGATGGGATTTATCCTAGGATTCTCTGGGAAGCTAGGGAGGAGATTGCTGAGCCTTTGGCTTTGATCTTTAAGTCATCTTTGTGTACAGGAATAGTGCCAGAAGACTGGAGGATAGCAAATGTTGTCCCCTTGTTCAAGAAGAGGAGTAGAGACTACCCCGGTAACTATAGACCAGTGAGCCTTACTTCTGTTGTGGGCAAAATCTTGGAAAGGATTATAAGAGATAGGGTGTATAATCATTTGGAAAGGAATAATTTGATTCAACATAGTCAACACAGTTTTGTGAAGGGTAGGTCGTGCCTCACGAACCTTATTGAGTTCTTTGAGAAGGTGACCAAGCAGGTGGATGAGGGTAAAGCAGTTGATGTGGTGTATATGGATTTCAGTAAAGCGTTTGATAAGGTTCCCCACGGTAGGCTACTGCAGAAAATACGGAGGCATGGAATTCAGGGTGATTTAGCAGTTTGGATCAGAAATTGGCTAGCTGGAAGAAGACAAAGGGTGGGTTGATGGGAAATGTTCAGACTGGAGTCCAGTTACTAGTGGTGTACCATAAAGATCTGTTTTGGGGCCACTGGTGTTTGTCATTTTTATAAATGACCTGGAGGAGGGCATAGAAGGATGGGTGAGTACATTTGCAGATGACACTAAAGTCGGTGGAGTTGTGGGCAGGGCGGAAGGATGTTACAAGTTACAGAGGGACATAGATAAGCTGCAGAGCTGGGCTGAGAGGTGGCAAATGGAGTTTAATGCAGAAAAGTGTGAGGTGATTCATTTTGGAAGGAATAACAGGAAGACAGAGTATTGGGCTAATGATAAGATCCTTGGCAGTGTGGATGAGCAGAGAGATCTCGGTGTCCCTGTAGATCCCTGAAAGTTGGCACTCAGGTTGAGAGGGTTGTCAAGAAGGTGTACGGTGTGTTAGCTTTTATTGATAGAGGGATTGAGTTTTGGAGCCATGAGGTCATGTTGCAGCTGTACAAAACTCTGGTGCGGCCGCATTTGAGTATTGCATGCAATTCTGGTCGCCGCATTATAGGAAGGATGTGGATGCATTGGAAAGGGTGCAGAGGAGATTTACCAGAATGTTGCCTGGTATGGAGGGTAGATCTTATGAGGAAAGGCTGAGGGACTTGAGGCTGTTTTCGTTAGAGAGAAGAAGGTTAAGAGGTGACTTGATTGAGGCATACAAGATGATCAGAGGATTGGATAGGGTGGACAGTGAGAGCCTCTTTCCTCTGATGGTGATGTCTAGCATGAGGGGACATAGCTTTAAATTGAGGGGAGATAGATAGAAGACAGATGTCAGAGGTAGGTTCTTTACTCAGAGAGTAGTAAGGGCGTGGAATGCCCTGCCTGCAACAGTAGTGGACTCGCCAACACTAAGGGCATTCAAATGGTCATTGGATAGACATATGGACGATAAGGGAATAGTGTAGATGGGCTTTAGAGTGGTTTCACAGGTCGGCGCAACATCGAGGGCCGAAGGGCCTGTACTGCGCTGTAATGTTCTATGTTCTATGTTAGCAATAATGCCTCAGCCAACATCTCTATTTTACTATACAAGGTACCCTATTTAGTACTTTGCCCAAGGCAAACAAATAAACCCAAGATAAGAACAAAAAATGCAGGATAAACTCAGCATGTCTGGCAGCATCTGTGGAGAATGAAAAAGAGTTAACATTTTGAGTCAATATGACTCTTCCATAGAACTGAGGAAACGTAGAAAAGTGATGGATTATGCATTGAGAGGAGGATGGAGGAGCTGGGACAGAGTAGAAGTACAGGGATAGGTCGGGGCACAGGAGAGATTGACAAAGGTGCCATAGACATCAGACAAAGGCGAGTTAATGAGTGTTAATGGTGCCATTAAGGGATGAAGAATTGAAGAATGCTAATAGTGGCAAAAGGTGAGATAGCAGAATATGTTAATGGTAACAAAACTGAACGACAAGGAACAAGTGGTCATGTGGAGGAGGGGTGGGGTTATGTTGGAGTAGGCCAAGGGAACTGAAAACAACAAACTACAAAATGAGGGGTCAAGATGGAGGGGAAAGTTTGCAGTCTAAAGTTGACCTCCATGTTGAGTTCAGAAGGCTGGATGTGTGTTCTTCCAGTTTGCGTTGGGCATCATTGGAGCATTGCAGCAGGCCAAGGACAGCCATGTAGGCAGGAGAGCAAAGTGCTGAGCTAAAATGGCCAGCGGCTGGAAGGTTGAGGTCATGTTTGCGAACTGAGCGAAGGTGTTCTGCAAAGCGATCACCCTATCTGGGTTTAGTCTCCCCAATTGGGAGCAATGAATACAGTAGACCAAGTTGAAGGAGGTGCAAGTGAAATGCTGCATCACCTGAAAGGTGTGTTTGGGCCCTTGGACAGTGAGAAGGTAAAGAGGCAGGTGTTGCATCTTCTGAGATTGCATCGGAAAGTGCCGTGGAAAGAGGGTGAGGTTTGGGGGTGATAGAGGATTGGACCAGGCTATCCCAGAGGGAATGGTCCCTGCGGAATGCTGAAAGGGGGAGTGAGGGGAAGATGTGTTTGTTGCTGGCATCATGCTGGTGTTGGTGGAAATAGCGGAGGATATTCCTTTGAATGCAAAGTTTGGTGGGGTGAAAAGTGAGGACAAGAGGGACCCTGTCATGGCTCTGGAAGGGAAGGGAAGAGGTAGAGGTGCAGGAGATGGGTCCAGGGAGTGGGGTGCGAGGAGCTGTCGAACTAGATGGGTTTGTAATGAACATTGATGGTTGGTATACCATCAGAAATGGAGTCAGACAGGTCAAGGAAGGGAAGGAAAGTGTCAGAGACAAAGCGTGCAAAGGTGGGAGAGGGGTGGAAATTGGAAGCAAAATCAAGAAAAATTTTCCAGGTCCAAACAAGAACATGAAGTGGTGCTGATATAGTCATCGATAAAAGAGTTGTGGGAGAGGGCCTAAGTAAGAATATAACAAGAAATGTTCCACATGCCCACAAAAGACAGGACTAACTCGGGCCTATGGGGGTAGCCAGAACCACACCTTTTATTTGCAGCAAGTGAGACAACTTAAAGGAGAAATTATTAGTGACAGAACAAGTTCAGCTATGCGGAGGAGAGAGGTGGCGGATGGAGTCGCTACTTGAGGAAGAAGCAGAGACCCCTGAAACCCTGCTGGTGGAGTTGGAGGTGTAGAGAGATTGGATGAAGATAATGAAGAGGCAGCGGTTTGGACTGGGAAACTTGAAATTGTTGATGTGACGTAGGACATCACAACTCTAGCTTAGTATCATCGGGAGGATTCTGGCTGAATTAACTCTCATTTATTATCAGCACCAATGTTGAATGATTACATTTAAGGCAAATGTAAAAGAATTGTAAACTTGCTACAGTGGACTTTAAGAATTAATTCAGACATTGGATGTTATGTGTGTAGAAAATTCCATTAAATCATCAGAAATGCTCCTGCTGTTCTGCTACCTTTTTATTTCAAGAGATTACATGGTCCTTTTGCAAATAACAATGCAACGTTGTTTTACTGTGATGTTTTGTGCCATTAAAAGTCAGGCAAAATATGTGACTGCTTTGTAAAATCTACATTATGTTTAACATGTAACAGAACTTTTACTGGGTTCATTTCTTTCAAGATATTGAGTTATCTTTGATGATACTCATTAAAACACAGTAATTATTTTAATCATAGGATAATTCTGGATCTCTGTTGGATATCTACCAAATACAATTTTGATAAGCTACAATTTCCCAAATCTGTGTCACAGCCAACCCACCTTCCTCACTGCCACCCATTATCTGTGCAATTGACATCAGTATTCATGTCTTTGAAACAGCTCACTGCACATATCCAATTACAACAAATGACTCTGACTTGCATAGGTCATTTACTGAAACTAAACTATGCAGATAAGAGTTTAATGTGCATTAAGTCTCAACGTACTTAACCGTCTTTCATTCTCAAACACATCCAGATTGTTAGCAACGAAGAGTGTAGAGTCCAACAGCAGCTAAAGTGTTCTCATTCTCAACTCCCCTGCTTTCTTGATCAGCATTCCTCCATTGAAACACCAGCAAAGACAGATTGAAATTATCACTCTTCGCTTTGCTGTTTGTGGGATTGTG
The DNA here is from genome assembly GCF_047496885.1 of Scyliorhinus torazame. Classification (NCBI taxonomy): domain Eukaryota; kingdom Metazoa; phylum Chordata; class Chondrichthyes; order Carcharhiniformes; family Scyliorhinidae; genus Scyliorhinus; species Scyliorhinus torazame. Next base: position 180,032,040 of record NC_092718.1, read on the forward strand.
CTGTGCTCATTATGATTGTTGCGTCGATGTGGGTGGACCAGGACAGATTTTTGGTGATGTGCCCACCTCAGAATTTGAAGCTGTCAACCATCTCTACCTCGGCCTCGTTGATGCAGACAGGGGTGCATACAATACTTTGCTTCCTGAAGTCAATGATCAGCTCTTTAGTTTTGCTGGCATTGAGGAAGAGATTGTTGTTGTCACTCCACTCCACTAGGTTCTCTATCTCCCTCATGTATTGTGACTCGTCGTTGTTCGAGATCCAACCCACTACGGTCGTGTCGTCAGCAAACGTGTAGATGGAGTTGGAACAAAATGTTGCCACGCAGATATAAAAATGTTTTCCATTTATTTATGAGGGCCATAGACAATATAGTGGCTGAACATCGGAATGGGGGGGGGGGGGGGGGGTGGCGGGTGACAGTTCTTGTTTCAAAATGCTTGAGTCCTCTTTTAAAAATATTCACTGTGGAAGAGCAAAATATGCTCGGTGTGCTACCAAAACTTAGCAATTCAGTCGGTGATAATCACACATATCGTATCGACTGGACTAAACTGTGAATGTTGGAAGTCTGAATTTAAAGTAGAAAAATGTTAGGCACACAACAGGTCTATAAACAGTTGAAGAGAGAAATAGACATGATCAATGCTTAGGGTAGAAATCTAAGCTGAAATGTCAACCTGGTTTTTCTCTTTGTGATTGCTGCCTGTATATTTCTGACATTTTGTTCTTTTATTTGGGGCGATTCTGAAGAGTGAGAGCAAACCCAATGCAGAATTTGAGTTTTGGTGAAAAAAGAGACATGCTGTTGAAGTTTTTCATCTTGCATGCATCAGGTCAGCTGCGCAAGATAAACCAATAGTAAAAAGAGCGCGGTGACATGCCAATCAATCAGCACTCTCTTCTCATGCAGTATAAATTGTTGCTCCTTTTACTGTCTTGATGAGTACAAAACAAAAAGCTTCTTGCATATGTCTCTTTTTTCTGCAATACCCAATCCCATTAGACGGGAAACTCAGAGTCTGCATTGGGGTCATTTTCTTTTTACTCACAGGCAAGTAATTCAGTCAGCCAAACAGCAAGAATCACGCTGATGCTGGAAATCAAAAACAAAAAGTGGAATGCGTAATCTCATGCTTCGTTTGATGTAGTCACTAATTCTACCACCAATACACCAAGTGAAGCCAGATTCCTGGGAGACCTGTGCTCAAACAAAGACTCAGTAATCCTTTGTGTCACTCTCTTCCCAGTTCAGCCGGTGCCTGTGCTCCTAATCAAAACCTGCGAGAAACCAGAGATTCCCACAACTAAAAGAACAAGGAAGCTGGTTCTAGGGCATTAATTTTAAGATGAGAATCAATAGAGCTAGACGAGCCATGGACGCACGCAACGGGCTGACGTCCAGAGATCTGATCCTTTACACCACTCAATTAATGCTTAGCACTGCTGCCTCACAGCGCCAGGGACCCAGGTTCGATTCCAGCCTTGGGTTACTGTCTTTGTGGAGTTTGCACATTCTCCCCATGTCTGCGTGGATTTTCTCCGGGTGCTCTGGTTTCCTCCTACAGTCTAAAGATGGGCAGGTTAGGTGGATTGGCCGTGATAAATTGCCCCTTAGAGTCCAAAGGTTAGATGGGGTTATGGGAATAGGGTGGGGGACTTTGTCTAGGTAGGGTGCTCTTTTAGCGGGTCGGTGCAGACTTGACGGGCCAAATGGCCCCCTTCTGCACGGTAGGGATTCTACGTTCTATGTTCAATTCTCACAGCAGCGGGAATGCCACACCTTTGAAGCTGGCCATGCTCAAAAGTGTCTGACTGGGTCAGGAGTTTGCAAGTACAGGACAGTGAATAGTCATGTTTTTTAAACTATTGTGAAGTATTTCTGTCGCATAGGCATAACATTTTATTGTTTAAACCCAAGATCACAGAATAATTATGAATGCTGAGGCTATTAGGTCCATTGTCAATTGAGCCATCTAAGGAGCTTCAAATGGCAGTGCCTTCCACCTCACCCCAATCCCATGCCCTGAATGAAACGCCCAGTTCATTTCTAAATTATTCCAGTGTTTATATCTCCACTATTCTATCAGGAAGTGAAGATACCACTGCAAACGGATGTATAGATTACCATTGGCCAGCAAAGTTGTTTGTCTTCTTTATAATTGTTGTTGTAATGGTAGGGATGGTTCTCCTTCAAGTTCTTGTCAGGATTTAAACATTTAAAAAATGTTTAAAAATAAATTTAGAGTACCCAATTATTTTTTCCAATTAAGGGGCAATTTAGCGTGGCCAATCCACCTAGCCTGCACATCTTTGTGTTGTGGAGCTGAAACCCACGCAGACACGGGGAGAATGTGCAAACTCCACACGGACAGTGACCCGGGGACGGAATCAAGCCCGGGTCCTCAGCTCCATTGGCAGCAGTGCTAATGACTGCGCCACCGTACCGCCCTACTTGTCAGGATTTAAGCTATTGGTTTCCAAGTTCACATGTCAGGGTTGCCTGCAAATATATATAGGGCCAATTGCAGTAGAAACCATGGCGACCAGGCCTAATTAATCATGGAGAGGCCCTGCAACATTTTCTCCTGGTGGCGGGGGAATCTTCCCAAATTAAGTTGGAGAGTGGAAGGGATTCCCGGCCATCTGTGGCGGGATGTTAATTAGGCCCATTAATAATCTAATTAACACACGTTATCCCTGAAGTTTCCACAATTGAGTGGTGCCTCAGGGATTTAACAGGAGCTGCACAGCTTGCCCACGCCCTCGGGAGCCTGGCCAGTGAACCGACTCGGGATTGTCTGTCGTCTCCAAAGTGTTCTATCTTTATCAGCCCTGACTCTGTGCCTGATTAGGGGGTCCAGCATTGTGATGGGGGGATTGTCGAATGTCACTGCCTTGTTCTAGCCTGTGATCTCCTTCACTCTCCCTCTCCTGCAGCCGCCAGTCCATGACTCCCATTCCCCCTTCACTCACCTTTGGCCTGGGGCCCCACAGCATTCCCGGAGCTCTGCAGCATTTAGCACTGCCAGCAGCCACTGTTCCTGCTACAGGTAGCTGCTTACCTCCGAATGGCTGGCAGCTTTTGGGCGGGAGGGGAAATCTGCTGCTACGTACATCAATCGAAAGTGGTGGTTGCTGGCCCAGAGAAGAGACAAATGTTGTACGCCTACATTCAGTGACAATAAACTGGCACCACCCCACCAGGCAGCTGAGGTCCGATGGGAGGCCCTACACTCCCATGATTGGATCTGGAGGTCCATTAACCTTACCACCAAGGCTTGGGAAGAGAACACCAGTGTGGTCAGTTCCAGCACTCTGCAGAAGAGGACCATTATCCATTGCAGAAAGAGGATGAATGATCTCATCCGCTCAGTCAGGGTAAGCCAACCATCTCCTCAATCTCAACCCGCACTCTCATAATGCCACCTGCCATTTGCAGTATTACAGTCCACAGGAGTCTCACGCACTACCAGCACAAGTCATAGAATCCTAGAGTTTTTACAGCACGGAGAGAGGCCGGTCCATTATGTCCGCGCTGGCCATCAAGCACCTATTTACTTTAATCCCATTTTCCAACACCTGGTCCATATCCTTGTATGCTACAGCATTTCAAGTGCTCATCTAAAAACTTCTTAAATGTTGTGAGAGTTCCAACCGCTGCCACCCTTTCAGGCAGAGTTCCAGATTCCAACCACCCTCCGGCTGAAAAAGTTTTTCCTCACATGCCCTCTAAATCTCCTGCCCCTTACCATAAATCTACGCCCCTGGTTACTGAATCCCAACGAAGGGAAAAATGTCCTTCCCATCCATCCTATCTAGCCCCTAATAATCTTATACACCTCGATCAGGTCCCCCCTCAGCCTTCTCTGCTCCAAGGAAAACAACGCCAGTCTATCCAGTTTCTCTTCACATCTGAAATGCCCCATCCCAGGCGAATTTCCTTGGACCCTCTTCAGTGCAACCACTTCCTTCCTAAAGTGTGGCAACCAGAACTGCACACAGTACTCCAGCTGTGATATGAACAACATTTCATACAGCTCCATCATCATTCACTGCTCTTATATTCTATGTCTTGGCTAATAAAGGCAAGTATCCCATATGCCTTCTGAACCACCTTATCTACTTGTCCTGCTGTCTTTAGGGATCTATGGGCATGCACACCAATGTGCATCTGATCCTCTGTACTTCCTAGGGTCCTACCATTCATTGTAGATTTCTTTGCCTTGTTAGTCCTCCAAAAATGCATTGCCTTACACTTTTTGGGGTTAAATTCCATTTGCCACTGCTCTGCCAATCTAATCAGCCCATCTAGTTTCATGTAATCTAAGGCTTTCCTCCTCACCAATTTTTGTGTCATCTGCAAACTGACTGATCATACCTGTTACATTCACACCCAGATCATTAAAGTACACTGCAAACAGCAAGGGATCGAGCATCAATCCCTGGAGAACACTACAAGATACAGGCTTGCAGTTACAAAAACAACCTTCGACCTCCTGTCACTAAGCTAATTTTGGGTCCAATTTGCCAAACTGCCCTAGATCCCATGGACTCTTACCTTCTTAACCAGTTTCCTATGCGAGACCTTGTCAAAAGCCTTACTGAAGTCCACGTAGAACGCATCAACTGCACGACCCTGATCAACACAGGGACCTGGGTTCGATTCCCGGCTTGGCTCACTGTCTGTGCAGAGTCTGCACTTTCTCCCCCTGTTTGCGTAGGTTTCCTCCGGTTGCTCCAGTTTCCTCCCACAAAGTCCTGAAAAACGTGCTCACTAGGTGAATTGGACATTCTGAATTCTCCCTCTGTGTACCCAAACAGACACCGGAGTGTGGCGACTAGGGGATTTTCACAGTAACCTCATTGCAGTGTCAATGTAAGCCGACTTGTGACACTAATAAAGATTATTATTACATACCTGGTCACCTCAGAAAATTCAATCAAATTTGGAAGACATGGGGCGGGATTCTTCCAGCTCTGGGCTGGGCCCCGCTGCTCCGTCCCGCTGCTCCGCCCCGCTGCTCCGCCCTGCTGCTCCGCCCCGCTGCTCCGTCCCGCTGCTCCGCCCCGCCGCTCCGCCCCGCTGCTCCGTCCCACTGCTCCACCCCACTGCTCCGTCCCGCTGCTCTGCCCCACTGCTCCGTCCCGCTGCTCCGTCCCGCTGCTCCGCCCCGCTGCTCCGTCCCGCTGCTCCGCCCCGCTGCTCCGTCTCGCTGCTCCGTCGCACTTCTCCGCCCTGCTGCTCCGTCCCACTGCTCCGTCCCGCCGCTCCGCCCCGCTGCTCCGTCTCGCTGCTCCGCCCCGCTGCTCCGTCTCGCTGCTCCGTCTCGCTGCTCCGCCCCGCTGCTCCGTCCCGCTGTCGCCAGCCCCGCTGCTCCATCCCGCTGCTCCGCCCCGCTGCTCCATCTCGATGCTCTGACCCGCTGCTCCGTCCCGCTGCTCCGCCCCGCTGCTCCGTCCCGCTGCTCCGCCCCACTGCCCCGCCCCACTGCTCCGCCCCGCTGCTCCGTCTCACTGCTCTGCCCCACTGCTCCGTCCCGCTGCTCCGCTCCGCTGCTCCGTCCCGTTGCTCCGCCCCGCTGCTCCGCCCCGCTGCTCCGTCCCGCTGCTCCGTCCCGCTGCTCCGCCCCGCTGTTCCGCCCCGCTGCTCCGTCCCGCTGCTCCGTCCCGCAGCTCCGCACTGCTGCTCCGCCCCGCTGCTCCGTCCCGCTGCTCCGTCCCGCAGCTCCGCACTGCTGCTCCGCCCCGCTGCTCCGTCTCGCTGCTCCGTCGCACTTCTCTGCCCTGCTGCTCCGCCCCGCTGCTCCGTCCTGCTGCTCCGCCCCGCTGCTCCGCCCCGCTGCTCCGCCCCGCTGCTCCGTCCCGCTGCTCCGTCCCGCCGCTCTGCCCCGCTGCTCCGCCCCGCTGCTCCGTCTCGCTGCTCCGCCCCGCTGCTCCGTCCCGCTGCCCCCAGCCCCGCTGCACCATCCCGCTGCTCTGCCCCACTGCTCCGTCCCGCTGCTCCGCCCCGCTGCTCCGTCCCGCTGCTCCGCCCCGCTGCTCCGTCCCGCTGCTCCGCTCTGCTGATCCGTCCCGCTGCTCCGTCCCGCTGCTCCGCCTCGCTGCTCCGCCCCGCTGCTCAGCCCCGCTGCTCCGCCCCGCTGCTCCGTCCCGCTGCTCCGCCCCGCTGCTCCGCCCCGCTGCTCCGCCCCGTTGCTCCGTCCCGCTGCTCCGCCCCGCTGCTCCGCCCCGCTGCTCCGCCCCGCTGCTCCGTCCCGCTGCTCCGCCCCGCTGCTCCGTCCCGCTGCTCCGTCTCGCTGCTCCGCCCCGCTGCTCCGTCCCGCTGCTCCGTCCCGCTGCTCCGTCCCGCTGCTCCGTCCCGCTGCTCCGCCCCGCTGCTCCGTCCCGCTGCTCCGTCCCGCTGCTCCGCCTCGCTGCTCCGCCTCGCTGCTCCGCCTCGCTGCTCCGCCCCGCTGCTCCGTCCCGCTGCTCCGTCCCGCTGCTCCGCCCCGCTGCTCCATCCCGCTGCTTTACTCATCTGTTCTGTAACGCTGCTCCCCCCCCACAGGTCTGCCCCGCTGCTCCCTCACACACCAGCTCCTGCAGATATGTAACCGCACATAAACAAAACAGCCACTACATGGAGGCCATTGAGTAAACTCGTTAACTATATTCCTTAAGGGCTATCACCACTGACTCTCTCACACACACTTTTACATCTTTTGCATCTTCACCTATCGTCACATCCTGCACAAGGTGCTCCTTCGGCCGTTACACAGGTCCACACTGAACACACAGACGTCAGGCAAGCAAATCACCTGCTTTGACATTCCTCCTGCTCATAATCTGCCCATCTGTTGTTATTCAGTAAAAGATCACCCACAACAACAGAGAGAATTCGCAGCTGGAGGAGGGATGCCGGAGCTCCACGGAGGGTGCGACTGCTTCACAGCAGGAGACAGAAATGCAGGCTGGGGCTCTCCAGGCCTCGGCCCTCCAGAAGACACTGGCAAGGTTATCACAGACACCGGTGTGTGGCAGTCAGCAGGCCGCCTCCACCCCTGCTGTGGATGTCAGAGATACATCAAGACATGGCGGTAGGGTAAGCAAAATTAAGAACTTTTGAGATCACAAAGGTGGCAAGGGTGTTCACTAACTGTATAAACTATGCACAAATGTAAATATATTTTGTTTCTGTGAACGTCTCACCTAGTCAATGGCTCTTCTGTCTGATGCAATGATCCAAGGGCAAGCACACGAGGCCGCCCCCCCCCCCCCCCCATATATCTCCCAACGTTTACTTCACGTCTACGGTATCTCACACCATCTCAATACAGTGCATCGCCTTTCTGTGCCCATCAGGGATATGCGCAAGGCCTCTGGCTTCAGGGAAGTGATGCATATCTGTGACTTGTGTCAGTGCATCATATCATGTGGCCTCATGAGTATAGATGCCGCTGTTTGGCTTATTCACTTGATGCTTATGCACTGAGGAATGGTCCACGTGATTGGTGTAGGTTTTAACGTCGAGCCACATTGGGGTCAATACCAGCCGGTGCATCTTTCAATGGCCTCCATGTAGTGGCTGTTATGTTTATGTGCGGTTACATATCTACAAACATTCAGGGATTATATGTGCTACTGGAGGCCTGCAGCATTATGTCACGTCCGCGTTTACGGCTCGATATCAGCCCTATAGTGGTCTCCACTTGTCTACCTGCATAATCGAGAGCTATGTACCTCGCCAATGTTCAGTGACTCCTGCAATACCTGATACAGGGCAATGGCTACGCAAAAAAAAGAGGTGTCAAGGCCAGATTATTACATGGGAAGATACCCCTCTGCACCTGAAGGTCTGGTTAGTGTGGCTTCTACAAATCCCTGAGGCAGTTCTCTGATGGGCACTCAACACGGTTATCTGATCGGGAGAGTGCCATCTGTGTGCCTGGTTTCCATGTGGAGATCTGAAATTGCTGGAATGAAAACGTGGAGGCCTCAAACGGCATCAGAGCAAACTTCCACTCTATCAGATGTGGGCTGTTTACTATCGAAGAATTAACTAATTAATGCCAAAATGCCTAGATTCTCAGGCCCACAGATGCCAAGACTGGGCTGCATGGGAAGTTAGGATCCTCCAGATAAGTGATTATCAGCGATCAGACAATGGTGCTGCTGAAGCTCTTACAGTGCACACAAAGGTGACCTGACTTGCAGGCTCACATTTATCACTGAGAATGACAGATCATTCTGATTTCATTCTGTGGACTCAGTATGATAACGAAGTCTGAGCACTAATGTTGCCTGAGGGGTTGTCTGTGGCGAGATCCCACAGTCCGGCTTCAAATTAGACGTCAGGCATCAAAGGGAGAACCACTGAGTGTTAATTGTCCTCCTTGAGGTGCCTATCAATAGTCCAGGCATTCTGCCACAAGTGCACTGAGGATTGCAATGCCACTCTTGATTCTTGAAGGCAGGAAGGCAGGATGCTTGAAGAGACTGCACCATGTCTACACTGTTCACAGTGTGCACTGATGGAGTTATGATCCCCAAACAGAACAGCCACATACTCCAGAGTCTGCCTAGCAAAGGATGAGGCCATTGTCATGCAGGATTGTGACAACTTATTCTGAGATTGATGTCCTTCATTGAGATGCTGAGGATAGCAACAAGGGTGTTGAGATTGAGGCAGCATGGAGGGCACTGTTGACAGAAGCTTCTATGAGCTAGTCATCATCATTGAACTGGAACCTTGTGGCTATAAACACCGCACAGGCATGTCTGCCATTTGCAGCACATGCTATTGCCTCCTCCTCTGGAGCCCCAACTTCCATGCCCTCATTGAGCTCAGGCCTCTCGAAGAGGAGATATGCAGCTCTTCCATCTCTCCATCCGACAAGTAATTCCCCCCTTTGTAGCATCAGGCTGTGCAGTGCTGCAAAGCATGATGATGCAGGAGATAATCTGGAGAGAGTACTGGAGAGCGCTGCCTGACCAGTCCAGACATCTGAAATGCATCCTCAACCTAACAATAGCCTGTTCAATGAAGGAAAGTGTGATGGAATGAGCCGCATTGTGCCTCGCCTGTTAAGTACTCTGTGGCTGCCTGACGGGTATCATTAGCCATGTCATTGATGGTAACCTTTGCCTCTGAGGAGCCAATCCTTAATCAAAGATCTATAACACCTGCAAGTGACTCAAGATATGCGATCCATGTGAGCTCCCAGGATACCTCACATAGACCTGCATCATATGCTTCTGGTGATTACAGATCAACTGGATGCAGAGAGAGTGGAAGATGAATTGTAGTGTCTGCCACCAGGGAGCTCTTATTGCCGCATCATGCGTAGTCGATGCCCCCTTGCACCTGTGGGAAGGTGGAGATCATTGCAAATCCCACTGCTCTGCCAGCCTGCTGGTTTCATCCAGAGAACCGGATGTAATTGTGTCCCTTACTGAATAGGGCATCGGTGACCTCTCGGATGCATTTATGAGCAGATGCTTGGGATATGCCGCAGAAGGCTCCAGTGGAGCCCTGGAACGAGGCAGTAGCAACATTATTGAGTTCAGCGCTCACCTTTAGAGCCGGTGAGAATGGGTGGCCTCCCAGGCTGGCTGGCAGGAGCTCCATTGAGGAATGATGCAGATGTGGTCCATCACATCCTTTGCCAAGCGAAGGCGTCATGGCAGTGTCTCTCATTCATCTGTAGGTGCGAGTGGAATCTTTTGTACACCCTGAGTTGTGTGAAACTCCTCTGTGGAATGGGACCATCAGACTTTAGTGACTGGGTCTTGATGGGGCCCTGTTGGCCCATGTTGCTCAGAACAAGGCGCCCTGCCTGGTGGCGACAGGCTTTTCTTCTCCTCCGCAGTTGCCTGAATATCAGGGGAAAGGCATCGCTGCTTGCTGCAGACATTCTCCACACCTTGCTTGTCTCTGCAGAAAAATTGGAAAGATACATGATTGTACAAAACCTGCAATAATCACCTCCCAGTCACAAGCTGACCCGGGGGTTGGATCCGGATGAGTGCAGCCAACTGCTAGTGATGTTAGTCAGGGCTCTGTCTGACTGACTCCTTTGCATTAGGCCAGAGCCCAACCTTGCACTGATATAATGACTGTGAGAGGGGAGGCATGCGACCCCTGGACCTGCCAGCTCCAAGGACTGGAGGTCTTGAGGAGATTAGGCAGAATTTGGCTGTTGTCCCTTTACAGTTCTGAGAGTTGAGCTTTCCGATGAGAGGAACAGATGGTCATTGGAACACAATCAAAGTTTATCCCTAGGGGGGAATGTAGTCCCGCAGGAATGCACAGTATGGGTTAAAGTGGCCAAATACTTCAACCAGCATTTTCCCCATAAGACTCAGCTGTGCAGTCATCTCTATTTGGTTATGCTCAAACTATGAGGGTGGCCCTTCACTCAGCCCAGAAATGCAGTGTTTGACTCATCCCACAAAGCCTTAGTTCCGGCAATTATTTCATTGCTTATATTTGTACTGCATCACTGGATCGTTTTGAAAAATTTTTTTATTATTATTATTTTTTACATTTAGAGTATCCAATTATTTTTTCCAATTAAGGGGCAATTTTAGTGTGGCCAATTCACCTAACTTGCACATCTTTTGGGTTGTGGGGGTGAAGCCCACGCAGACACGGGGGGAACGTGCAAACTCCACAGGGACAGTGACCCAGGGCCGGGATTCGAACCCGGGTCTTCAGCGCCGTAGGCAGCAATGCTAACCACTGTGCCACCATGCTGCCCGTGATCGGCTTGAAACATGATGGTGCTTTGGTTTTACCGGAAGACCAGCTTCCAACACCCCCCTCTCACTGTCGATGTTGGCCCCATCCTGCAGGCTTCCCTCCCTCCGTCACTCTCCTTCCTTCCTCTCTAATCCAAGATCCCATTGTGTTGTTGTTGATATCCCGGTCCTCCTGACATACTGAGACCATCACTCGTGTCCCGCCCCCCACTCCATGAGAGATGAAGCACCCCCACCCACACTGTATAACTTGTTCTCCATTTTGCAGATGCCTACCCTGACTGTGACTGTGCCATCTATGGCCCTGTACAAATCCATCAACCCCCAGGACCAATGTATGAGAGACTGACCATCACCTGAACACCATGCTGGGCATGACTGACACAGGTCAGACAGGCCTCTCCCCTCCCTGAACGGGGCCCAGGGCTGGCTTGCCATGCACAGCCCTCTAAGTTGGTGCGGAATTGCCCATGCAGACCAACCTATGCTTTCTGGCCCCGACTACCTATTCAGCTATTGCCCTGGACTGTTTATGCTTTCTGGCCCAGCTACTTGCTGTGCTATTGTGCATGACAGACTGTGCTTTCTGGCCCCCACTGTTTTCTTTCACACCCACCCGCTGCAGTCATGTCACTCCAAATTCATGGCAATGTGGTTGACTCTTAGATGCCCTCTGAATATTGTCGAATCAACCATTCAATTCAAGCGTAATTATGGAAACGCAATAAATGCTGGCCCAACCACAGACTCCTAAATACCTGAACAAATGAAAAAATGTCTCTGTGGGCATCCTGCCGCCCCCCCCCCCCCCCCCAAGTCGTGTATCTGTCCAACATTCCTATAGCCCCAAGTGATGTGGTTTTGTGCACCCTTCCCCAGTCATCCGCAAAGTCATGCATGTCAGTTCACCCTTTCCCCTGTGGACCAGGAAACTCACATGCCTCCTGCGCCCCCCCCCAATCAAACGTTTGCCTTTATCACATGCCCCCTCCCCCGCCTTCCCACTTGTCTTGCCTGAGCAGCCGGTGAGTCGGAGAGCGGTGAGGTCAGTGTGGAGAAAGGTAGGTGAGTGCAGCGTGCACAAACCTCGAGGCCACGAATGAAGTGTAGTTCTCCGGGCACATCACTTACACCAGGCCCATGATTACATCAGGCCGGTCTATTTAGATGCTGGCGTAACCATTTGATGTGGCAGGGGGATGTTGATTCTGATGAGCTGTTGTTTTAATCAGTATTCATGATATCCAAATGCATGTAAATGCATTTCCTGGCACGGCGCGGCAGGCTACCTGACCAGCCATGGAAGTAGGGAGCGGGAAATATGAACCTATTTTCATGCCGGTGGGAAACTGACTTTCACTTCTCCAAATTTTCCCATCCTGCCATCCACAATGTCCGCTGCTGCCTGGACCAGAAAGTCCGACCCGAACTCTTCTGTCATTCCGTCTCTGCTTCACAGGCCTTTATGTCCTTGTCCCAACCATCCCTTGCTCGAAACCTAGTACATTCCAAACTTCACCCAGATCTGATGAAAGGTCACCGACCTGAAACATCAGCTGTGTTTCTCTCACCACAGATGCTGCCTGACCTGCTGAGTAATGCCAGCATTTTCTGTGTTTATTTTCGATTTCCAGCACGCACAACGTTTTGTTTATCTCTCAAATATCACTGCGCATGATGAATAATTATGGGGAAACAGTTAATAAAACTCGCACAGGGTGTGACTACCATAGGATTCTATGCATTGGTGTTTCCATCACATCAGTTACTGAGACTTCCGAAAGAACATCATTGTGTTATTAACTGGAATTGCTGAATAATTACAGCCACAGTATATTAATATATTCTTTAAGTCAAAATCATTAACCATGATTTTTACATGCTTGGTGGGAAGATAAATTCAGCTGGCATCATTCCACCCAACTAAATTATACTCAGAAATAAAAGCTGCAAAGCAAGCTCTTTCTACAAGCCCTGATATTTGCTGACTCTCTGTACTAGCCAAGAATGTATGATCATCGATTTAAGCATAACTTAATCCCAGTTAAAGAGGCACTGAAGTCATGTAAAGTGTTTGACTAACCCCATTCATGGTAAGGAAGAAGAAGAATGTGAAGGACTGTTAGCTTCATATCAGATTGATGTCAAGTTTCAACATGATTTGTGTGATTCAACTATCCAAGTACATGCGCTACAGCAAGAATAAAGATAGGTTTGGTGAATACAGCCAAAGAAAAGGCGAACAAATATTATTATCCTGGCCAGATTTAATCCTGTTACTCAGACAAAATGAACAACCATGCATTTGCAAAGTATCCTTCACGACCCCGGGAGAATCTAAAGCTCTTCAGAGGCAATGAAGTACTTTTAAAGTGTAGCCACACATAGACCAGTGCAATGTAAGAAATGGGACAGTGAATTTGAACACAGCAAGGTCCTAAAGCAATTAATAATCAATTAAATATTAAATGATTTTGGTTAAAGAATAGGTGTCGGCCAGGCCAATGAGTGAACTCCCCTGCTCTTCACTGAATATGCGATTTCTTTTTTAAAATAATTTTAGAGTACCCGATTCCCTTTTTTCCAATTAGGGGGCAATTTAGCATGGCCAATTCACCTGCCCTGCACATCTTTTTGGGTTGTAGGGGTTGACACCCATGCAGACAAGGGGAGAACTCCACATGGCCTGTGACCCGAGGCTGGGAGCGAACCCGGATCCTCGGGGCCGGGAGACAGCAGTGCTAACCACTGGACCACTGCACTGTCCCGAATATGCGATTTCTTACATCCACCGGAGAGGGCTGATTGAACCTGAGTTTAGTACTTCAATCTGATCCCTCCTATAGTAGAACACTCCCTCAGCACTGCACTGGAGCACCAACTGAGGTATTTACCCAAATCCTGGAGTAAACTGCAACCCCAACCTTCTGACTCAGTAAGAATACATAGAAAATAGACATCTCAACAACTTCAATGATTAGCTCTACCCCACCTCGACCCCTTTGTTTTCATTCATTTCATTTTAACTGTCTTTTACCCTTCATTTCTTTCTTGCCTTTCTTTTTATATATTCCCCCCACTATTTCCCCCTCTCTTACCCCCCTTTCCTTACCCTTGCTCCCATTTGCTTCTCCCGCCTCCCTTTTTTTCATTTCACCTGTTCCCCCACCCATGTCCCCCCCTCCCCCTACATCTGTCACAGCTTACCCTCTGATTTTAGTTTCTCTAATGTTTGACCTTTCACACCTTTTATTTTCTCTGGGGACTGCCATTAAAATGAAATGAAAATGAAAATTGCTTATTGTCACAAGTAGGCTTCAAATGAAGTTACTGTGAAAAGCCCCTAGTCGCCACATTCCGGCGCCTGTTCGGGGAGGCTGGTACGGGAATCGAACCGTGCTGCTGTCCTGCCTTGGTCTGCTTTAAAAGCCAGCGATTTAACCCAGTGTGCTAAAAAGCAATCTTTTTCCTTGGATTCTGTGGCTGTGACTCAACTTTCATTCCCTAGCCCGGTGGTGGTGGCGGCCCTCAAAATTTGGGGGCAGTGGTGGCGGCATAGGGGGGAAGTTGGGGCCTCGGCGTGGACCCCAATACGGGGGAACCACCGGTTTGCCCCAGGAAGAACAGGTGGAGGGTTTTCGGGGTGGCACAGGGCAGGGATACGAAAGTTGGGGGACCTGTTTGTGGACGGGAGGTTCGCGAGCTTGGGTGAGCTGGAGGAGACGTACGGGCTCTGCCCCGGGGAACACCTTCAGGTACTTACAGGTAAGGGCGTTTGCCAGACGGCAGGTGGTGGAATTCCCGCGGCTACTACCACACACAGTACAGGACAGGGTGCTCTCGGGGGGTTGGGTGGGAGTGGGGAAGATCTCGGAAACTTATCAGGTGATGCAGGAGGAGGAGGAGGCCTCAGTGGTGGAGTTGAAAGGTAAGCGAGAGGAGGGGTTGGGAGAGGAGATCGAAGAGGGGACATGGGCAGATGCCCTATGGGAGGGTGAATTCTTCCTCTTTGTGCACAAGGCTCAGCCTCATACAATTTAAGGTGCTGCACAGGGCACACATGACCGGGACAAGGATGAGCCGGTTCTTTGGGGGTGAGGGCAGGTGTGTTAAGTGCTCAGGGAGCCCAGCAAATTCACCCATATGTTCTGGGCATGCCCAGCGCTGGAGGAATTTTGGAAGGGCGTAGCGAGGACGGTGTCGAGGGTGGTAGGATCCAGGGTCAGACCGGGCTGGGGGCTCGCAATATTTGGGGTGGCAGAGGAGCCGGGAGTGCAGGAGGTGAAAGAAGCCGGAATTCTGGCCTTTGCGTCCCTGGTAGCTCGGCGAAGGATTCTCCTTCCGTGGAAAGATACGAGGCCCCCAAGCGTGGAATCCTGGATCAGCGATATGGCAGGATTCATTAAATTGGAGAGGGTGAAATTTGCCTTGAGAGGGTCGGTACAAGGGTTCTTTAGGCGGTGGCAACCGTTCTTAGACTTTCTGGCAGAACGATAGACATTGGTCAATGGCAGCAGCAGCTCCGGGGGGTGGGGGGGGGGGGTTACTTTATTTTTGTTTATGTTATTTACACTGGAGGGTCTGAGGGGGTGTATACACCTGTTGTGTTAAGTCGGGGTGTTAATGTTAATTTATTATTTAGGAACGGGGGGGAGGGGTTTGGGGGGGGGTTGCTTTTTTTAGATTGTGTTTTGTACTTAACCCTGTTGGGTTCTTTTTTCTTTCTCATTTTGTTTTTGATATTTTATGAAAACCTTGAATAAAAATTATTTAAAAAGAAAAAACTTTCATTCCCTCACCCTACAGTATAAATATCTCCCACTTTCTATGCCTTTTAGCTTTGACAAAGGGTCTTCTGGAATCAAAATTATTTTCTCTCCTTACAGATGCTGCCAGACCTGCTGAGATTTTCCAGCATTTTCTCTTTTGGTTTCAGATTTCAGCATCTGCTGTAATTTGCTTTTATAGAAAATAGAAGCAGGAAGAGGTCATTCAGCCCTTCGAATCTGCTCTGCCATTGATTGTGATCCTGGCTGATCTGATCATCAAGTTCAATACCCTGATCCAACCTTCTCCACTCAATGCTCAACTAACCTGTGTTGTACACCAATTTTCACCCAGCAGTCACTGAGGCCGCGGCATGCTGTATCATCAAGAACATTCTGGATGCCAGTATTGCCCCGCCTTCTGCATATACTCAAATCCCACTAGAGATGGAGCACCTCAACATCCCCATGATCACTGCTGTCCGCAGCCATGTTGAACGCAGTCCAAACCTCAATGCCACCAAGTTGGGCTTGCATGACAACAAGCATTGATCTCATTCTGTTATTGTTGTTTTTGGTCTTAGAAGTGGGAGCTGTATGCCTGGGGGGGGTGGATGAGCAAGAGATAACATGAAGAGTCGGGGAAACTGGCACGTATGGGAGAGAGCCAGTGTACAAAGCTATGTAAATATACTATTTTGCCATGCATATATCTTGCTCCGCGCGATTTCTCGTTTCTTTTCTTTGTTACGGGGGCGGGGGGGGGGGGGGGGGTGGTATTGTTTGTAAGGGAGAAAAACTCTGTTAAAAACTTTAATAAATATATTTTGTTTTTAAAGAAGTGGGAGCTGTGAATCTGAATTTATCGGCAATGCTGGAGATGAGACTGTTGGCAAACTCTGTCTTTTATGAAATGTTAGCAGGTAAGCTCTGAATGAGGATCTGCATAGCATTATCTCTCGCCATACTCTGTTATCATGTGATGCTACACCACTGTTTATATATTTTACATTATAATAAATAAAAATAACCTTTATTGTCACAAGTGAAGTGCTGTGAAGCAACAGTGCTAACCACTGAGCTACCGGGCTGCCCAAAGAGTGAGAGGGATCGCCACTGATGGACTGAGATATCCTATCAACTGTGTTGTTAAACAAGTTATCGAGCTGTATCTGTTGTCTACCAATGATTTTACCTGCAGTGCTGACAAGTCTGGCCAGTTTACTTTTGGATTTCACACTCAGGTTACCACACCAGACTGTCATGTTGAATGTTAAAATACTCTCTGCCAGACGCCAGACCTTTGTATACCTTCTCTAAAACTTCTTGACTCACTCCAAACCCTTTGAGTGTTCCAATTAAAAACAGACGACAACTGGCCTTTTTTGGCCTCTCTTCTTTGCAGCAATGCATTTGGCATTTTTGGCAGAACATTCTTTCACCAATGCAGCCTTTTCCTGCCACAATGAGAAGGCTGAATGATGGCGGCTACTGTTTCGGGTTAAGTGCACTGCAATTCCCATTTGATACAAACTGGTCTACTTCAGCCAGTTTGTCCCACGGGATTTCATTTTTGCTTTGAATGAAAACTTTATTTTGCTTTCTTTCTTCTACCTGCCTCTTTACCTGTACCACCTTTGATAGGGTCAAGTCTTACTGTGACTGCAAAAAATCCAAGACAGTCTCTTTGAAGACTCCTGCACCAGTACAATCCTGAATTAATTTGTATTCCAGTGTTCACAATTTTCAGCTAATCTATACAGCTTATTAATAAAGGAATCTATGCTCTCTCCTGGTGTTCGAATGCACTTATTGAAGTGTGCTCTCTCTATAAGTGTTTTTCCAAAGACCAAAGGAAGCATCATAAGCTTTGATAACGTCCTCATATAAAATTTACAGTGCAAAAGGAGGCCATTCAGCCCATCAAGTCTGCACCGGCCCCTGGAAAGAGCACTCCACCCAAGCCCACGTCTCCACCCTATCCCCGTAACCCAATGACACCACCCAACCTTTCTGGACACTAAGGGCAATTTAGCACGGCCAATCCACCTAACTTGCACATCTTTGAACTGTGGGAGGAAACCGGAGCACCCGGAGGAAACTCACGCAGACACGGGGAGAATGTGCAGACTCCTCACAGACAGTGACCCCAGCCAGGAATTGAAGCTGTGTCTGTGTGGGTTTCGCCCCCACAACCCAGAAGATGTGCATGGTAAGTGGATCGGCCACGCTAAATTGCCCCTTAATTGGAAAAAATTAATTGGGTACTCTACATTTTTAAAAAAATAAATAAATATTTAAAAAAATTATTGTCACAAGTAGGCTTACATTAACACTGCAATGAAGTTACTGTGAAAAGCCCTTCATCGCCACAATACGGCACCTGATCGGGTACACGGAGGAAGAATTCAGAAAGTCCAAATTACCGAACAGCACGTCTTTTGGGACTTGTGGGTGGAAACCGGAGCACCCGGAGGAAACCCATGCAGACACGGGGAGAACGGGCACACTCCACAGAGACAGTAACCCAAGCCGGGAATCGACCTGGGACCCTGGCGCTGTGAAGCAACGGTGCTAACCACTGTGCTACCGTGCCGCCCAAGAGTCTTGCTCTCTCTCTAATTGCTGGAAGCAAGTCAAGTGAGCAAAACCATTGTTGAAAACAAACCAGGTCAACTCCTCTCAGCTAAACTACAGAACCCTGGAATCTCCAAACCAACTGCTCAACTGCGGAAGTCAGCGCTACTGGAATCATGAATCATAATGGCTGCAAAGTTTCACTATCGACTCCCCAGGGAGTCGGCATTTGCTATCTGCGTTCCTGGTTTGTGCTCCAGAGAATACTCGTATGCAGCAAGCAACAAAGCCCAGCGCTGGATCCGTGCAGAAGCAATGGGCGGTATTGGCTTATCCTCTCTGAAAAGTCCTAGCAGAGGCTTATGATCAGTCACGATAGTGAAATGGCGGCCATACACGTACTGGTGGAAGCGTTTCACCGCAAAAACCACTGCCAGGCCTGTGGTGTTGGGTGCTCTGAGGTACAGACGAACCAACACGGTTGCGATGGGTACAACGCAGTTTTATTCCAACTAGTTATTTACACATCTGACTTGGTACTCAGCACGTGGTGAATGTGTGAGTGTCTTGTGAATGAGCTCTTGGCCTTGTCCTGTCTCCAGATGGACTGGCCAGCAGGTATCGTGTTTCTTGTCTTATACTGTGTCTGCTCTTGTCTGTGATTGACTGTCGTGTTATGTGTGCTAATTGGTCTGTTGGTCTGTCTATCATGATGTGTGTGTTGTGATGTGTGTTTGAATATCATGACAAGGCCCTCCTTCTCGATCTGCGCGTACTTTTTCTCCGCTGCAGTCAATGTGCGGGAGGCGAAAGCTATCGGTCGCTCGGCTCTGTTCTCCATCTTGTGGGACAGGACGGCCCCTATACCATATGGGGATGCATCACATGTGACGAGCAAAGGCTTTCCAGGATCATAGTGGGTTAGTAACCCAGACGACGACAATTGTTGCTTTACCCGCCGGAAAGCGATATCTTGCGGCTGACCCCAAACCCCGGTGTGATTTTCCTTTAGCAGAAGGTGCAACGGGGCCAGCGTAGTTGCCAGATTGGGGAGGAACTTCCCGTAATAGTTTGCGAGACCGAGAAAAGAACGAAGATGCAAAGTGTCAGTCGGGGCGGGAGCCTGTTGAATCGCACGCACCTTCTCTGCGACGGGGTGCAAACCTTCGCTGTCCACCCGATAACCTAGGTAGACTACTTCCTTTGCCTGAAATACGCACTTTGTGCGACGTAAACGGACTCCAGCCTCCGAAAAGCGTCTAAGGACAGCCTCCAGATTTTCCAAATGTTCCTGCTCCGACGTCCCTGTAATCAAAACGTTATCTAAGTAGACAGCAACACGTGGTAAACTTCTCAAAATTCCCTCCATAACACGTTGAAAAATAGCGCAGGCAGAGGATACTCAAAAGGGCAACCGTGTATATTCATACAGGCACCGGTGTGTATTAATCGTTTCATATGGTCGGGAGGCAAGGTCCAGCTCCAACTGTAGGTAGGTGTGACTCATATCTAATTTTGTGAAGGAGAGTCCGCCTGCAAGCTTCGCGTAGAGATCCACTATGCGAGGCATTGGATATCGGTCGAGTCAGGAAACTGTATTCACTGTAGGTTTATAGTCGCCACACAAGCGAACTGTGGCATCTGGCTTCATTACAGGTACAATTGGTGCTGCCCAGTCAGCAAAACGGACGGGCCTGATAATACCCAAACTCTCCAAATGAGTGAGCTCCCCTTCTACCTTCTCGAGCAAGATGTAAGGCACTGGGCGCGCCCGGAAATAGCACGGCGTGGCTCCTGGTTCGACTTGGATACGGGCCCCTTTTATTTTCCCCAAACCAGGCTGGAATACATCTGGGTATCGTCCTAGCACCTCAGTCAACCCTTCAGAAACTGTTTGGAGGATGTGCTGCCATTGCAACCGCAAATGGCGCAACCAGTCCCAACCCAACAGGCTGGGCCCATGGCCGCGCACCACGATAAGTGGGAAACGCCCCTCCTGGCGTCCATAAACAACAGGGGTCATTGTAGTTCCTGCAATGTCCAGTGGTTCCCCCTTGTAGGTGGCCAATCTGGCCTGTGAGTCGGTTAATGTAAGGGTCTGTCTATCCTGCTTGATGCGGTCGAATGTCCTCTGGGCGATCACGGAGACCGCTGCACCAGTGTCCAACTCCACCTCAAGCGGGTGACCATTGACCCGTACTGTCACTTTAATGGGGGCCACACGGGGAGCTGCCACACAATGCAGCTGCAGGCAGTCGTCCTCCGTCTCCAGGTCCTCAGGAGTAGTCGCCGCAGGTTCATTCACATGGAAGGTACGGCCCCTGGGCTGGTCCCAGTTTCGGTCGGAATGACGGCGCCTCTGGCGCCCCCAGGACCGGCGTCCGCGAAGGGGTCGGCGCCTACAAGTCTGACACGGACATGGCTCCTCATCCATTGGTTCTGGAGAAGGCTCCCTTCGGGGAGGAATGTCCGACGGCCACTGGCGTCGGTCCGGATGTCGCCTCGCCCAAGGTACCGCAGGAGTGCGGGGGGACGTTTTCGGACGGAAGGGGTTGGGCCCCAAGGCATGCACTTCCATTCCCTGTAGCTCCTGCACTCCTCGTTCTGCGCTCTCTCGGGACAATACTATTTGAATGGCCTGTTGAAAAGTCAATGTTGGCTCAGCTAACAACTTTCTCTGGGTGGCCGCATTGTGAATACCGCAAACCAAACAGTCGCGTAACATTTCTGACAAGGTCTCACCATAGTCACAGTACTCTGCAATCCTGCGTAGCCTGGATAGAAAATCGGCAAGGGATTCTCCAGGGGTCCTCTCAGCGGTATTACACCGGTAACACTGGACTATCGTGGATGGGGTTGGGTTAAAATGTTGCCCCACTATATTCACAAGTTCATCAAACGTTTTGGTGTCCGGCGCAGCTGGGTACGTAAGGCTCCTAATCACCCCAAACGTGTGCGGGCCGCAGGCGGTGAGCAATATGACCACCTGCTGCTCGTTTTTGGTGATATTGTTTGCCCGGAAATAGTAACGCATCCGTTGTGCATACTGGTTCCAGCTTTCCAGCGCAGCATCAAAAACACCCAAACGTCCATACAGAGGCATGGTATAATAGAAAACAACTTCCAACCTGTATCCAACAAAAATCCAGGGAGGTGGCTTCAACAGTGTAGACAGCTATTCACTTTAACACTCGTCGCCAGTTTTGTGAGGGCCACGAAGAATCCAGCACGAGTTTTAAGGATACAAAGTAATAACATTTATTTACAATAACATATATATTTTTAACAGCAGCAGCAACTTCCCTTGCTGCACACTCCTACCTGCTGGTTCCAAACTGGCCAGCTTTATTTATACTTGGAGTTTACTAATGGTTTCTTCGCCCCCTCATTGGGGAAGCTCATACTCCCACAGGATTGTGGGATTGTCATTAGTTCCCAGCCAATGGTAAGCAGGCATGTTATAACAGTAAGGGAGTTATAGATGTGGATGGCGTGGTCCCCCGCGGTGGAGAGAAATAGCGCGATCTTCCTGGCATCCGATGTTGCTTCGAGGTCGAGGTCAAGAGGAACTTTTGCTTGAAGATTTTCCAATTGGCGCCGAGGTTGCCGGAGATGCGGAGGAGGCTGGATGTTTTCCATTTCACCGGATGGCTGCTTGCTGGTCAATGCTGATACACTCGAGGTAGGTCCGTCAAGATCACTATCACTCTGGTACCATGATGTGTTAGTTAGGTAGGTTCGATGTGGACTGCATTTGATGCAGGGAAGCTAGAAACAGACGTCTAATACTGGAGAAGATCCAACACTGTTTTATTCAACGATAGAACTGATATACATATTCAGCTGTGGGTCGACACTATACTGAACTGACTGGAGACCTTGTAGTAGCCTGACCAGACTTACTAGCTACCGCATGGTGTTTGCACTTGCTAGCTCGTGGACTCTGACTGTCTCAGTGGCTTGGGTCCCGAGAGAGCGGGAAACCTAGTGCCCTCTGGCTTTATAGTGGTAGTGTCCTGTCTGGTGATTGGCTGCACTGCGTTATGTGCTTACTGGTCATCCTGTGTGTCAATCACTGCTGTCTGCATCTCATTATATACATGAGTGGATATTATGACAATGGATTGTACCAGCACACACTCAGATCAAAATGTTCCACTGTGCTGCCCCAGAGTGGTTCATCTCTGTCCAGTTTTTACATTGTTCCTTTTTCCCCATAGTGAACACAAGCAACTTTACTCCTGAGGTGGTTCAGTATCGTATCAGACCAGAGACCTATTAATAAAGTTTGCCAAGCTCCTCCTCACAGTCACCCCCCGCACCCACCTTGCACAGCCAAAAACTGAACCAGGGACATTATTGAGATGGAAGACAAGAAAATGGGATGTTTGCTTTGTAACTGAGCAAAGTTAATTGACAATCTTCATAACATTATTAGATGATGCATTTTAAATGCACAGGCAAATAAGATAAAGGAGCTTCCACTCAACAACAGAAAAACCTGTCTCGGGTTACAATTAGGATAACCCATTCAAAACCGGGTTGCTGTAGCTTGAGTGTTAATAGGACAAAGGTCCATCACCCTAGGCAACAATTTGCATTATAAAAATTTGCCATCTTAACAGTTACATGAAACAAATGAGGCATCGCCCTGTGCTCTGGGGAAGTTAGCAAACCCATTTATAGCTCTCAATGTGCAACTGCAACTAAAGGAGCAGAAAGATGTGGTTGTATATTTGTTTTGCTTTTGCCTAAACTGTGCAGGAGGCATCAAAAGGATTTGCATCTCCCACTCAACCAGCAAATCTCTCACCAGTATCCATCAATTACTATATTTCAAGGCAAATTTGCCATAGTTCCAGATGACCAGAGGCTGCTTTCCCCTTTGCCGTTTGGGGGGCGGGGGGGACCACACCTCAGTCGGGGGCAAGGTTGAGAAGGAGGGCCTTCATGAATAACCTATATATGCAAGACTATTTCTAGTTTTTGATTTAACGGATCTAAATTCTCTCCCCTCAAGCCCAATGGATTTTCTCCCTTTAACCAGTGTATTCCCCTCAGCTGTTGCCCTCCTCCATGTTAAATATATCCGCCTGGATCAATCCTGCTGAGTTGTCTTCTTTTAAAAGCTGGGAGCAAGAAACGTCCATGTTTAAATATCACTGGAGGACTGAGGCAATTGAGCAGCTCACAGGAAGACCAAGGGGCTTTATGCTGAACTGTGTTGTGGGATCTGATACATTCTAAAAATTATTTCTGGAGGAGGCGAATCAACTGGCTGCAAGTTTTTTTCCTCAATCATTTAATACATTGCTAAGTTTATTGTCGGAGCATGAAATCCAGTCTAGGCTATCTAGCTTGATACTTTAAATCAGGATATTTATTTTCCGATCAACAAATTTTAAGGATCTGACCAGTGAGTGGGCTAAACAGTTGGCTTGCAATGCAGAACAAGGCCAGCAGCATGTGTGATGTACCATCAATGATGACAGACGAGAGTCGGAAGAGTAAACTGTGGCTTTAATCAGCTAAAAGATACCTACTGGCAGCCGGTCCCAGGATGAAGGCAGGGCTGGAGGTTAGCCACCTGGAGGTGAGCCCGAGGGGCGGAGCCAGCAGGGACAAACCCAGACAGGTAACAAACAGTAAGAACAGTAAGTACAATAAGAACAGTATGTACAATATAATACAGTGGTTCACCACATTCACCCCCTGTTTAAAAAAAAGAGTCTGGCGGGGGTGAAGTGGATGGGTTGAATTAGAGATCGAGTCTGTCGGGGGCTTTCACCTTCCGCTGTGATCGCCTCAGCCCGGCTGTGGTGAGGACACTGGTGTCAGATGAAGTGTTGAAGCCTGCGTATCCAGGAGCGTGTCGTCTTCCGGATAAGTAGCAACGGAGGGAGACGGTGTAGCGTCGTGAGTAGCAACGGAGGGAGACAGTGTAGAGTCGGGGATAGTGGTGATGGTCGCTGGGGAACTTGCGGGTGCCAAGTCCCGAAGGGAGACTGTGTCCTCCCGCCCGTCATGGTATGCCACGTAGGTATATTGGGGGTTAGCATGGAGGAGAAGGACCCGTTCGACCAGGGGATCCAACTTGTGACTCCTCGCATGCATCCGGAGGACAGGCCCTGGAACCGTCAGCCAGGATGGGAGCAGGACCCCTGAGGTGGATTTCCTGGGGAAGACAAACATTCTCTCGTGAGGTGTCGCATTGGTGGCGGTACACAGGAGCGACCAGATGGAGTGGAGCTCATCGGGAAAGACCTCCTGCCAGCGGGAGACAGGGAGACTTCTAGACCGTAGGGCAAGAAGGATGGCCTTCCAGACCGTTGCGTTCTTCCTCTCCACCTGCCCGTTTCCCCGGGGGTTGTAGCTGATAGTCTTGCTTGAGGCGATGCCCTTGCTCAGCAGGAACTGACGCAGCTCATCACTCATGAAGGAGGAACCCCGATCGCTATGGATGTAAGTGGGGAAACCGAACAAGGTGAAGAGGCCGTGCAAGGCCTTGCTGACTGTGGCTGAGGTCACGTCAGGGCACGGGATGGCGAAAGGGAAACGTGAGTACTCATCAATGATGTTGAGAAAGTACACGTTACGGTCAGTGGAGGGGAGGGGCCCTTTGAAATCGAGGCTGAGGTGCTCAAAGGGCCTTTACCAAGTGTGCTCTATCCAGCTCATAGAAGTGCGGTTTGCACTCCGCGCAGACCTGGCAGTCCCTGGTCATGGTCCTGACCTCCTCGATGGAATAAGGCAGGTTACGGGCCTTGATAAAATGAAAAAAACGGGTGACCCCCGGGTGACAGAGGTCATTGCGGAGGGCCCGAAGTCAGTTTACTTGTGCGCTGGCACATGTACCGCGGGATAGGGCATCTGGGGGCTCATTGAGCTTCCCAGGTCGATACACGATATCATAATTATAGGTGGAGAGTTCAATCCTCCATCTTAGGATCTTGTCATTCTTGATCTTGCCCCGTTGCGTATTGTTAAACATGAAGGCAACCGACCGTTGTTCAGTGAGGAGAGTGAATCGCCTGCCGACCAGGGCTAAATCGCTGGCTTTGAAAGCGGACCAAGGCAGGCCAGCAGCACGGTTCAATTCCCGTACCAGCCTCCCCGAACAGGCGCCGGAATGTGGCGACTAGGGGCTTTTCACAGTAACTTCATTTGAAGCCTACTTGTGACAATAAGCGATTTTCATTTCATTTTATTTCATTTCAATGTTGCACAGCTTCCACAATGGCCTGGGCTTCCTTTTCGACAGAGGACTGTCGAATTTCGGAGCCAAGGGCCTGCCCGCCTGGTTGAGGGTAGCGGCCAGAGCAAAATCAGATGCATCGCTCTCCACCTGGAACGGAATGGACTCGTCTACTGCGTGCATCATGGCTTTGGCAATATCTGTTTGATGTGGTTGAAGGCCTGGCGGGCCTCAGCCGTCAGGGGAAAATTGGTGGATTTAATGAGTGGCCGGGCCTTGTCCGCAAAATTGGGGACCCACTGGGCATAGTAGGAAAAAAAAACCACGTGGCGGATGGCATCGAAGATGGCGGTCCCAATGGGTCGCACATAGCGGGTGGCGTCGAAGATGGCGGCCCCCACGGGTCGCACGTGGTGGATGACGTGGAAGATGGGGACGGTCCACGCAGGCTACATGCATCGCTGCTGGGTTTAGAAACAGGTCGGGCCTGGCAGACCTTAGAGAAGTGGCCCTTCTTTCCGCACCCGTTGCAGATCGCGCTCCTCGCTTGGCAGCGTTGTCTGGGGTGCCTACCCTGGCCACAGAAGTAACATTTCGGGCCTCCGGAGTTGGCGGGGCCTGGGTCGGGTGATGGCGGCGCCCACGACGTCCATGAGGGTGCCGCGTGGTCGGAGGTGTAGGCATCCATGTTATGGAAGGCCACTTCCAACAAATCTGAGAGTTGTACTGTGTCTTGGAGGTCGAGTGTACCCCCTTCTAATAGGCGCTGGCGGATGTAATTAGATTTTATGCCTGTGGCATAGCCGTCCCGGATCATCAATTTGGTGTGCTTGACAGCCGATACCGCCTTACAACTGCAGTTCTGGCCGAGTACCTGCAAGGTGCGCAGAAATTCAGCTTGCGATTCTCCGGGGCGCTGTCGCCTCATGGCAAGGAGATGCCTAGTGTACTCCTCGTTGACTTCCTTAACATACTGCGGGTTCTCCCGGGAGTTGAGGACTCGCAGCTTGTGGGTCTCAGCGATGGCAGCGGCGGAGGAATCAATGTAAGATTCCAAGCAGCTTAGCCAGTGTTCAAACGTGGCAGTGATGTCGGCTGCTTGGGGGTCCAGCTCCAGGTGACCAGGCTTGAGCGGTGGATCCACCTTAAAATTTTAGCTGATTAAATTGATGTACCATCAATGATGATAGACGAGAGTTGGAAGAGTAAACTGTGGCTTTAATCAGCTAAAAGATACCTGCTGGCAGCCGGTCCCAGAATGAGGGCAGGGCTGGAGGTTAGCTACCTTTATACTTGAGCCTGAGGGGCGGAGCCACAGGCGGAGCCAGCTGGGTCAAACCCAGACATGTAACAAACAGTAAGAACAGTAAGTACAATAAGTAAGAACAGTGTGTACAATATAATGCAGTGGTTCACCACAGTGGGTTCAATTCCCGTACCAGCCTCCCCGAACAGGCGGCAGAATATGGCAACTAGGGGCTTTTCACAGTAACTTCATTGAAGCCTGCTTGTGACAATAAACAATTATTATTACAAGGCCAGATATACATTTTAACCCCAAGTTGAGATACATGGCAAGACCAAGTTAAACCTGAGAAGGGGCATAGCTTTTTTCACATTTCTGAAAAATACAACGTAAAACAAACTTACTTTGAAAAGAAATAAAATAGGCAAACTTGGAAGAGCGTACAATTTCATTTCATAACGTTTGGCACTAACATGGTTGAAAATCAGGGATGAACTGCCAGGAATGACCATAGTGATCAGAGATAAAGTAACTTAAGACTTATTTTGACAAAAGTCATCATAATAATTCAATTCAGACTTCATTTGATGCGATCGATTACAAAGGAAAAAATTATTTAGTTTTGGCGGACACAACAGTTCTTCAATCAGTGGTCGTATTATCTACCTTGGAGTCAGAAAGTTGTCCACTCCCATTCCGGTGTCTGCAGAGTAAAATCTCAGTTGACACACCAGTACATTGCTGAGGGACTACTGCACCGTCTCAGATGCCGTCTTTTGGATGGGATCACGCCTGCCTTTTCAGAGGGATGTCAAAAATCTTGGCTGTGGTGCTACTTGAGCAGGAAAATTCTCCGCTGCACCCTGACCAAAATTTAGATTCAGACACCCAACTTTTAATAGAGGCCGGTAGCCGGGTCTCGAACAGGGTAACTATGGACGGGAATGAAACGGTGACCTTGCTGACCATGCGCATGTTCCAGGAAGAAATTCAGAAAACTACACAGTGGCAATAAAGCCAGTTTAAAAACCAGAAAATAATCAACGCTTGCTGAAAGCTGGTTTTCCTGACACATTTGTGCATTTTATATTGTACAGAATAGAGTGAACACCTAATTCCTCAGTTAGTATGGCATGCTTCATAAATCTGCAGTATCAAACGTCTTGATAAAGCTGACCAGCACTAAGACACAGATGTGACCTGCAATTTACCAGAATCTCTGAAAGTATTGCACTATTATCGTTTCAGATATTATTAAACCCTGCGAGATACAGTTAAAGTCTTCAGTCTGGCTCAAAGGATCAGATTTTGATTTGTTCCACCAACATCTGTAAAGAATTCTCCACATTTCAAAAATAAATGTTCCTGTAGGTCATGTTGGCAAGAACTGGCTGCAGACAGATGCTCAATAAAGTGAACAGCCCTGCAGCAATGTGAAGTACATTAAAGTTTATTTGTTTTGTTAAATTGTGGTTTGGGTTTGGAGGAAGTGTTACACATTTGATCCAGATAGCTCTCCTTGATTTTTACCTCAAGTGTGCGTAACCATAAAAGACCATAAATGCAAACTCGCAAAGGGGAAATGATGCAATGAAAAAAAATGTGTGTTGTACAACCAGATGCTCCCACAATCTACCACCATGGAAGGACCCCCCCCCCCCCCCCCGCCCCCCCCACAGCAGGAGGTAAGAAATAGTAGTGGATTGAGAGTCACCAGGTTTTCTTTTTTCACAGACCTGGTACCAAATGCAAAGCCCTAGGCAGAGGCATGGTGTCAAGTACATGCATTGAATTGAATATTTCTTGGGCAAATAAGCTCATTGTGTGTTGCAAAATCTGATTGACGTCAGCCGAGAGGAGATTGATGTTGATCTGTGCAAGCAACCATGAACATTCTGGTGGATAATTGGGAAAGTAAATAATTCAATTGCAGGCAATGGATGTTTGTATTTTTATATTGAGCACAAGAGAGAATACAGTTCTGCATGTGAGGGAGCAGCTTTGTTCTGTTGCATTTTCTTTCAGGAACACAGTGCAAATTGTCCTGATAGCACAAGGGAAAACCTCAGTAACATTGGTGTAGGAGGAGCAGTGTGTCCAGCAATACCTCAGAAAATTATTCCCTCTCCATTGCTCTAAGGCTGGCTTCAGAAAGTTACCTCCACTGGGGAAAGGGAAAAGAGACATCCGGTTCGATCTCTGCTTCAGGGAAGCCAGTATCAGCTATTTCCCCCAATCAGTTGGAGGAAAGGTAATTGCTTCACAGTGCCAGGGTCTTCGGTTCAATTCCCGGCTTGGGTCACTGTCTGTGCGGAGTATGCACGTTCTCTTTGTGTCTGCGTGGGTTTCCTCCGGGTGCTCTGGTTTCCTCCCACAAGTCCCAAAAGACGTGCTGTTCGGTGAATTGGACATTCTGAATTCTCCCTCTGTGTACCTGAACAGGGGCCGGAGTGTGGTAACTAGGGGATTTTCACAGTAACATCATTGCAGTGTTAACGTATGCCTATTTGTGACAAAAATAAAGATTGTTATTATTATTAAACAGAAGGTGAAAGCTGTTCTCGGCCGGGATTCCCCGTTGCGAGACCGCCCTGCTCCCGCTGCTACCGGGGATGGAGAATTTGGCGCGGTTCGCTGGCAGCGGGATTCTCTACCCTCACTGCTTGCCAATGGGATTTCCCATTGAAGCCACCCCACGCCATCAGGAAACTGGTGGGCGGGGCGTGCTGCAAGTAGGACCAGAGAATCCCAACGGCAGCCAGCGGCCGGAGAATCCCGTTCTTGTCCTCCCACAAAATTATTATTGTTGTCGTCACAAGTCATGGGGAGATCCACATTGCAGCAAATCTCCTTCTGCTCTGTTCAAGGTGGAATTCTGAACAGCTTTCCTTGCGTGTTTTTTTTTTGCAGTGTCCCATGCAATTTTTATGATGAGTACATTAGTAACTTTAAATGAAAAAGTCAGAGCCTCGGTGTTTCTCCTTCTCTTGATAAATATACAGAGTGAAGTCACTGTGCAGTTGTGTCACAGTACTTTCTGTGGAATACATTAGTACACTGGGGTTGTCAGTACACTGTATAAACTGCTGGATCAGCTCCCAATTTCAGGGAACTGAGATCATTAAAATGACAATGTCGAGGATTGGTTTGTTCAAGGCACAGCGAGTCCACTATTTGTTCACGACATTGTTCTTCATTTCAGTCAAACAACATAATAATAGTAGTCGCTTATTGTCACAAGTAGGCTTCAATGAAGTTGCTGTGAAAAGTCCCTAGTCGCCACATTCCGGCGCCTGTTCGGGGAGGCCGGTACGGGAATTGAACCCGCGCTGCTGGCATTGCTCTGCATTGCAAGCCAGCTGTTTAGCCCACTGTGCTCAATCAGCCCCTAATGTGGAATATTTGGAACCACGGTGACCAGATTTATCAAAAAGATGATTAGGTGTTTCAAAAGATAGACAATTCCTCACGGACCAATAACAAGTGGATGATGCAACATCCCTCTTGTTTTAAAGGTGTGCTTTATATCAAAAATTCCACTCCGTATTTATTAGCTGAAAAACAACTGATTGAGTTTTAAACGATTGAAACAGAGGAGGCAACTTTGAGCCTGCACTCGCCATATGCGTGAGTCGGCGGCACTAGCGGAAAATCCCCTGAGAATCGGGAAACGTAATTCTCGCCAGCGAAGTCACAAGGTTCACACCAACAAAGGGCACGAACCTCATTGCAATAGCTTTGCATCAATTTCCATGTTGTTAGCGCCCACCCACAAGATGAAACCCCGTCACTAAATATTCATCCCTCACTCAGTGACTTGGCCTCCGCAGCACTTCTGCGGCAATGAGTTCCACAGATTCAGCACCCTCTGGATGAAGAAATTACTCCTCAGCTCTGTTTTAAAGGATCGCCCCTTCAGTCTGCGGCTGTGCCCTCGGGTCCTAGTTTCTCCTACTAGTGGAAACATCCTCTCCAGGTTCAGTATATCTAGGCCTCTCAGTATCTTCCACCTGGTCTGAACTTTCTAAACCGTGTGCCATCAATTGAGGCTTCCTTGCATTTTACTTCTCTGCCCAACCTTCAACTTTTTCTTCGCACCCCAGCACTTCTTCGCTAAATGCCCCTTCTTGTTACACCTAAAACACTATATTGTCTTCACCTTTTTACATGCAGCTTCCTTCTTTACTTAACGCATTGCACCTGACTGCATGTCGCCATTGGTCTTCTGAATATCTTTTGCATCATTGGCAGTCATTTCCGTGCCCTGAGAAATTTGTGGAGCTTTCTTAAGATTAAGTGTGGTTCTCCCAGCAAATACCACTGAATGCTGTTGTTGTTAATGCCACAACCTAGTCTGTCCCGAAGCATGCCTTCCAAAACTGCCCCAAACTCGTAATGTTCAGAGAGCTGCCTCAATTCAGCAACAAAGTTAGCTACAGACTTTCCCATCGTCTGAAAATGACGACAGAATTTGAAAAGTTGTACAATTACTGAGAGGGTAGGATTTTGGCAATTCTGAAATGTGCAAATGAAATGTCCCCTGGTTTCCGTGGTGTAGTTAAATTTCTCACTAGCTTGTCATTTTCACTCCACACACAGCCAAGAGATTGAATGCTTTCTAGCGTCGTTTGCGATCCATTTGCCAAGAAAAAATGTTCCAAAGTTGCCACATATTCAGTCCAGTTCTTGTTCTCTTTCACAAACTCACTGATAGACCCAAACATAGTCATGATGCTGCTAACTTGCCTTCCGCTGGTAAACTTGGCGAAACTTCATCTTGAACGTGCTGAAACTCAAATTTATTTTTCATCCCATCCTCGTCGCCAAAAAGAGGTGGTGACTTGACCAAAAAAAAGTAGTCGAAACGCATTGCTAATAAAGTTAATCTTCTTCAGTATGTAAAAAAAGGAATTTAAAATAAAGTATGGACTCAAGAGAGGGAGCAGCCAGCTGAACGTCAAAATAACAATAACAGAATAGAATTAGAACTAATGACAATTAAATACGAATATACTCGGGCAACAACAACAACATTAATGATTTCACAGCACTTACTGATGACATCAGCAATGGATTTAAATAAGAAGTTGCATACTAATAACACTCGACAACACTATCCTCTTAAAAAATCTTCATGGTCAAACGTGGAGTGGGAAAAGAGGGGAGTCATTCTACTCTTCCTCACCTGATTGTAACCGTATGGATTTAAAATGAAAACTGTACCTGTCAGGCAGCTATTGAAATATCGTTTGCCGTGGCTAAAAACTCGGGGGTGGGGGAAGAATGACACTGAACAAAATACAGCCTCAGGGTTGTATTGATAAGTAGCTAATATTATTCATGCCACACAGGTGTAAGGACATTACCATCTCCAACAGAAGAGAGTTTAACCACCTTCCTTTGGAATTCAGTGGTAATATCATTGCCAAATCCCCCACCATCAACATCTTGGTTATCAACATGGACTGGAAACTTAAATGCACTGGTCATATGATTACTGTGGTTAAGAAATTGGGTCAGAGGCTGAGCATTTTGAAGCAGGTAATCAACTGTCTGACTCACGAGATCTTGTCCATTACCTACAAGATACAAATCAAGAGTGTGATGGAATATTTCCCACTTTCCTGGTTGGGTGCAACTTCAACGACACTTGAAATGTTCAACATCATCCAGGGCAAAGCAGCCCATTTGACAGACACCCCATTCACCACCTTAAACATTTACTCCCTCTCCCACTGGAACAGCAGTGTGTACTGCATACTGTATAAGATGCAATGCAGTAACTTGCCAAGGCTCTTTTGGGTGGACCTTTGAAACCAGTCACCGCTATGAGCTTGAAGGACAGAGGAAGTAGGCATGTGCGAACACCATTACCTTCAAGTTTGCAAGTTCCTCTCCAAATCACTCAGCATTGTGACTTGGAACTATATTGCTTCTCTCAAGAGGTGGAAGAGTTCTTAAATGGTTGAGATGATGAAAAATCGCACAGGCTGCCATCCTATTGTGTTTTCTTAATCTGTGATAGCTACAACTATGCACAATGCACGGACCTCTCAAGATGGGATTCCTCATTCAAGGATGGTTCTGCATATACACACAGGCCTTTACTGTACAGGTACCTTCTTCAGACTGCTAACATACAGAAGTTACATAGTGTGTAACATTACATCCCTTACACTGCTGTACATTAGAAACACAATCACGCCTCTTAAACAATCGCCACATCCCAGTTCCCCTACAAGTCACCCACCTTGCGACTTGCAACTATATTTTTGTACCTTTACTGTCATTGGGTCAGAGTTCTGGAACGACTGCTCTAAGAGCACAGTGGGAGTACCTCCACCAGTGTTTCAAGAAGGTTGACTGCCATCTTTTCAAGGGTAACTCGGGATGGGTAATCTATGCTGGCTTTGCCAGTGATGCTGATGTCCAGTGAATGAATTGTACTAAAACAGTACATTGGTTTGAGGAAGAGCATGAATTATCAATGTTATCATGGAAATCAATGTGGACTCAACCACCAAGATTCATATCGAAGGAAAGCTTATCCTGTTTACGAGAGTAAGATTTAAATTGTTTGGACTGGCATTAGTAAAATGCTAGATTATGTATTCTTTCAGCTCTGTGAGGCTCAGATATAGAACAGCTTGAATATTGTGCACAACACATCCCTCATCCCAGCTCTGATTCTACATAGTTTCTCTTCCACTGTCCATATTTTTGACAGTTCTCTTTTTTGATATATTTTTTTCCTTTTCACAATGAAGTCTTCAAACATCATCTCTGGACAGAGAGACGAAACTGCCTCGAGGCCTCCAATGTCACTTGGAAAAGCTTGCTAGACATCCATGGCACAAGGCAAAGAAGGTACCCGCTGTTATCTCTCATCCTGCAGGGAACCCGCCCCATTTGGTGCCACCCCACTTGAGGTGGATCAGAAATTCTGTAAATTGGGTATTATGGGCAAGGGTGTATATTGTGCCACTTTAAGCTGTAATTGAATGGATCTCTCAGGTCATTTTTATATTGAAGTACTGGAGATAACTAGCCAGACGGTAGTGGTGATTATGATTTTGATGCCTCCAGTCATTTTATGGCATTGCATAATTGTGTTTTGCAGATTTTAATGTAATCTGTAACTCAAATTAATCTGGAGTGGTGAATGCAAACAAACCTCATCTGGTGTACAATCACTTAAGTAGGAAAACACTGCACACCAATCTGTGCACAGAAAGGCCCTCAAACATCAGGGGTGGTATTCACCGCAATTGATGAATTGGCCCGACGCCGGTGCCAAGAACGGTGCGAACCGCTCCGGTGTCGGGCCAACCGGAAGTTGCGGAATTCTCCGCACTTCCGGGGGCTAGCCGCCGCCACAGGGACTGCGCGAGTTAGCGCATGCGCAGAGCCGCCGGCATGGTCTAGCGCATGCGCAGATCAGCCGGCGTATTCTGGCGCATGTGCAGGGGGATGTCTTCTCCGCGCCGGTCATGGCGGAGCCATAGAGGGGCTGGCGAGGAAGGAAGGAGTGCCCCCACGGCCACAGGCTCGCCCGCAGATTGGTGGGCCCCGATCGCTGGCCAGGCCACCGTGGGGGCCCCACCGAGGCTGGATTCCCCCCCCCAGCCCCCCCGCCGAGGACCGCACAGCCGGCCTACCAGCCAGGTCCTGCTGTGTGGGACCATGTTCAATCCACGCCGGCGGGACTGGCCGGAAACCATCGGCCGCTCGGCCTATCGGGGCCTGGAGAATTGCTGGGGGGAGGGGGGGGCGCTGCCAATGGCCCCCGACCAGCGTGGTGTGATCCCCGCCCCTGCCTGAAAACTGGCACCGGACAATACGCAGCCGGCGTCAGAGTGGCGAGGCGGGATTCACGCCGCCCCCAGGGATTCTCTGACCCGGCAGGGAGGGTCAGAGAATCCCGCCCCAGATTTGACATAACAGATGAATGTTAAAGGAAGTTGAGGGAGGAATAGTGGATGCATTGGGAGGGAATCTATGAGAAGTCTGAAGATCACCAAGTCGGCCACTTATTAATAGCAGGAAAAGAGAGCCAAGTCCCAGAACCTTAGATTGAATACTGAAAAAATCATCTTTTACTGCTCCCGTCATTTTGAATGAGATAAGACTAAATAATAATTATCTTTATTATTGTCACAAGTAGGCTTATATTAACAGTGTATTGGGTTTACAAGTAGCAAGTATCATTTATGCCACACATGTACCAGGCAATGACCATCTCCCCATCTCCAATAAGAGAGAATCAAACTATCTCCCTTTTGCATTATCATCATGGAATTCCCTATTATCAACATCCTGATGGTAACCATTGACCAGAAATTGAACTGGACTAGCCATATAAATACTGTAGCTACACAAGCAGATCAGAGGCTAGGACTGCTGTGGCGAATAACTCACCTTCTGACTCCCCAAAGCCTGTCCACCATCCAAAAGGCACAAGTCAGGAGTGTGTTTGAATACTCTCCACTTGCCTGAATGAGCGCAGCTCCAACAACACTCAGAAGCTTGACACCATCCAGGACGAAGCAACCCACTTGATTGGCACCCAACCCACAAACATTCACTCCCTCCATCACCAACACAGAGTAGCGGCAGTGGGCACCATCTAAAAGAAACGCTGCAGGAACTCACCGGGACTCCCTATGCATCCCCTTCCAAATCCATGACTATCTAGAGGGACAAGGTCAGCAGATACTTTGAATTCCACATCAAGTCGCTCATCAACCTGACTTGGAAATGTATCATCGTTCCTTTACTGTCGCTGGGTCAAAATCTTGGAACTCACACCCTAACAGCATGATGTACCTGCACCTCAGAGACTGCAGTAGTTCAAGAAGGCAGCTCACCACCACCTTCACAAGAGCAACTAGAGATGGGCAATAAATGTTGGCCTCGTCAATGACGCCCACAACCTATAAATGAATTTTTAAAAATAAAAACTCCTTGCTGAATTGTGTTCCAGCTGAGCAAAAACCGATCCAAGTAACATTACTGATGTATCAACCTTAGTAATGGACAATAGAGGAAGAGCAGAAGTGCCTCCAAAATTGGAAATTACAAAGTGTCAACAAAAAGGATTGAAATTGCAAAACGATCCTTCCAGGTCAATGACCAGAGACACTGATTTAAAATGGTTACCAGTGATAATACACCAGATGTAGCAGTTGGAATACAGGCAAACTGACAGTTTGCAAAAGACCATTCAAAACCTGCTGAGGAGTGGAGTGCTACAGTTCATAAATAATGCAAAAAAGTTGAAGGGTTAGAATGAACTATGAAACTCCAGAGAAAGAAGGTAATTGACGATGTTCAAAAAGAAGTGGAAAAGACGTCTTTGAAACAGTATTTGGAGAAACAGCAACATCATTAAAAAGTCGGCGATGAGAGTAAGCAGGAGTACAAAACTCTTTCCCGTACCAGCCTCCCCGAACAGGTGCCGGAATGTGGCGACTAGAGGCTTTTCACAGTAACTTCATTGAAGCCTACTTGTGACAATAAGCGATTTTCATTTTCATTTCAAGTGGCCAGAAGGAGCATCACTACATCCTTGAAACGGCTCAAAGAGATTTTGACCAGGGAAAGAATGAGAAGATAATGCACAAAATGCTATTTTGACTTTGCTAAATCGAAATGGGAACCTTTGAGTTCAGAAAATTAGCTTGAAAATGGAATTGTGCTAACAGTTAATGAAAAAGATTGGACTGTGGATTGAAATGAAACTGGAAATAAATGAAAAAATGAGATCAGACAGTGTGTAACCCGGGGAATAAATGAAAAAAGAAACACAAGGGTTAAATTATGATGTACAAACTCTGTTAACCATGTTACATTTATTGACTTGGTTTTGCCTAATGCCTTGGAATTGTAGAATATGACATGTGTAGTTGTGAAAGAAAATGGAAAGTTACTTGTATGATGTAATAAGTTATTTGTTCAATATTTCTGATGTTAAGTTTGTGGATGGCAGATGTAAAGACACAAATGTGAAGCTTTCTATCTTTCAAGGGGGAAGGTGTTAGGATATAGACATAGTTAGATTCATAGAGTCCAGAAGTCTACAGCACAGGAAAGGCCTTTTTGCCCATTGCATCTGCGGATGTCAAAAACATCCACCGAACTATTCTAATCCCATTTTCCAGCACCTGGCCCATAGCCGTATGCCTTGGTATTGCAAGCGCACATCTTAATACTCTGTAAATGTTATGGGGGTCTCGCCCTCTGCCATCTTTCAGGCAGTGAGTTCCAGACTCCCACCACCCTCTGAGCAAAAAGGTTTTTCCTCACAACCCCTCTAAACCTCCTGCCCCTTCCCTTAAATCTATGCATCCTGGTCATTGATCCCTCCATCAAGGATAAAAGTTTCTCCCTGTCTACTCTATCTATGCCCTCATAATTGTATACATCTCAATCATGTCCTCCCTCATTCTCCTCTGCTCCAGGGAAAACAGTTTATCCAATCTCCCTTCATAGCTCAAACTCTCCAGCCCAGCAACATCCTGGTAAATCTTCTCTGCACCCTTCCCAATGCTATCACATCCCTCCTATAATGTGTATTCCAGAAGTGTACACAATAACCTCCCTGCTCTTAAACTATTATACTGCTAATAAAGGCAAATATACCACACGCCTTCTTTTTTTTAATAGATTTAGAGTACCCAATTCGTTTTTCCTATTAAGTGGCAATTTAGCGTGTTCAATCCACCTACCTTGCACATCTTTGTGTTGTGGGGGGTGAAACCCACGCAAACAAGTGGAGAATGTGCAAACTCCACACAGACAGTGACTCAAAACCGGGATCGAATCTGGGACCTCAACAACACAATAAACAATGTACATGAAACTATAAACAAGAGTGCAAAAGCCATCTCCCTCCCTTACAGGTCCCACTACTCTAAACTAAACCCCCTTCTGGTGACGATTAATTTTCCGCAAAGAAGTCAACGAACGGTTGCCACCTCCGAGCGAACCCTAACAGTGACCCTCTCAAGGCAAACTTGATTTTCTCCAAACAGAGAAAGCTAGCCATGTCCGATAGCCAGGTCTCTGACTTTGGGGGCTTTGAGTCCCTCCAAGCTAATAGTATCCGTCTCCGGGCTACCAGGGAAGCCTCTTTCTCCTCCTGGATTCCCGGGTTTCCCACACTGTCTCTCTCATGAGTGAACAGCTACACAAAGTATTCATTTAGAACCCTGCCTACATCCTCCAGCTCCAGACACAAAATGCCACTGTGGTCCTTAATGGATCCTACTCTTTCCTTAGTTATCCTTTTATCCTTAATATACTTGTAAAACATCTGAAAATTTTCCAATTTTTTACCTGTCAGTATCCTTCATGTCCCCCTTTTGCTCTCCTAATTTCCTTTTTAAGTTCTCTCTTGCACATTCTATATTCCTCTCAGGCTTCTGCTATTTTGAGCCCTCGATATTTGCCATTTCCCTTTTTCTCTTCATCCAATTCTGTATATTCCACGAGATCCTGAGTTCACTGGATTTATTGGAACGTGTTGGCCCTGTACTCTCCCCATTTCATTCTTGAATGCATCCCACTGTTCTGTCACAGATTTACCTGCACCTAGTCTACTCTGATATTATTAAAACCG
The DNA here is from genome assembly GCF_047496885.1 of Scyliorhinus torazame. Taxonomy (NCBI): domain Eukaryota; kingdom Metazoa; phylum Chordata; class Chondrichthyes; order Carcharhiniformes; family Scyliorhinidae; genus Scyliorhinus; species Scyliorhinus torazame. The sequence continues at coordinate 180,070,188 of NC_092718.1, forward strand.
GCCTTTCCTGAGTTTATAACTTTGATTTCAAACCCATCCTTGTCTTTTTCGGTGACAATCTTGAATCCAATGGAGCTATAATCAATGTCTGCAAAATGCACCCCCACTGACACTTCAATCACTTGCCCGGATGTGTTACCTGAAACGAAATCCAGGACATCGCCCTCTCTTGTGGGATCTTCTGTGTACTGGCTTAAAAGGTTCTCCCGGAAGCATTTTAAGAAATCCGCACTCTGTGAACCTTTCACACTATGACTATCCCAGCTAATGTTGCAGACAAGCAATATGGCACGCCTGGCAAGGGCTCCAAGCAGTGTTGACATTCCGAAGACTGTAGCAGCACTCTCAATCAAATGAAGTTACAAAGCAGCTCCTGAGGCTCTGAGTGCAAACTTCCAGCCTTCGGGAAGCTGTGTTCCAATTCCCCGCCCAAACCCTCCTTCCAGCTCCGTTGATCATGTTTGCCTAACAGGCTAAAAAGTCTGGCCCTTGATTTCAGGCAATCCCTCGGGATCGAGGACGACTTGCTTCCACTTGGGTTCGATATGTTCTGAGATGGCTGATAAGTCCAATTCGTGATAAACAGGACCTGCCACATGTAGGGCAGGTTGGATTCTAAAGTTTGGGTAGATGGGCTGTCTGGAGGTTTACTTGCTCCCTCCATTGCCTCAACTGCGTCACTCCACATCCCCGAAGTCTCTTCATATGTTTGGTACCTGTTTGCAGGTGCCTTCTCCATTTTAGTTGGTCATAAGCCAATGAGTCAGCAGGAATGTATGACCTCTTCAAGGATGCTTTGAGGACACACCAAGAGCATTTCCACTGTAGTCCTGAGAGTCTCCAGCCATGGCTGAGTTCTATAGAATTTCTTTCATCGAATCCCCACAATGCAGGAGGCCATTTGGCCCATCAAGCACCGATCCTGCAAAAGGCTCCCCTATCTCGGCTTATTCACCCGCCCTTTCCCTGTAACCCCATCTAACCTGCACATCTTTGGACTGTGGGAGGAAACCGGGGCACCCGGAGGAAACCCTTGCAGACACGGGGAGAACATTCAACGTCACACGTCACCCAAGGCCAGAATCGAATCCCTGGTGCTGTGAGGTAGTAGCGCTAACCACTGTGACACTGTGCCGCCCAAGTAGAGCAGTTTCTTTCGGAAGTCCGCTGTCTTCCCACGACCTTGCTGTGCACATTACACAGGTTTTTGTGTAAATGCATTGTTACGGACCCTGTGGGATGCTTTCAAACTGCGTTTCACATTTCCCAATGAACACTCATGACTGTTTCCAACAATAAATGGTCAAACCTATTACTTGTAAAACCTGAATACAGGCACCTGCAACCAGCATGTGGATGTGGAATGTAGCTGAAACCTGGAAAGAGGGGTGTGAAAATAGAGTCAGCATGTAAATAAGAGAACAGCTGTGATGAGCTGTTTGATCACATATTTGTGGCCTGTTAAAATCGAGGTGTGGGATGCACCTGCAACCTATTAATAAGCGTTATAAACTGAATTATCTGGAACAATTTTATCAGCAATAAACATTTTAATCAAAATGCACTGAACCTGAAACAATCCTGCCTTTTAATTAGAATAATTCATCCATATTTATAATAGTAAGTACTCCTGATTGATCCATTAGGATGCAAGGGCTTGTGGATGCGTTAATCTGGGTTGTGGTTAAAGTGACTGGGTACGATGTCTCAAAGAACAGATTTGAGAGTAAGTGGCAAGTGTGTTTTCTTACAGTTCAAGAATGAAACCAGAGCGAACATCACCTGTTCTGGTGGTAGACTGGTGATCGTGCTAGACTGGAAGGTGGCACAGGCAGACTGGTGAAATAGGCAGACACGTAGCAGTTGAAATTTAATGAAGGGATTGTGTGATGTTTTGATAGGAAGAGAAATGAGAGGCAATATCAAATAAGGAATACAATTCTAAAGGGACTGCCGAAGTAGAGGGGCCTGGGGTGCATGTGCATAAATCATTGAAGGCGATTGAGAAAGTGATTGCTTGGCATAGAAAATCCAAAGCTTTATAAATAGAGGCATCGAGTCCAAAAGCATGCTATGGCGCACCTTCCAGAAATGCTGATTCAGCCTCAACTGGAGTATCAACCTGAATTTTCATCCTTGAGGGAAGCAATGGGACTCGGTAAAACTTCACACTCAGCCCGTGGGCTTTGGGAGAAAGTGTCTGCAAAAGCAGGACCTTCATCGACTGCGGTGGGGGCTAGGGGGGGGCATGCCAGTTGACCCATGAAAAGTTTTGGGGGCAGCCGCAGGGTCTGTCGGGTGACGAGAGGGGCTGTTTAAAAGGCCGATGGTGCTGTGGGACCTCATCCCAGTTAAAATAGAAACACAGAGGTCCTCCAGCCCTCAGCCCTTTCACCTCCTCACTGCCCATATACTCTCCAGGTCCCATCAATGCTGCCTCATGTCTGAACACCAGGCTATGCTCCGTTACGTGGAGCATAGATTGAAGAAGTTGTATTTGTTCTCCTTAAGAGGTATAGAGGAGGCTTGCTAGAGGCGTTCAAAACATGGGGCTGGATTCTCCGCAGTCCTGCGCCGATATCACGTTCAGTGCGGGGGCGGAGAATACCCGTTTACGTGGAAATCGTAGTTGGCACCGCTCCGATTTACACGGGGCGGCTAGGGGGCCATTGACAGAGGCCCACCCCGCGATTCTCTGGGCAATACTGGCCCGAGTTCCCGACAACGTGGTTCTAACCATGTATTAGTGGCGGTGGGTGGCGGCTGCGGTCCGAGTCCGCGGTCCGAGTCCACGCCGCTGCAGGCCGCCACCGTGTGCATGCGTGGAGCCGCGACCAGAATTGCGGGGGCCCATATCCGCAGCTGAAGCTGCGAGAAGCACTCCGGGGCCCTGCCAGCCCCTGCAAGGTAGGAGAATAGCTGTAAGTTTTTCTGAGGAAAGTCAAGAGTGAAAAAGGGTAGCACTGTGATTAGCACTGCTGTTTCACAGCTCCAGGGTCCCAGGTTCAATTCCTGGCATGGGTGACGATGTGGAGTCTGCATGTTCTCCCCGTATCTGCGTGGGTTTTCTCCGGGCACTCCGGCTTGCTCCCACAAGACCCGAAAGATGTGCTGTTAAGTGAATTGGACATTCTGAATTCTCCCTCTGTGTACCCAAACAATGTGGCGCCGGAATGTGGCGACTCGGGGCTTTTCACAGTAACTTCACTGCAGTGTAAATGTAAGCCTACTTGTGACAAGAGTGAAACGCCAGCATGAAAGGGACATAGCCCCGTTTTTGGAGAATCCAGCCCCACGAGGTCTGAACACAGTAGGAGGAAGTGTGATGTTCTTTGCTTTCTGGATGAGGATGTTTTAAACAAAGCTGATTTATTAACACTACAACTAAATAGATATGAATTCCTTACTAAGATATAAATACTACAATAAAACTAAGTAAGAGGGCGGGATTCTCCGGTCTCTGACCACAAAATCGCTTTCGGCGATCGGCTGGAGAATCTCTGTTTGCCTCAGATAGCAGAATCAGGGGCAGCGTCGCTTTTGTTATGCTCCGCCCCCTCCAAAGCGGCGTACTCTAGGAGTACGCCGCACACCGTATGCACGGCCTCAGGACATTACCTGAGGCCCTCTGCCCCGATGCCCTGACTGACCAAGTTCCCGACGGCGTGGGTCTCTCATGCTATTCATTGTCGGGAACTCAGCATGGCAGCTGCGGACTCAGTCCAGCACCGCCACAGTCAGGGGAGAGCCAATCCGTGGGCAGGGGGGACTTTGTCAGGGGCTGCGGGCACAGTTGAGGGGTGGTCTGGGGGTTGTAAACCTGGCCAAAATGGGGCACTATTTGACAGGCCGGGTGCGTGTGTGCCGGCGCCATGTTGCACGGCGTGGCCGCTAAAGGTCTGCACCGTAGATTGCAGGGACAGCAGGTTGCCAGCAATCGAGAGTGAGACAGAGAAAGAAAATACTTTGAGGATCTCATGTCTTTATGTTGGTTTCTCTCCAAAAAACCCCACCCGGCAGGAACCAATCGCTGTCAGTTGCCAGGCAGAATATTGTCCCTGGCCAACCCATTGGCCACCAGCCAACCAGTCAAACCAAATCTCTACAATCTGTTAGGTTTCCCATGTACAAAACTTGAGGACATCATGTTCCAGTTGTCGAGCTATTTGAAATGATGAATTCTGCACTTCCTCCGCTCGAGTTAAAGGTATTCTTCAATTAACGATCCCGGAACCAAAAAAATAACAAAGATAAAAGAAATAGGAACAAAGGTAAATCAAAAGGAAGGACTCTAACAATAGGATGGGCTCATGTGGGGCATAAACCCCAGCACAGATCAATTAGGCCAAATGGTCTGTTTCTGTGCTCTAGCCTCAATGTGAAAGAATTTATTTATCGTGGTTCAGCGGCATCAGTATATTGAATTCAAAAGTGCACTGTGTAAAGCAGAGCAAAGGAAGAAGTGCACTCTGCTATTCTCTGCCTTCCTGCCAAATGCTGTTTAAAATCATCCTGCAAACTATTGGCGGTAATGGGAACAAGTATTTTGTTACCTGTAGCCAGCTCTATCTTCCAGCATCAAACCCATTTCCTTCTGTTAATTCAGATTTCAATTTAGTTTAAGGGGAAATGTTGCTGCCGGCTGAGCAGTATGTGGGGTGTGCTTTTAGGTCAATGAGTTTCTTTATTTAATAGCATGCGGTAGAGTTGTTTTCTATTTGGGTTGGCATTCATGTTAGCAATGTGTGTGGCTCTAACACTACTTAACACTGCAAACACGCCTTTGTGTTTTAATCACTTCATTTAGCAGGAATGGCAGATTTCCACACTGCGATGGAAGGAATGAGGACAGGCAGATAGCCATTAACATAACCAATGGCAACATTTCTCTTCCCTAACTCCCCAAATAGGACATACCTCTGCCAATTGTATCTTATTTGAGAAGGCGTCACAGTCCTCCTTACAAAAATAAAATATATCTTTGATAAATTGACAAATTTTGAAGCCCCTCAACAGGCTCGTTGAGGGTGCGAGTAGTGGGGAAGGTCTTTTAATCTGATCACCAACCCGGCCTCCACATCTCAACCTACCTTTTTGAAGGAAGCGCCACTGTCAATACAAAAACACACCAGAAAAAAAAACACTTTTCTTTAGTGTTTAAATATTTATAGGACAGTGCTAACAAATTGCTTTGCACCTGCATTCTGTGTCATAAATAATATTTTTATTACTGCCAACAGTCACTGCAATTGAAAAATCTTCCTTTCCAGACTGCGCATCACAAGCTGTATATTTAAAAGGAACCCTTTTCCATTAACGTGGCTGAACTCAGCTCGAGATGCAAGCTTGATTAAGATTCGGTCGCAGCCAGTGACGCATGGATCAATGGGAGTGACACAAACTTGACACGTCACCTTTGATGTATCTGGAGATTGCCTGGGAAAGGGGTGAATGGAAAATGTTCCAAAGGACATCAGCAAGTGATACGGTAACTTACCCGTATACTGATATTAACTACATTTTATGCTTTAACTGTTGTGTAGTGGCGCAAAGTCGTGGCCATCAATACCAACATTAAATTTGGGGTGTAAATTTGTGCCGGAATTCTCCAGTAATTGGGATTCTCTGTTCCTGCCGACAGCGCACCCCTGCCTGCAGGATTCTCGGCACCGTGGAGTGGCTTCAATGGAAAATTCCATTGACAAGCGGCTAGAGTGGAGAATCCCGCCATCAGTGAACGGCACGCTGCCGAGCAACATGTAGCTGGGGGACTGGAGAATCCAGCTCCTGAACTTGGGATTTTCAGGTTGGAACACAACGCCAGAATGGATTATGGAACCTTCAAATTATGCATGGCAAAGCCACTATCAAGGTGGTGTAACAGTCCATTTGCACTTCAACACAGAATTTTCAAGTCCCTGGTGCCCTTTTAAGTATAAATAGGTATTTTACATTCACAAATAAATGAGGTAACTACATTAGACCATACCTTCCATCATTTGAACTCTTGCAACAAAGCTTTTCTGTGTCATTTTGGACCGCAATGTTGGCCAGAGGGATTAACATTTCAAAAGACTCCTCTCAGCAGCCTCTTCCAGGGTCCCAGGTTCGATTCCCGGCTTGGGTCACTGTCTGTGTGGAGTCTGCACGTTCTCCCTGTGGCTGCGTGGGTTTCCTCCGGGGGCTCCGGTTTCCTCCTACAAGTCCCGAAATACGTACTGTCAGGTGAATTGGATATTCTGAATTCTCCCACTGTGTACCCGAACAGGCGCCGGAAAGTGGCGACTAGGGGCTTTTCACAGTAACCTCATTGCAGTGTAAATGTAAGCCTACTTGTGACAATAAAGATTATTCTTATTATCAGCAATGTACTTGACTATGGAGTAATTACTTGGATTGCGGAAACCAGCAACATCTTTAATTCCCATTTCCCAAACCCAAGGACCTACTTTCACTATATGGGAAGTGCCACAGTGATTTCCCTCCCTTCCATTCCACTTGGGGCAGGCAACACTGCTGCTGCTACAAGTCTGTTATAATTCGACAGCCCCTGACTCCAAGCAGTGGGCTGGAGTCAGGGGCTGCAGATGTGCAGAAGTCTTGCCGTGTTATACTACCACCAGCAGAAAAACCCAAACCCGAATCCAAACCCACCACTGCTCCCACCTAGGAGCACAACGGCAGCAGGTACATGGGAACCCCACCACCTGGAAGATCCCCTCCAAGTCGCTCACCATCCTGACCCGGAAATACATTGCAGTTCCTCGACTGTTGCTGGGTCAAAATCCTGGAACTCCCTCCCTAACAGCATTGTGGATGTACCTACAACTCATGGACTGCAACGGTTCAAGAAGGTAGCTCACCACCACCTTCTCAATGGCAATTAGGGATGAGCAATAAATGCTGGCCTTGCCAGCGAAGCCCACATCCCGTAAATGAATAAAACAAATCATGGAAAATTCAGCTTCTACAAGTTTAACATCTGTGCCAAAGAGTTATGTCTTGACCTACAGGTAAGGTGAGACTCTCTCCTCCAAGAATCACAACTCTGTTTTGTTTCAAAGCCAGGATGGGACCACAGTGTTTAACCGATAACTAATATCAGAGATATGCAAAACCTTGGCTCCTACATTTCAGTTGTCAGTTGAATGCACCTAAATATCCCATCAGTATTGATGGAAGGTATGGTCTAATGTAGTCACCTCATTTATTGTGATTGTACCGATTTATATTTGGAAGCGCATCTGGACTTGAACATTGCCATTGTCATGTTATTCACCCTGGGGTAACACGGATTGCAACTGGATGCAGTTGTACTGGAAAGTAGACACCAAACTTAGACGTTAGTTCAATACGTTTTATTGAATTTCTGGAGCAGTGCACACAGCTTGCTGTGGGTTGACACTCTACTAATCTAAGTGTGCTAACTATAACTAACTAGACCAGACTAGCTCTGAGCCACCTGTCAAAGGTGCTAACTGATATATACACCCTGACTGTCACTACAGTTGTCACCAGTGGAAAGAGACGGAGTGCTGATGCCTCATGTGTTTTATAGTGGGAAACCCCCCCTGGTGTTCTGCCTGGTGATTGGTTGTGTTCTGTCCTGTGTGTTGATTGGCTGTACTGGGTGTCTGTCACTGCCTGTCTGTATCTCATTATGTGTATGAGTGCATATCATGACAGCCATCTTGGTGATGTAGCTGGGAGGTCTTTGTCCTAATGTGGTTTGTGTTAACTTTTATTCAAATATTATGCGAATGATCATAATGACTGAAAAATGACATTTCTGAAAATTCATAATGATGCAGTAAGTATAAATCATATTTACCCACAGTGCAGGAAGTGGGCAGCATGGTGGCAAAGTGGTTAGTACAGTTGCTTCACAACCCCCATGTCCCAGGTTTGATTCCCGGCTTGGATCACTGTCTGTGCAGAGTCTGCACGTTCTCCCCGTGTCTGCGTGGGTTTCCTCCGGGTGCTCCGGTTTCCTCCCACAGTCCAAAGGTGCGCAGGTTAGGTGGATTGGCCATGCTAAATTGCCCTTAGTGTCCAAAAGGATTAGGTGGCGTTACTGGGTTGCGGAGATAGGGTGAAGGTGTGGGCTTGGGTGGAGTGCCCTTTCCAAGGGTCGGTGCAAACTTGATGGGCTGAATGGCCTCCTTCAGCTCTGTAAATTCTATGATTCTATGAAGATTGACATTGCTATCTGAATGGGCACAATTAACCAAAAACAATGAGCATAACTAAAGTACTACTAAAAAGAAGTGTACAATCCAGCTATAAAAATCATGAGCATGACTGGACACGATTGCAAAAAACTGCCATTTATCATAGAAGCAAACATGCAGTTATACCTTTCGTGTTTGGATGTGGAAGTGGGAGTATAATTCAGCTCTCAATTAGACTCCCAAACACACTGAAGCCAGGCAGCATAATAACCCTTCATAAAGAAGTCATTGCTGACTGGTTAGAGTTTCCCCCAGCGATGATGTATAAGCCATCTTAGAGCATAGCTGAACTTCATATTGTGACCTTGGAGTCCATTGGCAGTCCATTGTCTCTTGGGCAGTTAATACACATGCCTTTCAATATTGGGAGTAAGATAAACCAGTTCAACATTAAAATCTAACCCATGTGTGGAGTGGAGCCCTGCTCAAGCATCCACGCAAGCACGTACAGAGCTCTTCCACATACATCAGTTGGAGGGCATTAGCTGCAGAATAAAATACCACAGCAATACGATTACCAACTCCAAAAGAGAACAACTATTGAAGAGAAAGAATTTTATAAAAAAACAACACAGCTTTGCATAAATTCTGTTCCTGCTGGGGTGTCCAGCATATTTGAAAGATATAATTATCATCTCATTGCTTCCCATTAGGAGACTAGAATGCCATTTTCATTTGCTTTATGCTTCTCATTTCTCCCTTTCCCTAAACCTAAGTCATATACAGTTTTAAAAAAACAATGCAGTGGGTTAACCCTGTTGCCTCACGGCGCCGAGGTCCCAAGTTCGATCCCGGCTCGGGATCACTGACCATATAGAGTTTGCACATTCTCCCCGTGTTTGCGTGGGTTTCACCCCCACAACACAAAGATGTGCAGGGTAGGTGGATTGGCCACACTAAACTGACCCACAATTGGTAAAAATGAATTAGGTATTCTAAATTTAAAAAAAAAATCATTATTAGCATTGCATCTGACTAAACCCACAATTGAATTTAAAAAACAAAAACAATATTACTGCATTGTAATGAAATGACTGCATTTCATTCAAGTAGACATCAAGCGCCTTTACACAAATGAGAGTTGAAAGCAACATTTTAACATGCCGACCATTCATTTCTGCTGCATTGATTAGTAAGGGAAAGTCCACTGATGACAAATGGCTCTTTTGATCAACGTAATGTACATTAATGATAATTAATAACAGCTTAAATTCTTGCCCCTCCTCTTCATTGTTGGTAGGTGTATGGTGCTTTGGACTAAAATTCCTGAACTATACTTGAAACCAGAGACATCGGCACAGACATTACTTGCACAGAACACAAAAGGATCAAAACCAGGATAGGTACCAGGAGCTCCCTGACAACGGGATGAAAGGGAGCATCAAATGGAGTAAATCATCATTGAAAAGAGCACTTTATAAAGAAAAAACTACCCCAGGAGAGGCTGCAATTAAAGTAGCAGATGGCACTGAGATAGTCACATTGATTGTGGGTTCTGGACCCACTCTGGATTCTTTGTTTTTTAAATTTAGTGTACCCAATTAATTCTTTCCAATTAAGGATCAATTTAGCATGGCCAATCCACCTAGCCTGCACATCTTTGGGTTGTGGGATGAAACCCACGCAAACACGGGGAGAATGTACAAACTCCACACGGACAGTGACCCAGAGCCGGGATCAAACCTGGGATCTCGGCGCCGTGAGGCAGCAGGGCTAACCCACTGCGCCACCGTGCTGCCCCACTCTGGATTCTTGAGCACATATTCCAGGTCAGCACCTCAGTGCAGTACTGAGGGAATGCTGCACTGCCAGAAGTGCCATGTTGCAGATGAGATGTTAAAAGATATAATAGATTCCATGAAACCATGGGTGGGATTTTCCCCCCACCATCCCGGCACCGGAGATGGCTTGCCCATTGGCTGCTGGTTGAATCTTCCGGTCCCGATGATATCTAATGCATTTTGCATGGCTCACCCCGCCCGCTGCTGGGGGAACCCGCTGCAGGGAGGGTGCGGGGTGCGTTCGGCGGGACTGGAAGATCCCGCCAGCGGGAAGGACTGGAAAATCCCACCTTACATGTCTCTGTGAGTGTGTGTATATGTGTGTCATGTAAGAATGTTCAGCATAGCAAGGGTTAATGCAGAACTGGCGAACAGTATAGTCCATTGTATGATGGAGAGAGACACATGACTGAAGGTATAATTGTATCATCAAGGAGAAGCCAGAATGGAGCTAGCTCATAATTTGAGCAATTGTTTGTACATTTGTAAACCGATAAACCGTACAGTTCAACTGTACTCGCATCTGAACTTCTTAGTTAGACCTACCAAACCAGTGAACAATGTTCAAAGGTCACCGCCTCGGTGTTCTGGTCATTATTTATCCCTCAAACAACCCAAAGCTTGTCTGGTTGTAATCACATTGTTGTTTGTGGGAGGTAGCTGTGCGAGGATTTGCTGCTGTGTTTCCTATATTTCAACAGTGGCTACTCTTCAAAAAATACTTAATTGGCTGGAAATCATTTTGGGACATTGAGTTCATGAAAGGCACCATACAAAGGCCGCACGGTGGAAGGGCAGCACGGTGGCGCAGTGGTGTTAGCATTGCTGCCTCATGGCGCCGAGGTCCCAGATTCGATCCCGGCTCAGGGTCACTGTCCGTGTGGAGTTTGCACATTCTCCCCGTGTTTGCGTGGGTTTCGCCCCCACAACCCAAAAATGTGCAGTTTAGGTGGATTGGCCACGCTAAATTGCCCCTTAATTGGAAAAAATGAACTGGGTACTCTAAATTATAAAATAAAATAAAAATGAAAGGCACCATATTTCTAGGCAAGGGGCTGGATTCTCCGATTATGAGGATATGTCTTCACACTGGCGTGGGAATGGTGGAGTTTTACGACCGAAAATGTGGCGCACAACGGCCACCGATCCGCCGTTTGGCTTGGGGCTAGCAGCCGAGCAGTGTAGAGCACCCGGCTTTAGCTGCTGATACGGCCCAGAGGATTGTCGAGTCCATGCATGTGCATGGCGGCCTGCAGAGGCTGCGCCCTGCAACATGGCGCCGGCCGCTCGCGGACCCGGCCTGCAAAATAGCGTGCCCCCTTTGGACGGCTTGCGTGCCTCGGACCACCCCCCAACAGTGCCCCCAGCCCTGACATAGTCCCCCCTGCCCACGCTTTGTCCCTCCCAGCTGTGGTGGCACACGTGACCGACACCATCAGGAGCTCGGCTGGTCGGGGGCGGAGCATCGGGTGGTGGGCCTCCGGCAATGTCCTGAGGCCGTAGGTACGACGCTTGGCATACCCGCAGAGCACGCTGCTTTGGAGGGGACGGAGCATCGCGAAAGTGGCACCGCCCTCAATTTGGTCGGAAACGGGTATTCTCCGGCCGATTATGATTTCAGCTTCGGCGACCGGAGAATCCCGCCCAAGGTCTTTCATTCTTTCCTGGCAATAGAAAAGAGGAAGTGAGGATGCACTGCTAATTCTGGCACTCAAGGAGGAAGCAGGCCCCAGTTCACCAAGCAGTCGGATTCCTTGGTGGAAGAATGATGTGAAGATGCTGGCGTTGGACTGGGGTGGGCACAGTAAGAAGTCTTACAACACCAGGTTAAAGTCCAACAGGTTTGTTTCAAATCACTAGCTTTCAGAGCACTGCTCCTTCCTCAGACGAATGAAGAGGTGGGTTCCAGAAACATATATATAGACAAAGTCAAAGATGCAAGATGATACTTTGAATGCGAGCATTTGCATGTAATTAAGTCTTTACAGATCCAGAGAAAGGGGTATCCCAGGTGGAAGAAAGCAGTGAACCTAGAAGGCGGCTGAAGCTCATATCGTATATTGTCCAAAATCAGGCAGAATGCCTGCACATACTTTTCGACACTAACAAATCAAGGGAAATGGCGGTAGGACAAGAAAGTGGAATTAAAATAAAAACTCAACCGTGATCTGATTCAATGGTGGAATCTGCTTGTAGGGCCACGTGGCTCACTCCTGTTCCTATTTCTTGTGTTCTTATATAGAGTACCAGACAAGTGCGTGGTCACTGAGAGAACTTGCTGACCCATAATGCGGTGGAATCTGAGTCATTAAATGGTTTCAAGAAGGAGATAGATATATTTCTGATAAAACACAGGTTAAAGGGATATGGCAAACTGGTGGGAAGGTGGATTTGAGACCACGAGGAGATCAGCCATGATCTGATTGAATGGTGGAGCTTGCTCGAAGGGCTGAATTGCCTACTTCTTTTTTTTTAAATTTTAGTGTACCCAATTATTTTTGTCCAATTAAGGGGCAATTTGGTGTGGCCAATCCACCTAACCTGCACATATTTAGGTTGTGGGGGTGAAACCCACGCAGACACAGGGAGAATGTGCAAATTCCACACAGACAGTGATCCAGGGCTGGGATTCGAACCCGGGTCCTCAGCGCCGTAGGCAGCAGTGCTAACCACTGTGCCACGTGCCGCCCTTGAATTGCCTACTTCTGCTCCTAATTTCTATGTTCCTATGTTTGTTCCTTATATTCAAAATCCAGAAACATGAATGCAAAGTTTGTATTTGAATGAATTCTCCAACCTCAAGCCTATAAGTAGGTAGCTGCAGTGCTGTCTGCCTCTGATCATATTAGTTGAATTTCTCCACTGCTCAGGTTGATCCTGAGGGATTGTCCATAAATGTTATCATTTTCAAAAAGAGCACTCAGGAGAGATTGAAGCTTCATGTACTCTTACGTGTAAGTGAGTAATTGGCATCATGGTTTTCCAACTACATGCATTTGGGAGGGATCATTAGGGGTTTTCCAGTGAAAAAATGCTAATTATTGATGGCTCCCAAGAAGATGGTGATTTTATTGGAAATCATATTAAGAAGGTTCCATTGTATTTATCTCATATTCCCACCATGCCAGCATCTTCAGCAAACCTTATCCATCAGTAAACTAAAGATGTAGGAAATTCAGCGTTGCTTATATTCTTCTATTAGTGCATTGATTGTAAAATGTCTAGGGGCTTAGCTACTTTAAAAATTGGCTGTTATTGGTAGTGGAAGCAAACAGGCACATACCTGCAATTATTATTCACTCTTTTGTATTAAGATAGCGACCACTGACAGGAAAATGGCTGATTAATCAATACAGGCAGTCATGAGAAACATCATTCAACCTATCGTTATTTCTCTGACTATCTCCGTGACAAAGAACTGCCCGGAGATTTTTTACAATGCAACGTTCATGGATTCTGTGGGCAATATTTAAACAGGAAGCTTTTATAGAAATCTATAAAAGCACAGCAGGCTTCTCTTATTAACAGCCTCAGATGTAACACATCATTAATAGTTTCCAGATTAATAATAAAGCAACCCTATACAAAATAACTTTTTAAGTCAGAAGTATCATAAATAGTGTACAGGCCATGAAAGGGCCATTATGTGGAGTGTGACTGCAACGTTAAACTATTCCACTGAACCTGGCTTTGGCTACATGGGAATTGTTGCCCCGTTGTGGAGTGTTGTTCTAAGTGTGGTGGCAGGTTTCAATTCCAGCCTCATGTCTCATTTGAGCTCAACTACCAAGATTAGCGAGGGCTGTGCCAGTTCTCAACTGGCCTCCTCGATTAAGCTCTGTGAATAAATGGCAGCAGAAATACACTCCTGTAGAGCAAACCACAGGACAAACTACCTTCTACAGCTGGCTGACGGAAGATGTGCAGCAGTGTGAGTTTAAAGAAATTGGCAGCAACCCATAGTACTATAATTTTTAAAGAGCCTTTGGTGACTATTGCATTGCTGTCCAGGTCTCAAGAATAGGCACATGCTTGATTAACTGGCATCATGACATCTGTGAAATTACTATGTATGTCTGTGACAAGTGAGTCACAACACTGCTGTTAGTAAATGTGCTGTTGCCATCAGGCCAGTCAGGATGTGGCAAAAAAAAATTGAAGATAAATACATGGTCCAGCACACAGTTAGAAACTGCGCTTGCATGAATGGGAGGTGTGTGTGTGGGGGGGGGGGGCTGGTCAAAGAGTCGGTTTGTTAATCCTTCATATGAGCTATGCTCCCACTAAGCAGAGATGCTTTGCTATAAAGAGATAAGGAGTGTTGAAATTGGCTGACTGGAGCCTCTCTTACACCCTAGTGTTTCCACTGGTGCAGGTCTGCTGGCTGCATGTCATCTTGGCCATGGAATAGCACTTTGGCTTAAGACAGGGAGAAAAATGCATTAACAAAATGGGAAGTAAACATCAATAGATTTTGTAAATTCATTAGACTGTAGCTTTCTGCAATTTGTTAGCAGCCCTCCTAAAGCTTAGTGAATCACTTGCCGGTAATTCAGTAGCGTTACCTCAGGGCATCAGGAAATCAATTTCCAATCTGGAGAACAGCTACCAGAGAAGCAAGGACAAAGTCACTGAAATGGAGTGAAGTGTGGCAAGACCTGAAAAATCCCATCAAGGTTACTGTGGCAATGCAGCATCTGCGCGAACCACGGAAATCTGAAAAAAAAACAATTAGCAAAGAGCACAGAACTGCAGTGACACCGCTGTTCTGCACAGTCTGCTCAAGATTTCTGACTTTCCTGCAGCCACACTGAACACCTAATACAATGCTTTATTTATGTTGTAAAGTGTGCTATTGGCGGTAAGAGACCCATTACTCCTGCTGCTGGTGAATAAAGCAGCAGACAAACTGCCATTTCAATGGCACCAACTTTTCATGGGCCTCAAAGAGGTTGGTAGTGCAGAAAAGCATAGGCCTGCTTTTATTCGCCTTCCAATGGTGACAAGTGACAAATGGAGCCTGCAGGTCACTACCCTGCTTCAGTCAAAGTCCACGCAACAATATCAAATGCTGGCAACAGTTTTGGAATTACTTGCATCGGTTAGTTTTTCCTTTAATAGGAGTTTGTTCAGGTAATTCTCCTCTATTGTGAGGCCGGAGGCTTTGCTTTTAAAAAAAAGACCCAAATGACTGTGAGGATTAGCAGTATACACAAAATGTTCTAGTCCTGCAGCCATGTTGCCGTGTAATCCAGGAAGAACAATTTCCTTGCCTGAGTCACCTAATTGAACAGGATTCTCTCTGATCCAGGGCATCTGTTTCATAGGAAGGCGTTTGTGGATATTCTTTACCAAAATAAACTGCAATAAGATAATACTGGAGAGAACGGCGTTGAGGGAAAATCTTCACATGGTAACTTTGTTTGGATACACCATTAACAGTTCCATTCTTGAACATGCCTTTGATATGCTAGTGACAATATGCACCTAACTGATCAGCTGAAGGTTTCCTGTAGTCAACCATGATTGTTTCCTCATTTTGTACCATTTCCATTATCTATCCCTGCTTTATATCGATTTCCCTTTAAGTCCTCCTTGCTTAGTCTCCAAGACAGTGCTTTCCATATCGTGACTGATATAAGACCTACCAACATTTAACTAGTGTATGATCTTGTCTCACAAGCTGGTCTATCCTTTGGACAGCATACAGGAAATGATGTTTATCCTTTAGTTGACCAGACCATTGACTCCACTGAGCACCTTATCCTCATTCTCCCTTCCTGGCCTGACCCAACCCGACACGCTCTTTACAAAAGCAAGCAAAATACGGCGGATGCTGGAATCGGAAACACGAACGGAGGATGCTGGAAAAACTCAGCAGGCTTGGCAGCATCTGTATGGAGAGAGAACAGAGTTAATGCTTCGAGTCTGTTTGACTCTTCATCAGAACAAAAGAAAGGGAGAATGTTTTGGATATTAAACTGTAGCTGGGAGGGATTACAACAAGATGTAGCAATCAAAAGAGCAAGAGACAGATGGCCTGGTGTAGGAGGTAGGGAGAAGCAGGGAGGAAGGGAGGGATTTTGCATTGAGACAATAAATGTTTGGGATATTAGACAAAAGGTTTAGGATGGAGGAGAAAGCTCACATTCTAAAGTTGTTGAACTCAGTGTTGAGTCCAGAGGGCTGTAACGTGCTTAATCGCAAGATAAGATGCTACTGAGCCCATGGGAGTAACCATTTAATCCCTACCCTGTTGCGTGTTGCCATTTTACCACTCTTCTCACTTTGGCCTGTTCATCCCTGGCTTCCACACTTCAGGGTCTTATGGGGAACAAGCCTGTGAATTGTGGAACCAGCATTCCCTTAAAATAGGGGCCACCCCAGGAAATGTGTGGGAAGAGCTTCTGCTTTCAAAAGAAAAAAACAGGGGGCTGTATTGTCCACAGCCCCATGTTCGGCGCAGGGGCGGAGAATGGCCGTTTACGAGGAAATCGGGACCAGCGCTGCAGAAGCAATTCAGAATCGCTCAGGAATTGCTCGCTCGCGATCTACGCGACGTGGCTAGGCGGCTATTGACAGAGGGCACCCCCCGCGATTCTCCGCACAAAACTGACCGAGTTCCCGACGGCATGGTTCGAACCACGTATCGGCCATCGGGAACCTCAGGTGGCGGCTCACGCCCTGGTGGGGGGCGGGGGGATCAGTCACTGGGGGGGGGGGGGGGGGGGGCACAAGGACGGCCTGAGGATCGATCGGGTGGCACGGATCTGTGGGCGCGCCCCATCTCAGGGGGGGCCTACATTTGGATGTCGCTCCAAGTCTGCCATCGCACACGGCGCGGCCACTGCAGGCCGCCAGCGTGCGCATGCGCGGACTCCCTACCGGAGGTGCGTATCCGCAGCCAGAGCTGTGAGTAGCACTCCGGGGCCGTACCAGCCCCCTGCAGGTAGGGGAATCACTCAGGACTTTCTTAAGGAAAGTCAAGAGTGAAACACCAGCGTTTGTACGTTGGCGTGGGGACATAGCCCCATTTTTGGCGAATCCAGCCCAGAATCACTGAGTGGAAATGAATATGTACAATCTTCATTTTCCTTCATCTCTCACACCTGGTTCTCATCCTGACTCTTCATCCTATCACCCCACCTTGGCCATTAATATACTTTCCTGCTCTCCTCCATCTTTGGTTTCCCCCTCCTCACTGTCCAGTGATAACCCCCCCCCACCCCACCCCCCCCCACCACCCCCCAGTTCCACAAAACCATTGGATCTAAAACCGTATGCCAACTCCAAGGGTATTCTGCCGTCCAAACGGGAAAATTGTTCATTTTGTCTTGGTTTTTGATAGAAAAATGCCACCTCCCCCCAAAAATCAAATACGCAACAGCCTGAACTCATACAATGCTTGTAAAGTGGTAAACGTGTCCCAAGGGATTTCAAAGCGCGACAAAATAGGGAACATCAGGAAATATTCAGCCAGGTGACCAATGGTCAAAGGGGTAGGTTTGAAGGATCGGTTTAAAGAAAGAATGACAGTGAAAAAATGTTTAGGGAGAGAATTCCAGAGCTTAGGATATCGGCAGCTGAAGACAAAACTGACAATGGTGGAGTAACGGAAACAAATAAAGGAGCATATAATGAGAATGATAATAAGATCCCTCATGGGGAAGTAAGATAGCCACAGTTACAAAAGTCTATGTTTCCATCCACTTCCAGTCGGTCGTTCAAACAGCACACGTCTCTGTCACTCAGTCATAAGCAATACCTTGGCCACATTTCAGTGCCACATAGTTAAATCTGTTCAACTCCCATGGGAAATGTGTCCATTAAATTTAGCCCTGAGATACAATCTTAGTCAGTGCATGCTGCTTGATTTGGCAGCCGGTTGGTTCCCAGCTGGAAAGCCCACTCCTGGTCCACCTTTACCTGTCACTGCTCTTGTTACGGTTGCTGCCCTTAGGTTTCCCGCATGCACAGCCTTGCTGTGTTCCTGGGCTGTCAGCCAGGTCCTTGACAGAAGTCAATTCTTAAGTATTCATGGTTTAAAGCTGTATTTTGTTGAATGTCTGTATTCAGAATCAGAGAACAAAAAATAAAATCACTAATGCAAATTTCAATTCAAAACCGGCAAGACCCCAGCTAACAGGATGGGAATAAGTAGCAAGGGCATTTAATAGCAAAATAGAGAGTGGATTGAGCCATTCTTTCAGTCGCATCTCCGCTGCGATGCCGACAGCTTCTAGGGCCTTGTGCTGTGCGATCCAGCACCCCTCATGCTGCAGACTACATGGGGGTTGTCTCTGACGTCCTTGAGGTGTCCTTGCAACATTGGCAATACCAGATGTTACACTATCAGTTCTGGAGGAAGCAAGAATAGCAGGGATTACCATTATGACATTACACATGGCCAGATCTTCGTGGCCATTCCCACCTGGTACGAGACTGACCACCGTACCACTGTTCCGAACGTGAACAGCATCACCTGGTCTGAACTGCCTGGCCCATGCTCGCCCATCTGGGCTACACCCCTAATTTCCTGATTCCGCCGTACTTTCCTGCCAACAATCGGGGAATGTGAGATTTAGGCGGGTCCTGAGCTGTTGACCCATTAAATGTTCTGCTAGTGAGTGTCATAATATACACCAGTATATCATGGTGCAGACACACACTGATGGACACACAGTGGGACCAATCAACACACACAACACCGCAGCCAATCACCAGTGAGAGCACACGCACTATAAAGACAGGGAGCATCAGAGTTCCCGCTCATTCGAGTTGCAGCTAGCTAGGAGGACAGAGCTCACAGCCTGTAACACAGACATTCACCATGTGCTGAGTGCATCAACGGGTTAGGACAAGGCAAAGGTCTTTAGTTAAAGCTAGTATCGTATTAACCCACAGTCTGAGTGTGTTTAAACAGTTTTTAAAATTAAAAAAAATAAAAATATTTATTAAAGTTTTTTAACACAATTTTTCTCCCTTACAAACAATAACCCCCCCCGTAACAAAAAAAAAACTAGAAATCGCGCAGAGCAAGATATATACATGGCAAAATGATATATTTACACAGCTTTGTACACTGGCCCTCACCCGTACGTGCCAGTTTCCCCAACCCTTCATGTTATCTCTTGCTCATCCACCCTCCCAGGCAGTCCCCCGTTCCCCCCCCCCTCCCAGGACGTCCCCTCCACCCCCCCCTCCAAGGTTGCTGCTGCTGCTGATCGACCTTCCTCTAACGCTCCGGTGTTTAAACAGTTAATGATTCAATAAAATTTCAAGTGTTGGTGACCTGTGTGTGATCCAGAACACCCAACACATCATGATACCTGGAGTGGTGGGGTATTAGCACTTCTTAGACCTACCTGCACGTGATCTGCCTTCTGCCAGCATTCCGTCATCCTGCAACATGGACAACATCAGCCCGCCGCCGCCGCTCCGCATCGCCGGCATCCTCGGGGCCAACTGGAAGATTTTCAAACAGCGCTTCCAGCTCTTCCTCGAAGCCACAGACTGGGAGGGCGCCTCGGATACCAGAAAGATTGCTCTTCTCCTCTCCACGGCCGGGGACCATGCCATCCACATTTTCAACTCTCTCACCTTTGCGGATGATGATGATAAAACGAAGTTCAAGACGATTCTCCTCAAGTTTGACACTCACTGCAGCATAGAGGTGAATGAAAGTTTCGAACGCAACGTGTTCCAGCAGCGTTTGCAGGGTAAGGATGAACCTTTCCAATCCTTTCTCACGCACCTCCGCATCCTTGCGCAGTCTTGCAGCTACGGGCCCACCTCCGACTCCATGATACGCGACCAGATCAGTTTTCGGTGTTCAGTCGGACCCCCTACGTCAGCAGCTCCTCAAAGTAAAGCAACTCACCCTAGCGACCGCCATCGAGACCTGTGTCTTACAAGAAATTGCCACGAGTCGGTATTGCCATATACAAGCGGCTGAAATGGTGCGGCAAGGTCCCCACGAGGCGGAACGAGTCCAAGTGATTGAGCACCTCCAGGGCCTCAGCCTGGATGAGGGCGGCCATTTTGCGTGCTTTTCGCAGACTCCCGCGCTTGTACGCACCAAACGAGGGGATGGCGATGTTGAGGAACGTAATGCGCAGGCGCGCACCACGCACGACCGCACCGCGCATGCGCGGTTGTGTAGCGAACGCGCTGACGTCACGACGTGCGGCAACTGTGGCTCCGCCCATTTAAAGCGGCAATGCCCCGCAAACTCTTGACAATGCCTGCGATGTGGCAGTCTTGGCCACTATGTTGCCTTCTGTCGAGCAGCTCAGCCTGCCAATTCATATCACTTCAGTCAGCCTCGCAGGAATGTTCGGGCAATTCAACCCACGGTCACCGAGTCCGATGTGGACCTCCCACTCAGCAGTGACACCGAGGACCCGAAGGCGTCTTTTCGAGTCGGTGTCGTAATGAAAAACAGGCTGTCACCAAAGCAAAGACACCAGCCGCTGTCGGTATACAGCATCGATCCAGACGATGAGTGGTGTGCCACCCTGACGGTCAACCGGTCCCAAATACGATTCTGCCTGGACACTGGTGCCTCCGCCAATCTCATGGCGTGATCTGATTTCCAAAGCCTTCGTGTCAAACCAGTCATCCTCCCATCAGCCTGCCAGCTGGCAACATCATTCCTGCTAGCGGCTCGTGCCAACTTGAAGTGACGCGCAAATCACGAAAAGCCATCCTTCCTTTCGAGATCGTGGGCTCCTCGAAGGACTCCCTGCTTGGCGCACAGGCATGCAAGCTGTTGAACCACGTTCAGAGAGTTCACTCTCTCTCTCCTGATGACACCTCTGCCTTCCAGGACGCTGACTTCAGGGCGCAACTCGACGCCATCATCGACCAGCATCGTGATGTCTTCGAAGGCATGGGCATGCTCCCGTATACTTACAAGATCCTACTCAAACAGAACGCCACTCCTGTGGTGCACGCACCTCGCAGAGTCCCAGCACCCCTTAACGACCGCCTCAAGCAGCAGCTGCAGGACCTCCAGGACCAAGGAGTGATCTCCAGAGTTACAGAACCAACCGACTGGGTCAGTTCCATGGTGTGTGTAAAAAAGCCTTCCGGCGAGCTGAGAATATGCATTGATCCCAAGGATCGCAATATCATGAGGGAGCATTATCCAATTCCCAAGCGCGAAGAGATCACATGCGAGATGGCTCACGCCAAGCTCTTCACCAAACTCGACGTCTCGAAAGGATTCTGGAAAATCCAGCTCGACAAATCCAGCAGGAAACTGCGTACATTCATTACTCCCTTTGGCAGATATTGTTACAACAGGATGCCATTTGGGATCATATTGGCTTCAGAAGTGTTCCAAAGGATCATGGAACAAATGATGGAAGGCATTGAAGGTGTTCGCGTCTATGTCGACGACATAATCATTTGGTCCACCACCCCGCAGGAGCATGTCAGTTGCCTCCAGCGCGTGTTCAAACGCAGTCGTGAGCAGGGCCTACGCCTCAACAGGGCCAAATGCTCTTTTGGTCAGACGGAACTCAAGTTCCTCGGGGATCACATCTCCCAGTTGGGTGTGCGGCCGGACGCGGACAAGGTGGCTGCTATCACAGCCATGAAAACGCCAGAGGACAAGAAGGCGGTCCTCCGATTTCTGGGCATGGTCAACCTTTGAGGGAATTTCATCCCTAACCTTGCCTCTCATACCACGGCTCTCAGGAACCTGGTCAGGAAGACGACAGACTTCCAATGGCTTCCTGCACATGAGAGTGAATGGAGAGAACTCAAAACCAAACTCACCACGGCCCCGGTCTTAGCTTTCTTTGATCCAGCGAAAGAGACAAAAATTTTGAACGATGCCAGCCAATCTGGCATTGGGGCAGTGCTCCTACAACGCGATGGGGCCTCATCATGGGCCCCCGTTGCATATGCGTCACGCGCCATGACCCCCACGGAACAGCGCTACGCGCAGATAGAAAGGAGTGTCTGGGCTTTTTGACCGGTGTCGTCAAGTTTCACGATTATGTGTACGGCCTTCCACAATTCACCGTCGAGACCGACCATCGCCCACTGGTCAATATAATACAGAAAGACTTGAACGACATGACGCCTCGCCTCCAGCGCATTCTGCTCAAGCTCCGGCGATACGACTTCCAGCTGGTATACATCCTGGGCAAAGACCTCATCATTGCCGACGCTCTCTTCAGGGCAGTCAACACTCCGTGTGAGCCAGCGAGATTCGTCTGCCAGGTTGACGCCCATGTGGCTTCGTGGCCTCCAATCTACCTGCCACGGATGAACGGCTTGTCCAAATACGCCGCGAGACCCTTTGCTACAACGTGTCATGCGCCACCTAACGGATGGGTGGCTCAAGGGCTAATGCCTGCAGTTCTACAACGTCAGAGATGATCTGGCGGTAGTAGATGGTGTTCTCCTGAAACTGGACCGCATTGTCATCCCGCACAGCATGCGCCAGCTCATCTTGGAACAGCTACAAGAGGGCCATCTTGGCATGGAAAAGTGCCGCTGACGGGCCCGAGAGGCAGTGTACTGGCCCGGCATCAATGAGGACATCGTCAACACAGTGCTCAACTGCCCCACTTGTCAGCGCTTCCAGCCGGCCCAACCACGTGAGACCCTACAGCCCCATTAGTTGGTCACGGCCCCTTGGTCCAAGGTGGGCATCGACCTGTTCCACGCGCTGGGCAGGGACTATGTCCTGATTGTAGACTATTTTTCAAACTACCTGGAGGTGGTACGTTTACACAACATCACATCGTCTGCAGTCATTCGTGCTTGTAAGGACACCTTTGCTCGACACGGCATCCCACTCACTGTGATGTCGGACAATGGCCCCTGCTTCGCAAGCCAGGAATGGTCCAATTTTGCCAGGAGGTACAACTTTGTGCATGTGACATCCAGTCCTCTGTACCCCCAATCCAACGGCAAAGCGGAGAAGGGCGTCCACATAGTCAAACGGCTCCTCTGCAAGGCTGCCGATGCTGGGTCCGATTTCTACCTCGCCCTGCTGGCCTATCGCTCGGCCCCACTGTCCACTGGCCTGTCGCCAGCCCAGCTGCTCATGGGTCGCACCCTGAGGACGACGGTGCCGTCAATTCATGTCCCGGACCTCAAACACGTTCCGGTCCTTCAACGAATGCAGCTGTCTCGTGCACAGCACAAGGCGGCTCATGACTCCCATGCAGCTGATCTCCCTGCTCTGGCTCCAGATGACAACATCCGCATCCATATTCCGGATGGTGGCTAGTCTGCAACCGCTGTGGTCCTTCGGCAGGTGGCTCCCCGCTCGTTCCTGGTTCGTCTACCGGATGGCTCCATTCTGCACCGCAATCGACGTGCCTTCGTCTCGTTCCGCGCTCGCTACGTGATCCTCCACCATTGCCACGCCCTCCTATTGACCCTGACCTGGACCTGATTCCGGTCATTCTGCATCCTCCTCACTCTGACGCAGTCCAGCCCGCTCCTCAGCCGGCGGCTCCCGACCCACCCTTGAGGCGGTCAACCAGAATTCGTCGCCCACCTCAGAGATTTAATTTGTGAACTTTATGGACTTATGGACTTTCTGATTTGTTCTGTTCTTCCGTTTAATCGTTCAAGTGATTTGTATATAGGGCTCATCTCGTTATTCTTGTGACACATTGTTTTTCTGCACCAGGCACCTTCCCATGTAAATAGCTTAGTTTTCATGTACCTAGTCCTGTAAATATTTTGCACACACATAGTCAGGAACATTTACCATACACTATTTATTGCCACACAGGTATTTCTTTTAGAAAAGGGGGGATGTCATAATATACACCAGTGTATCATGGTGCAGACACACACTGATGGATACACAGTGGGACCAATCAACACACACAACACCGCAACCAATCACCAGTGAGAGCACACGCACTATAAAGACAGGGAGCATCAGAGTTCCCGCTCATTCGAGTTGCAGCTAGCTAGGAGGACAGAGCTCACAGCCTGTAACACAGACATTCACCATGTGCTGAGTGCATCGACTGGTTAGGACAAGGCAAAGGTCTTTAGTTAAAGCTAGTATCGTATTAACCCACAGTCTGAGTATGTTTAAACAGTTAATGATTCAATAAAATAGTGTTGCACTATTTCAAGTGTTGGTGACCTGTGTGTGATCCAGAACACCCAACACATCAGTGAGTGCTATGCCGATTGCTGCATGCGGTGTGTTGCAACAGCAAAATAGAAATCTAGCCAGCCGTGTGTCCAAGGACCCCGAGGTCTGTTTCTACAAGCTCCTTTTAAAAGTTGTACTCTCCTTGCAGCCAGCCCATTTGTGGACGGGTGGTATGGGGCCGCGGGATGTGTCACACCCCATTGGCCTTCATGAAACCCCCAAACATTTTGCTGGTAAAGGGGGTGTCGTTATCCTTGACCAGCACCTCCTGAATGCCATGTGTGCTAAAAGAGAACCGGAGCTTATTGATCGTCACTCTCGATGTGGTGGAGGGCATCTTGTATATCTCCAGCCACTTGGAATGTGCATCTACTCTTAAGCAGGAACATGGATCTCTGAAAAGGCCCAGCAAAGTCAATGTGAAGACGCACTCAAGGCCATTCCTACAGATGAAGTGGCAGGTGGGATTTTCTACTGCCCTTGGTAGATGTCTCACTGTTGCCCAGCTATTCTATTTCTCCCTCAAGGCCTGGCCACCACACGTAGCTACGAGCCAGCATTTGCATTTTTGAGACACCTGGGTGTCCGTTGTGTAGACCCCGTAGTATGGGGTCTCAGCTCTCGTGCGGACCACAACACGGGCCGCCCCCAAAGACAAAAGGCGTCCTCAACACTGAGCTCCAACATCTTAAAAAAAAATTTAGAGTACACAATTCATTTTTTTTTCAATTATGGGGCAATTTAGCGTGGCCAATCCACTACCCTGCACATCTTTTTAGATTGTGGGGGCGAAACCCACGCAAACACGGGGAGAATGTGCAAACTCCACACGGACAGTGACCCAGAGCTGGGATCGAACCTGGGACCTCAGCGCCATGAGGCAGCAATGCTAACCACGGTATCACCGTGCTGCCCTGAGCTCCAACATCTTGGTCGCAAAGGGCCGCAAGTCATTGGGCAGCTTTCCGTGCCGATCTCAGTGCAATACCACATGCCGGGCTTTCAAAAATATGGGGTCTTTTTGTGTCCAATCGCGGATCTGGGCAGCAGTGACCGGCAAGGCATCCATTGAATGCAGCATGGCGACATCTTTGTCAGTTCTGGGAGGAGATGGGGGGTGCATCGGCAGTGGGAGCATGGTCAACGCAACTGCTTTTACGATCTGCGTCCCTGGGTGATACTTGAACGTATATTCATAAGCCGCTAAAAATAGAGCCCACCTTTGATCCTAGTGGACGCTATCGATTGAATTGCCTTGTCTTCCTTAAAGAGTCCCAATAATGGCTTGTGGTCTGTCACAATAGTGAAATCATGTCCGTAGCCATTCTGGTGGAACTTCTTAACCGCGAACACTACTGCCAAACCCTGCTTTTCAATCTTTCTTTTAGTAAATTTATAGTACCCAATTATTTTGTTTCCCCAATTAAGGGACAATTTAGCATGGCCAATCCACCTACCCTGTACATTTTGGTTTGGGGGGGTGAGACCCATACAAATACGGGGAGAATGCTCAAACTCCACAGAGACAGTGACCCAGGGCCAGGATCGAACCCGGGGTCCTCAGCATCGTGAGGCAGCAGTGCTAACCACTATGCCACCATGCCGCCCACCGTGCTTTTCAATCTGAGCATAATTACGCCCTGCCAAGGCCAGTGTCCTGGACGTGAATGCGATCGGCCGCTCTCTACCATCGTCCATGCGGTACGATAATACGTCACCGATGCCGTCTGGCGAGGCAGTGACCGACTATAGCGTTAGCTTTAAAGAAATAGCACATGCACCATTAGCATCCTGGACTTCTCAATCTGCCTTCCTTCCTCTCAATCTCCTCCTCTGTTCTTCATCTCCAACAGAGACAAATATTCTCATGTTTTCCCCGAGTAAAAAGGCTGAGGTGCTGTTGAGAGTCTAAATGTACCTTTCAGCAGGAAGGAGGAGGAATTGGAATAAGAGGAATCGAAACTCCTGCTTAATATATCAAGCATTTCCAGCTGTCACAGCACCCTGAACCGCTGAGTTCAAACTCAGGATTGAGCTGGAGGCTTTAAACCCACCTTTACAAGCTGACTGTTAAAAATCGAGATCCCCAGCTAGCGTTAATCACCCTCTCCAAGCGTTTTTTTGCTTCCACCATGTATTGTTTGACTCAGTTGGGACATGAACGAGCCTAAACATCCAATTTAATTAAATCTGAATGAGGTGGGCAGCCACCTGATTTCTAGTCCTGCCACATGATCCGCGGAGAAGTGTAACGATGTTGGGAAGGCGACCCAATGTCAATTGCACGATATTACGCTGGTGTGACGCAGTCCCATTCTCGGACCCTTTTATCCACCCCAAGATTGCACGCTACTGAGTTCACTCCAAGTGGGCAGTCAGAGAGGACAATGGACTAAGAACCAAATGCGTATAGCGACTGACAAGGCCTGTAATCCAGTTCAATGCCGATTTTCTTTTCAGAAGAAATTTTGACGAATTCGGAAATTGATGTTCAACAGCCAGTCACTTTGCGAAACAGCAGGCCTGTGATCAGTGGTGACAAGAAAAAAGATTTGCCGATTGTGGAACCATTAAACAGATTTTAATTCATATTATACATGACAGCTCCACGGGGGTACTAAAAAGGTAATCACTCCATAATATTGAAAGAAAAGGGGAATTCTTGCAGTAAATGTCATCTTGTTTAATAGTTTAACTGCCAATGGGAATATGCAAATAACGATTGATTACTGGTGGATGCAAATAATTGTCGCCCGGCTGCATTTTCCAAATGGTTCTGTAAATACACAGAGCAGTCGTAATGAGTTACACCAGGCAGTATTGGTAACTCCAGCAGTAGAACAGAAACTCAAATAATTGGGTCCTAAGTTGTTCCAACTCAAGCAATACATTAAGTCACAGTGCCCATTCCTCGATGTATAGAACTGATCCCGAGTTTGACGATGGCATAATCTAGGAATAGCTTAACAGGGGCTTTATCTGAAGTCCTCAGAGTTGACAGTACAGGCACGAGGTATTATCACTTAACAAAAAACAAAAACATAACAAAAATCGCTTATTGTCACAAGTAGGCTTCAAATGAAGTTACTGTGAAAAGCCCCTAGTCGCCACATTCCGGCGCCTGTTCGGAGAGACTGGTACGGGAATTGAACCGTGCTGCTGGCCTGCCTTGGTCTGCTTTAAAAGCCAGCTATTTAGCCCAGTGTGCTGAACCAGCCCCAAATACAGCTTATGTCTGTACCTTAGGGTTGACCCTTCTGGAACCTAACTTGTGCCTGCACCCACCCAAGGATCATTTTTTTCAAATGTCTTTCGACCTGAAGCAAGCCTTCGGTGACTTCACATCAACCTAGAAAGTTGCTCTGAATTAGAATCATTTACAGCACAGATGGAGGCCTATGCAGCCCATCGACTCTCTGCTGGCTCTGTGAGCAGCTTTCCAGTCAACAACCACCACCCCCGATTTACTGCCTGCAAGTTTATTTCTCTCACACACTCATTGAGTTTGCTTTTGAAATTATTGATCACCCCTGTGTTCACCTTGTGGGCAGTGAGTTTCAGGTCATTACCGGTCGCTGTGTAAAAAGGTTCTTCACCACATTTCCCCTGTCTGTTTTGCCCAAAACCATTAACCTGTGCTCCATAGCTCTTGTGCCATCAACTAATAGGGATAGCCTTTCCTTGCCTACCTTATCTAAACCTCACATGGCCTTGTACATTTCTATCAAATCGCTCTCTCAAACGTCTTTGCTCCAAGGAGAACAACCATAGCTTCTCCAACCTAACCTTGGAGCTAAGATCCCCTATCCCTTTCTGGAAATCTCCTTGGCATATCTCAAAGACCCTCAATTTTTTCCTGAAGTCCGGTGCCAAGAACTGGATGCAATACTGTAGTTGTGGCATGACTAGAGATTTACCAAGGTTCAGCATACATTCTCTGCTTTTTGTACACTATACCTCTATTTTCAAAGCCCAAGATATCAGTTGCTTTGCCAACCACTCTCTCAATGTGTCCTGCCACCTTCAAAGACAGAGGCACATGCACCACTCTGTGGCTGCACACTCTTTAGAACTGTCGGAAGCAATTTAACGGCTTTGTCACGCCCAACATGGTGTGTGGACGAGGCCGCTGAATCTTGTGAGATGCCTCTCGCGAGATTTGCGATGCTTGAAATGCCTCGCCAGATTTAACCGAGTCTCACAAGATGCTGAAATCTTGATCTACCCCTCCCTGGGTGTGATCCAGATCAGCATAGTTAAATGAGCCATTCGTGGGATTCTCCTGGCACCCAGGGCCTAAAGGCAGTGCCTGGGGTAGCTCGCCAGGGTGCCATTTAGCACCGGCTTCCACAAATGTGGACCAGTTATAATGGCCTAGGAGGCTCCCCTCCCAGGTGCCCACTGCCAAGGTGCCTGGTGGATGGGGTCTAAAACAGGGGGAGACGAATAAGGATTGAGGAGGGGGGAAGATCAGGACAGCCAGACAAAATGGTGCCCCGATCAGTGAAGAACATTTCAGCTCGCCAGCGGGACATGACTCTAAGTGTGGCCTCGACGGAGAGAAACTGCCCTGAGGCCAAATAACCGGCCAAATGCTGTTAACTAGCGGGGTGTTTATCGGCAGCTGCTGTACCCAAAACTGGACTAGATTTTTTTCTGGTTAAATCACATGCCATGTGAGTGACGGAATATTCTTGTCCCACCAGCAGCAGGAAGCTTGGTCGTCAAAGGAACTTAATTTGGCCTGAGGTCAAAATTCAGTGTGAAAACTGTGGCACCAACCTTGGCAATTATGTCCTCAGGACTAGTAAAGGGTGCTAAAGGCAGGTCTGATGTTTTATGTTTCCCTTGTGATTTGTTTTAGTTTAAGGCAGTATTCTTTTGAGGGGCAGCCACTTTTAATTTGCCCCTCAGTTTATTTAATTTAATTTATATGGTTTCCATGAAAGCATGTCTGGGAGGTTCTTTTGCATGCATGCACATTCAAGGCCAGCTCACCAGAGTTAAGTGCCCCTCCAAAGAAACTATCCTGCCAGCGAGAAATTAGAATGTTCACTTTTACCATTGCAGCTGCGCGATGTGCACCTGGTGAGGGAGGCTTCTTCCATGATTAATGGTGACTACCCGTTGCATTGTTCTCATTGTCAGCCAATACTTGCGACCAGCTGCTGATAGTTCAAGTTGCGGGGAGAATGACCAAGGAAGGGGCTAAAAGTTAGTGGGGAAGATTGGTGCTCAGTACATGTTAAGGATTCAAATTCATGCAAATCAGCCACCTACCCTTCCTGGGCATCAACCTGGTTGCGTTATTGGGGAGAGTCCAGGAAGATCACAATTGGAAATCTCACCGGCGAAATCCTGGGCGGGATTCTCCCTTCTGACGGCAGAGTGTTGACGCCGACGTTAAAACTGGAGAGTTTAACGACGGTGTCATCAGACCGCTAAGTGTAGCGATCCTCTGCCCTACAGGAGGCCAGCACGGCACTGGAGTGACCCACGCCGCTCCAGCTGCCGATACCGGCGTCAAATGGGCGGCGCGGGTCTGCGCATGAGCACTGCGACCACGGTGAATGCGCACGTGCGGTAGCTTCCTTCTCCGCGCCGACCCCAAAGCAACATAGCATAGGGCTACAGGTGCCGGCGCAGAGTCAAAGAGGCCCTCACCAGGAGAGGCCGGCCCGCTGAACGGTAGGCCCCGATCGCGGGCCAGGCCACGAGGCCCCCCCCCGAGGTCGGGCCACCCCTCCCCCCCACCAGGCCGTCCCCGACAGGATGGATGCCGAGGTCCCGCCGGGTAAGACCAGATGTGAACGGCACCTGTGGGACTCGGGCTTTTTTGGCAGCCACTCGGCCCATCCGGGCGGAGAATCGGCGAACGGGTGTCGGGGTGGCATCGCGCAAATCGCGCCCGGCCCGCTAATTCTCCGAACCGGCGTGGGCTGAGAGAATCCCGCCCCCTGTTTTTGGTTTTTGGGTTCTTGGAAGATTTAGCGGCCATGACAGGATTTGCGCCCGTGGCGAACTGGGCCCGCTAATTCCCGCCCCTTAGGTTTAATACACCACCTTATGTTTAATACACATCCTTTTGCAGAGTGCAGAATAAAAGAGCTTTTAATTCATATTTAAATTGATAACTGTACGAGGTAGTCAGCAAAGGTAATGACTCCATTGGATGTCAAAACAAAGAGAAGAGAGATTTTGACAGTAAGTGCGAGACAAAGAGAAGCAATGTACCGAGGATGCTGGACAGCTGAAATGTTGGAAAATCTCAACAGATCAGGTAGTATCTGTAGAGAGAAGGAAACAGTGCTAATCCTTCAGGTTGATTGTGTCTCATCAGTAAATGCAAGATATTGCAATCCATGTCTAAATGTTTAATTGCATTTGGGGAAGATTTGGCAAATAACATAACCATTGACCGACTGGATCCAATTACCACTGTTCCGTATTTTTCCCATATGGTTCTTTTAACACACACTGCATGTACACTGATACATTATTCACCCAAGGCAGCATTCGTTTATCTGGCAGTAGAGCCACCAGCAAATAATTGGGTCAGTGATACATTAAATTACAAATCTCTTGTTATCATCTCATGATGTTACTAAATCTATTCCAAATGTTCCATTACACCTTCCTGGGGAACCTGATAACATTCAAATACCTGGTATAATTTCAGGTATAACTTTTGAAATGTTCACTATAAATGGGACACTGAGACATGCAGAGGAACAGAGGGACCTTGTAGTTTGTGTCCAGAAATCCTGAGCTCCAGACCACAACATGCATGTAAAAGTCCATGTTACCAAAGCTACTTGGACTCCCAGGTGAACTGTAACACACCAACACCACAGCGTATATTCAAGCCATTCAATTTTACACACTTCAATGAGGGGAGTTGAGGAGAATTTTGTTCCCCCCAGAGGGTGGTCAAGGGTCTGGGACTCACTGCCTAAATGTGTGGTAGAGGCAGAAACCTATATTGTATTTAAAAGAAACTTAGGGATGTACTTCAAATATCATAACCTACAGGGCTATGATAAAGTAAAGTTGCCATTGTCCCAGATGACCATAGGCTGCTTTCCCCTTTTGAGGGGGAGAGCTGACTGGTGGTGAGCTAACCTGAGTATCACCGCACCTCAGGTGAGGTTGTGAAGGCATGGCCTTCATGACTAACCTCAGCCACTACAGGAATTGAACCTGCGCTGATACTGTTGCTTCACATCACAAACCATCTGTCCAACCAATTGATCTAAACTGGCCCCTACAGGACTATGGGCCAAGGCGTGCAAGGAGGGATTTGGTTGGTCGCCATTTTTCAACCAGCAAAGAAATGATGGAAAAATGACAGAACTGATTAAAAAGGTCCTCTGCTCAAGGTTTCCCCTTTCGACTAAAGTGGCTCACTTCCACACAAAAAGCTACTTTTGGAAGAACTCCCCTCGCTAATTTGTTGTTCCATTAGGTTTTCCAATTGCCATATCAGGAGTGCCACCTGCTTAGTGTTTTATCGGGGTCAGCAGACTTGTTTCCTGCTTGTTAATGTGCTAAACTGTGCCTGGGAAGGCTGAGCACTGATTGGGAGATTGCTTACCACCACCTGCTGTACACTAAGCTGCTCCCTATTAGATAATGCCATGTTTCTGCATGGCTTGATTATAATTGACTGAATTTCCACAAATGCCATGCAAAGTGCTTTTCTGTCCAGTCGATAGAAACTCCACCCTCTTTGAAAACTGCTGGAGCACTCAAAAGGTTAAATACTGCATATTTACAAGCACTGGATCAGAAGGAAGTTTAAGGTGATGCATGTGGTATTGAAGAAAATCTTTAACATCAATCGAGTCGAGCTCATTCAAATATTTGGGCACAATATTTACTATTGGGATTCTACTCATTCACGCAGTGAGAGACAGGCCCAATTTTATCAGTGATGGCTAGATTACACCTGTGAATGGAGACACGGATGTATTTAAATTTCGAATTCTTTTTTTAAAATTTAGAGTACCCAATTATTTTTGTCCAATTAATGGGCCATTTTAGTGTGGCCAATCCACCTACCCTGCACATCTTTGGGTTGTGGGGGTGAGACCCACGCAGACTAGGGGAGAATGTGCAAACTCCACAGCAACAGTGATCCTGGGCTGGGATCGAACCCGGGCCCTCAGCGCCATAGGCGGCAGTGCTAACCACTAAGCCGCAGTGCCGCCCCTTTAAATTTCAAATACAAGCAATGCAGTAAGCAAAATGAAAAACTGTTTCATGTTTAGTTGAACAAATAAGCTTCCCTTTTGAGATGTATGGACACCTTTAAAAAACAAACGAAAGCTTCATACTTTTTCATCGTACAGATCTGCAATTCTGCTGATCTTTCACTTTTTAATCAAGATAGGGATGCTTTTGCATTGTGTAACTCCAGTTCACCAATTAAAGGTGGTTTTCAGATACAATGGGCAGAATCTTGAGGCCGTCCTCGCTGCCCATGGGATTGGCGGCGAGGGCAGCAAATCTCACGAGGTTCGGGAAATGCGATTCTTGCCGGAGAGATCGCGTTTCCTGATTTTCCCCGCCCCTCGCCGGTGGGGTCAAGAGATGCACGTCCACAAAGGGCGTGAGCCTCATTTTAATACTTTTGCTCTCATTTAAATCTTATTCGCAGGCCACCCTGCCAAATGAGCACCCTGCCACCCCACGAGATCTTCAAATCGCACCGGCGTGACACAGCAGGTTGAGCCTGATGTGAAACAATCGGGCGGACTCCTCCGGAGGTTCAAAGATAAGTATAGCCCCTGTGGAGTTAGAGAGACTTGCCCAGGCAATGCCCTGGCACTCCCCCAGCGCAGGTTGGCACTGCCAGGTAGGCATGACCTGATAGTAACAACCTGGCAGTGCCAGCCAGTGTCAGGGGGAAGTGTCAGGAGTGCGCCCCTGGGGGTCCCATGGTGGGGGTGGGGGTGGGGGGGTGGGGGGGGTGCGTCTATGTGTGGTGGCCGGGTTGGGGAGGGCGGGGAAGGATGCGGAAAGTGGACCTTGAGGGAATGTGTGTTTTGCCGACGATGAATGTGCGGTCCTATTGCTGGTGATGAATCTGGGGTGGGGGGTGGGGGTGGCTTATATGGCTGGCTGTGGGGCTGTGAGGGGTGGCTTGCATTGCCGGCGATGAATTGGGGGGAGCCAGCGATGAATGTCGGGATGGGGAGACAGCTCCCGAGACCTCTGCTATGTGTGC
The DNA here is from genome assembly GCF_047496885.1 of Scyliorhinus torazame. NCBI lineage: Eukaryota > Metazoa > Chordata > Chondrichthyes > Carcharhiniformes > Scyliorhinidae > Scyliorhinus > Scyliorhinus torazame. The sequence continues at coordinate 180,103,572 of NC_092718.1, forward strand.
TGAGGACAGCACTGGTCGGGGCATCCTTTAAAGATGGCGTCCCCATCCTTGTGGAGCCAGTTCCCAGCTCTAAGAGTTCCCGTCCCGCCAGTGTGATGGTGTAAACCACGCCCACTCACTTCTTTTTGCAAAGTGGCTCAAGATCTGAAGAGAAAACTGGTCTGTGGAATTGGAGAGCCAATCTCCTGTGAGATCTTGGCACTGCCAAATTCTGGTAAGATTCCCCCATTAACATGCATGTATATGATCCAATAGCTGCTTACTGATGTGAAAGACATGTAAAATGAAATAATAATAAGTCTCTTGCATCCACTAAACTGTTGTTTGCTGCCAATGGTCTGATTCTAAAGTTCACTCGACCGGTGTCCAGTTGACAGCATTCACTCACCATCACAATGGAGTACACTCCCTTGAAGAACTAGCGTAATATATCCACTCCATGCACCGATGAGTGGGACTCCTTAATTAGCGGTCAGTGTGCCAAACCAGAGGGCATTTTGTGTCTTCCACTGGGAACTTAATGGTGGGGCTACCCATGTTCAATTCACGTTATTAACTACCTTTACTAATTGCAAAAAATGCAAACGCCATCTTCTGTCTTTGACGGCACAGTGGCACACAGGATGGTACGGTGGTGCAGTGGTTAGCACTGTTGCCTCACAGCGCCAGAGACCCAGGTTCAATTCCAGCCTTGGGTGACTCTCTGTATGGAGTTTGCATGTTCTCCCCGTGTCTGCGTGCGTTTCCTCTGGGTGATCTGGCTTCCTTCCAAAGGTGTGCAGGTTAGGTGGATTGGCCATGCTAAAATTACCCCATAGTGCTCAGGGATGTGCAGGCTAGGTGGGGCTACGGGGAGAGGGCGGGGGAGTGGGCCTCGGTGGGGGACTTTTTCGGAGGGTTGGTGTAGACTCGATGGGCTGAATGGCTTCCTTCTGCACTGCAAGGATTCCATGAGTGGATTTCAGCTTGGGTTGTTGAGGCGAAAAAAAACTATTTGTGACTGCATTGCTTCTTCCACCCCTTTCTCACTAATAATGGACTAAATCCTGTTGGCGCCACCACTACTTACATTGGAACTGTATGTACATTTTCCTATCTTCCACAAAGGTGAGGTCAGAATGTCAATACAGTTAACAATGATTTAAACCATGAACAACTATTTACAGGACCTATTTTGTGATTTATTCCATTTATATAATGTCATTTAACTCATGAATCAGGAGAAGCAATAATAGATCAAAGTTCTATTTGATTATTAAGGTTTCCTGGAACGTTACAAGGAAAATAACAGCTTAAAGGTTTATAAGTAGACTATAAATCCACCACACAATTCAATTTGATAACATGTAATTTATTTTCAAATTGTAAATCAAGATCTAATTGTGGATCAGATACGGTAGCTCTCATTTCTGCTGTTGCAGTGTGTGAGTGATGCAAGTAAGATTACATTTATTGTCCACCTCGGAGTTACCCTGAATGTACTTACAATTGCTTCAGAGGGAATTAAGAGTCAATTACATTTGGCCCATAACTTTCTCAGAGTGGCAATTCCGGCGGATTGATGGATTTACCCATGTTGGGATTGGAAAGCCCCTGTTTCGCCCAACCTATCTCACTTCAGCTGGATGCGACAGGAATAGCGCCGCATGCGCCCGGCTGTATCGGCGTGGTGTGGCTGGGGCGCAGGAAAGAAAGGAAGGAACGTTCCCTTTTTATGGCACTCTCTGCCGTAATGGAGATGTTTAAAGGGACAATTTAAAGGAAGAAGATAAGCTTCAAAGTTAGGTGGTTCAGACAATTAAGGACTGGAAGGGAGAGGGGAGGAAGGAGTGGTGGGAGTTGGGTCGGATGGGGGATGTTGGACTGGAGGGGGTCAGGATGCAACAGGAGTGAAGCGGTCGGGCAGGACCCGGAGAGGGGGTTGGATTGGGAGGGGTTTGTGTCAGGCCGGGGGATTGTGGGTTGGGTTTGGGTAAGGCTGGGGGGGGGAGCGGTATCGGGAGAGGTTGGACCAGGATGTGGGGGAGAGGTCAGGAGGACTGTCTGGGGTCAGGGTTGTGTCAGGGTCTCTTGGGGGCCATATGTATGCGGGACTTGGTCTGGATTTTTTAAATGGTTGATTTTTTTTCCTTCTAACTCTTTCAGAGTGACTCTCAGGGTAGAACTGGCAGAACAATCCAAAGTAAATGATTTAAATCGCTTTTGTTGGATGGCCGTCAGCTCAGCACAATTGTCCAGAGGAAGGGCGGCATGTGGCGCAGTGGATAGCACTGGGACTGCGGCGCTGAGGACCCGGCTCTGGGTCACTGTTCTCCCTGTGTCTGCGTGGGTTTCACCCCCACAACCGCGGGCCTGGCCACCGCGGAGGCCCCCACCAGAGTCGGATCCCACCGCCCCCCCCCCCCCCACCAGGACGGCCCCCGCAGCCAGAAGTCCGAGGTCCGGCTGGGTAGGACCATACCTAACCCACACCGGCGGGACTCGGCCGAACTCAGAGAATCGCCGGGGGGTCCGCTTTCAACGGCCCCCGACCGGCGCGGCGCGATTGGCGCCGATCCTCTGGTCGCCAGCAAATCGGCGGCCCGGCATCGGAGCGGCGTGGCGCGATTCTCGCGCGCGCCCCCCCCCCCCCCCCCCCCCCGGCGATTCTCCAACCTTTTTGTCTGCAAACATGCTTCTGGTTGCTCGATATTTTAATTCTCCATCTCGCTCCTGCGCTGACCTTTCTGTCCACGGCCTGCTTGCAGTGTTCCAGTGAAGCTCAACGCAAACTCGAGGAACAGCGCCTTCTCTTTCTACTCAGCATTCTGCAGCCTTCTGGACTCACATGCGGGAACAATGTCATGACATTTCTGGTATTTAATTACTGAATAGGTCCTCAGTGTTACTCAGTTACAGACGCCAGACTGGTTAGCTCCATTGCTGGCTGCAGGTGAGTGAAGTCCGCAGGCAAACGAGCTGTTTGTGAAAAAGAATAATTGATACAGAATGCAAAATAAGAAGCGTTTTAAAGGAAAATAACCAAGTGTATGAATATTAGGCAGAAGTGCAAGAGGATAGAAAATCAGTTGCAATAACGTAAGGTGTTTCTGAAACCTCTATATGCAATCTCACCATTATGCATTGGGTGCAAGCTAAATATTTCATGGAAATCTCCCAGTTCTGTTTACACAGCTCATTAGGTTTTTCCTATAATGCAGCATTAAAACCCAAGACCAGCTGTGACCAGAGATTGCTGTTATCCAATTGCATAAAAAGACTTGTATGCTTTTATTATTCCTTTTGTTATGTTCCCAGACTAGACCTCCAAGTTTTGGTCAGACGCAGTTTGGGATTCAATCATGTTTTATTTAAAGTAGATAAAGCTTGAGATTCATGACACTTTCTAAGATCGCAAAGCCACAAAATAAACTTTACTATAAAGGAGCAATGAGATCAATTTTTCTGTGCCCCCTGCATTACATAAGTTAGCAGTCTGTGGGGGTTTTCACATTGAATGTTCCAATGCTTGTTACATTTGTCCCTGCCCAGTAACAAGGGGGGACCCTCTTGGAGTGTTGCGATAAGTCACCAGTTCAGTTCAAGGGTCAGTCAACAGCAGTTCAGGGAGAAGAGATCGGGAGACATCCAAAAGAGAGAGGGATCAGGGAGAGATCTCAGGAAGAAAAGGACAGAGACAGGTCTAATTACGTTCAGAAAAAAAGCAAAGAAACAGACTCCAAACAGAAACCCTCCACCAGCGATGAACAGTGACAGCTGTGTGTACCACCTACAAGATGCACTGCAGTAACTCACCAAGGTTCCTTGGACAGCAGATTCAAAACCCACGACCATGACATCTAGAAGGGCAAGAGCAGCAGAAATCTGGGAACCCCACCACCTGGAGGTTGCCCTCCAAGTCACTCACCACCCTGACTTGGAAATATATTGCAGTTCCTTCACTGTAGCTGGGGCAACATCCTGGAACACCCTCCAGAAAAACACAGTGGGTGTACCAACACCTTAAGGACTGCAGCGGTTCAAGAAGGCAACTCACCACCGCCTTCTGAGTGACAATTAGGGATGAGCCTAATCAGCAAAGCCCACATCCTGTAAATTAATTTTTTTTAAAAGAAAAAGGGCTGAGGCAAGCCAACTTGAAGTGCCGGGGGCACAGAAGCCCTGAAGGTCCAAGAAAGCAGCAGAAGGTTTGCGGCTCCATGTTTTGAGCAACTGGAACAAAAGTACCACTTTGTAGCAATAGTGTTGTGCTTGATGTGGCCGAAGAGCTGAAGTTACCTTGTGAATTGAAGTTAGAGTGTATACTTGGGAATACAGGGGAACAGAATCTTGGGGGCGTGATTAAAACCCTGCGACGTGAGCCATTGTTGGTGCCATCCGAATTGGAGGGAATTATGGAGAGAATTTCAAGGCAAGATCTTCGAAGGTGAAGACTGGAATCCCTCAAGAGAGACGCAGAGGGCTGGATTCTCTGTCCAGCAATGCCGGAATCGGGAAATGAGATCGGGCAGAGAATAGCACGTCAGCCGAAAATCGAGACCGGCGCCGGGCGCCCGATGGAATGCCATGCTCCGTGCCATGCCACACTGTGGCATGGGCATGCAAGTTGTACAATAATGCTGTTGGCATGTCATTACCCGTCCGGCAATTTTCCGTGCCCCCCCGATGCTCCGCCTCCGCCAGGAGGAATTACCAACGGCGAGATACACTTGTGATATTGTAAAATCGGGAAACCGGCGCTATGGCTGCTGGGCGAAAGAGAGGGGCTGTGAAAAGTGGCCAACATTGCTTTGTTGTGCTGACTGTTGTGCCGCCGGCCAGGGGCCCTCTGCCAGGGCTGGGGGGAGTAGCAGGGGACAGCCAGGAGGTGGTCCATGGGGTCGGGGTGGAATGGCATGGACCACCGTTGCCGCAGCCTACAAGGCAGCCATGTGGCTGCGCACATCGCTGACTGCCCACTGTGAACTTAGTGCCACGGGTGTTATGGGTACCTTCCCAGACCACTCCCCCTGGTACTCTGTGGCCCTAGCTGATCCAACAACGGGATGGTCATGCTCCATCGCAACCAGTGCCATCTTCTTGACTGTGATGTGGGTCTGTGGGGAGTGGAGTACCTATATGCAGCTCCTTCTTGTCAGGCTCTCGAGTGCCAATCCCAACCCTGGCAAATCACACGGCAACATCAGTTGGAATTGCACAAATTCCACTTGGCGTTTGTGCTAGCCCATTAGAATGTCCTGAATTACTCCGGGATAGGGGCCGCTTTCAGGGCTGTGGAACTCAGTCCCAGCGTCACCAATTAGTGTCTGAAACTAAGAATCCGGCCCAGAGGTACGGGTCTCCCAAACAATTTCAAAATATAATTTGGGGCGAGTTTGGCGGGGTGTTTCGCATCGGCCGCGTTGGTGAGATCGCAACCTGTATTCAACCGCACTTTGTCCCAAAAATGAACCCCACGTGAATCTCACCATACCTGAATCCCTCGCCTGACTTGCGCCTCAACTGCTCGCTGCTAACAAGGAGAGATGCTTTTAAACGCTCTCTCAGGGCTCACTCACAGTTAAGACATGAGGATACAACATGGAGACTTGCTCCTCTCTTGGGGATGTCAACCTGACCAGGCCTCTCATAGGAACATAGAAATTAGGAGCATAGGTTGGCAATTCAGCCCTTCCGAGCGTGCTCCGCCATTCAATCAGATCATGGCTGATCTCTTCCTGGTCTCAAATCCATCTCTCTACCTGTTCCCGATATCCCTTTAACACATTTTTAAAATCAGAAATATATCTATTCCTTCTTGAAATCCTCTAATGATTCAGATTCCATTCCACTACGGGGCAGCGAGTTCCACAACTTCATCGCTCTCTGTGCCAAGTAGTTCCTACTCATCCTAGTTCTAAATCTACTGCCTCTCAACCTGTATCTGTCTCCTCTCATTCTAGATTGCCCTACAAGGGGGAACATTTGGTCTACGTTTACTTTATCAATCCCTTTTAGTATTTCACATACTTTGATCAGATCCCTTCTCATCCTTCTCAACTCCAGCGAGTATAAGCCCAAACTGTTTAAACTCTCCTCATACATCAACCCTTTCATCCCCAGAATCAATCTGGTGAACTTCCTCTGAACTGCCTCCAATGCCACCACATCCTTCCTCAAATAAGGGGACCAAAACGGGACACAATACTCCAGATGTGATTTCACCATTGCAACAACACTTTTCTACTTTTCTTCTCCAGTCCTTTTGTAATAAATTACTAACATTTCATTTGCTTTTTTAATTACATGCTATACCTGCATACCAACTTTCTGTAATTCATGAACAAAAACACCCAGATCCCTCTGCCCAGACGCATTTTGAATCTGCTTTCCATTTAGATAATTTGCCTTTCAATTTTTTCTCAATGATGTGGATGAGAGGTGGGGCATGCTGCTCCCCCAAGGGGGTTGAAGAATCAGCAGCAGGGTCAGCAATACCGCCTGGGAGGCAGTGGCAGCTGCAGCGAGTGTGGGCACATTCCCAGGAGGGACCGTCCAATGTCGGAAGAAGGCGAATGACATCCAATGAGCAGCTAGGGTAAGTTGTCAACTCTCTCCTGGCATCAGCCCGAGTTGAGAGCACTGATGAGCAGTGAGGTTGGCATGTGGCAGAGAATGGAGGATCCACTGTCCCTTCATCCAGATGACCTGTCTCAGGCGAGTTGATGATGTCCCACAAAATTATCCTTCCCTTTCACTGACCAACTTGTCATGGGAATGTCACTTTAAGAAATGTTTGTCTGTTCAAATGGCTGCAATGATGTCAGGGTGTGGGTGGAGCTGAGCTCTGGCTCTGCTTTTTACTTTCGCTTTAGGCTGTTTGCAACAGGGTGTGTTTAGTTTCGTTTTCAGAGAGAAGAGCTGCAGTTAAAGCCAGCAGATGTGTATGGATCTCCCTACAAGCTAGAGTGTTCATTTGGATTATTTCAAAGTGACAACTGCTCTTAAAAGGGCTCTTTGTCTTCAGGATGTTGTTTGGGAATTTATTAAGGGCTATCTATAGAGTACTGTATTCTTTGGGGATTTATTGGTGTTGATAATTGTTAAGATGTTTACTGTGGGTTTATAAAGTGTTAACTGGTTTCATAAATAAACATTGTTTTAATTTAAAAGTACTGTAGATTTCTGTTGTATTACACCTGCAGAGTAAGCCTGTGTGTTCCCCATAACCACAATCTATTAAAAGTTGTGGGTCAGGCGACTCCATGATACACTTTGGGGTTCTCAAAACCCTGGCCCATAACAACATGTCCATTGTATTGCAAGGTCACCATCTGATGAGGCCGACTCGTTCCGAGTGGTGCCACCAGCCACCACCACCCAAGAGAACACCTTGGACGAGAGCGCCAAGGAGACCACCGGTGAGGCATCACAGCTCTTCCCTGCATCAACACAGAGACACACACCTCGGTGGGCAACATAGTGGACAGGCTTCAGGGGCCCAATCTGGTGAGCACCACACATTTGTTGATGCACATCAGGTGGAGGAAGGAACATTCAAAGGAGCCAGCAGTCGGAGGTCTACTGGATCCCAGAACTCAGCTGGGTCCCAGCCAGATGTTGAGCCTGTGGCAAGGCTCTCCCAGGAATGATGCAGATTCTAGGACACAGCCGTAAGATTCAGGAGGGGGTGTCAGTGACATTCCAGCGACTGCAAGGAGTCGATTGGAGGAGTCCCAAGCCCTTCAGATACAGGAAATGGTGCCAGCAATGGGTGGCAACCAGGCCAACACTGCTAGGGTGATGATCACAGCGGAAAACCCGGAGCACTACGTTCGAGTCATGAGTGTCCAATGTATGGCTCAATCTGTGGTGACCATGGTAAATTGGAAAATGATTTGTGCCCGGCGTGACTCTCCATTTGGGCCTCTCCCACAATTCACCTGGTGCGCCCAGATCAGTGCCAGATGCAACACGTTGCGAAAATCGCGACCAGAGTTTCAGCGAGATTGGTTGACTCAAATTGTTTACTGACAACTGGGTGGGTTGTTGAGAAATCAGTGGGATCTGTTCTGGTCACATTTGCCATTTTTTGCGTAGTGGGATATCTTTAACCCTGAATTGTGCAGGCAGTAAATTGCTTTATCTTTATGATGTTCTATGGTGCAGTTTATTTTTATTTGTTCAAAACTAGTGCAATATTATGCCTTCAGTCAGTGAGCAAGCATCTTGAATCTGAAACTTCAGTCTACTTTAAACTAAACATGATTGTTCAAGGACCAGGATCTTACCAAAAAACTTGGGTGTGTGGCCTCGCATCATAACAAAGATCAAAAAGAAAAAAAGGTAAAACAATTCATAAAATCTATCTTGTACTCTAAAATTCAGGGCTAATATGAGATACATGTGAATGAATAGGTAGATTTTGGACAAACACACCACACTGTTCAATAAATAGCGAATGTGACCCAGACAGATCCCATGGATTTCTCAGCAATTCACCCTGACGTCAGTAAACATTATGAGTCAAATAATCTCATTGAAATGTCTTCTCCCTCCTGAGCCCCAGATAGCTTCTCGTGCTCCTCCTGAGCCCCAGCTACACCGGACCAACTAACAACACTTTTGCTGTCTGAAGTCTACTAACAGCAGCACTTTTTTAGTGTGGCCTTTTCCCCTGCTGCAGAACAGTCACTCCCCCAGCAAGCATACAGATAAATCAACCCTAGAACTTTCTTAACCTCCATCCATCTTCATGGTGATGTAATGTACCAGGGCTCACTGAATGCTTTTGAACTAATTGTAGCTTTAACTCACAAAATAAAACGATTCCCTTGTTTCTTTTCAACATTGCAGACACCTCAGGCGAGATTGAGCGTGCCATTTGCCGTAGGCGCAAATCCCGTTGACTGCTAAACCTCGCAAGACGGCCAAGACGGGATTTATGCCGGAGAGATCTCGGGTTGAGATCTGCTCCGTGCCACTCTGCCCCCCCCTCCCTGGCGGTGACGTGATCAGGTTCACACCCAGCGATAGCGTGAACCTGATGTCTGTGAATTTGAAGACATTTTTTAAAAAACATTTTACCAATTAAAGGGCAATGTAGAGTGGCCAATCCACCTAACCGGCACACCTTTGGTTTGTGGGGGTGAGACACATGTAGATACAGGAGAATGTGCAAACTTCACACGGACAATGACCTGGGGCTGGGATCAATGCGTGAGGCAGCAGTACTAACCACCGTGCCACCAGAAATTGTACACATTTTTATATTATTAAACGGCTTGATGCCGTCGCATCTGCCCAGGACGTATCCTCCTCCCTGGCAGTGTGGCTTAATGCTGGCACAAATCACTACAGGTTTTCAAAAGGGATATATCAGAGACTGATAAGGTCTGAACAAACATATAAAGGTGCCAAGGTCCATTCTTCCACTTTGGAAAGAGCTTTTGAAATCAATTTAAAGATTTGATGCAAAAATAATTACCGTTAAACCTTAAATCTATAATTCCTTAATTACACGTTTTGTGACAAATGCTTTTGAATGATGTCGCTGTTATAACATAAAATATCATTCATGAACTCTTCAAATACCTTTTCATGTCCAAAACAATTTTTTTTAATAAACATTTTATTGAGGTATTTATGGTTTTGCAGCAACAACAAAATAAACAATGTACATGAAATTATAAACATAGTGCAAAAGCCGTCTTCCTCCCTTACAGGTCCCACCTTTACTAACCCCCTACTCTAAACTAAGCTAACCCCCAGCCCCACCCCCCTTCTGCTGACGGTTAATTCTCCCCAAAGAAGGCGACGAACGGCTGCCACCTCCGGGTGAACCCTAACATTGACCCTTTCAAGGCGAACTTGATTTTCTCCAAACAGAGGAAGCTAGCCATGTCAGTTAGCAAGGTCTCCGTCACCTGGGGTTTTGTGTCCCTCCAAGCTAATAGTATCCGTCTCGGGCTGCCAGGGAAGCAAAGGCTAGAACATCTGCCTCTTTCTCCTCCTGGATTCCCGGGTCTTCCGACACTCCAAAAATCGCCACCTCTGGACTCGGTGCCACCCTTGTTTTTAATACCTTGGACATGACATCCGCAAACCTCTGCCAGAATCCCCCAAGCTTCGGGCATGTCCAGAACATATGGACATGGTTCGCTGACCCTCCCTCCCACCTTGCGCACCTATCTTCTACCCCAAAGAAAATGCTCATCCGGGCCACTGTCATGTGGGCCCAATGAACGACCTTAAATTGTATCAGGCTGAGCCTGGAACATGTTGTGGCACTCTACTCAACATGTCCGCCCAGAGACCGTTCAAAACAATCCGAATGCGCCGTGTAATAAAAGAGGTAGCATGTTCACGCTGGGTGATTAAATCCCTTGTGCATCAAGCAAATTCACAGTTGCGTCTCTGTAACTAGTGAATTGACAGCCCATATATTCCAGGCTTTAAATTAAAAATCAGGCTTACGAGGAAACATAAAAATTAGCATAAAAAGTAGCCAACTAATGGCAGGAAGTTGAATCAAAGCCTTTTCCTTCGTTTACAAAACTGATTTCAAAATGGTAAAATGTTCAAAACATCAATAACGGAGCACATGACTTTGAGGAAATGTGTATGTTTAAACCTGGCAAAATGTATATTCTTCCTTTTCTGCATCATCAGTGAGTGACATGCTGTGAAAGCCATGGGTGCAGAGCCCCAGGAAGAACGCTGAGTGATATCACCAGAGAGGGTCCTCAGCCAAGGGAGAACAAATTGGAAGGTCTCAAAAAAATCAACTGTTGTTATGATAAAAAAAGCTAAACAATATTTGAGCGTTGTAACCGGAAAACTAGTGAGAAACAAGAAAACATCTCTGTCTCCCAAATGCTGGGGCGGGATTCTCCAATAATTGGGATTACGTCCTCACGCCCACGGACAAACGCACACAAATCACTCTGGACTTACCTGGAGAAAGTCTAGAGTGATTTTCCTACCTGGAGGAGGCCAGCAGGACCCCGGAGTGCTCTTCGCAGCTCTGGCTACCGATATGGGGCCCTGCACTTCCGGTCGGGGGTCCGCGCATGCGGATGGTGGCGGCCTGTGTCGGCTGCCCCGCTCTACATGGCCGACCCACACTGCAGAGTGACAACAAAAAGATAGGTCCCCCCGAGATCGCGTGAGCCGCGGATCGGTGGCCGTCTTGGAAGCCCCCCTCCCGTGAATGATACCCCAGCCCCCCCATCAGGGCTCAGTCCGCAGCCGCCAGGCCGAGTGCCCGCCATTGCATCACAGCATCAGGTCCCAGGTTCGATTTCCGGCTTGGGTCACTGTCTGTGCGGAGTCTGCACGTTCTCCCTGTGTCTGCGTGGGTTTCCTCCGGGTGCGCTGGTTTCCTCCCACAAGTCCCCAAAAACATGGGGCGAGATTCTCCGACCCTCCACCGGGTCAGAGAATCCCCGGGAGGTGGCGCGAATCCCACCCCGATGCCAGCTGCCGTATTCTTGGGCGGAGTGGGATTCCCGCCACGCCGGTCAGGGGCCATTGGCAGCGGCCCCCCCGGCAATTCTCCGGGCCCCGAAGGGCCGAGCGGCCGTCTGTTTTTGGCCAGTCCTGCCGGCATGGGTTACGCATGGTCCCACACGGTGGGACCTGGCAGGTAAGTGGGCGGTCCTCGGGGGTGGGGGGACGGGACGTGGGGGGATCCGATCCCGGTGGCCTAGCCCAAGATTGGGGCCCACCGATCTGCGGGTGGGCCTGTTACATGGGGGCACTTCTACCTTATGCGCCAGCCCCTGTAGGGCTCCACCATGGCCGTCTGCGCATGCGCGGAGTCACGTCGGCGGTTCCACGCATGTGCAAGATCATGACTGCCATTCTGCGCATGAGCGAACTCACGCAGTCCCTTTGGCTCCAGCTGGAGTGGCGCCAACCCCTCCGCCGTCCACCTAGCCCCCTTGACAGGTGAGAATTCCTCACCTTGGGGGCCCGTTGATGCCGGAGTCATTGGCGCCGGTTTTCCCGCCGGCGTGGGGACTCCCGGAAGGGAGAATCCCAGCCATACTGTTAGGTAATTAGGACATTCTGAATTCTCCCTCCGTGTACCCGAACAGTTACCGGATTGTGGCGATGAGGGGCTTTACACGGTACCTTCATTTCAGTGTTAATGTAAGCCTACTTGTGACAATAAAGATTATTATTATTATCAAAGGATTGAATTTAATTTCATCTTTTTAAGTATCTTTATCTGCATATGTAGTGAGTTAGGAACTTTGTTCCTTTTACTTAAGTAATGTACAGCAGTAGTTTTGTAATAAATGAACCTTCACCTTGTTAGGAACTAAAAGCTTTGATGTTGGTTAGTTTAAAATTGAATCACTTGTAAATTAAAAGGCGGCTTCATATACACACGCACAAACACACACACACATTCTTAGCTCACGGGCCACTTTGAGGAAACACTTTCTAGTGGTTGTGACATACATCATTAGCTGTAAAGTGCCTTGAGACATTGTGATCATGTGCTACACAAATGCAAGTCCGCCTTTAAATTACAATATCAGATTTCTCACGGTTCTCTGTTCTTCAGGTAAACAAATTGCACATTGCACATCTTCAGCTGCTGAACATCAGTTGTTGTGGGCGACCACTTCAACAGCAGGGAATAAAGGATCTATGAGATACTGTGAGCAAAATGAGATGAGATGAAAAAAAGGAATAAAACATACAGCGGCAAACAAGCACATCAAAGCAACTCATTCAAATTGAAATTGACTAAGTGCGTAAAAGCACACGCTTAAAAACGTATTAAAATGATGGTTTGGAAACTCCATCAACTGCACAGCCTTAACAATATTTTCATAAATTTCAAATTTCAATCAGGTAGGACCACAAAAGCAAGATGTTTCATTAACTTTGCATTGCAACTCATTTCCGCCTTTCTGTTGTTAGGTTCATGTCCTTTGTGATGTTGCCACTTTAACAGAAGCACTATATTTTTGTGTTATCTTTATTTAGTTAATATACTGATGGCTATTGATATACTGAGGATATGGAAGAAGATAAACATAAATATACAATTGCCATGTGGAAGCTGAGACGGGTGTGGATGTATTTCATAGCAAAGCCTTACACCATTTGTGTGATTGATATACATTATTTATAAGGTTCCCACACATATCCAAGGGAAAATGAATCCAGCTCCTCTATAACTTAAACGACTCGCAGGAATTGATTCCTCTTGTTCTGATGGCCCATACGAAATATGTTGCTCTCAAAGTACATGTACAGGAGCAAAACTGAATGAAACAACGGCTAATGTAATTGAATCATTAGCTTCAACTTATCCACCAGCAAATTTCATTACAGCCAAGCTCTTTTTCACTAGCAATAGCTCGCAACCCAGTCTCAGT